>NC_052341.1:22998267-23688267 GCF_016432855.1 Salvelinus namaycush | reverse complement strand
TACCAAGTTATCTGAAAACCAGGGATTGTCCCTTCCTCTGATTCTAAATTTCTTCACAGGGGCATGCTTATCACAAATGGACACACATTTAATTTAAAAAATAGTCACAGGCAGGACATCAGAAAGAGAGTTAAGTGAGTATCCCGAAGCCGATGGCAGTCTGTAGCAGCTGACTACAGTGATGTGGGAGTCCTTATATACATTCACTTTAACCGCAAGCAATTCAAAATGTTTCGCTTTGGGAATTGAGAGAATTTCAGGGGTGTTAAACTCATATTTAACATAAATTGCAACCCCTGCTCCTTCATTCATTCTAAAAACCGTTTACCCATCAATAGAAATCAAGTTATTTGACACAGTGTCACGCTCGTCGTATGAAGGAGACCAAGGCGCAGCATGGTATGCGTACATTCTCTTTATTAAAAGAATGAACACCGAACAAACTAACAAAATAACAAACAAAACGTGAAGCTATACAATATAGTGCTGACAGGCAACTACACATAGACAAGATCCCACAACAGAAAGTGGGAAACAGGGCTGCCTAAATATGATCCCCAATCAGAGACAACGATAAACAGCTGTCTCTGATTGGGAACCATATCAGGCCAACATAGACATACAAAGACCCCTAGACCTACAAAAACCCTAAACATACAAACAACTAGAGTACCCACCCTAGTCACACCCTGACCTAACCAAAATATATAGAAAACAGAGATATCTAAGGTCAGGGCGTGACAAACAGATTTCTTTAGCCAAGGTTCTCATAAAACCATTATTATCTGCATTTGTCGTTTTGGTCCATATTCTAATCCTGTCTATTTTTGGAAATAGACTTGACATGCAAGAGGCCAAAACCTGCTCTGTTTTTAAAAGCATAGGAAGTCGGTAGAGATTGCATGGTATCTACCGGCCCAGGGTTTGGTCGCACATTACCAGAGATCAACAATCAAAGCATAACAATATATCTCAGTTGCCCAATGCGTGAGGACTTGGTGGAGCCAGCACCATTGTCAATAGAACAATAGAACGAACCGAGTATTTCGACACAGAAAAAAAGTAATTCAATAGTTTGAGATTTTGGAAGTATGCCATCAAGTGAAGGTCCAGAGTGGTACAAATGCAATTGCAGAGAGATACCAAGTTCCTGGTGGTATTGGCATGATGGTCTCGTCAGAGTGTTTGCAAATTGTAGGGCATAAGGCGAAGATAATTCACTCACCCATTGAACATTCAGCCTATTTAATCCAGGATGGCATTGAGTAAAGAGCAGGCACAGTATCTGATACATAATGCCGTTTTTAGAGGTATTTCAATACAGGTGTGCAACGACCAGTAGACGTTGTGTAGAACAACGTAGATTTTCCCCACGGTACATCGGGTTTTCCAATCCGATAACCGCTTCTCTGCTCCTATCCTTCAGTGCGCACTTACGCTCGAGTAGCAGGCCTTGCATGCAGACAGACCAACTCCAGAAAGGTGTAGAAAAAAATCAAAGCCTTCTCAATCCGAAATCTTTGTACAAGTAAATTTCGTAAAATAGAGGCTGAGATCTAAAAAATAATAGTTGTTATATTACAGCATCCACCTTAAAAGTATTTGCTTCTGTAAACAGGATCTGGGTCATTAAAACTTAAAACTCTAATCTCAAGGACCACACACACAAACAGTCAGACTGATTGGCTACCATCTTGGATTCTTAGGAGCAGTCCTGGTGATACATTTCTGACTAATTCAACAAGGGGCTTGCAGTGACGATGTGTGTGCGTGCGTGTTTTGACACCTGTGGCGTTGTGAAAGAAAGAGAGCGGCGGGCCACATCTGGCACTGGCGTCAGAGAAGAGAGAACAAAGCAGGGGTGGGCAGAGAAAACAAAGAGAAGAGAAAAGAAAGGTGGAACAGCCTAAATTAATATGTGTGGCAAGTAGGGAGATGGATTGAGTGTGTGCCAACGTATGCATCAGCCCCCAAAAATAATTCCCTCACCTTTATATCTCGTCCAGTGACAAAGTGACTCTCATCCCAAATTCTACGTTTAAGAGGATGTAAATGTCTCGAATGGCAAACAATAATGCAGGCACTAGGGATGAGCATGTGGGTCTGGGACGATTACATGTACTTATTGTTTGTGTGTGTCTGTAAGTTGTTCGTTTGTATAAGTTTGTATCATAAAATAAACATATCGAATGGGAGATGGGTCTGAGAGCCGATGACACGTGTGAGGATGAATCAAATCAAATGTTATTTGTCACATGCTTCGTAAACAACAGGTGTAGAATAACAGTGAAATGATGACTTATGGGTCCTTTTCCAACAATGCAGAGTTAAGGATAAAGTAGGGGTTTTTTCTCGATAAAATAGAAATAGTGACACGAGGAATAAATACACAGTGAATAACGAATAGCAATAACGAGTCAACAATAACATGGCTATGTAGATGGACGTGTCAGTGTGCACGTGTCAGTATGTGTGTGTGCACGTGTCAGTATGTGTGTGTGCACGTGTCAGTATGTGTGTGTACGTGTCAGTATGTGTGTGTACGTGTCAGTATGTGTGTGTGTACGTGTCAGTATGTGTGTGTGTACGTGTCAGTATGTGTGTGTGTACGTGTCAGTATGTGTGTGTGTACGTGTCAGTATGTGTGTGTGTACGTGTCAGTATGTGTGTGTGTACGTGTCAGTATGTGTGTGTGTACGTGTCAGTATGTGTGTGTGTACGTGTCAGTATGTGTGTGTGTGCGTGTCAGTATGTGTGTGTGTACGTGTCAGTATGTGTGTGTGTACGTGTCAGTATGTGTGTGTGTAGTATGTTGTAACGCTTTTTAAATCACATGACCATGTTTATTCAGCACAAGACAATTAGGTTTTAAACACACTGCCTTTATCTATCCCAAATAGATAAACACAGCTCTGTCAATTACAATGGAATTTAAGCAATAACTTGCCAGATAAAACATTCAAAAGCTTTCTACATTCAATGCAGTTCGTTTACTCTAACAGTGCCTTCAGAAAGTATTCACACCCCTTGAATTTTTCAACATTTTCTTGTGTTACAGCCTGAATTTAAAATAGATTAACTTGGGATTTTGTGTCATTGGCCTACACACAATACCCCATAATGTCAAAGTGGAATTATGTTTTTTGAAATGTTTACAAAATAATATAAAATGAAAAGCTGAAATGTCTTGAGTCAATAAGTATTCAACCCCTTTGTTATGGCAAGCCTAAATAAGTTAAGGAGTAAAAATGCACGTAACCAGTCACATAATAAATTACATAATAGCGTTTAGGATCGGACCCTTTTTTTAAATTTTGCCAAAATGACATACCCAAATCTAACTGCCTGTAGCTCAGGACCTGAAGCAAGAATATGCATATTCTTGATACCATTTGAAAGGAAACACTTTGAAGTTTGTGGAAATGTGAAACTAATGTAGGTGAATATAACACATTAGATCTGGTAAAAGATAATACAAAGAAAAATACATGTTTTTTGAAATGCAAGAGAAAGGCCATAATTAGATTAGATTAGATTTTGGCCACTAGATGGCAGCAATGTATGTGCAACGTTTTGGACTGATCCAATGAACCATTGCATTCATGTTCAGAACGTTGTATCAAGACTGCCAAATGTGCCTAATTGGTTTATTAATACATTTTCAAGTTCATAATTGTGTACTCTCCTCAAACAATAGCATGGTAGTCTTTCACTAATAGCTACTGTAAATTGGACAGTGCAGTTCGATTAACAATAATTAAAGCTTTCTGCCCATATCAGATATGTCTATGTCCTGGGATTTGTTTTTGTTACTTACAACCTCATGCTAATCACATTAGCCTACATTAGCTCAACCGTCCCGTGGGGGGACACCGATCCCATAGTTAACATGATTTTTTTAATGCCTACCTCATCTCTGTACCCCACATACACATACAATTATCTGTATTGTCCCTCTGTAAAGCAGTGAATTTCAAACACACATTCAACCACAAAGACCAGGGAGGTTTTCCAATGCCTCGCAAAGAAGGGCACCTATTGGTAGATGGGTAAAATAAAAACAGCCAGTAAATATCCCTTTGTGTTATGCTGGTGAATGAGGACCCAAAAGCGACTTAACAGAAACAGAGTCTTTATTCCAGTCTTAAACAAAAACGATACTCCTGGATATTATCTTAGGTAAATACAAAACAGGAAAACTGAAATCCTCTCGTCAGTAGAGAGGAACGACTGGAGACGCGACCACAGACTGCAGGTCGCTTCGGGAAGGCACAGGCCGTAGCTGACAGACACCTGCTCACACGCAGCATCTGAAGAAGGCAAAAACACGACAGGGCGGAACAAGGACACAGAACAGCAAACATCAAACAAGGATCCGACAAGGACAGAAGCGGAAAACAGAGGGAGAAATAGGGACTCTAATCAGAGGGCAAAATAGGGGACAGGTGTGAAAGAGTAAATGAGGTAGTTAGGAGAATGAGGAACAGCTGGGAGCAGGAACGGAACGATAGAGAGAGAGAGCGAGAGAGGGAGAGAGGGAGGGGGAGAGAGAGGGATAGAAAGAGGGAAAGAACCTAATAAGACCAGCAGAGGGAAACGAATAGAAGGGAAGCACAGGGACAAGACATGATAATCAATGACAAAACATGACACTTTGAGGATGGTGAAGTAATTAATTACACTTTGGATGGTGTGTCAATACACCCAGTCACTACAAATATACATAGTCCTTCCTAACTCAGTTGCCAGAAAGGAAGGAAAACACTCAGGGATTTCACCATGAGGCCAATGTGATAGGAGAAAACTGAGAATGGATCAACAACATTGTAATTAACCCACAATACTAACCTTAATGACAGAATGAAAAGAAGAAAGCGTGTACAGAATAAAACATTTCAAAAACATGCATCCTGTTTGCAATAAGGCACTAAAGTAAAACTGGAAGAATTTGGCAAAGAAATTAACTTCATGTCCTGAATACAAAGCGTAATGTTTGGGGCAAATCCAACACAACACATCACTGAGTACCACTCTTCAGTTTTTCAAGCATGGTGGTGAATGCATCATGTTATGGGTATGCTTGTCATCGGCAAGGACTGGGGAGTTTTTGGGATAAAAATAAATGGAATAGAGCTAAGCACTGGCAGAATCCTAGAGGAAAACTTGGTTCAGTCTGCTTTCCAACAGACACTGAGAGACAAATTCCACTTTCAGTATCCTGAAACACAAAGCCAAATATACATTTGGCTATATGTTCCTGGGTGGCCTAATTACAGTTATGACTTAAATCGTCTTGAAAATCTAATGAAATAATTGAAAATGGCTGTCGAGCAATGATCAACATCCAACTTGACAGAGCTTGAAGAATTTTTGAAAGAATAATGTGCAAATATTGTACAATCCAGGTGTGCAAAGCTCTTAGAGACTTACCCAGAAAGACTCACAGCTGTAATTGCTGCCAAAGGTGATTCTAGCATGTATTGACTCGGGGGTCATTATGTAAATGAGATATTTATATTTCATTGTCAAGAAATATTAGGAAAAACCCCTAAACATTTTATCACTTCGTCATTATGGGGTATTGTGTGTTTTGAATTCAGGCTGTAACACAACAAAATGTGGAATAGGTCAATGAATATGAATGAATACTTTCTGAAAACACTGTATATGGTGATAATAATACATTACATATATAATGCTTTTCTTATGAAATCATTTGAACAGGAAAGCAAAGAACAGCTCACCAAATAACAATACAAACAGTCAGCGAGGTAGGCAAAACAACAAAAAAGATGGGGCTTTTATGGAAAGGTTGGAGTAATAAAAAAGCATTGACTAAGACTCGCAGACAGATGTAGGCAGGGAGTTCCATAGTCTGGGTGCTGCCCTGGAGAAAGCCCTGTTGCCAAAATGCTGGAGGTTGAATTTGGGGATGACCTGTGTGAAAGACCTGAGTGACCAAGTGGGTTGGTGGGGAAGTAGGTAGGAGGTTCTCTTGATCACCAAGGTCAGCAGGGAATGGGGGCATTCACATCTTGTCATGTGTAATCCAGTGGAGAGTATCGCCAGACCTGAACTCAAAGAAAAATGATTTTTTTCCCTGGAATGTTCTTGTCAAATTTCCTGTCAAGGCAGTGTGCACACAAAAGGTAACTGCAAAAGTGGAAAATCACTGTCACTGCCTATAATGTACATAATACTAATCAGAATGTTGTCTTGGGGATATTACAATGCTGGCTAAGTAAGTACAGAAGACATTCAGTGAAAATGAAAACAGCAAATCAAGGATCAAATGAAATAGCGAGACTTTACATATCTTATAAAAGTGGTTAACTGGGCCAAGTCAGTATCCAGATATTCAGATACAGCAGCAATGGTCCAAACTTGAGATTGTATTGAGAGAAAACAGGTTAGCATTGAGTAGCATATAGTGGGATTGCACAAATGTATGTGGGCTGGGCTTACAATGGAAAGATTGTGCCTTTTGCAGAGAGTATACATTTTGGATGGCTCATCTTGACTGCACTGCACAGGATGAACAGAGGAACGCAGGATGCAATTTCACTCAATACAGAGTACCTTCACAATATAACACAAACAGTATCAACAACAAACTAGAATGGTCCGAACACAACAAGACAGCCGTGAAGAGGGCACGACAAAGCCTATTCTCCCTCAGGAAAGTAAAAAGATTTGGCATGGGTCCTGAGATCCTCAAAAGGTTCTACAGCTGCAACATCAAGAGCATCCTGACTGGTTGCATCACTGCCTGGTACGGCAATTGCTCGGCCTCCGACCGCAAGGCAGTACAGAGGGTAGTGCGTACGGCCCAGTACATCACTGGGGCTAAGCTGCCTGCCATCCAGGACCTCTACACCAGGCTGTGTCAGAGGAAGGTCCGAAAAATTGTCAAAGACCCCAGCCACCCCAGTCATAGACTGTTCTCTCTACTACCGCATGGCAAGCGGTACCGGAGTGCCAAGTCTAGGACAAAAAGGCTTCTCAACAGTTTTTACCCCCAAGCCCGGACTATTTGCATCGTGTGCCCCCCAAACCGCTCTTTTTAGGCTGCTGCTACACTCTGTTTATTATATATGCATAGTTAATTTAACTATACATTCATGTACATACTACCTCAATTGGGCCAACCAACCAGTGCTCCCGCACATTGGCTAACCAGTCTATCTGCATTTTGTGAAAGCACAGTCATACGCATTGGACAGCTCAAGAGCAGGCAAATTACTCTTGTTCCCTAAATGAAATGATAATACATTACACTATATTCTTATGAACAAAACAACACTGAATATAATTATATGTGATCACACTGTATTCTTGACAGCAACAGTGGATAAAGTCATTTGAACAGTAATAAAGTTATATAAATGTTACCATCATGCCTTTGTAAATTAAGAAAACATACT
This sequence comes from Salvelinus namaycush, assembly GCF_016432855.1. NCBI lineage: Eukaryota > Metazoa > Chordata > Actinopteri > Salmoniformes > Salmonidae > Salvelinus > Salvelinus namaycush. The sequence goes on along the minus strand of NC_052341.1, from coordinate 23,680,843 downwards.
ATGCATTACTTTTAGTCTAGCCTCTTCGAAACTCAGGAAAGCGTGAGTTTGAGGTACTGCTATGGAGACTACTTTCAGATGTCTTACTGTATATTGGAATGTACAGTACATGAACATCAGAACAGTGCGAGCGATTCAGACCATGATCAATAAATAAATCAAATCCGATCAAACATAGAAAAATCAATATAAAGCTTGAATTGAAAATAACTTCAGGACAGTCACCTTTAGAACAGTCACCATGGAGGCAGACTTCCCTCCATTCCCTTGGTCAAATTTGGTGCTCTCCTCGATGGCTGCCAGGACTGACATCATTCTCAGCTCACCCTCAAATAGACAACAGAAAATCGCTAAGTGATTTCACAGTATTGTCAATTTTGTGGGAAACAAAGCCTATTCAGTGTTGATATTGAATGAAGCACAATTAGTATACACATATTCATATACAGATTATGCGTTTGGCCATTTACATTGAATTAAAAAAACAGCACTGAACATAGTACCCAGGTCCATTATTTGCCAACTGGTTTCTCAGCTCCAGTTATAGCCTCCACTTCTTTAATGAGGTCCTTGGCTTGCTGTGGGAGTGGGTTGAATGATTGTGCTTTGCAGAGCAGCACTTGGAACTCTGAAATTATCTGATAAGCCATAAGAGCCTAAGCCCTGTCTAAACAGGGGGGGGGGGGTCTACTAAGCTATATGGAATTATTTTAAGGTCATACCAAGGCACAAGTAGCTATTTAATTTGGAATTTTAAGACCCCTTGAAGTATAATAAAATATTTTTAAAAATTATTTAATGAACAATAATTTTTTGATATTAGCCCATACAGATGCATTTAATAAAACATTCACTAGATGGAACAACAGATAGTCCCCCAAAAAATCTAAAGGAAGTTTGTTCTGAAGTGTCTGTCCTATATCTGAGAGATACTGTATAAGAAAGATCAGGAAACATTTGTTATTTTTTAACACCTTATTTTTGGCACTAAACAGTATCCATATACCCAGCGGGACCTTCAGACGACTCTTGTGAGGCCTGTGGGTGTCCTAGAGCAAAACAATCGACATGTACGTGTTCGTGCGAGTCTCATCTTTCCTTAGAGGAGCCAAACCGTTCGGACGCTACAGACGATTTTGTGAGAAGACCGATTTTTGGGTTGTCTCATGGTCTGACAAACACAGCTCTAGCTCTGTCCCCTTTCACCGCAGATACGGAAGAGCAACATAGGCGGATGCAGTGGATTGAGTGTTACATCTGCTCCTGCTACACCCTCTACTTCTCATCCTGTGTCTTCCTAACCTGCCGCCACTCCCCCAGTGCTCTTTCCCTCTCTCTCTATCTCTGTGTATGTGATTGTATGAGTGGAGACAGGTGTGCTGGAGGCAGAGCGGATCCCCACCAGCTACAACCTGTTCCATAATCAGCCCTGCCAATTCCACGCTGCCAGATCGTAGCCTCTGCTCAGTCAGTCTGCTTGTCAAGCCATTTGTTCCTGATTAGAGCTTGTTATCCTGTTGTGCCTGGTTTCCCTAGCCTGAAGCTACTTTTCTCTTCGCTACAGTTCCGTCCACTCTGACTCTGGTCCCTGTCTCCAGTCCCTCGTCTCATCAATCCTGCTTCCCTGCTCGGGACCCCCGCTCTACTGCTTCCTTGGATTCTGCTCCGGACCTGCTTATCCTGCCCCTACTGTCCTTGCCCCAGCCTCAGCCTCGTTCCTGGTTCCCTGCTACGTGCCTGAATTCCCTTGGCCTGCACCCCATCTCCCCCCGCTTCTCAATAAATACCTTGGTTACCTTATCCCTGTCTCCTCGTCTGAGTCTGCACTTGGGTTCACCTGCTCCGCCTGCCGTAACATTGAGAAGCATTCAATGTAAAAAAACACATATCTCTAGCTTAAACTGATGGATTTTTTAATGGGGATTTTTATATTATGCTAATTAGATTTCCGCGGGGGTTAAATGTAACAGTGTTTTAAATGTGCACCCTACATGTAATTGATTATCATACAGTATCTATACCAGCATTTTAAAACTGATGGACAGATGATACTCAAACATTTTCCTCATCCAAAGCAGGGGAAGATCTCTAGTTTAGGCTTAACCTGCCCTGCAAGTAGTGAATGGATCCATTCTCTCCTGTTGGGGAAGGTCTCCTACAACAGGACCTTTAATAAGTGCATGTCGCTTGGCCTCTGCTTCTCACACTTTGTTCTATTTCTGCGATATGCTTCTAACAGTCGTCCTCACATAGTTCACCACTTTGTGGGCGTGCCATTGTGGCTGCATTAGCTGTAGGACAGTTTATCTTGTTCATGTCGGCTGGATCTGAAAGCCTGGCACTCCAGCGAACATTCTTTATCTTTGGCAGAGGCATTTGGTGAACAACGACTCTAAGAAAACATTGTTTGAAGTAATGATATTTCAGATAATCAAAGCCACGGTCATCAAAACAAGTCACAGAAACCAAGTGCCGTTTGCCTGCATTTGCTTTATTGTTAACATTTTGTTGGTGACTCGGTATGCAGAAATCACTGAGCAGAGCTATAATTCTATAATGCAACATACAACCTTTGGAAGTTGTCCTTTGAAATAAATGCTCTAACCCAGGGGTGTCAAACTCATTCCACGGAGGGCCGAGTGTCTGCAGGTTTTTGGTTTTTCCTTTCAATAAAGCCCTAGACAACCAGGTGTGGGGAGTTCCTAACTAATTAGTGATGTTAATTCATCAATCAAGTACAAGGGAGGAGCGAAAACCCGCAGACACTCGGCCCTCCGTGGAATGAGTTTGACACCTGTGCTCTAACCCATGGCTCTGTTCTCTCGTGCTTTACATTTACATTTAAGTCATTTAGCAGACGCTCTTATCCAGAGCGACTTACAAATTGGAAAGTTCATACATATTCATCCTGGTCCCCCCGTGGGAATTGAACCCTGGTCCCCCCGTGGGAATTGAACCCACAACCCTGGCGTTGCAAGCGCCATGCTCTACCAACTGAGCCACACGGGACCACCTTTACACACAGAAATCTTGCAAACATCTTTCTGCCTATGGCTCTGTACTCCCTTCTGTCTTAGTAGTGGGCTGTCTTCTCTACCAGTTTACTCCACACAGATATGCCATTACCCTCTTCCAACTTCTAGCAAAGAAGTGTGGAGAAGGGCGGGAGTGGTGTCTAATCTGACAATAGTCAGTGTGGTATGATGTACGCGCTTCACTTCAGGATGCTTGCATTTATGAATACACTTACTTGTCTCTCTACAACTGTACAGCTGTCTTGCAGTATTTGCTTCAGCATCAGTGCCTGTAAGGAAATAGAGGTTACTTCAACACAGTTCGAACAGATATTATCTGGGCACTGAAACTTTCCTATGTAAAATACATTAAAGAACCTACTATGATTTGGTTCACTGTTCATCTGCACATTTTCTGCCTTTGGAAATGCATATGGTCCACTTTGGCAGCCTCATATTATGGGTATGCTTGTCAACAGAGAGACTGAGGAGTTTGTTAGGATCAAAATAAATCTGAAAGGCGCAAAGCCCAAATAAAATAAAAAGTTAGAGGAAAACCAACCTCAATCTTCTGAAAACCTAACCCTGGGATAGGGTTTTATTTTTCGGCATAAATATTACAAATATTTTAAAGCAAAAGACACACCAGAATGTCCAAGAAGTGTCCAGTGTTCCTGAGTGGTATAGTCTCAGTCCTGACTTAAATATGCTTAAAAAATCTGAGACAAGGTTTAAATATTGCTGTCCATCATTGATCCCCAACCAAAACTACTGAGCAATTGACAAAAACAATGGATATATGTTGCTCTAAAAGTTGTGCAAAGTTGGTAGAATCTTAATGAAAATTACTCAGAGCTGTAATGGCTGCCAAATGTGCATCCACCAAGTATTAACTCAGGGGGGAGACTTACGCAATTATGATTTTTCAATTATTATTATGTTTTTATTACTTTGGAAAATGTTCTATAACGTTCTCTAAAATGTGGAGTATTTAGAGTAGATCTGTAGGGGAAAAAATTATTCACTTTTTAGATTTAATTTTGAGGCAGCATTTAATATTTAGGCTTTCTATAGGCACTGTAGACCGGCAAGCTTACAGGCAATGGACACTCCACATTTTGAGAAACTTACTCGTAGTATTTTGTTAATTGTTCCTCTCTTATGGCAATGAATTTGTTCCACTCTCTGAAAGTAAAATATCTAATTATAGAAGCAGACAGGCAGGCAGGCAAGCACATAGACAGACAGACAGACACAGCATTGTTTTTATTTACCTGTTGAATTCCATGACATGGGCTCCCAGCACTCTCCCTCCATCAAGACTATAAAAGTGCTGGTGTGGAGGTCTAGGAAAATCTCATCCTTATCCACCTCTAGTCCATCACTCTCCAGTACCAGTTGGTAATCCTCTGCCTGAGAGGCCAAGCTGCATAGCTCCTTCAGAATCAGATTGGCAATAAATAAATCATGAGTGTCCAGTGGAATGAGCAAAAATTTAACATTTGCCCAAAGCAAGTGAAATGTCATCAAACAGTGCATTTGGAAAGTATTCAGACCCCTTCACTTTTCCACATTTTGTGTTGTTAAAGCCTTACTCTAAAATATATATTTTTTTAATTCTCATCAATCTACACACAATAGCCCATAATGACAAAGCAAAAACAGGCTTTTAGACATTTTTGCAAATCTATTAAAAATACAAATTTGAAATATTACATTTACATAATTATTCAGACCAATACTCAGTACTTTGTTGAAGCACCTTTGAAAGCGATTACAATCTCGAGTCTTCTTGGGTATGACGCTACAAGCTTGGAACACCTGTATTTGGGGAGTTTTTCCCATTCTTCTCTGCAAATCCTCTCAAGCTCTGTCAGGTTGGATGTGGAGCGTCGCTGCAAAGCTATTTTCAGGTCTCTCCAGAAATGTTTGATTTCCGGGCTCTGGCTGGGCTCTGGCTGGGCCACCCAAGGACATTCAGAGACTTGTCCCGAAACCACTCCTGCGTTGTCTTGGCTTTGTGCTTAGGGTCATTGTCCTGTTGGAAGGTAAATCTTTGCCCCAGTCTGAGGTCCTGAGCGCTCTGGAGAAGAATTTCATCAAGGATCTCTCTGTACTTTTCTCCGTTAATCTTGCCCTCAATCCTGACTAGTCTCCCAGTCCCTGCCGCTGAAAAACAATCCACAGCATGATGCTGCCACCACCATCATTTACCTTAGGGATGGTATTGGCCAGGTGATGACCGGTACCTGGTTTTCTCCAGAGTTGACGCTTGGCATTCAGGCCAAAGAGTTCAACCCTGTTTCTCATAGTCTTAGAGTCTTTAGAGACCTTTTGGCAAACTCCAAGCAGGCTGTCATGTGCCGTTTACTGAGGAGTGGCTTCCGTTTGGCCCCTCTACCATAAAGGCCTGATTGGTTGAGTGCTGCAGAGGTTCAGACCATCAACTTCTTGGTCACCTCCCTGACCAAGGCCCTTCTCCCCAAGAGTATTGGTGGTTCCAAACTTCTTCCATTTAAGAATGATGGAGACCACTGTGTTGTTGGGGACCTTCAATGTGGCAGTAATTTGTTGGTACCTTCCCCAGATCTGTGCTTCAACACAATCCTGTCTCGGTGCTCTACGGACAGTTATTTTGACCTCATGGCTTTCCAAATCATGTCCAATAAATTGAATTTACCACAGGTGGACTCCAATCAAGTTGTAGAAACATCTCAAGGATGATCAATGGAAACAGGATGCTCCTGAGCTCTATTTCAAGTCTCATACTGAATACTTAAGGTAGGCCTCCTTACTCGCACAAGCATGTTCAGTTCTGCCCACAAATTTTCTATAACATTGAGGTCAGAGCTTTGTGATGGCCACTCCAATACTATGACTTCGTTGTCCATAAGCCATTTTGCCACAACTTTGGAAGTATGCTTGGGGTCATGTCCATTTGGAAGACCCATTTGCGACCAAGCTTTAACTTCCTGACTGATGTCTTGAGATGTTGCTTCAATATATCCACATAATTTTCCTCCCTCATGATGCCATCTATTTTTTGAAGTGCACCAGTCCCTCCTGCAGCAAAGCACCCCCACAACATGATGCTGCCACCCCTGTGCTTCACGGTTGGGATGGTGTCCTTCGGGTTTGCAAGCATCCCCTTTTTTCTTCCAAACATAACGATGGTCATTATGGCCAAACAGTTCTATTTTTGTTTCATCAGACCAGAGGACATTTCACCAAAAAGTACGATCTTTGTCCCCATGTGCAGTTGCAAACCGTAGTCTGGATTTATGGACGTCTACAATTTTTTTTTCTGAGGTCTTGGCTGATTTCTTTTGATTTTCCCATGAAGTCAGCAAAGAGGCACTGAGTTTGAAGGTAGGCCTTGAAATACATCCACATGCTCAAATTGACTCAAATGATGTCAATTAGCCTATCAGAAGCTTCTAAAGACATGATATCATTTTCTGGAATTTTCCAAGCTGTTTAAAGGCACAGTCAACTTAGTGTATGTAAACTTCTGCCCCACTGGAATTGTGATACAGTGAGTTATAAGTGAAATAATATTTCTTTAAACAATTTTTGGAAAAATTACTTGTGTCATGCACAAAGTAGATGTCCTAACCGACTTGCCAAAACTATAGTTTGTCAACAAGACATTTTCTGGAGTAGTTGAAAAACGAGTTTTAATGATTCCAACCTAAGTGTATGTAAACTTCTGTATAAACTGTATATAGGTCAAATAGAGGAGAGATGTTGCTTTATATGTTTTTTAAAACCAGGTTTGCTGTTCATCTGAGCAATATGAGATGGAAGTGAGTTCCCATACAATAATGGCTCTACGTAATACTGTACTCTTTCTTGAAATTGTTCTTGATTTGGGGACTGTGAAAAGACCTCTGGTGGCATAAGTGTTAGAGCTGTGTGTATGCTGACTATGCAAACTATTTTGATTTTTCAACACACTGTTTCTTACAAAAAAAAGAAATGATGCAGTCAGTCTCTCCTCAACTCTTAGCCAAGAGAGACTGGCATGCGTAGTATTTATAATAGCCCTCTGATTACAATGAAGAGAAAGACGTGCCTCTGTTCTGGGCCAGCTCCAGCTTTTTATTTATTTTACCTTTATTTAACTAGGCAAATCAGTTAAGAACATACTCTTATTTACAATGACAGCCTACCAAAAGGCAAAAGACCTCCTGCGGGGACGGGGATAAAATATATATATATATATATTTATATATAGGACAAAACACACGTCACAACAAGAGAGACAACACTACATAAAGAGAGACCTAAGACAACAACATAGCAAGGCAGCAACACAACATGACAACAACATGGTAGCAACACAACATGGTAGCAGCACAAAACATGGTACAAACATTATTGGGCACAGACAAAAGCACAAAGGGCAAGAAGGTAGAGACAACAATACATCACGCAAAGCAGCCACAACTGTCAGTAAGAGTGTCAATGATTAAGTCTTTGAATGAAGAGATTGAGATAAAACTGTCCAGTTTGAGTGTTTGTTGCAGCTTGTTCCAGTTGCTAACTGTGCCGAACTGAAAAGATGAGCGACCCAGGGATATGTGTGCTTTGGGGACCTTTATTAACAGAATGTGACTGGCAGAACGAGTGTTGTATGTGGAGGATGAGGGCTGCAGTAGATATCTCAGATAGAGGGTAATGAGGCCTAAGAGTGTTATATAAATAAGCATCAACCAGTGGATCTTGCAATGGAGATGACCAGTTTACAGAGGAATATAGAGTGCAGTGATGTGTCCTATAAGGAGCCTTAGTGGTAAATCTGATGGCCGAATGGTAAATAACATCTAGCCGCTCAAGAGCACCCTTACCTGCTGATCTATAAATGATGTCTCCGTAATCTAGCATGGGTAGGATGGTCATCTGAATCAGGGTTAGTTTGGCAGTTGGGGTGAAAGAGGAGCGATTACGATAGAGGAAACAAAGTCTAGATGTAACTTTAGCCTACAGCTTTGATATGTGCTGAGAGAAGGACAGTGTACTGTCTAGCCATACTCCCAAGTAATTGTATGAGGTGACTACCTCAAGCTCTAAAACCTCAGAGGTAGTAATCACACCTGTGGGGAGAGGGGCATTCTTCGTACCAAACCACATGACCTTTGTTTTGGAGGTGTTCAGAACAAGGTTAACGGTAGAGAAAGCTTGTTGGACACTAAGAAATCTTTGTTGTAGAGCATTTAACACAAAATCCAGGGAGGGGCCAGCTGAGTATAAGACTGTATCATCTGCACATAAATGGATGAGAGAGCTTCCTACTGCCTGAGCTATGTTTGTTGATGTAAATTGAGAAGAGCGTGGGGCCTAGGATTGAGCAGATCTGACTTTATACACTGCACTCTTTGAGAGAGCTAGTTAGCACACCGGCCAAAGACCCCTCAGAGACATCAGTATACCTTAGCCGGCACACAAGAATGGAGTGGTCTACCATATCAAAAGCTTTGGCCAAGTCAATAAAAATAGCAGCACTGCTTAGAATCAAAGGCAATGGTGACATCATTGAGGACCTTTAAGGTTGCAGTGACACATCCATAACCTGAGCGGAAACCAGATTGCATCCCAGAGAGAATACTGTAGACATCAAGAAAGCCAGTCCGTTGATTATTGATTATTGAAGTTTTTCCAACACTTTTGATAAACAGGGCAAAATAGAAATAGGCCTATAACAGTTATGATCAGCTTGATCTCCCCCTTTAAATAAAGAACAAACGGTGGCTGCCTTCCAAGCAATGGGAACCTCCCCAGAAAGGAGAGACAAGTTAAAAAGGTCAGAGCTAGGCTTGACGATGATAGGGGCAGCAACCTTACAGATGAAAGGGTCTAAACCATCTGACCCAAATGTTTTTTTGGGGTCACGTTTCACGAGCTCCTCTAGCACCTCGGACTCAGTGACTGCCTGCAGGGAGAAACTTTGAAGAGGGCAGGGGAAAGAGAGGGAGAAGCATCCGGGATAGTTGCATTAGAAGGGGTGGGAGATGAGGAAATGTTAGACGGACAAGGAGGCATGGCTGAGTCAAATAGGAATCCTGACTTAATAATGAAGTGGTGATTAACTTCTTTAGGACTGGGGGGCAGTATTTAGTAGCTTAGATGAATAAGGTGCACCGAGTAAATTGCATTCTACTCAGGCGCAGAAGCTAGAATATGCATATAATTAGTAGATTTGGATAGAAAACACTCTGAAGTTTCTAAAACTGTTTGAAATGTCTGTGAGTATAGCAGAATTCATATGGCAGGCAAAAACCAGAGAAAAAATCCAACCAGGAAGTGGGAAATCTGAGGTTGGAGTTTTTCAAGTCATTGCCTATCCAATATACAGTGTCTATGGGGTCATGTTGCACTTCCTAATGCTTCCACTAGATGTCAACAGTCTTTAGAACCTTGTTTCAGGCTTCTACTGTGAAGGGGGAGCGAATAAGAGCTGTTTGAGTCAGGGGTCTGGCAGAATGCGATGAGCTAAGTCAGGCGCGCAGCCGTGAGAGTTAGCTGCGTTCCTTTTCATTTCTAAAGACAAAGGAATTGTCCGGTTGAAACATTATTGAAGAGTTATGATAAAAACATCCTAAAGATTGATTCTATACATCGTTTGACATGTTTCTACGAACTGTAATATAACTTTTTTGACTTTGTCTGAACTAAGTGATCGCGCATTGAGCATTTGGATCACTGGGCTAAACGCTGGAACAAAAATGAGGTATTTGGACATAAATGATGGACTTTATCGAACAAAACAAACATTTATTGTGGAACTGGGATTCCTGGGAGTGCATTCCGATGAAGATCATCAAAGGTAAGTGAATATTTATAACTTTATAACTTTATTTCTGACTTTTGTGACACCTCTCCTTCTTTGGAAAATGGCTGCATGTTTTTCTGTGACTTGGCGCTGACCAAACATAATCGCAAGGTGTGCTTTCGCCGTAAAGCCGTTTTGAAATCTGACACAGCGGTTTCATTAAGGAGAAGTGTATCTATAATTCCATGCATAACACTTGTATCTTTTATCAATGTTTATTATGAGTATTTCTGTAATTTGATGTGGCTCTCTGCACTTTCACCGGATGTTTGTTTGAGACAATGCATTTCTGAACATAACACACCAATTTCAAATGAGGATTTTGGACATAAAGATGAACTTTATCGAACAAAACACACATTTATTGTCTAACATGGAGTCCTGGGAGTGCCATCCGGTGAAGATCATCAAAGGTTAGTGATTCATTTTAAAGCTATTTCTGTTGTTGAGGTGGGACGCTAGCGTATCCCAGAGAAGTTTAACAATACCACTGAAAATATAAAAAAAGAAGATCCAAGCATCTTCGACAGAGCTGATTCTATACCATTTTACAGAGGCCAGTTCATGAAGGAAGGCTTGCTCATTAAAGTTTTTTGCAAGCGTCTATGACAAATCAGGACAGGTCGTTTCACTGAGCAGCCATTACGAACACAGGCTGTAAAACAGTGATCACTAAGATCATTACAGAAAACACCAGACTGACACCTATTAGGATTATTTGTGAGGATAACATCAAGAAGAGTGGTGTTTAACGGGGTGTTATTGGAGTCATACCTTGTGGGATTGGTAATAATCTGAGAAAGATTTAGGGAGTCCCATTGCTTTAGGACTTGGTCAGGTAGTTTAAGCATGTCCCAGTTTAGGTTACCTAGCAGGACACATTCAGATTTGGTGTAAGGGGCCAGGAGAGAGCTTAGAGCAGGTAGGGTACAGGCTGGTGCTGATGGAGGACGATAGCACACAGCAACAGTCAACAAAGAGTTATTTGAAAGTTTTATACTTAAAACCATGAAATAAAATTGTTTGGGGACAGACTTGGTGGAGACAACCGAGCTCTGTAGGTGATCCTTGGTAAAGATTGCCACTCCCCCACCTTTGTCTAGCCGAAAAAGGTTATAACCAGAAAGGTTAACATCAGTATTCAAAACACTCTTCCTTAAGGAGTCAGATAACATGTGAGAGAGAGAGGTCATGAGCAGATGAGCTCCCACATTTTTTAGCATGTTTTTAAAAATAGATAGATTTAGAGTTAAACAAACTTAGATTTTTGGGGATGGACATATACAGGATGCTACCCTAAACAACATAACCTTCAGTCCAAATCGAAACTCCAAACCTACAACCTGATTTTGGACGGAATTACTTGGAAGGCTTCCTCCATTCAAGGATTATTATTCCCAAACTATACATCAAATGCTCTGGCAAACAAGCAGAGACCTGAAAACCCCATCAGACCTGGAGCTGAGTGAGTAATGCTTAGTCTGAAGCAATTTTTTTACTTTCAAAAGCAAAGAAGAAAAATACATTACAATGATATATTTTACATAATAATGACTGAATGCTCAGGCTACCAAGTTTTGCTAGGACAAAGAGATACAACTTCAATTAGCACTGACGTGTGAAGCGAGAGGTGTCGAAGCCTTTGAGCGCAACAAATGGCAGGCTACCCCACCCAGATCCAGAGGCCTTGAAGCCTCCTCTTGCTGTTCAAAGACCATCCACTGGCATGTTCTACAAGAAATCTGCCTCCAGAAATAAAAGCTTCTCCCAAGTGGGTGACACCTACTCCCATTGCCCTGCTGCACTGCTGCTTGGATTCCACCTCGCGATCTGTTCACCGTCTGCCCTGGCCTGTCTCCCTGTCTGGTACAGGTACCCCCCCAACTTCTCTCTCTCGAGCTAACACTCGCCTCCAGTACACATGCACTGTTGGGGCGAGTGACTCTGAACTTACAATGGCTAGCCCCAAGTCAATATTATACAGTATATTGAAAAAAAAAAATGCATTTTGCTATTTGCCTCATGACTCCTGCATGCTTTGTTGACTACGAACTTTCTTTACCAAACCGTGGGACAGACTATGTTTGTTAACCACACTCGGAACTCTGACTCTCTATTGGTTACACAAACATTTGGCCTCCCATCCCATGTTACCTGATGAAATTTCTGTACAATATGATCTTGTTGCCATCTGACGCACATTCAGATGTTCATAAATCAGCACTGCAGAGCTCTCCCTGTACTATGCCGTGCCTTGATTGTATTACTGTTGATGATATCTGGACATGTGAATGTACACCCTGGCCCATCTACTGTTGCTAGCCCCAATTCTATCATGTGCTCTGATATCTGCTTCACTGATTTCTTGATTTCTGCTCTTGTAAAAGCCTGGGTTTTCTGCACGTTAACACTAGAAGCTTATTACCTAAAATTGATCAATTGAAAGTGTGGGTTCAGAGCTCTAATCCAGATGTGTTTGTCATTACTGAGATGTGGTTAACCTTTTCTCAATAGGGGGTGCTGTTTTCACTTTGTAAAAATTTCGTTCCCAAATTAAACTGCCTCGTACTCAATTCTTGCTTGTACAATATGCATATTATTATTACTATTGGATAGAAAACACTCTCTAGTTTCTAAAACCGTTTGAATTATATCTGTGAGTAAAACAGAACTCGAGTTGGAGCAAACTTCCTGAGGAAGTGAGAAATCTGAAATAAGGCAGGCTGTTCTAGGGTCAGTTTATTAATTTGCATGTCTTCTATTGGTCGAGATGCACTGCATACGCCTTCCCCTAGATGTCAGCAAATAGTGAGAATTGGAATGGAGTTGCTAGGCAGATCTGAGGCCATATAAGGGCTCTTGGAACCGGGGGTGCACTCTTTTCAACATTCGCCATGACGCAAGACAGACCTCAGGATGGCATTCTGGAAAGCTCCCGTTATAGGCCTTAGATATATCCGGCTCTGATTTTATTCGATATAGGTGTTAAGAACGTCATAATGTAGTTATTTTAAACCGAGTTATATCATTTTATATCAGTATATTGCGATTTTCGGAATTTTCTTTGTGCTGCGCTATAGTGAGTTGGGCACGTCTTCGCCACATGGCTAATGTTTACTTCTAATTCCAAAGTTGAAGGCGACAATCTACAACCGAGCAACGATTCTTCTGGACAAAGGACAACTTGCCCAAGATTCTGATGAAAGCTCATCAAAAAGTAAGAACTATTTATGATGTTAATTCGTTGTTCTGTTGAAAAATGTAAAACTCCTATTCCGCCATTAATTTCGGTGCGGTCTCGCTTTAACGCACGCTGTATGTCGTAGTAACGTTCATTTTAAAAATCTAACACAGCGGTTGCATTAAGAACTAATGTATCTTTCATTTGCTGTCCAACCTGTATTTTTTAGTCAAGTTTATGATTAGTTACTGATTAGATTAGGTGCCTCTCCCAAGATTTCTCCCGACATTTTGTTTGCATTTTGGCTACTATTCATATTGTATAACCACGATTTGTGCCGCTAAATATGCACATTTTCGAACAAACTCTATATGTATTGTGTAATATGATGTTATAGGACTGTCATCTGAAGAAGTTTGAGAAGGTTAGTGAAAAAATTAATATCTTTTGCTGGTTTATTCGTTATCGCTATTGTTGGCTTGAATCAATGCTGTTGTGTGGTTGGCTATTGTAGTAAGCTAATATAATGCTATATTGGGTTTTCGCTGTAAAACACTTAAAAAATCTGAAATATTGGCTGGATTCACAAGATCTTTGTCTTTCATTTGCTGTACGCTGTGTATTTTTCATAAATGTTTTATGATGAGTATTTAGGTAATTCACGTTGGTCTCTGTAGTTATTCTAGTTGCTTTGGTGAGAGTTGTGATGGTGGCTGCAATGTAAAACTATGATTTATACCTGAAATATGCTAATTTTTCGAACAAAACATATGCTATCAGACTGTCATCTGATGAAGTTGTTTCTTGGTTAGTGACTATTTATATCTTTATTTGGTCGAAATTGTGATAGCTACCTATGCAGGAAAAAAATGGTGGGAAAAAAAAGTTGTGTCTTTTGCTATCGTGGTTAGCTAATAGAAATACATATTGTGTCTTCCCTGTAAAACATTTTAAAAATCAGAAATGATGGCTGGATTCACAAGATGTGTATCTTTCATCTGGTGTCTTGGACTTGTGATTTAATGATATTTAGATGCTAGTATTTACTTGTGACGCTATGCTAGGCTATGCTAGTCAGCTTTTTTACTGATGGGGGTGCTCCCGGATCCGGGATTGTGATGAAGTAGAAGTTAACAAGGTCTTTCTTTGCAGCACTTGACTAGACAATAATCAAGATACGACTAAACTAGAGCCTGCAGGACTTGCTTTTTGGAGTGTGGTGTCAAAAAAGCAGAGCATCTTTATTATGGACAGACATCCATCTTTACAACCATTTAATCTATATATTTTGACTAAAACAGTTTACAATCTAAGGTAACACCAAGTAATTTAGTCTCCTCAACTTGTTCAACAGCCACACTATTCCTTACCAAATTCAGCTGAGGTCTACAGCTTAGGGAATGATTTGTGCCAAATACAATGCTCTTAGTTTTAGAGATGTTCAGGGCCAGTTTATTCCTGGCCACACTTTACAAAACTGACGTACTCCTTGTTAAAGGTTTAAGTGACTTTATTAGCTGTGGTTGCTGACACGTATATGGTTGAATCATCAGCATACATGGACACACTGGTTTTGTTTAATGCCAGTGGTAGGTAAAAACATTGGTAAAATATTGGTAAAAACAGAAAGGAGTAGAGGACCTATAGAGCTGCCCTGCGGTACACCACACCCAACATGTTTGACAGGGAAGCTTCCAGTATTAAAGAAAACCCTCTCAGTTCTATTGGATAGATAGCTCTGAATCCATGATATGGCAGAGGTTGAAAAGCCATGAGTTCTAAACAACAGGTTATGGTCAATAAAATCAAAGGCCGCACTGAAATCTAACAGTACGGCTCCCACAATCTTCTTATTATCAATTTCTTTCCACCAATCATCAGTCATTTGTGTTATTACATTTTACATTTTAGTCATTTAGCAGACGCTCTTATCCAGAGCGACTTACAGTAGAGTGCATACATTTTATTACATTTTTACATACTGAGACAAGGATATCCCTACCGGCCAAACCCTCCCTAACCCGGACGACGCTATGCCAATTGTGCGTCGCCCCACGGACCTCCCGGTTGCGGCCGGCTGCGACAGAGCCTGGGCGCGAACCCAGCCCAGCCTGGGCGCGAACCCAGAGACTCTGGTGGCGCAGCTAGCACTGCGATGCAGTGCCCTAGACCACTGCGCCACCCGGTAGGCCGATGAAGATGTAATCCGGAGACAGGTTTTTTCTCCATCTCTTTAGCTATCATACTCTAATTCCACTGATTTCAAAACGTGATGCTAGAGAAAATGTAGAGCAACAATTATGCAGCTCCACTACACAATACATTTTTTTTAACAGAATTACCAACACAGACTGACCAGCTCAAATAGACAGAAGCCTTTCTATATGGCAGACCAATCCGAACTCATCTCTCGGCATGTCCAGCCCACTCATTATCTCAGCCAATCATGGCTAATGGGAAGGTTGCTGTCTTTTTTGTGGCTTAACCAACAAGGCTCGTAATTTAACAATGGCATACAATTTTGTTATTAAGGGACATGAAAGTTCACATGTTCGAGAAGGCATTTCTGGTCAAAAACCCATTTTGTTAAAAATAAAATATGTTTACGTTCAAATAGCTCTCCTGTGAAGTCGTGACTTGTGACATACGCCTAGTTTCATGAAATGGGTCACATAGTCAGTGCTAGAAACACTGTTGGCAGCGATTACAGCAGTGAGTATTCTTGTGTAAGTCTCTAAGAGCTTTACACACCTTGATTGTGCAATATTAGCCCATTATTTTGCAGCACGCCGGAGATCTTCTTCGTACCGTGCTACTCTCTCATGGACAGCTTTCCTCTATGTCAACCTGTCTTTTGCAGTGTCCTCTCAGCTGGAGATGTTTAAGTGGCACTTTTTGAGGTTAGTTTTTAGGTTGTCCTTGTATTGCTTCTTTTGTCCTCCTGGGGCCCGCTGTCCTGTGTTTAGTTGTGAGTATAGGACCTGTTTTTGGAGGCGAGAATTGGGAATCCTGACAGCATGGCCAGTTCATCAGAGCTGGTGTTGAGAGATTGTGGTGGTGGTGATGCTATTGATGTTCGTCTTCTCCGGGACACTGGTGTTGGTGCGCCTCTTTTCCCAGATGATCCTCAACATTCTATGTAGGCATCTTTGGTGGTGCAATTCCAAGGCTTTAAGGTGCCTAATGTACACTACATGACCAAAAGTATGTGGACATCTGCTCGACGAACATCTCATTCCAAAATGGGCATTAATAGGGAGTTGGTCCCCCTTTTGCTGCTATAACAGCCTCCACTATTCTGGGATGGTTTCCACTTGATGTTGGAACATTGCTGCCGGTAAATGCCTCCATTCAGCCACAAGAGCATTAGTGAGGTCGGGCAGTGATGTTGGCCAATTAGGCCTGGCTTGCAGTCGGCGTTACAATTCAACCCAAAGGTGTTCGATGGGGTTGAGGTCAGGGCTCTGTGCAGGCTAATCTGGACCTCGCTTTGTGCACGGGGGGATTGTCGTGCTAAAAAAGGAAAGGTCCTTCCCCAAACTGTTGCCACAAAGTTGGAAGCACAGAATCGTCTAGAATGTCATTGTATGCTGTAAATCTAATCAAATCAAATTAGCATTAAGATTTCCCTTCACTGGAACTAAGGGGCCCAAACCATGAAAAACAGCCCTAGACCATTATTTCTCATCCAACAAACTTTACAGTTGGCACTAAGCATTCGGGCAAGTAGTACTCTGCTGTCCGACGGACAAACCCAGATTTGTCCGTCGGACTGCCAGATGGTGAAGCGTGATTTATCACTCCAGAGAACGGGTTTACACTGCTCCACTGCGCATGGTGATCTTAGGCTTGTATCCGGCTGCTCGGCCATGGAAACCCATTTCATGAAGCTCCCGGCGAACTGTTATTGTGCTGACCTTGCTTCCAGAGACAGTTTGGAACTTGGTAATGAGTGTTGCAACCGAGGACAGACAATTGTTTTCGTGTTGCACGCTTCAGCACTCGCCGGTCCTGTTCTGTGAGCTTGTGTGGCCTACCACTTTGCGGCTGAGCCGTTGTTCCTCCTAGACGTTTCCACTTCACAATAACAGCTCTTACAGTTGACCGGGGTAGCTCTAGCAGGTCAGAAATTTGACAAACTGACATGTTGGAAAGACGGCATCCTATGACGGTGCCACTTTGAAAGATACTGAGTTCTTCAGTAAGGCCATTCTACTGCCAATGTTTGTCTATGAAGATTGCATGGCTGTGTGCTTGATTTTAAACACCTGTCAGCAGCTGAAATAGCCAAATCCACTAATTTGAAGGGGTGTCCACATACTTTTGTATATAAAGTGTATGTGGTCCATGTTTCTGACCAATACAGTAGGGTGAGGAGCACTACTGCTTTGTAGACCAGGATTTTAGTTCTGGATGGATGTTGCGATCATCGAAGACTCTTTTCCTCAGTCTTGAGAAGGCTCCACTGGCACAGCTTAGGCGGTCGTGTATTTCTGCATCTATGTCAGCTTTGGAGGAGAGCAGATTTTCAAGAGTGGTATTGTCAACCTGTATTACTGGGACCGGTATATTTTTGTCAGGTGGTGGTTGGTGGAGGATTTGGGTCTTTTATAAGTTTAGGGCCAGACTCAGGAGCATGTATGCCTTTGCAAAAGCATCCAGGATGCACTGAAGGTCATCTTCCGAGTGGGCAGTGATGGCATTATCATCTGCATACTGAAGATCCACAATGGAAGTGTTGGTGATTTTGCTCTTGGCATTGAATCTGTTGAGGTTGAAAAGTTTGCTGTCTGTTCTATACAGGATTTGGACTCCTTGAGGCAGAGTTTGGCTTGTGAGGTGGAAGTCTGCAGTGATGAAGATAGAAAACAAGGTGGGCGCAATGATGGCGCCCTGTTCAACTCCAGTGTACACCTTGAAGGGTTCCATTTCAGCGCCATTGTTACTGCGCACTGTAGCTGACATGTTGTCTAACACACACACACACACACACCAAATGTCAGCCACACATTGAGATAGAAAACCAGTGGTAGTCCAGAACCTCGTAGGGTAAGATTTGAATACCCCTGCTCCAGAGAATAGCATGTCATGTCTTTGACTCTGTCCTACCTGATTAATAATTGCATACACCTGGTATCCCACGTCTAAATCCGTCCCTGGTTAGAGGGAAAGAATTAAAGAAAATCAGTGGAACTGGCTTCTAAGGTCCAGATTTGAATTTGAGGTCTCTAGACGTACAAAAGGTCTGTGCTTTTATTCTAAAAACAATCATTTATATTAGTGCTCACTCTGGCCTAAGGCTACATGCACATGCAATGTATGTGTGACAAAGTCATTTTCAACACATTTGCCTGAAGGCACACACTGTGCCCAAACCAAAATGAGTTAAAATCAAACAGAACTGAGACGAAACAGGGTCCAGGGATGACAACAGACGGGACAGGAAATTAACTGGACATTCAGACAAATCACCCAGACTTTCCATCTCACGTCTAGACTTAGTAAAGGTAGTTAGTTAGTTACACTATTTACCATGTCAAATTCTCTCACCCAAATAGTGGGTGCACAAGTGGTAACTTAAATACTGCATAACTTCCTTATACATGATAATTATATAGGCTATAATTCCACTTGATTTAACTATTGTATAAGGCCTATTAAATGGATCAAACGAGCCAAAGACTTGACCACACGTTATTTTATAGGTTTTTATCTGAAAGCACACTTTGTACCCAAACACAGATGTTTAAAGAGAAAGACAGAGTGATGAGAGTGAGAATAGTAACACACATACTCAAAACACACACAAACAGGACTAGAAGCACTGTTTCCAATCAACTAAGAACTGCATATTAGCTAGAAACTCCAACACAAACTTCAGACATCTGCTTATAAATTTGGAGCTGGGTACCAAATAGTTGGAAAAAAGGTTTTATCCATGGCTGGAATTTGTTTTTTCCAAATACACACTCATATGTGTACAAACCCGCATGCAAATGCATACACACACACACACACACACACACACACACACACACACACACACACACACACTTCTCTCATCCATAATCACCACAAGATATTGGGAAAGTGTTCCTCCAATGAAAAATATTATTATGAGTGCTATAGATTTTGCCATGGAAGTAAAACATTTTTGTCTTGCAACTCTTAAAGTCACAGACCAGGCATGCAATACTCAGGCCATTGAGTTTCCGTTATACTGTTTTTTCCCTCAGCATGTACCTGATGTTACTGATTAGAAGGGGTGTAGGAACACCTGGTTTCATAGGTAGAAATCTCTCTGCTTAAAAAGTGTTGATGGAAATCAGGACGACTGTGGCCTTACACTTACTACACTCTTACGTGATCAGCACCCTAAATGAACAATTGAGATCCGCTTTCTTATGTTGTTTCGGTCGACCCATAATTGCCCTCTTCTTAGAGTTCAATCAGTGAGGCAGCTTTTTAGACTTTAAGTTAATCTAAATAGATATTGGAGATCAATTTTTCTTAATAATAATTTCCTCTTCAATTAAGACCATGACAGTAGAGGAAAAGACTTGGACAGCATCTTGCTTCTCTCTCCAAATAAGAGCTGCCTTAGGTTGATTAACTTTGACAAGGGCGTCCATTTTAGACAGATTTCTGGCTCCTCTTCAAAATGGACTGTCTGTTCTCCAACTGAAATATATATTATTGTAAAGTCACCTGAGAGAAGCAAGGTCAGTGGGGATCATCATTTAAAGGGTGACTGGTTGAAAAGCCCTATGTGGCATGGATATGAGTCAGATTTTTTTTTTCTGGTGTCAAAATTTACTACGAAGTGTAAGTAGGATAATTTTGGGCATAAAGTCAGTCTAGTCGAATTTAGGAGATGATTAGGAAAAAATTGTAATCCGGTTCAGGGAACAGAAGATCCAAATATAAATATATTTTCAGAGGAACAGAAACAGAACCATGAACGAAAGGGATCAATACTGTTCTGGAACAGAACCATTATTTTAAAAGCCTGGGAACTGGTTATAGCATTCTTTCACATTCTGGGCAAGTTTTTCCAGTCCCACACAAAACGCAACAAAGCGCCTATACAAAGCCCTTACTCAGAAACTTCTTCCAGTGTATGCCTGCTAGCTGAAAATCTTTGCTAGTGTGTGTGCGTTTGTAGGCTACCTGCCCCTCCCCCCTCTGAAGCATAGGCTACAGTAGGCTACTGACGTTACAAGTATTAGAGAGATTTTTTATGAAATAAGAATGGATTAACTTTTACAATGCTAATTAACCTGTCTGGCTCCGGCGTTCCGCTAGCAGAACTCCTCCCACATTCCACTGAAAAGGCAGAGCGCGAAATTCAAAAGATATTTTTTAGAAATATTTAACTTTCACACATTAACAAGTCCAATACAGCAAATGAAAGATACACATCTTGTGAATCCAGTCAACATGTCCGATTTTTAAAATGTTTTACAGCGAAAACACCACATATATTTATGTTAGCTCACCACCAAATACAAAAAAGGACAGACATTTTTCACAGCACAGGTAGCATGCACAAAGCCAACCTAACTAACCAAGAACCAACCAAACTAACCAAGAAACAACTTCATCAGATGACAGTCTTATAACATGTTATACAATAAATCTATGTTTTGTTCGAAAAATGTGCATATTTGAGGTATAAATCAGTTTTAAATTGCAGCTACCATCACAGCTACCGTCAGAAATAGAACCGAAGCAGCCAGAGTAATTACAGACACCAACGTCAAATACCTAAATACTCATCATAAAACATTTCTGAAAAATCGATGGTGTACAGCAAATGAAAGACAAACATCTTGTGAATCCAGCCAATATTTCCGATTTTTTAAGTGTTTTACAGCGAAAACACAATATAGCATTATATTAGCTTACTACAATAGCCTACCACACTACCGCATTCATTCATCAAGGCACGTTAGCGATAGGCACGTTAGCGATAGGGAATAAACCAGCAAAAGATATTAATTTTCACAAACCTTCATCAGATGACAGTCCTATAACATCAGGTTATACATACACTTATGTTTTGTTCGAAAATGTGCATATTTAGAGCTGAAATCAGTGGTTATACATTGTGCTAACGTAGCATCTTTTTCCCAGAATGTGCGGATATTTTTATGACACTCCAACTATTCTGACCAAATAACTATTCATAAACGTTACTAGAAAATACATGTTGTATAGGAAATGATAGATACACTAGTTCTTAATGCAATCGCCGTGTTAGAATTCTAAAAATAACTTCATTACGACATCCAGCTTAGGTATAGCGAGAGAGTGCCCAAACTCTGGGCGCAAACGACTATTTCACATGTTCGACAGATATATGAAATAACATCATAAAATGGGTCCTACTTTTGATGATCTTTCATCAGAATGTTGTACAAGGGGTCCTTTGTCGGGAACAATCGTTGTTTGGATTTAGAATGTCCTCTTCTCCAGTCAATTAGCACGGAAAGCTAGCAAAGTGGCGCTAAGGTCTCCTTCCTGAACAAAGGCACACAACGCAACACGCCTAACGTCCCGAATAAATTTCAATAATCTAATAAAACTATATTGAAAAAACATACTTTACGATGATATTGTCACATGTATCAAATAAAATCAAAGCCGGAGATATTAGTCGTCCATAACGACAGCTTATCAGAGGGCAAATCCAGGTCCCTTCACGCACTCTCCAGAAAACAGGAAACTGGTGACACGTCATGCCGAGAGCTATTATTCGACCCCAGATCAAGTTACACACTCCATTTCTTCTCTCACTGCCTGTCGACATCTAGTGGAAGACGTATGAAGTGCATGTATTCTAATAAATATCAAGGACATTAATAGGCAGGCCCTAGAACAGTGCATCGATTTCAGATGTTCCACTTCCTGTCAGGAAGTTTGCTGCAAAAGGAGTTCTGTTTTACTCACAGATATAATTCAAACGGTTTTAGAAACTAGAGAGTGTTTTCTATCCAATAGTAATAATAATATGCATATTGTACGAGCAAGAATTGAGTACGAGGCCGTTTAAATTGGGCACGATTTTCCCCCAAAGTGAAAACAGCGCCCTCTGTATACTATAGTTATCACGTTTCATATCATTTTTTTTTTATTTATCATGAAATACTGTATGCAAAATGTGTCCAGTTCAAAGCAATAAACATCCATAGTGATGAAAACCTGGTTAAATTTATATTTGTTCAAGATAAACATGATTTATTCCACCCATGTCTTAACTATAATTGATTTTTGTTTACAGAAATCACTTTTCTTTTTTTTTAACAAATAGGGCTTTTATTGATTAATGTGATCTAGCAGAGGTAAATGGCACATATTAGCCATGTATGCTGTCTAAATTGCTTGTAATTGATATGTCTAAATCGAACTATTAAGTATTACGTATTTTTACATAAATTGTTATGGCTGGATTGTTTTAAAAACCCAATAGTGTTGTGGGTCCATCAGACCCTCGAACATTGGGTGAAAAACAAAAACATGAACATGAACTCCACAAGTGTTAATCTCATGAGACATTTTATTTTGTCTTACTGTCACGCCCTGGCCATAGAGAGGCTTTTATTCTCTATTTTGGTTAGGCCAGGGTGTGACTAGGGTGGGCATTCAATTTCATTTTTATTAATAAAAGTAAAATGTACGCTCACCACGCTGCACCTTGGTCCTCTTCTTTTAACGGCCGTGACAGAACTTCCCATCAACATAGGATCAAGCAGCGTGGCCAGGAGAGGCAGCCCCCCCAAAAAAATTGTGGTGGGCACACGGGACGGTTGGCGGAGCCGAGGATGGAACCAGAGCCAGTCGGGGTGAACTTGGAGGGGAGCGAATGTAGTGAAGCAGAGACAGTGAAGGAGTTGATGGGGAGATTGGAGGAGAGAGCTATGAGAGAGCTGCTGTGTTGGTGCATGAGGCACGACATTCGCCCTATGGAGCGTGTCCTCGGTTTGATGTCACCTGAGTCAGCTCTCCATACTCGTCCTGAGGTGCGTGCTAGCCGTCTGGTGAAGACTGTGCCAGCCCCACGCAGTAAGCCTCCTGTGCGCCTCCCCAGCCCTGCACGTCTTGTGCCAGCTTGGCGCTCCAGACCTCCAGTGCGCCTCCACAGCCCGGTGAGTCCTGCGCCGGCTCTACGCACGGTTTCCCCAGTTCGCCAGGCGAACCCAGAGCGGCCTGTTCCAGCTCCCCGCACGTGCCGGGCTAAAGTGGGCATGCAGCCAAGAGGAGCGGTGCAAGTGCTAAGCACCAGAGCTCCAGTGCTCCCCTACAGCCCGGTTCGACCTGTGCCTGCGCTCTGGAGGTGCCGGGCTAGAGTGGGCATTCAGCCTGGAAGAGTGGTGCCAAGGCTACGCACCAGATCTCCAGTGCTCCCCCACAGCCCGGTTCATCCTGTGCCTCCTCCAATAACCAGGCCTCCAGTAGGTCTCCCCAGCCTGGTTCATCCTGTGCCTCCTCCACGGACCAGGCCTCCAGTAGGTCTCCCCAGCATGGTGAGTCCGGTGCCTGCTCCATGGGCCAGTCCAGGGGCCTCCAGCGACGGTCTCCAGTCCGGAGCCTCCAGCGGCGGTCCCCAGTCCGGAGCCTCCAGCGACGGTCTCCAGTCCGGAGCCTCCAGCGACGATCCCCAGTCCCGACCCTCCAGCGACGATCCCCAGTCCGGAGCCTCCAGCGACGGCCTCCAATCCAGCGTCGCCATCGAGGGCCGCCAGTCCGGGGCCCGCAAGGAGGGTGCCCAGTCCGGGGCCCGCTACGAGGGTCCCCAGTCCAGGGTCGGTGGCGAGGGTCCCCGCACCAGATGTGCCACCAAAGTGGGGGGAGCCAGAGGCGGAGGGAGGTCTACGTCCCGCACCAGAGCTAACGCCGTAAAGGAAGCCCAACCGGACCCTCCCCTTTAGAGTCAGGTTTTGCGGCCGCAGTCCGCACCTTTGGGGGGGGTACTGTCACGCCCTGGCCATAGAGAGGCTTTTATTCTCTATTTTGATTAGGCCAGGGTGTGACTAGGGTGGGCATTCTAGTTTCTTTATTTCTATGTGTTTGGCCGGATGTGGTTCTCAATCAGAGGCAGCTGTCTATCGTTGTCTCTGATTGAGAATCATACTTAGGTAGCCCTTTTTTCCACCTGTTTTTGTGGGAAGTTGACTTTGTTTAGGGCACATAGCCTTTAGCTTCACGGTTTGTTTTTGTAGTGTTTAATGTTTTGTTCGGCGTCATTTTTATTAATAAAAGGAAAATGTACGCTCACCACGCTGCACCTTGGTCCTCTTCTTTTAACGGCCGTGACACTTACTCTGAAATAGAAATATAGAAAGGACGAAAGGGAGGAGGGGTCACGAGAAATAAAGAGTGGAGTTAATATTGTGAGTAATTCAAATCAAATGTTATTAGTCACATGCGCCGAATACAACCTTACAGTGAAGTTCTTACTTCCGAGCCCCTAACCAACAATGCAGTTTGAAAAAAATATGGATAAGAATAAGAAATAAAAGTTACAAGTAATTAAAGAGCAGCAGTAAAATAACAATAGCGAGACTATATACAGGGGGGTACCGGTACAGAGTCAATGTGCAGGGGCACCAGTTAGTTGAGGTAATATGTACATGAAGGTAGTCCTTAAAGTGACTATGCATAGATGATAACAACAGAGAGTAGAAGCGGTGTAAAATATGGGGGCAATGAAAATAGTCTGGGTAGCCATTTGATTAGTTGTTCAGAAGTCTTATGGCTTGTGTGTAGAAGCTGTTTAGAAGCCTCTTGGGCCTCTACTTGACGCTCCGGTACTGCTTGCCGTGCAGTAACAAATAGAACAGTTTACGACTAGGGTGGCTGGAGTCTTTGACCATTTTTAGGGCCTTCCTCTGACACCGCCTGGTATAGAGGTCCTGGATGGCAGGAAGCTTGGCCCCAGTGATGTACTGGGCAATTCGCACTACCATCTATAGTGCCTTGCGCTCGGAGGCCGAGCAGTTGCCATACAGGGCAGTGATGCAACCAGTCAGGATGCTCTCGATGGTGCAGCTGTAGAACCTTTTGAGGATCTGAGGACCCATGCCAAATCTTTTCAGTCTCCTGAGAGGGAATATGTTTTGTCGTTCCCTCTTCACAACTGTCTTGATGTGCTTGGACCATGTTAGTTTTGTTGGTGATGTGGACACCAAGGAACTTGAAGCTCTCAACCTGCTCCACTGCAGCCCTGTCGATGAGAATGGGGGCGTGCTTGGTCCTCTTTTTCCTGTAGTCCACAATCATCTCCTTTGTCTTGATCACATTGAGGAGAGATGTTGTTGTCCTGGCAACACACGGCCAGGTCTCTGACCTCCTCCCTATAGGCTGTCTTGTCATTGTCGGTGATCAGGCCTACCACTGTTGTGTCATCAGAAAACGTAATGATGGTGTTGGAGTCGTGCCTGGCCGTGCAGTCACGAGTGAACAGGGAGTACAGGAGGTGACTGAGCACGCAACCCTGAGAGGCCCCTGTGTTTAGGATCAGCGTGGCGGATGTGTTGTTACCTACCCTTACCACCTGGGGGCAGCCCGTCAAGAAGCCCCGGATCCAGTTGCAGAGGGAGGTGTTTAGTCCCAGGGTCCTTAGCTTATTGATGAGCTTTGGTGTTGAATGCTGAGCTGTAGTCAATGACTAGCATTCTCACATAGGTGTTACTTTTGTCCAGGTGGGAAAGGGTAGTGTGGAGTGCAATAGAGATTGCATCATCTGTGGATCTGTTCAGGCGGTATGCAAATTTGATTGGGTTTCTAGGTTAATGGTGTTGATGTGAACCATGACCAGCCTTTCAAAGCACTTCATGGCTACAGATGTGAGTGCTACGGGTCGGTAGTCATGTATGCAGGTTACCTTAGTGTTCTTGGGCACAGGCACTATGGTGGTCTGCTTAAAACATGTTGGTATTACAGACTCGGACAGGGAGAGGTTGAAAATGTCAGTGAAGACACTTGCCAATTGGTCAGTGCATGCTCGCAGTACACGTCCTGGTAATCCGTCTGGCCCTGTGAATACTCACATTGGCTGCAGAGAACGTGATCACACAGTCTTCCGGAACAGCTGGTGCTCTCATCCATGTTTCAGTGTTATTTGCCTCGAAGCGAGCATAGAAGTAGTTTAGCTTGTCTGGTAGGCTCGTGTCACTGGGCAGCTATCGGCTGTGCTTCTCTTTGTAGTCTGTAATGGTTTGCAAGCCCTGCCACATACGACGAGCATCAGGCCGGTGTAGTACGATTCGATCTTAGTCCTGTATTTACGCTTTGCCTGTTTGATGGTTCGTCGGAGGTCATAGCGGGATTTCTTATAAGCTTCCGGGTTAGAGTCCCGCTCCTTAAAAGCGCCAGCTCTAGCCTTCAGCTCAGTGCGGATGTTGCCTGTAATCCATGGCTTCTGTTTGGCGTATGTACGTACGGTCACTGTGGGGACGACGTCATCAATGCACTTATTGATGAAGCCAATGACTGATGTGGTGTAGTCCTCTTGCCATCGGAAGAATCCCAGAACACATTCCAGTCTGTGATAGCAAAACAGTCCTGTAGCTTAGCTTAATTAAAGGAAAAAAGGATTCTGCCAGTCCGTGGTGAGTAATCGCAGTCCTGATGTCCAGAAGTTATTTTCGGTTATCGGAGATGGTAGCAGCAACAATATGTACAAGATAAGTTTTAAAAAATCATTTACAAACAACGCAAATAAACAAACAAAGAAACACAATCGGTTGGGGGCACGTAAAACGTCTGCCTTCTTCTCCGGCGCCATTTTACAATTTTAATTGTTAGTAGAAGAATTGTTAGTAGAGTTTTGAAAAAGCTATTCTGTTGAGCGACAGCATTGGGGTTACCAAACTAAAAATTACCTTTTTAAAATGTTTGTTCATGAACATGAAGGGCATGGTCGGACAGTGGTCTTATCATTATCATGTTTTGTTTGTAATTAAAACATTTGTGTTGCTGATTAAGATTAGAATAGTGAATACTAACGAAATGTATACTTTCTCGTCCAGGAAAGGATCTGGTGTCATTATCTATCTCTTTGAAATGTTTACAGAGACTGTTGTCTTGGGAGAGCAGTTAGTGAAATTCTGCAGTTTTATAAAGTATAAAGGGATCCGGATCCGGACGTAAAGGGAGCTCCCAGATAAGTAAGGCCTGGCCACTTGTGTGTTTTTGCAACACGTTTTTTCACACACACCAGCGCGCACACACACACAACCCAACGGTTGAATACTTGTTAGTGGTGTTAATACCGTGTTTGATTTATTATGTGGGGTCTTTTTAATTTCGTTGTAAACCGGGTAAGCAGAATGATGGAAATGTTTGAAATGGTTTCTGAAGTACAGGTAAAGAAAAGGGAAAGAAAATACTTATTGGGGTTGAATGACCTTTGTCCTGACTTTCTGGTGAGGCCTGGTCAACCTCACTAGAAAGGATAGAGACATTGGGTGAGATTTGAGTATAATATGAAGAAGTGTATAGCTGTTATTGTTTTGGTTCTTGTTTTTGTCTTTGTTCCGATACAAATCTCGCCAGATTGGGTCTGCTGTTAGTTCTCTAACTCCCTTACCCGGTAACTCTGCGGTGAGTTCGGCAGTATGATAAGGGAGTTTAACCTGTTTGGGCTGCAAGCCCGACACCGCCCACACTATGACAACATCCAGCTCAAAGTGCAGGGCGTGACATTCAAAAGCTATTTTTTTTAAATATTTAACTTTCACACATTAACAAGTCCAAGACACCAGATGAAAGATAAACTTCTTGTGAATCAAACCAACATGTCCGATTTTTAAAATGTTTTACAGGGAAGACAAAATATGTAAATCTATTAGCTAACCACGTTAGCAAATGACACCACTTTTCTAACTGCATCAGTTTCTTACTCCATCAGGTGCTATCACAAATTCGACCAAATAAAGATATAAATAGCCACTAACCAAGAAACAAATTCATCAGATGACAGTCTGATAACATATTTATTGTATAGCATATTTTTTTTCGAAAAATGTGCATATTTCAGGTATAAATCATATTTTACATTTCAGCTACAAATCAGAAAGTGCACCGAAAGCAGCCATAATATTTACAGACACCAACAGACACCAACGTCAAATAGCTTATTACTCATCATAAAACATTTCCGAAAAATATATAGTTTGCAGCAATTGAAAGATAGGCAACTTGTGATTCCAAACAATATTTCCGATTTATTAAATGTTTTACAGCGAAAACAAAATGTATCGCTATATTAGCGTAGCCACAATAGAGAGACACATTTGGGCGCCCACGACCCGTTCACATGCACGACAGATATATGAAATAACATCATAAAATGAGTCTTACTTTGGCTGATCTTTCATCAGAATGTTGAAACAGGCGTCCTCTGTCCAGATGAGTCGTTGTTTCGTTTCAGAATGAGAAATATCCCTGTTAATTTACCATTTCCAGTAGCCGTGGCCCAACGTAAACACAGTCATACGACGGAACACGGCAAAACTCCCGAATAAAGTTTCAATAATCTGATTAAACTATATTGAAAAAACATACATTACGATGATATGGTCACATATATCCAAAAAAATTCGAGCCGGAGACGTTAGCCGTTCGTTAGGAAGGCAAAACAGAAGTCCATCCCACTTCCTTCAGAATACCGGAAGTTGGCGCTCAGGTCAAAGAAATAGGTTTTTTTCCACCACAGACCAAGAGGAGCAAAAAAAATTCTTCTCTGACATCCTCTTTACACCAATAGGAAGGCGTATAGACTGTCAGCAGACTCGTAGGTGTTAAGACCATGTATAGGCATCAGATTGAAAATAGCATAGATTTCTGACATTTCACTTCCTGGTCAGGAAAAGTGCTGCAGAAGGACTTGTGTTTCACTCAGAGAAATAATTCCAACTGTTTTAGAAACTAGAAAGTGTTTTCTATCCAAAAAGAATAATAATATTCATATTGTAGAAGCAAGATTTGAGTAGGAGGCCGTTTGAAATGGGCACGATTTCACTGGCTACTCAACACTTTGCCTTGCAGCCATAAGAAGTTAAGCCAATTTGGAAAATGGTTTCAACAGTGTGTTGGTATGCTCTTTGACATTTCTCTTAGGAATTGTGTATTAAGAAAATTGGGAAGGTAATAATTTGTCATACGGTAAATAGTTGTTTGGATTTTCTGAATCAGACATTCCTTAAACTGTTGTTTTGGTCTGTCCTCTCTCAAAGTTATGGCGATAGTGACTACAGATGGTATTTTGATACATGGAAGGAAAAAAATCAATGTTAACAGTGTGAGCTTCACCCACTAACTGGCTGAAGAAATGGCGAAAATGGTGTTCATTACAGCCCTCTCCTGCACCACTTCAACTGAGACCTGAGTCCGAGCCAGCAACCTATACACAGCATCCAGTCTAAGCTATCAACTGCCTTTTCTCGCATGCCTTTTTTTCTCAGGAGTGCGACATGAGTCCACGTGGAGTGAGCATGGAGAGAGATCCCGAACTTCTTTCATGCAGCTGGTGTACTGGTAGGAAAATGGACAAGACATAATGGACTGTAAAGGACAGTGGCGGCTCAGGTGAGAGACATTATCAAGGGCCATCCACTTTGAACATGTGCCATTGGGAGGACAAACTGAAACACTATCAAAAGCAGAACATGAAGAAACGCCAGAAGAAGAGCGCAGGGAAGGAGGTGGTCAACTGTGCCAGTAAATTGATGTAGGGTTGCCCTAAACTGTTTATTTGGGGTATCATGTTGATTTTGGAGGTCTACACACTGGGAAGCTTATTGTAATTTAGATTAAAATGCTTTGAGATACCGATATGCCATTAACATGCCACTCGCGACAGTAAAGCAGGAACAAACAGGGGCTGTAATGAGAAAAGATCATACTTTTAATATGGTCCCCTGTTTGTAAATGTACATTGTAACCATGTCGATGTGTGCTAAATTGAGGGTCTTGAATTTGAGATATAGACTCAACGTGGAGCACTGAAGACAGTTATTCTAAATGTGGGTTATACAACATTGATAGTAGGGGTTTTGTTTTACCATGGTTAGTCTCCGTATACATCACCTAGGTGGATGTTGTGTTATTCATGCATGGCTGTATTCAAGTTTCAAGTTTTAATGTTTGGAGGACCGACATCAGTGTATTCTGTGGAGTCCCAAAAACCAAGGTGTTAGCATTACAATGAATTGGGAGAGCATAATGGAATATGACTGGAGAGAAGTTCTTTGTGGCACATCGAGATCGGTGTCCCGTTCACGGGACGGTTAAGCTAACGTAGGCTAATGCGATTAGCATGAGGTTGTAAGTAACAAGAACATTTCCCAGGACATAGACATATCTGATATTGGCTGATAATTCTTGTTAATCTAACTGTACTGTCCAATTTACAGTAGCTATTGCAGTGAAATAATACCATGCTATTGTTTCAGGAGAGTGCATAATTTTGAGCATGAAAAGTTATTAATAAACAAATTAGACACATTTGGGCAGTCTTGCAATGGTTCATTGCATTCATTGGATCAGTCTAATGCTGTGCACATACACTGTTGCCATTTAGTGGCCAAAATCTAAATTGCACGTGGGCTGGAATAATGCATTTCAAAGGTGATGGTACAAAATAAAATGAACGATTGTTTTTTTCTTTGTATTATCTTTTACCAAATCTATTGTGTTATATTCTCCTACATTCCTTTCATATTTCCACAAATTTCAAAGTGTTTCCTTTCAAATGGTACCAAGAATATGCATATCCTTGCTTCAGG
Organism: Salvelinus namaycush; assembly: GCF_016432855.1. Taxonomy (NCBI): domain Eukaryota; kingdom Metazoa; phylum Chordata; class Actinopteri; order Salmoniformes; family Salmonidae; genus Salvelinus; species Salvelinus namaycush. Next base: position 23,650,024 of record NC_052341.1, on the reverse strand, counting down.
GCCTGAGCTACAGGCAGTTAGATTTGGGTATGTCATTTTTGGCGAAAATTTAAAAAAAGGGGCGGATCCTTAAGAGGTTTTAAGGAAGGGAAGTTTGCTGTTGTAGTAGCATCACATCTCCTGCAGAGTGTGATTAAGAAGCATGGGACTCAGAGTTTTGTAAGGTTGGATAATTCCAGCCAGCAAACACTTGACATATCTCCGAGTGGCAGTAACAGGAAAGTGTCAGAAGGTGGCTGCTTATCAACCGTTGGGACAAACAGTTTACACTGTAACGAGGGTGTTCAGAAAGGGGTTGGGTGAGCAGGCCGTGGCTCGGGTGGTTGATGTCCTTGATGATCTTTATGGCCTTCTTGTGATAAAGGGTGCTGTAGGTGTCCTGGAGGGCAGGAAGTGTGCCCCCGGTGATGCGTTGGGAAGACCGCACCACCCTCTGGAGAGCCCTGCGGTTGCGGGCAGTGCAGTTGCCGTACCAGGCGGTGATGCAGCCCAACCGGATGCGCTCAATTGTGCATCTGTAAAAGTTTCTAAGGTAGGGAGTATCTGAAAGATTCAGTCCTAGATTTATCAGGGAACCACAAAGGCAATAGGAGATCAGGAGCAGGAGACAGAGTCAATGCAATAGCTATTCTCACAGCACAGTGGCATCAGAGTCAGACCGAAGCTCCTGCGGTGGAGGAGTGGGTACAGCGCTCTAGGGAGACCTGGCGGGCAGTCCAGGACTCTCTTCAGCAGGCCAGTGGAAGGCAGAAGAAGAGCACTGACCGCCACCGCAGTGAGGCCCCTGTGTTCGCACCAGGGGACAGGGTCTGGCTCTCGGCCCGAAACCTGCCCCTCCGCCTGCCCTGCCGGAAGCTGGGGCTATTTAAAGTCCTGAGGAGGATAAACGAGGTGTGTTATAGATTGCAACTTCCCTCTTACTATCGTATTAACCCTCGTTTCATGTGTCTCTCCTCAGGCCGGTGGTAGCTGGTCCCCTTCAAGAGGGTGAGGTGCCGGAGGTCCCTCCGCCCCCTCTTGACATCGAGGGGTCCCCGCGTACAGGGTACGAGCTATTCTGGACTCGAGACGCCGGGTGAGGCGCCTGCAGTACCTCGTGGACTAGGAGGGGTGCGGTCCGGAGGAGAGGTGCTGGGTACCGGTGGGGGACATTTTGGATCCTTCCCTCTTGAGGGACTTTCATCGCCTCCACCCGGATCGCCCTGCTCCTCGCCCTCCGGGTTGCCCTCGAGGCCGAGGTCGGCCTCGAGGGCAACGAATCCCGCCGAAGATGGTGCCTCTTCCCGTTCGGGCGGCGCTCGGCGGTCGTCGTCTCCGGCCTACTAGCTGCCACCGATCCCCTTTTCTGTTTCATTTAGTTGTGCCTGATTTGGTGCACCTGTTTTGTGTTTAGGTTTGATTGTGGGCTATTTAAACCCAGTTGGCCCGCCGACTTTTGTGCGGGCTTGTTTTTCTGTTTGTGGTGTTTCGTTCATTTCTTGTGGTGTCTGTTCCTATTCTGTTTAGTCCTGTTTGTTTGGACTGGGACTTTACGCGCCCTTGTGTGTGTGGCGTGACCGTCTCTCTGGTACTTTGGAATATTAAATCCACGTCCTTTTTGAACTACCCTGCTCTCTGCGCCTGACTCCTTCACTCACCACTTTTGGAATCCTGACAGAATCACTAAAGTCCTGTCTAGCAACAGATATGTATTGGCTGTCTAGATGTGCAAGGAGGAGACTTAGCATAGGAGGAAGGTATAAATAGATGTGCTTGTATAAACATGTCTTTGTCTTATGCAGCTTTGTGACCCAGTGGGTGAATAAACTTGTATTGAGCTTTTCTAGTCGTCCGTGAGTTTTACTCTGTTAATTTAGAATCTAATCGTGTTTAGTGTCATGACTCCGACCGAGGCAGGCTCTCCTTCCCGTTCGGGTGGCGCTCGGCGGTCGTCGCCACCGGCCTATTAGCTGCCACTGATCCTTTTCTCCCCCTCCTTATGTGTTTATTGGTTACACCTGTTTTGTGTTTATTCTTAATTAGTTGGGCTTTATCAGTCAGCCGGCCCGCCCGTTTCTTTGTGCGGGATTGTTAGTTTGTAAGCTTGGTGTTTGTTCGAACGATACGTGTTTGTATATGTTCGAGTTTGTTACTGGACTGTTTTCGTTCCCCGTGTCTGGGGCAGTTTACGTAGAGCACCCAGTGTATAGTGGGGTGGCCGAAGTTCTCCGTGTTTCATTAAAAGGAACGTTGTTATTGAATCCTCTGTTTTCCTGCGCCTGACTTCGCACTCTGACACCCAGTCCTTACATTTAGGCTGCAACTCTTAATGCTGTGGTGAATTCCGGCACTTTCAGGTGTTAGCTGATATTCTTTGCTTCATTTTCTACACACCGTATGCATATGGCATGGCTGCCAATATTGCATCGTGGGAGCACGTGCTGGTTAGGCTCTGTATACATCACCTAGGTGGATGTTGTGTTATTCATGCATGGCCGTATTCAAGTTTCGAGTTTTAATGTCACATGCACAAGTACAGTGAAATGTCTTTCTTGCAAACTCAAAGCCCAACAATGCAATAATTAATAACAATTACTAGAAAAAAACAAGAGAAATCTATGTTCTGTATCATTTGCACGTACAGTAGTGTTATTGTGGCAGCACTAGCTATTCCTTTCACATCATCTGCTGGAGCGTTGCAGTACGATGGCACATTTTAGCATAGTAGTAAGCAAGTTAATGTGCATTATCATTCATGGTTGTGCATGTGCAGGCATCGTATACCCTGATGCAGCTCAATGAGTGTGACTCATATCTACCAACTTGTGCTTGACCAAATGTGTGGGTGCTACTTAAACTGTTCAGCAGTCAATTAGAGTGATACATTGTGCTACTCGAAACCAGAAAACAGGAACTACAGCAAAGACAAGCGCAAGGGAAACCACTGGTAGGTTTGAATGAACAAAACGAACTGGCACAGAGAGACAGAAAACACAGGTATAAGTACCCAGGGGAAAATCGGGAAGATGGGCGACACCTGGAGGGGGGTGGAGACAAGCACAAGGACAGGTGAAACAGATCAGGGCGTGACAGGAAGGTCTGTTAGAGCTTATTCAGGCCCTCTTATATACAGGCTTATCTAGTAATCTATGGGTTGCATTTCTCTCGCTATCAGGTCATTTATTATTCTTTCATGGCTTACCAGCATATACCGTTAGACTTTAGCCTTCAGCTCAAGTAGACTATTTGCAGGTCTAGATTTTGATTATCAGGTCACTCTCACTGTGCATGATGCAGATGCATCAGCTACTGCTGAGCAATTTCAGTAGGACATTATGCTATTTAGATACGGTGGGTACATAGTTTGCGGTTTTGTTTCGGTTTGTTAGTTAGTCTGTTTGTTGCGACTTTGGGGGGTTTGTTAGTAATATTGTATGTTATGCTAATGGTCCTGTATGTCATGGCTGAGCTGTGACGCTCTGCAGCAGTCTACTGTATGGTCTTCTCCCTGTACAATGTCTTGCCTTTTCATCCTCCAATAGCAGGGATTCAGTTCATATTGGGCGTCACTCAGGACCCTTCAGCATGCATTCTGCTCAAGAATCCATCTGTATGTATCACAAGTTTGAGTTCACGTTAATAAGGCAACAGTTTTGGGTTTACATTATGCTTTTTACAGAGGCGGTCTGCTTTAGGGGTTCTTCAGTCTGAATACACTAAATGTTCCTTCCCTTTAACGTTGCATGATCTCTTAAGTTCTGCTTTCATTATGGACTTTCACATGTGGACCTTGTCGTCATCACCAGAACGAACACTGCGTTGTCCTCTCTCTCATGTTATGCTGCCTGCATGCTGAGCATGGGCAGAACCTAGGCATGGGCAACATTGATGCTGGTAACCAATGACAAGATACAGTAACTCATCACAGCTCTGGTTCTTTCGTCAGCGCTGAGGGCTAGCTCTGAGCTATTGGCACCCAAATTCTGCATCGGCACCGCTACCGCTTCTCAATTGATCCTGGTTTCACTCTGATCCTCTGCTGCTGAAATGTTACAATTTTATTTATTCTGAGATTGTGAAACATACCTGAATTCTTGCATTATTGCTATATGATCATTATTCTGTCAGCCTGTGGTCCATTGGCTATTTTTGCATAGGTAGAATATCCTCATACACAAAGATGACAGCTCTTTCTGCCTCATGGGCTTCAAAAGAGCAATCTTCAGGCAATAACAAAAGTTACCTATCACCCTCACTCTATGCAAAAAAAATTGATTCATGTTAAGGAAAGGGTGTTTTGGCTCGTACAATGATTTTATTAGAAGCAGTCATGGCTTTCTATGGGTTTTTTACTGTTTGGGAATACACTACGTATACATTTCTCACTATTGTCTGATTTAATTACGGACACTCACATGTTCACCATGTTAGTAAAGGTATGCCAGGTTTCATTGGTCAAAATAACACTGCTTTCTGTCCTCTCTTTCATGTTACGCAATGGCGACCACTGGCCAAGCCGGGCGTTCCGTTATTTGTCACTGATGCTGGAAAACCAATGACGAGATACTGGTTTTCATCACGGCTCTGTCTCCTCTGCCAGTGTTGTGGGCTATCTCCAAAACAGCACCCAGGAGAGGCCCCAGGCCTGAGTTTGGTAAACCCTGCTCTAACTCCCATGTGGCGCAGCGGTCATAAGGCACTGCATCGCAGAGTTAGAGGCGTCACTACAGACCCGGGTTTGATCCCGGGCTATATCACAAGCGGCTGTGATCGGGAGAACAATAGGGTGGCACACAATTGGCCCAGCGTCGTCCGGGTTAGGGGAGGGTTTTGCCGGGGGGGCTTTACAAGTAGGCTGTCATAGTAAATAAGAATTTGTTCTTAACTGTCTTGGCAGGTTAAATAAACATTTAAAATCAAAAACTTTTTCAGCTCGAGACCCTCTGAGAAATAGTCCATCCTACTGTGACCCAAATCGTTATCAACGTCCAAACTTAAGAAGAAATAGTCTGTGACTTGTGACTTGATGTATTCTCATAACTCGTGACCCGTCTCTCACATGCCCAGGGCCCACTTTGGGTTGCGACCCATAGTTTTAAAACCCCTGCTCTAGGTTATGACTGTAAAAGGCCTCTGTCATGTACTGTGCATGTAGTCTCTATTGGGGTTCTGATAAAATAATGTATATGTTGAAAGATAATGATAAAATAATTCCACTCTGAAACCTTATAACTGTATGAAATTGATTAGAATCATACAATTATAATCTGATAATGTGTGTAGTTTTAGTCGGAATTAGGTTAAACAATGTATCTGTATAGTGGAAAAACACAGACTGTCTGAGCAAGGCGTAGTTTAGGATTTGAACTTGGATGTGGGTGCCTAGGAAAATACAGAAGAACAATTAAACCTGTGTTTGGACCGACCTGGCTAGGCCTCTAAGGAACTTGTGATAGCATAGGGAGTACTTCTCAAGGTTTCTCTAATCTCGGGGGAATGGAACTGCTGGCTTGGTAGTGATAAACAGTGGATACAACTCACCTACTGTTCGTGTGTATGTATGTGCGTAGGATATCTACTGTTTGTGTGGAAGTATGTGTGCAGCAATAAAATGGATGTCTTTGTATAATGGACTTCAGAACGTTCTCTGAATAAACTGTACTATCTTTTTGCATAAGCTGAGTCTTTGACTAATTATTATTAAACCCATGGTCTTACAGATCTCGGGGATTGGTCAAAGCTATTGATTGTCAGTTATTATCATTGGGATTGAAAATTCTCGTGACAGGTTCCCCACTGGAAAGGTCTTTTCTGGCATGTCTTAATAAAAGTAATCTATGAGATGAGCAATCACCCACATCTGCATGGATGTTAACAAGAGACGTTTGTTCTCTACAGTTTCACTGTAGCAGCTGTGGGTCCACTATAACTTGTGCTTCACCCATCGGACTGGCTTCAAAGAGGCTGAGGTTATCAGGAGGTCATCAGGTCATGGGGCTCTGGCCACATCCTCCACCAGCTCTGATTGGTTGCTACCTGCCCCAGCAAATGAGTCACCTCAAAAATACTAAAATGTAATGACAAAGAAATCAGATATAATTCCTTTAGGGCTACTGGATGAAGATGAAAGACAGCTGATTGTGGACTACAGGAAACAGAGGGCCGAGCACGCCCCCATCCACATCGACAGGGCTGTAGTGAAGCGGGTCGAGAGCTTCAAGTTCCTCAGTGTCCACATCACTAAGGAATTAACATGGTCCACACACACCAAAACAGTCGTGAAAAAGGTACGACAACGCCTCTTCCCCCTCAGGAGGCTGAAAAGATTTGGCATGGGCCCTCAGATCCTCAAAAAGGGGCAGAGCTCCCTGCCATTCAGGACCTCTTTACCAGGTGGTGTCAAAGACTCCAGCCACCCAAGTCATATATTCTACTCTCTGATACCGCATGGCAAGCTGTACCAATGCACTAAATGTGGAACTAACAGGACCCTGAACAGCTTCTAAATAGCTACCTGGACTATCTGCATTGACCCCTTTTGCACTAAATCTTTTGACTCATCACATGCACTGTTACAGCTTATTATGTGTCCTGTAGTCACTTTACCCCAACCTACAGTACCAGTCAAAAGTTTGGACACGCCTACTCATGTAGTAACCAAAAGTGTGAAACAAATCAAAATATATTTTAGATTTTAGATTCTTCAAAGAAGCCACCCTTTGCCTTGATCACAGCTTTGCACACTCTTGGTATTCTCTCAACCAGCTTCACCTGGAATGTTTTTCCAACACTCTTGAAGGAGTTCCCACATATGCTGAGCACTTGTTGGCTGCTTTTCCTTCACTCTGTGGTCCAACTCATCCCACACCATCATACCGACTCTTCCATGCTTCACAGTGGGAACCACACCGAAAATCTCAAATTTGGACTCATCAGACCAAAGGAAAGATTTCCACCGGTCTAATGTCCATTGCTCATGTTTCTTGGCCAAAGCAAGTGTCTTCTTCTTATTGGTTTCCTTTAGTAGTGGTTTCTTTGCAGCAATTCGACCATGAAGGCCTGATTCTGAACAGTTGATGTTGAAATGTGTCTGTTACTTGAACTCTGGATTGGAATTTCTGAAGCTGGTAACTCTAATGAACGTGTCCTCTGCAGCAGAGGTAACTGGGTCGTCCTTTCCTGTGGCGCTCCTCATGAGAGCCAGTTTCATCATAGTGCTTGACGGTTTTTGCGACTGCACTTGAAGAAACGTTCAAAGTTCTTGAAATATTCTGGATTGACTGACCTTCATGTCTTAAAGTAATGATGGACTGTCGTTTCTCTTTGCTTATTTGAGCTTTTCTTGCCATAATATGGACTTGGTATTTTACCTAATAGGGCTATCTTCTCTATACCAACCCTATCTTGTCACAACACAAATGATTGGCTCAAACGCATTCAGAAGGAAAGAAATTCCACAAATTAACTTTTAACAAGGCACACCTGTAATTGAAATGCATTCCAGGTGACCACCTCATTAAGAGAATGCCAAGAGTGTGCAAAGCTGTCATCAAGGCAAAGGGTGGCTACTAATATATTTTGATTTGCTTAACACTTTTTGGGTTACTACATGATTCCATATGTGTTATTTCATAGTTTTGATGTCTTCACTATTATTCTACAATGTAGAAAATAGCATAAATAAAGAAAAACCCTGGAATGAGTAGCTGTGTCCAAACGTTTGACTGGTACTGTATATATATGGGGGATTGGAAATGATGCAGACAATTACATTGATGGAAGCTACAATCTATCTGCAGTATTAAAGCTGATCTACCCCCTAAAAAAAAAAAAAAATTTAAATTGTCTGTGGACTCTCTTCTGAAACACATGAAAGTGTTGGCAACCGATGAATGGATGAAAACCGGGGAAAGACTGTCCGTTTTCGCAAATGGGAGAGGAGAGGTCGTGTTTGATTACGGATTAAACATCAGCAGCAGGCTAACTGCATCCCCTTACCTTCTAAGTAGATTACTTTGTGTCATGGTGTGAGAACTGCTTCCTCCACTGAATGTCTCCAAAACGAAAGAGATGGCCGTTGACTTCAGAAGGCAGCCACTGAACCCCACACCCACTATGGTCATGGGAAATGACATTGAGCTGGTCAGTACCTACAAGTACCTGGGAACAGTGACGGACAACAAGTTGACATTTGAGGAGAACACAGTTAAAAGGGACAGCAGCTGCTTTTCTTTAGACTCTTTTCATTTCAGCAAGACAATGATGCCACTGTTTTACAGGACTTTTATTGAATATGTATTGACGTTCTCAATGGTGGCCTGGTTTGGCAATCTTAATGTTTGCAACAAAAATAGGTCGGACAGGTTGGTTAAGGTGGCCAGCAAGGTCATCGGGGTGCAACAGGCACAGCTCTCAGTGACATTCAGAAAGCAAGTGGTGAGGTGAGCTAACACTATCCTAGACTGTCCGGATCACCCCCTCTTCAACAATTTTGCGCTTCTCCCCTCAGGTCATCATAGACTTCCCAAACTCAATAGCAACAGATACAAGAACTCTTTTATCCCAATGAAATGTCTATTTATTGCTGCACTTTCGCACAATAATTACTCGATTTTATCGATCTCATTGTTTCATGTTATGTATATATCGGTTGTATGGTTGTCACTGTTTTTAATGTTGTTATTTTTTATTGTTGAACCCTGACTGCACAACAAATTTCCCAATTGGGACAATAAAGATAACTTGAACTTAAACTTGAACAAATGGCTTCCACAACAAGTCAAAAACTTCTGGGGGGGGAAATGGGATTAACAGATACAACAGCTAGAACTTTACAGATGTTTAGTAAAGGTTGTCAGGTGCGGCCAATGGACATCTCCAAGTGTCCCCTCAACCTCTTCAAAGTGTCCTAAGTATGTAAATGAGGTAATTCCACTGCTATTACACATTGAATAAACCTAAAGTTATGGGTCACGATAACAACACAATTTCTACAATATCAACCTCTCTCAAACATTGTGGTGGTGTCAAGGGACATCCAGGGGACATCCAAGTGTCCCCTCAACCTCTTCAAAGTGTCCTAAGTATGTAAATGAGGTAATTCCACTATTACACATTGGATAAGCCTAAAAGTTAATGGTCCCACATTAATAAGAACTATTTGCAAGAAAAATTATAAAAACACATTATCAATGTAACCCAGGCTTGACTCTTGCGAGACGTGGAAGCCATCATACCCTGCAGTCTCCTTCTTGTCATTCCCCTCATCCTTTTGTAGGTCACTCTTTTGAAGAGTATAGTTGATGGCAAAGAACCAGGGAAATGTACGAGAGCATGTCGCCCATGGTGACATCTGCAGCTGCTCCTTTGTGGAATGGTGGAGCTTGAACCATCAGTAGAGACAGCATTAGAGACAGCAGTGGGGGTTGTGGATTTGGCAGTGGAGGGTGAGGACCTTGACCGACGGGGGCGCTTGCTTGGGGGGTGGTTTGCACCAAAAAGCCTTAATCCTCTGTGTGGGGAATTGTCACGCCCTGACCTGAGATATCTCTGTTTTCTTTATATTTTGGTTAGGTCAGGGTGTGACGAGGGTGGATTACGTTATTTTTTGTATTGTCTAGGGTTTTTTATATTGTCTAGGGTTTTTGTATGTCTAGGGTTTTGTAGGTCTAGGTATTTGTATGTTTATGGTACCTGATATGGTTCCCAATCAGAGGCAGCTGTTTATCGTTGTCTCTGATTGGGGATCATATTTAGGTAGCCATTTCCCCTTTTGTGTTTGTGGGTTCTTATTCTATGTTTAGTTGCCTGTCTGCACTATTCATATAGCTTCACGTTTCGTTCGTTTTGTTAGTTTGTTCAGTGTTCTTTCTTTAATTAAAAGAAGAATGTACGCATACCACGCTGCACCTTGTTCTCCTTCATATGACGAACGTGACAGGAATAAAATAAAGGAATATAAAGGATCAATATTGCTTTAAGATACACATCACTACAGTTCACAAATTTTACAAAACAACATTACTGTAATGTAAAAGCAATATATTAAAAGATAACACCCAGCCTAAGGAGTTGCTGAGGAGTATTTTTGTAGTAATAATGTGTTCTTTTTTTGTTTTTGCTCAATATACAATTTTTACCAACAAACTAATGTGAAATATATACTATCTGTAACCACTTTGGAATGATACACATGATATAGGATACAGAGGACAGGACACCGTTATACTGTAAATACAAAACAAAAAGAAGCAGCCCGCAACTGTATAACAGGTACTAAATACATATAGTAAACTATAGAAAGTTATACAAGATAATTCACTTACGGATCTGAAATGGAATCCAAACCTTCTAGAAAACATTTTTCTCAGCCCGAGTCATCTTGGCCCAGGTCGCTCCCAGCATCTGTGTCTGACTCACTAAGAATTTCCTCCAAAGCCTCTTTCTCAGTATATCTGTCTTTTGTCATATTTTTACCCCCCTTTTGGGTAGTTTGCTTGATTTTTCGCTTTCTTTTAACATCCCTGATAAGCCATTTTTATCCCAAAGCGATGAAAGAATGGTCAAAATACTCTCTGCGTTCTGAGTGTGTCCTTTCACAATGTAGGTAGCAATGGACCGCATTATGCAAAAGAGCTACTCAAGTCCTAGTTAGTCCCACTTAGGTCATCTGAGGTGACTGTAAATCTTATCTTATTGGTTACAGAACTGTCCTTCTTTCATTTTACCTGCTCCCCAGTCTAACGCTATAGCACAGGTTTAGTCACTGGCTTGACATTTGATGTTCTAATTCAGCTATACATTATCGGAGAACATTAACAATAGGATACTTTTGTTCGTAAGAACCTAACGATTCATTTGACACCCATGTACCGTAGCTCAAACACAGACTAAATTGAAGCTTACTTTGTAAAAATGTTATTGTTAAGTATAAAATGTACTTCTTGACTCTCTGGGCTGTGAATAGGTAATGGTAGGTCACATGCTGACAAATATCATACCCTTATCATCTATGGAGGCTTCGCTTTCACCACATATCAACGTTGTTCAAGATGTAAATAGTTTTAGCTTCTCCACACTAACGGACCGTGAGTTGCAGCCATCTTGAAATGGGCTCGTGGGTGTGACCTATCCTTTTATGACCGTATGCCCTTAAATGGTACTAAGTCACAAGGATTGTATGGTATGGCTGAAAAGCCAAGATCCCCAGCTTTCAGGAGACACCCTGTATTCACGGACAGGGGATACCGTTCTCATTTTAGACGACATTGAAGAAAACATTGATTGAAGGTCCCCTATTTAGGGGACCCTACATTTAAATAAATAAAGGTTGTGTTCTCCCATAACCTGTCCCCATTCCCTGGCGCTTCCTGCTAGAGATAGGATGTGGAAACATGAGAGGAATGCTGATGATGTGACACTCAATACAACCAGAGGAGATGGGAAGGGAGTTATTCATAAAGACCCTTATGCACATTCCTCACACACACACACACACAACTTATTGACACTTAAGTAAATGTAATATTTGAAGGGTGAAACAGAGTGTGCTTCATACATTATTTTCTCATGGCGAACAGTACATTTTTTCCAAATCAGAATTCCAGTCACACATTCTTTCAGTAGAAACAAAATATCTCCTCTTATCATGACCATATCATAATAGATTTCAAAGCCAATTAGAAGCCAATGCACAGAATCGCCACAAATATTTTGCCAATGTTTAACAAAATGCAATAACAAAATACTGTCAGAAAAGAGAAAGGAAGAAAGAAAAGCATTTATCCATCCTATTTGCATGTAGCCTAATTGCATGAAGCCTAATTGATGTAATAAGCGTTTATGAATGGAATTCATGCCCAACAAAACACACAATGTCCTGTTTATTTGAATCCATGAGTGTTGGAGGAAAACAAACGTGGTTAAATAGATTCCTAATATCTTTCCCCAGGGCTTTTGTTTGCCTGTTTACTGCTATTTGTTTGTGTGTACAAACAAACACACGTGCACACAGAGACATGTGCACACAGAGACACGTGCACACACGCGTACACACACAGAGACACGTGCACACACGCGTGCTCACATGCAGACACACACTTTACAAAACAGTAGAGTAAGCTGGTTTCGCTCCTGGAAGCCTACCATGGTTTAGACAGCTTAGGGAGGATAAAGGAGGAAATTATTTTGCCAAATGCGAGTGTTTAGAGAATGTATGAACAGAAGTCTGTTTAGCGAATTAATGCATGTATCTATACAGATAGATCAATTCATAAACCAATCAATGGACAGAAAAAGTGATAAATAAAAAAGTCAGTTACACCTCACATGGTTAGGGCACCCAACAATGAACCAATCACCATCCAGCATAGCAGGATGTGTCTCAGAGCGTGAGCCCAATGAACATCTAAATAACCTCGTTCTTATCCCTTCATTCCAGCTAATTTAGCTTATCGCCCTCTGGCCTCGTCCCTTTGATATGTCCCTTTATTATATATAGTGCACACTCCCCACTCCATGGGGCCATGTTTATCCCTGCACCCTAAATAATGATTAAATGACCTCAGACCACAGATCTCTGCTTTGATCATGTTTAACCACCCGTATTCCCCTGTTACACAGCTATTATGCAATCTCTTTTAAAAAGACAGCACTTAACCCCACCTTGTACCTATCCTATCATTACTGGCATACCGTCAGCACAACTGTACTCTGTGTCACATGCATAGGATGGGACTGGAAATATTCTTGCATCACTAATACTAATTATGGAATAAATAAAGGGAATGGGAATATTTCTGCGTCACTAATGCTAATTACGGAATAAATAAAGAGAATGGGAATATTTCTGCATCCCTGATGCTAATTCCAACCTTCTGGCATTTTGTCTGCATAGTTCTGTAAGAAATGGTACTGTATTTTTCTCAGTACGTCTGTAAGAAGTCGCATCATCTTTCGGTAATGATACGGTAAGGTCATGAAAGGAGCGTGGTCTGACGGGAATGGGGTAAAATTATGAAAAGAAAGTACATGTCTTATAAGATCTTTTAAGGAAAGCTGGTGTTACAGCAACAAGGTTTTGACCATGACAACCGACCATCATTTAATCATCTTTAAATCATTTCATTTCAGTCTTAATGATCCATGTTCACCACTTCATTGATCACCAGCCCACCAGAACAAGAAGGGGTGTCGTAGCTCTGCCTTTGTAATCTGTTACTACTTCTTTATCATGGGTGGGTGGGATGAAGAGATGGGAATGATTTTGTACCTCACTCCAGTCTCATTATTATTATCACAGAGTAAGAACCACTGCTTTCTGATTAAACTGTAATTAATGGAGATGACATAAGAAAAATATATTGTATCATACTTTTAGAGGCAGAATTACTGTACAAGTAAATGCTTAGCAGGGGCTGACATTTGGCTCGACTTGCAGAGATGCCCTTACTTGCCAGCGGCTTGAACTTTGCAACACGCACCACATTAAATGTTCTATTTCTAGGCTAACGTATGAATAAGTGAGATTGTGAATGCACGACATGAAACATGTTTGCAAACTACTGTGAACAAAATCTGATCTACTAGTCAATTATAATTGACAACCAGAAGAGAAAGCCAGAGTGAGCTGTCAGTGTTTTATACCGTAGCTTCTCACATTGTCAGTTTTCCCCCAGCAGTCAAACAAACAATGTATAGATACAGATCTCTGAGGGAACAGTATACCACCAGTACACCAGGATCAGGGTTGCAAAGCTACCAGTAATTTAACAAAGTTACCGGAATCTTTGGTCATTTTGGTAGTTAACAGTTAATCAATGTTAACTTTGGTAATAAATATTTCAATAACTTTTTGAAATACAGTGCATTCGGAAGGTATTCAGACCCCTTGACTTTTTCCACATTTTGTTATGTTACAGCCTTATTCTAAAATGGATTACAATGTTTTTTTTCCTCATCAATCTACACACAATGCCCCATAATGACAAAGCAAAAACTGGTTTTTAGATATTTTTGCAAATTTATAAAAAATTTAAACATTTACATAAGTATTCAGACCCTTACTCAGTACTTTGTTGAAGCACCTTTGGCAGTGACTACAGCCTCTAGTCTTCTTGGGAATGACGCTATAAGCTTGGCATACCTGTATTTGGGGAGTTTCTCCAATTCTTCTCTGCAGATCCTCTCTGCATAGCTATTTTCAGGTCTCTCCGGAGATGTTAGATCGGGTTCAAATCAAATCAAATTGTATTTGTCACATGCGCCGAATACAACAGGTGTAGACCTTGCAGTGAAATGTTTACTTACAAGCCCTTAAAACTTCTTCAGGATCCGCTCCCTTTTAAAAAATGTCGCCTAAAATGACATACCCAAATCTAACTGCCTGTAGCTCAGGCCCTGAAGCAAGGATATGCATATTCTTGGTACCATTTGAAAGTAAACACTTTGAAGTTTGCGGAAATGTGAAAGAAATGTAGGAGAATATAACACAATAGATCTAGTAGAAGATAATACAAAGAAAAAAACTTTATTTTGTATTTTTTTGTACCATCATCTTTGAAATGCAAGAGAAAGGCCATAATGTATTATTCCAGCCCAGGTGCAATTTAGATTTTGGCCACCAGATGGCAGCAGTGTATGTGCAACGTTTCAGACTGATCCAATGAACCATTACAATTCTCTCTGGCATAGGCGTCCCGGTGGGGGGGCAACTTCCAGTGAAACTGGAGGGCTGTAACGGCAGTCAACGTCGTCCTCCTCCTCAGACGAGGAGAGGCGAGAAGGATCAGAGGACCAATACGCAGCGTGGTAATTAGACATAATGAATTTAATCAAACAAAATAAGACACTGTACAAAACTGACAAACCACACTAACCGTCACAGTCCCGTGTAGCACCAACACTGACACAGGAACAATCACCCACAAACAAACAGTGAGAACAGCCTACCTTAATATGGTTCTCAATCAGAGGAAACGTCAAACACCTGCCTCTAATTGAGAACCATATCAGGCAACACATTTAACCCAACATAGAAACAGACAAACTAGACACACAACATAGAATTCCCACCCAGCTCACGTCCTGACCAACACTAAACAAGCAAAACACATACGAACTCTGGTCAGGACGTTACAGTACCCCGCCCACTGAGGTGCGGACTCCGAACGCACCCCTAAAACTCAAGGGGAGGGTCTGGGTGGGCATCTGTCCGCGGTGGCGGCTCCGGCGGTGGACGAGGACACCACTCCACCACTGTCTTTGTCCCCCTCCTTAGCGTCCTTTGAGTGGCGACCCTCACCCACGACCTTGGCCTAAGAATCCTCCCCAAGGCCCCCACATGATTTAGGAGGTAGCTCAGGACAGAGAGGTAGCTCAGGACAGAGAGGTAGCTCAGGACAGAGAGGTAGCTCAGGACGAATGGCAGCTCCGGACTGAATGGCAGCTCCGGACTGAGTGGCAGCTCATGACTGTAGGGCAGCTCATGACTGTAGGGCAGCTCATGACTGGAGGGCAGCTCATGACTGGAGTGCAGCTCATGACTGGAGGGCAGCTCATGACTGGCTGGCGGCTCTGGCAGCTCCTGACTGGCTGGCGGCTCTGGCAGCTCCTGACTGGCTGGCGGCTCTGGCAGCTCCTGACTGGCTGGCGGCTCTGGCAGCTCCTGACTGACGGACGGCTCTAGCGGCTCCTGAATGGCGGACGGCTCTAATGGCTCGGGACAGACGGACGGCTCTGAAGGCTCGTGGCAGATGGATGGCTCAGATGGCGCTGGGCAGACGGATGGCTCAGATGGCGCTGGGCAGACGGATGGCTCAGATGGCGCTGGGCAGACGGATGGCTCAGATGGCGCTGGGCAGACGGATGGCTCAGACGGCGCTGGGCAGACGGACGGCTCAGACGGCGCTGGGCAGACGGATTGCTCAGACGGCGCTGGGCAGACGGATGGCTCAGACGGCGCTGGGCAGACGGATGGCTCAGACGGCGCTGGGCAGACGGATGGCTCAGACGGCGCTGGGCAGGCAAGCAGTGCAGGCGGCGTTGAGCAGACGAGCAGTGCAGGCAGTTCAGACGGCGCTGGACAGACGAGCAGTGCAGGCGGCGTTGAGCAGACGAGCAGTGCAGGCAGTTCAGACGGCGCTGGGCAGGCAGGCAGCTCAGACGGCGCTGGACAGACGAGCAGTGCAGGCGGCGTTGGGCAGACGGCCGACTCTGACCTGCTGAGGCGCACAGTAGGCCTGGTGCGTGGTGCCGGAACTGGTGGTACCGGACTGGAGACACGCACCTCAAGGCTAGTGCGGGGAGCAGGAACAGGGCACACTGGACTCTCAAAGCGCACTATAGGCCTGGTGCGTGGTACCGGCACTGGTGGTACCGGGCTGAGGGCACGCACCTCAGGGCGAGTGCGGGGAGAAGGAACAGTGCGTACAGGGCTCTGGAGACGCACAGGAGGCTTGATGCGTGGTGCCGGAACTGGAGGCACTGGGCTGGAGACACGCACCACAGGGAGAGTGCGTGGAGGAGGAACAGGGCTCTGGAGACGCACTGGAAGCCTGGTGCGTGGTGTAGGCACTGGTGGTACTGGGCTGGGGCGGGAAGGTGGCGCCGGATATACCGGACCGTGCAGGCGTACTGGCTCCCTTGAGCACTGAGCCTGCCCAACCTTACCTGGTTGCATGCTCCCGGTAGCCCGTCCAGTGCGGGGAGGTGGAATAACCCGCACTGGGCTGTGTTGGCGAACCGGGGACACCATGCGTAAGGCTGGTGCCATGTACACCGGCCCGAGGAGACGTACTGGAGGCCAGATATGTAGAGCCGGCTTCATGGCACTTGGCTCAATGCTCAATCTAGCCCGCCCAGTGCGGGGAGGTGGAATAACCCGCACCGGGCTATGCACCCGTACAGGAGACACCGTGCGCTCTTCCGCATAACACGGTGTCTGCCCGTACTCCCGCTCTCCACGGTAAGCATGGGAAGTGGGCGCAGGTTTCCTACCTGCCCTCGCCACACTACCCTTTAGCCCCCCTCCCCCCAATACATTTTTGGGGTTTCTTCACGGGCTTCCAGCCACGCTTCCGTGCTGCCTCCTCATACCACCGATCCTGGGCTTTCGCTGCCTCCATCTCCTCCCGAGAGCGGCGATTCTCTCCAACCTTAGCCCAGGGTCCTTCTCCGTTCAATATTTGCTCCCATGACCATTCCTCCTGGTACCGCTGCTGCTGTCGCTGCTGCCCGTTGCCACGCTGCTTGATCCTTGTTTGGTGGGTGATTCTGTAACGGCAGTCAACGTCGTCCTCCTCCTCAGACGAGGAGAGGCGAGAAGGATCAGAGGACCAATACGCAGCGTGGTAATTAGACATAATGAATTTAATCAAACAAAATAAGACACTGTACAAAACTGACAAATCACACTAACCGTCACAGTCCCGTGTAGCACCAACACTGACACAGGAACAATCACCCACAAACAAACAGTGAGAACAGCCTACCTTAATATGGTTCTCAATCAGAGGGAACGTCAAACACCTGCCTCTAATTGAGAACCATATCAGGCAACACATTTAACCCAACATAGAAACAGACAAACTAGACACACAACATAGAATTCCCACCCAGCTCACGTCCTGACCAACACTAAACAAGCAAAACACATACGAACTCTGGTCAGGACGTTACAAGGGCGCGCAATTCAAATAAATAATCATAAAAATTATGGATATTAAACATTTAGGAACATACAAGTGTCATATCGGTTAAAACCTCAAATTCGTATTAATCTAACTGCACTGTCCGATATACAATAGGACAGGGGTGTCAAACTCATTCCACGGAGGGCCTAGTGTCTGCAGGTTTTTGGTTTTTCCTTTCAATAAAGCCCTAGACAACCAGGTGTGGGGAGTTCCTAACTAATTAGTGATGTTAATTCATCAATCAAGTACAAGGGAGGAGCGAAAACCCGCAGACACTCGGCCCCCCGTGGAATGAGTTTGACACCTGTGCAATAGGATTTACAGCGAAAGCATGCCATGCAATTGTTTGAGGACGGCGCCCCACATCAAAATATTTTTCCACCAGCACAGGTTTCATAAATTCACAAATAGCGATTAAATATTCACTTACTTTTTGAAAATCTTCCTCTGATTTGTCATCCAAAGGGTCCCAGCTACAACACATAGTGTCGTTTTGTTTGATAAAAGCCTTCTTTATATCCCAAAAAGTCAGTTTAGTTGGCGCCATCAATTTGAGTAATCCACTCGTTCAACATGCAGAGAAAGGAATCCAAAAAGCTACCGCTAAACTTTGTTTAAACAAGTCAAAATAAGTTTCTATTTAATCCTCAGGTACCCTAAAATGTAATTAAACTATAATATTTCATACGGAAAGAAGTATCTTCAATAGGAAAACAGAGTGATTTCCAAGTCTGTATCCCAGTACTAAATCTCATAATTCTTCCTCGTTTGGGAAGAAACAAGCCTGAAACCTTGAACAAAGACTACTGACATCCAGTGGAAGCCATAGGAATTGGATTACATTTTTTCCCTATACGCTCTAATGGAAGAGCATGGGCTCAATTTTTTTTTTTTATCCTACTTCTTTAACATTTCTTCAGAGTGTTTTCTTTCCAATGGTACCAATTATATCCATATTCTGGCTTTCGGGCCTCAGCAATAGGCAGTTTACTTGGGGCACATCAGTCAGCCTGAAATTGAGAAAAATAGACCCTAGCCTGAAAAAGTTTTTAAAATGTTGTATCAAGACTGCCCAAATGTGCCTAATTTATTTATTAATATATTTTCATGTTCAAAATTGTGCACTCTCATCAAACAATAGCATGGTATTCTTTCACTGTAATAGCTACTGTAAATTGGACAGTGCAGTTTGATTAACAGTAATTTAAGCTTTCTGACAATATCAGATATGTCTACTGTATGTCCTGGGAAATTTTCTTGTTACTTACAACCTCATACTAATCGCATTAGCCTACATTAGCGTAACCGTCCCGTTGACGGGACACCGATCCCAAGAATGCAATTTTAAGAAAAAAACGAACAAAATAGCACGGTTGGTTAAGAGCCCATAAAACGGCAGCCATCTCCTCCGGCGCCATTACTATCAAGTCCGGGCTCTGGCTGGGCCACTGAAGGAAGTTCATATTGTCCCGAAGTCACTCCTGCGTGACTGTGTACTTAGGGTCATTGTCCTGGTGGAAGGTGAACCTACGCCCCAGTCTGAGGTCTTGAGCGTTCATGAGCAGATTTTCATCAAGGATCTCTCTGTACTTTGCTCTGTTCATCTTTCCCTCGATCCTGACTAGTCTCCCAGTTCCTACCACTGAAAGACGTCCCAACAGCATGATACTACCAACAGTAGGGATTGTGGCAGATTTCCTCCAGATGTGATGCTTGGAATTTAGGCCAAATAGTTCAATCTTGGTTTCATCAGCCATGATAATCTTGTTTATCATGGTCTGAGTCCATTAAGTGCCTTTTGGCAAACTCCAAGCATGGGTGGACCATTTCAGTGTGTCGTTGATGTGTACGCAGAGGAATTTAAAACTTTCCACTTTCTCCACTGCTGTCCCTTTGATGTGGATAGGGGGGTGCTCCCTCTGATGTTTCCTGAAGTCCACAATCATCTCCTTTGTTTTGTTGACGTTGAGTGTGAGGTTATTTTTCTGACACCACACTCCGAGGGCCCTCACCTCCTCCCTGTAGGCCGTCTCGTCGCTGTTGGTAATCAAGCCTACCACTGTAGTGTCGTCCGCAAACTTGATGATTGAGTTGGAGGCGTGCATGGCCACGCAGTCGTGGGTGAACAGGGAGTACAGGAGAGGGCTCAGAACGCACCCTTGTGGGGCCCCAGTGTTGAGGATCAGCGGGGTGGAGATGTTGTTACCTACCCTCACCACCTGGGGACGGCCCGTCAGGAAGTCCAGTACCCAGTTGCACAGACCCTGGGTCGAGACCCAGGGTCTCGAGCTTGATGACGAGTTTGGAGGGTACTATGGTGTGAAATGCTGAGCTGTAGTCGATGAACAGCATTCTCATATAGGTATTCCTCTTGTCCAGATGTTAGGGCAGTGTGCAGTGTGGTTGCGATTGCGTCGTCTGTGGACCTATTGGGGCGGTAAGCAAATTGGAGTGTGTCTAGGGTGTCAGGTAGGGTGGAGGTGATATGGTCCTTGACTAGTCTCTCAAAGCACTTCATGATGACGGAAGTGAGTGCTACGGGGCGGTAGTCGTTTAGCTCAGTTACCTTAGCTTTCTTGGGAACAGGAACAATGGTGGCCCTCTTGAAGCATGTGGGAACAGCAGACAGGGATAAGGATTGATTGAATATGTCCGTAAACACACCAGCCAGCTGGTCTGCGCATGCTCTGAGGACGCGGCTGGGAATCCCGTCTGGGCCTGCAGCCTTGCGAGGGTTAACACGTTTAAATGTTTTACTCACCTCGGCTGCAGTGAAGGAGAGTCCGCAGGTTTTGGTAGCGGGCCGTGTCAGTGGCACTGTATTGTCCTCAAAGCGAGCAAAAAAGTTATTTAGTCTGTCTGGGAGCAAGACATCCTGGTCCGCGACGGGGCTGGTTTTCTTTTTGTAATCCGTGATTGACTGTAGACCCTCCCACATACCTCTTGTGTCTGAGCCGTTGAATTGCGACTCTACTTTGTCTCTATACTGACACTTAGCTTGTTTGATTGCCTTGCGGAGGGAATAGCTACACTGTTTGTATTCGGTCATGTTTCCGGTCACCTTGCCCTGGTTAAAAGCAGTGGTTCGCGCTTTCAGTTTCGCGCGAATGCTGCCATCAATCCACGGTTTCTGGTTTGGGAATGTTTTAATCGTTGCTGTGGGTATAACGTTGCCGATGCACTTTCTAATGAACTCGCTCACCGCTCAATGACTGGAAGTCTATGGTAACTGCTAGCATGCTAGTAGATACCATAGACTTCCAGTCATTGCACTAATGCTAGTTAGCATTGGCTTACTGTCAGGGTTTACCAAAATTGGACCCAGAAGCAGACCAGGACAAGGTGAGTATGAAGATGGTGAGTATTTATTAATAAATGAGAACGTGGAGGTAGATAGTTCCAGATGGTGGAGCGGGCAGCGGAGGTGTGTTGATGGGATTGGATAGGCAGATCCAAGGGATAAACAAAAACTGGCGACGAGCAGACAGGGATGGGATATGGGTTCCGGGTGAATGGCTGTAGACAGAACAAACGGAGGTAAGTTAAAGGCAAGCAAGACGTACAAAACAACAAAACAAAACAAACTCTATCAACTGGAGGCTGGTTCGTGGGCACAACATACTGTTCATGGCTAACGATCCGGCAGGGAATGGATGTCAGGTCCGGGCTTAAGAAGAGGAGAGATGATGATCAGGACCAGGTGTGCAGATAGCTGATGGGATACAGGTGCGGGTAATCAGAACTCTCCCAACTGGCTACATTGCCCGGCAACCAGACAGGGTGCGTTCCAGGACGCCGGAAAAAACACTCCAGGACAGAACACAGGCAAAAAACAGACTCAGGAAACGGGATTCGTGACACTTACTCAAAACTCCCTCTAAATTCTTTCATAATGGATGCAGAGACATAAAATTGGTATTCATGAGTTCAACAGACTCTGGTGAAGTAGATAAATGGCTATCCCTTAATTTCCTTAGTTAGGTGGACACAGCGGAACATGAAGCTCTCGACCCGCTCCACTACAGTCCCATCGATGTGGATGGGGGCATGCTCACCCCTCTGTTTCCTGTAGTCCACAATCAGCTCCTTTGTCTTGCTGTCATGCGCGGCCACACAGTCGTGGGTAAACAGGGAGTACAGGAGGGTACTAAGCACACACCCCTGTGGGGCTCCCATGTTGATGGTCAGCGTTGTGGATGTTTTGTTGCCTACCCTAACCGCCTGGGTGAGGCCCATCTGGATGTCCAGAATCCAGTTGCAGAAGGGGGTGTTCAGTCCCAGGGTCCTGAGCTTGGTGATGAGCTTGGAGGGGACTATAGTGTTGAATGCTGAGCTGTAGTCAATGAACATTTATCCAGGTGGGTGAGGGCAGTGTGGAGTGAAATAAAGATTGCGTCATCTGTGGATCTGCTGGGGCTGTTTGCAAATTGGAGTTGGTCCAGGGTGTCAGGGATGATGGTGTTGATGTGAGCCATGACCAGCCTTTCAAAGCATTTCATGGCTATTGATGTGAGTGCTATGGGGTGATAGTCATTTAGGCAGGTTACCGTGGCGTTCTTGGGCACAGGCACTATGGTGATCTGCTTTAAACAAGTTGCTATTACAGACCGGGTCAGGGATAGGTTGAAAATGTCAGTGAAGACACTTGACAGCTGGTCAGCGCATGCTCTGAGTACACGTCCTGATAATCCGTCTGGCCCTGCAGCCTTGTGAATGTTGACCTGTTTAAAGGTCTTACTCACATCAGCTATGGAGCGTGTGATCACACAGTTGTCTAGAACAGCAGGTGCTCTCATGCATGCTTCAGTGTTGCTTGCTTCGAGGCGAGTATAGAAGTCATTTAGCTCGTCTGAAAGGCTCGTGTCACTTGGCATCTCACGGCTGGGCTTCCCTTTGTAGTCTAATAGTTTGGAATCACATTCGCCGAGTGTCAGAGCCGGTATAGTACGATTCAATCTTAGTCCTATATTGATGCTTTGCCTGTTTGATGGTTCGTCGGAGGTCATAGCGGGATTTCTTATAAGCGTCCGGGTTAGAGTCCTGCTCCTTGAAAGCGGCAGCTCTACCCTTTAGCTCAGTGCGGATGTTTCCTGTAATCCATTGCTTCTGGTTGGGGTACGTTATTGATGCACTTATTGATGAAGCCAGTGACTGATGTGTTGTAATCCTCCATGCCATCGGAAGAATCCCAGAACATATTCCAGTCTGTGCTAGCAAAACAGTCCTGTAACTTAGCATCTGCGTCATCTGACCACATCTTTATTGATTGAGTCACTGGTACTTCCTGCTTTACTTTTTGCTTGGAAGCAGGAATCAGGAGGATAGAGTTATGGTCAGATTTGCCAAATGGAGGGCAAGGAAGAGATTTGTACGCATCTCTGTGTGTGGAGTAAAGGTGGTCTAGAGTTTTTTTTTCCTCTGCTTGCAGAAATTAGGTTTCCCTGCATTAAAGTCCCTGGCCACTAAGAGCGCCGCCTCTGTATATTTTCCACCTCTAAGTATTTTCTTGTTTGCTTATGGCCTTATACAGCTCGTTGAGTGTGGTCTTAGTGCCAGCATCGATTTGTGGTGGTAATTAGACAGCTACAAAAAATATAGATGAAAACTCTCTTGGTAAATAGTATGGTCTAAAGCTTATCATGAGATACTCTACCTCATGCGAGCAAAACCTTGAGACTTCCTTAATTAACATTATATTTAGTGCACCAGCTGTTATTTACAAATAGACACAGACCGCCACCACTTGTCTTACCGGAGGCAGCTATTCTATCTTGCTGATGCAACGAAAACCCAGCCAGCTGTATGTTATCCATGTCATCGACTCATAAGATATTACATTTTTACATAAGATATTACATAAGAAACATAAGATATTACATTTTTTAATGTCCCGTTGGTAGCATAGTTTTGAATGGAGCTCATCCAGTTTATTATCCAATGATTGCACGTTGGCTAATAGGACGGATGTAGAGGCATATTACCCACTCACCGTCGAATCCTTACAAGGCACCCCAACCTACGTCCCCGATATCTCTGTCTCTTCTTCATGCGAATGGCGAGGATTTGGGCCTTGTCCGGTGTCTGAAGTAAATCCTTTGCGTCCGACTTGTTAAAGAAAAAATCTTCATCCAGTAAGAGGTGAGTAATCGTTGTCTTGATATCCAGAAGCTCTTTTCGGTCATAAGAGACGCTGGGAGAAACATTATGTGCAAAATAAGTTACAAATAACGTGAAAAAACAAACAATAGCACAGTTGGTTAGGAGGCCGTAAAACGGCAGCCATCTCCTCCGGCGCCATACTGTTTACTGCCGGCCACGGACAGTGAGATCACACAGTCGTCCGGAACAGCTGGTGCTCTCATGCATGGTTCGAAGCCAGCGTAGAAGGCATTTAGCTCGTCTGCTAGGCTCGTGTCGTTGGTCAAAAAGGGACTTTTTCAAATCCTCAAAAAGAGTCACATGCAGTTAAGACATTTTGATGTCTATATTGTATCAGAAAAAGCAGATTCTGAGGTTTCAAAAACATCTACCGTTGCCAAATATCTCTCAAAATGTAAGAGATTAGCTCTATTTCAATATATCACTTTTTTTTAAATAACCACTGTTCCATGCCCTCCACACATGAGTAGTGCCATAACCAGGATTTGAGTTTTAGTGAGGTCTGGAAGGGGGAGGCTCATTTAATGCAGTTCTTTACAATCAAACAACTTTAAAATGCCATTTGGAGAACAGCAAAAATAAGCAAATATTACCCCGGCCATTATCAATGTAAAAGTCCTGTTCTGCTTGTAATTCCGACATTATTTCATGTCACATTTCAGTTTAGCAAACAATTTAAAAAAGAATCCTTGAGCAGCATACAAACTCTTTATTTGAGTAAGGCAGCTTCAAAATGCAACTGTTTCAGTCTAGCTCAGTGTTTTCTGTGGTGGAGGGGAAGCCAGCAAATGCACAGAGCGTAGGCATTGTTCATCTTCTCTGGTTGAGCCACGATTGGCTCAGGATTCTGTCACTCATGGGGACACTACATAACCGCATAATCTCTGGGAGAGCTAGGCAGTTCAAAGCCCCTTGAGTGCTGCCATAAATTAACAGTAGAAGTGGCCGTCCAATAAGGCTCAAGGTCATTGGCCCAAGATAAAATTACGTTATATCCCCCCTAGCTTTGTCTGGACTGGACATGTCTACATCATATTTCAAAATCTTAGCTAGCAAGGTAGCTAGCAAGAAAGCAGTCATTATCATGAACCACGTGGACAATCTACTGGAAAATCCTTTTCAATCGTTGTCATATGAAGAGAAATTAGAGATAAAATGTCTCGGTGCTCATCGGACATTGGACATAAGCATTACAAAAGTCAGAAATCACAAATTCAACAGTGAGTCGTTGGAAGGACGCAGTGGCTAACTGCGAGCGTCGCAAAGTAATCACTATTTTGCTTCCCCTGCCTGCAATTCGGTAGAGAGGGTGTTTGGTCCAAGTCTGGGTTTAAGGATTTAAAACATCTGTCTGAAAGAGGTCTCAAAACATGTAAACAATGCTGTTAAACTTGGATTACTGGGGAAAGCAAACATTGTGGCTCAGTTAGACATGGCATATAGATGAGCTATGACCTTAAAATCCAACAAATGGAGGAGAATAGGTACGTACCTGCCAGATGTATCACATGTATTAATGGAAATTGTGAGACAGCACTGGAGGGCCATGACGAGTCAACCGACTCCTGCCCAGGCTTTTTACGGTGTATTTTTGAGACCGTGCGTGAAGGAGATTACAAGCTAAGGACTGTCGCGCCACCTTCCTGTTCAAGTGAGCACAAGCACAACGACGACTCTAAAAATATGTCTTGTATGCTGCTGCATAAATTATGTACTGTGCCATGGAGATATGCCTACTGTAGCTAAGAAAGTAACACTGTGTGTATGTTGTGTAGTAAGCTGTTAGTAGAGTATGTATCTCACCCTATAATTTGGTCCTTCTACCCCTTAGAACTTGTTTAACCTACTGTCCTGACTTTGTGGTGCACATGTAGCCTATAGCCTGTTTAAGAGAAATGTCATCAAATATTTTAAGAGCGTTCATTGTCTGCTTATGTGCCCCCGTTATTTATCCTAGTTCTGACTTGGTGTACAGTGAGAATACTGTAAGAACAGCCCATGTTCTGAATTCTATCGCTGTCCATTTCAAAAGTGCTGAACAAATAGGCACATCGACTACGTCTGTCTTAGTTGGCTCATTATTTTCTGCTTATGTGCCCCTGTTATTTAGCCTACTGTTCTGACTTGGTGTACAGCAGGATTCCCAAACTCAGTCATTGGGACCCCAAGGGGTGCACATTTTGGTTTTTGCACTACCACTTCACAGCTGATTCAAATAATCAACTATTCATCAAGCTTTGATCACTTGAATCAGCTGTGCAGTGTTATGGCAAAAACCAAAACATGCACCCCTTGGGGTCCCGAGGACTGAGTTTGGGAAAAGTTGGTGTACAGGGAGAATACTGTAAGAACAGCCCTTGTTCTGAATTACATCGCTGTCAATTTTTGAACAAGGCATATAGGCTGTGTCCGAAATTAAGGCTTGCCTCTTATCCGCTCATCGTTCCCTTAAACCATAGTTAATTTGTACATCCACATTGTTATATTGCTTATATGCCTATCTCATTCGTATCTTATTCATAATTTTAGACAATGTTAGAATAATGCATTTAATTGTTTTGCTTACTTTGTATATTATAAATAACTAAATGTAAATGTACTTTTCTCCACGAGGAGGGGATACTACAGTATATAATGTTGTTGGGTCTGTAACCATGTTTGCCAGTGACAGTCTCTTCCCATTCAAATATTTCTGTTCAACAAAAAGTTCAGCAATAGACCCATGTAATTCGAGTCATATTGCGAGCGTTGTTTTATTTGCGCAAAGAGCTGTCTGAGCATCAGTATATTGTGTATAAAAGTGGATCCTCATGATTGTATTGTCCTTCCACTGTAACACTCGTCTAATGCCTCCTCCTCGGACGAGGAGGAGGAGTAAGGGTCGGACCAAAATGCAGCGTAGGTTGAATCCATAATGATTTATTATAACAAGACGAAACACGATGAACACTTGAATAAACTCAAAACAACAAAACGACGTAGACAGACCTGAACATGTGAACTTACATAAACACGAAGAACGCACAAACAGGAACAGACTACATACACGAACGAAAACGAAAAAGTCCCGTGTGGTGCGACATACACAAACACGGAAGACAATCACCCACAAACAAACAGTGTGAACAGCCTACCTTTATATGGTTCTCAATCAGAGGAAACGTCAAACACCTGTCCCTGATTGAGAACCATATAAGGCTAATTACCAATGAACCTAAACATAGAAACACATAACATAGAATGCCCACCCCAACTCACGCCCTGACCAACTAAACACATACAAAAACAACAGAAAACAGGTCAGGAACGCGACATCCACATAATAAAATAATAAAATACTTCTATTGGTAGGCTAACTGCTGAGTCTGCATCTCTCTATCTTTCTCTCTCTGTGGTGACTTAAATTTATCTGAATTTATCTGAACTAACTAACTATCTGAATTTCTGTCGCTGTCCATTTAGTAAGCGCTGAACCAATAGGCCTACCTCGTCGCTGTAACGCTCGTTGTGGGTGGAAGAAGAGGAGGACCAATGCGCAGCGTGGTAAGTGTCCATATTGTTTTAATAAGAATACTGAACACTGAACAAAAACAATAAAACGACAAACGAACAGTCCTGTACGGTGAAGCAAAACACAGAACAGAAAATAATAACCCACAACACACAATGAAAAACAGGCTACCTAAATATGGCTCCCAATCAGAGACAACGACTGACACCTGCCTCTGATTGAGAACCATACTAGGCCCAACACATAGAAATCTACCAACAGAACAAAACATAGAAAAACAACATAGAATGCCCACCCCAACTCACGCCCTGACGAAACTAAAATAAAGACATAAAAAAGGAACTAAGGTCAGAACGTGACAGTCGCAGCTCGTTTACTTGCACTTGCTTATACTCAGAGCTAAGTGTTAATGATATAAAATTAAACATTATTCATTTACTGAACATAAGTGTAATAATGTTTGTGTATGGTTCAAAAGTCAAAACTCATGTCGGCATTCGTTATTATTGAAGGAGAATGCGGTTCTTATCGAGTTACACAAATCCACAAGGAGTCCGTAGAAGCCACATTTATTTAAGCAAGTCATCCATATCAGCTATGGTTTTTAAAAAGGCAGTAAATGTAACGTATACACTGGGAGTCGGAAAGCAAGTGCTGGTGGTGAGTTTAACAATAAATGGAACATCGAACAATATAACAAACACGAGTAGCATTTGACATGAAACACATCAACAATACTGACTGGGAAAAGAACCTAAGGGAGTGCCAGATATAGGGGAAGTAATAAGTGAGGTAATGGAGTCCAGTCTGATGATGACGTGCAGGTGCGCGTAATGATGGATCTCAGGACCGGTGGTTAGTATAGCGGCAACGTTGAACGCCGGAGGGGAGGAGCGGGAGTAGACGTGACAGTAAATGAGGCTGCATGAACTGTTTCGCTGCCAGACGAGGCTAATATCCAGATATAGCGGTGGTAAGGATTCACTCCATGGTGCTGAAGGAAAGCTTGGTCAAGTTTGGTTGAGTTTGCCCCACCAAGATTTCCATGCTAAACTCACCACTGGAAATGATTCACACTGACACGTAGCATCAGCGACTGTTCAGCCAGTTTGAATTTGCATAAAATCATCAACTCTTTACGTAGATATTTATTTTTTCAAATGACATAGCATCAACATTTGGATTTGTAGGAATTACTAATCAAGCTCCGAACAAACAGACATCAATGGAGCAAACAGATGATCGTATTATAGCATTCACATTAGCACGTCTTGGATATGATATTTGTGTCTGTTTGTTGACAAAAACAACAAATAATCCGTCACTGTCCCAATACTTTTATAGCTTTTTAAAAATTTCCTAGCTAGTTTGATAAGATTAGTACAGATTTTCTCAGGGGACCCCACATTGGCCCCGACCTCAAGTTGGGAACCACAGTACTAACCTCTCTTTCTCTCTGCTTGCTTCCTCTCTGTGTCCCCTCTGCTTCCTCCTGCATGCATTGCAGCCTACCTCAGCCTCACCACTGAGCGCCATATAACTGTCTGTCTCAGTAGTGTGTACTGCTCTGTAAAGCAAAGGTAGTATGAGAACTTCGTAGCCTATTTTTTGCACCAGCTGAGTTAGGCTCCGTTTAAGGTTAGCTTCTTACTTCGTCCTTCTAGCTGGCTAATTAATACTATCCAGAGCCTTTCATCGTTACTGCCATAGAAGTCTCTGACGGCAGCTAGCCCCTGACTGACTGCATCTATAAGCGACTATTTACCAGTTGTACAATCATTCTCAGAGAGTAAGTTTTGTTTGTTCGGGGGATGTGTATAGACATGGTATGAGTAGAGGGACGGTTTAAAAATTGCCTTTTGTTTGGCATTTCGCTCACATACTGTCAGCAGCATCTATAGCTGGCTACTTGAGCTGACTACAAGCTGGGGTAATTTGTTTCATGTCTCAGGTCCTCAGCCTGTGTCCTCGGCCTGACTTGCCTAGTTAAATAAAGGTTAAATAAAAATAAATGATGCTGCAACCACCATGTTTGAAAATATGAAGAATGTTACTCAATTATGTGTTGTGTTGGATTTGCCCCCAACATAACGCTTTGTATTCAGGACATGAAGTTCATTTCTTTGCCACAATTTTTGCAGTTTTACTTTAGTGCCTTATTGCAAAAAGGATGCATGTTTTGGAATATTTTATTCTATACAGGCTTCCTTCTTTTAACTCTGTCATTTAGGTTAGTATTGTGGAGTAACTACAATGTTATTAATCCATCCTTGGGTTTCTCCTATCACAGACTCTTAAGGATACGGCCCTTATTTCAATTTTTGCCTAAAATGACATACCCAAATCTAACTGCCTGTATCTCAAGACCTGAAGCAAGGATATGCATATTCTTGATATAATTTTAAAGGAAACACTTTGAAGTTTGTGGAAATGTGAAAGAAATGTAGGAGAATATAGCACATTAGATCTGGCAAAAAGATAATACAAAGAAAAAAACATGCATTTTTTTGTATTTTTGTGTACCATCATCTTTGAAATGCAAGAGAAAGGCCATAATGTGTAATGCCAGCCCACGTGCAATTTAGATTTTGGCCACTAGATGGCAGCAGTGTATGTGCAACGTTTTAGACTGATCCAATGAACCATTGCACGTCTATTCAAAATGTTCTATCAAGACTGCCCAAATGTGCCTAATTAGTTTATTAATACATTTTCAAGTTCATAACTGTGCACTCTCCTCAAACAATAGCATGGTATTATTTCACTGTAATAGCTACTGTAAATTGGACAGTGCCGTTAGATTAACAAGAATTTAAGCTTTCTGCCAATATCAGATATGTCTATGTCCTGGGAAATGTTAGCTCCTGTAGAGGTTTTAAACTCTGTGACTGTTTTAAAGTCACCATTGTCCTCATGTGAAATCCCTGAGCGGTTTCCTTCCTCTTTGGCAACTGAGTTAGGAAGGTTGCCTGTATCTTTGTAGTGAATGGGTGTATTGATGCACCATCCAAAGTGTAATTAATAATGTCACCATACTCAAAGAGAAATTCAATGTCTACTTTTACATTTTTACCCATCTACCAATAGGTGCCCTTCCTTGCGAGGCATTGAAAAACCTTTCTGATCTTTGTGGTTGAATCTATGTTTGCAATTCACTGCTTGAATGATGGACCTTACAGATAATTGTATGTGTGGGCTACAGAGATGAGGTAGCCATTCAAACATCATGTTAAACACTATTATTACACACAGTGTCCATGCATTTTTACTCCTGAACTTATTTAGGCTTGCAATAACAAAGGGGTTGAATACTTATTAACTCAAAACATTCAAGCTTTTCATTTGTAATTAATTTGTAAAGAATTTGAAAACATAATTCCACTTTGACATTATGGGGTATTGTGTGTAGTGACACAAAATCTCAATTTAATCCACTTTCAATTCAGGCTGTAACAAAACAAAATGTGGAAAAAGTCAAGGGCTGTGAATACTTTCTGAAGACACTGTCGTTGCTGCCCGGCAACATGAACACTAGTAGCGTAAAGTAATGAAAATGCTATGGTGTTATTTGAAATAATACATTTTTGGGATTCTAATTATACCCTATGTAACGGAGAAGAGGAGGAGTAGTGATTCGACCAAAGTGCAGCGGGGTGTGAATTCATAATGATTTATTAAAGCAAACGACGAAACACGAAAACAAACACTTGGAAGGATTACAAAATAACAAAAACGAATGTAGACTGACCTAAACCATGAGAACTTACATATAACACGAAGCACGTAGGAACAGGTACAGACTATAACAAACGAACGAACAAACGCTACAGTCCCGTGTGGTGCGCAGACACAGACACGGACGACAATCACCCACAAACAAACAGTGAGAACAACCTACCTTAATATGACTCTCAATCAGAGGAAACGTCAAACACCTGCCTCTAATTGAGAGCCATACCAGGCAACCCAAAACCAACATAGAAACAGAAAACATAGACTGCCCACCCAAAACTCACGCCCTGACCAATAAACACATACCAAACAACAGAAAACAGGTCAGGAACGTGACACCCTAGACCTTCATAAACATAAAGGATACTTTTTTTAATAGCTTAACTTCTACTTCATCACAATCCCGGATCCGGGAGCACCCCCATCAGTAAAAAAGCTGACTAGCATAGCCTAGCATAGCGTCACAAGTAAATACTAGCATCTAAATATCATTAAATCACAAGTCCAAGACACCAGATGAAAGATACACATCTTGTGAATCCAGCCATCATTTCTGATTTTTAAAATGTTTTACAGGGAAGACACAATATGTATTTCTATTAGCTAACCACGATAGCAAAAGACACAACTTTTTTTTCCCACCATTTTTTTCCTGCATAGGTAGCTATCACAATTTCGACCAAATAAAGATATAAATAGTCACTAACCAAGAAACAACTTCATCAGATGACAGTCTGATAGCATATGTTTTGTTCGAAAAATTTGCATATTTCAGGTATAAATCATAGTTTTACATTGCAGCCACCATCACAACTCTCACCAAAGCAACTAGAATAACTACAGAGACCAACGTGAATTACCTAAATACTCATCATAAAACATTTATGAAAAATACACAGCGTACAGCAAATGAAAGACAAAGATCTTGTGAATCCAGCCAATATTTCAGATTTTTTAAGTGTTTTACAGCGAAAACACAATATAGCATTATATTAGCTTACTACAATAGCCAACCACACAACAGCATTGATTCAAGCCAACAATAGCGATAACGAATAAACCAGCAAAAGATATTAATTTTTTCACTAACCTTCTCAAACTTCTTCAGATGACAGTCCTATAACATCATATTACACAATACATATAGAGTTTGTTCGAAAATGTGCATATTTAGCGGCACAAATCGTGGTTATACAATGAGAATAGTAGCCAAGCTGCCAACAAAATGTCGGGAGAAATCTTGGGAGAGGCACCTAATCTAATCAGTAACTAATCATAAACTTGACTAAAAAATACAGGTTGGACAGCAAATGAAAGATACATTAGTTCTTAATGCAACCGCTGTGTTAGATTTTTAAAATTAACGTTACTACGACATACAGCGTGCGTTAAAGCGAGACCGCACCGAAATTAATGGCGGAATAGTAGTTTGACATTTTTCAACAGAACAACGAATTAACATCATAAATACTTCTTACTTTTTGATGAGCTCCCATCAGAATCTTGGGCAAGTTGTCCTTTGTCCAGAGGAATCGTTGCTCGGTTGTAGATTGTCTCCTTCAACTTTGGAATTAGCAGTAAACATTAGCCATGTGGCGAAGACGTGCCCAACTCACTATAACGCAGCACAAAGAAATATCCGAAAATCGCAATATACTGATATAAACTGATATAACTCGGTTTAAAATAACAACATTATGATGTCTTTAACACCTATATCGAATAAAATCAGAGCCGGATATATCTAAGACCTATAACGTGAGCTTTCCAGAACGCCATCCTGAGGTCTGTCTTGCGTCATGGCGAATGTTGAAAAGACTGCACCCCACGTTCCAAGACCCTTTATATGGCCTCAGATCTGCCTATTAACTCCATTCCAATTCTCACTATTTGCTGACATCTAGGGGAAGGCGTATGCAGTGCATCTCGACCAATAGAAGACATGCAAATTAATAAACTGACCCTAGAACAGCCTGCCTTATTTCAGATTTCTCACTTCCTCACAGGAAGTTTGCTCCAACTTGAGTTCTGTTTTACTCACAGATATAATTCAAACGGTTTTAGAAACTAGAGAGTGTTTTCTATCCAATAGTAATAATAATATGCATATTGTACGAGCAAGAATTGAGTACGAGGCAGTTTAATTTGGGAACGAAATTTTTACAAAGTGAAAACAGCACCCCCTATTGAGAAAAGGATATATTATATATTATATATTTTTTAGACTGTTAAAATGTTGGAGTCAAATGTTTGGGTCCAACGAGGCTAGGCCATCCTAGTGTTAAGGGGGTAAATGCAAAACTAACCTTAGATCAGTCCATAGGGGCAGCTCCAGCCTAAAGTATGATGCAAATAGCTGTGCAAACTGCCTCCGGCCTCCCTGTGAGGGGAATGGAATTAGTAGTGGTGTTAACGTGATTGATGTATCCCTGCGAACAGACTGTTCCCCCGGTGGACTGTTAAAGTGATTACCTAATACACCTGCTGACCAGGAAGAACATCACCAAGGAGACAGGATCCCGCATGACTCGAGATATAGGGATGGAGAGAGGGAGGGAGGGCTGAGAAGAGAGAGGAGAGAGAGTTGACAAGGAGGAATATGAAGTAGATGGTAAGAGAAAGAAAAGTAAAGTAGATGATGAAGAGGAGGAAGTGATAGTGGAAATCAGAATGACAAGATGAATAAACAGATTAAGAAAGAGGAACACATTATTTGTATGATGAACTTCACAAAGTACCGAAGGAACATTTCCAACCCACTGCAGAGCAAATTCATACACACACAGTACAGTAGAGAAGGATGAAGGCATTTAAACCAATAGCTCACCCACTGTTCAGCAACCACCGCTTGCCGCTTTTAAAAGCAATCGCCTTCATTCCATCTCCAATGGCCTTCATTCCATCTCCACATGTAAGCATATGAAAAATATAAAATATACATGCTGTACTTGTACTGCTTCACAATGTGGAGCACTTTGAAGCCTGACCTTGTTTCATCTCGGGTTTAACAAGAGTATTACTCAGTCCTTATCCTCCTCTCCTCCTTCCCAAGCTAAAAGTTCACTCATTAAATGTTAGTTCGTTATTTCAACGCACGGTAGAAACTACTCATTACCCATTGAGACAAGTCTCATGTGGAGTGATTATGCAAAATAATCTCACAACTTCAGTTTGTAGAGCTCCCATTATAGGCCCCGACTTGTTTCCGGACTCACAATAGTTTTGTAGTGTTTAAAGCCAGCAGCAGCAAATAATAGATACTGAGTTTCTAAAAAAAGAGGCAAAAAAGTCACTATCTCCCATTGATTTGCTGCCCGAAGCAATGTGTTCACACGATGTGAGAGGTTGAGTCTGAACACATTGAAGAACTTGTTCAGAAATCCATAGTCTAATCGTCCACTGGAAAGAGATGAATGGTCACCTTAATCCTCCAGGCGAATATAACACTTTATGTGACAGTGATAGTGCCATTGAAAGTTGACAGACATAATGATTAGATCTAGTCAATTTCACATTAGTTCCACATACTGTGCATCAAGGCTCAGACCAACAGACTCCTAAACAGCTTCTATCCGCTGGCCATACGACTGTTAAATGGCGAACAACTACAGCTCTCCCTCTCCCACAGGCTATTCACACTGACATACCCATCCACAGGTCTCTACCCACTCTGACACACACACACACACACAAACCTTCCCTGTCACTCTTACTCACACACACACACACATACTTACATACACACTCATTACTGATGCCACACACTTACACCCTCAAACACACACCCTAATGATTATTGATTAGATCTATTACTACCATTATGCTGCTGTTCACTGACTATTGATTGCCATCACCATTAATGTCTATTTATCCTGCTACTGGTCACCATTACTTCTGTTTGTAACGGTCGTCATAGTCGTTCTCCTCCTCAGACGAGGAGGAGCATGGATCGGACCAACACGCAGAGTAGGTAGTGCTCATGATCATTTATTAAAACGAAACTGAACACTAACATGAAACAAAATAACAAAAATGAGTACAACCGACAACAGTCCCGTGTGGCACGAATACAAACACGGAAACAAACACCCACAAAACACACGTGAAACCCCGGCTGCCTTAGTATGATTCTCAATCAGGGACAACGATTGACAGCTGCCTCTGATTGAGAATCATACCAGGCCGAACACAAAATCCCAACATAGAAAATCACACATAGACAAACCCACCCAACTCACGCCCTGACCAACTAAATAAATACAAGACAAAAGAAAACAGGTCAGGAACGTGACACTGTTTACATGTATTACATTAGTATATTACCATAAGTATTTATATATTCCTGCTACCAGTCATTTTCAGCCCTGTTTACATGTATATCCTACTACCTGCACATTGAATAAGGTAATGGCACTGACCTGTATTGTAGCGTATACGCTTGGAGTCAGAAAGCAGGTGCAGAAGATACGTTTAATGACAAGAAAAGGCAGATAAACAAAACAGGAGAAGCGTACTGAACGTGAACAAAATGAATAGAGCGAAAATGTAAATATATAGCTGATTGATGTCCAATTTCAAATAATCTGCTCCTTTCCCAACTTGGCTCGGAAAAATTGACCATAGCAAATCAATACACTCAATATCGGATTGGAGAGAAACCCATTTCTTTGAGATATACTGTATGGAATATTAATGAAACATGCATAACCTTCACAATCCAGTATGCTGTGCTATTTTCCTGGTTGGATAAGAGGTCTCCCAAGGCTGGGTTCCCAGTGTAGCTGTTCTCCATGGTATAAGAACGGAGAAGGAAACCCAGAAATAAATATTAGTGGAGGAATGAGAAAGAGGAGGATGGAGAAAGAAAGAGTAATGGAGGGGGGTGTTAATGAAGAAATGGCTGAAAGAAGGTAGAGAGCATGGCCTAATACTTAATAAACACACCTCTCATAGGACAGGCCTCACAAAGACTATCCTTCTTTCTTTTTTTAACTCTTTCACTCCTCTCTCAATTCAATTCAAGGGGCTTTATTGGCATGGGAAACATATGTTAACATTGCCAAAGCAAGTGAAGTACATAATATACAAAAGTGAAATAAACAATAAAAATCAACAGTAAACATTACACTCACAGAAGTTCCAAAATAATAAAGACATTACAAATGTCGTATTATGTGTATATACAGTGTTGTAATGATGTGCAAATGGTTCAAGTACAAAAGAGAAAATAAATAAACATAAATATGGATTGTATTTAGAATGGTGTTTGTTCTTCACTGGTTGCCCTTTTCTTGTGGCAACAGGTCACAATTCTTGCTGCTGTGATGGCACACAGCGGTATCTCTCTCTTTCTCTCTCTCTCTCTCTCTCTCTCTCTCTCTCTCTCTCTCTCTCTCTCTCTCTCTCTCTCACTCTCACTCTCACTCTCACTCTCTAAAACCAAAATGTAATTCCTTCATGCGGACAGGATAGAAGAGAGAAGGTCTTCAGGTCCTCTTTAGCTAAGCCCACTGGGCAGATCTTTCAGATGTCCACACAAGAAAAGGAAGTCGTGATGGTTTTCAGGAACATACAGTATATTGTATGAATCAGAAGGGAGAAGAACGCATTTCCTGCACTTGCATTTTTTTTATTAGGGTGACATACCCACACCGGATTTCGAAATGTCGCCTTGAAGAATAATGAAATAAATCTATAAACTGTCAGGAACAGGAGATCTTGCATATGTATGTGTGTACAAAAACAGTGTGTGAGAAAACTATGTTGTGTATGATTAAACGTACAGCAAGCACTTTTACTCTCCTCCTTAATTTCCTTCTCGCCTGAATTCCCAAAACAGAGCCATAAGCTGTCATTGTACTGTACTTACATCACCCCTACTAAGAGCCCTACATGTATATCAGGGCCACTCAATTGCAGTACTGCGGTTGTCAGTCTCTGGGTTTGTACAACTCCGATGTTTCTACACCCCTGAGCAGTGGTTCCCAAACTTTTTATAGTCCCGTACCACTTCAAACATTCAACCTCCAGCTGCGTACCCCCTCTAGCACCAGGGTCAGTGCACTCTCAAATGTTGTTTTTTGCCATTGTAAGCCTGCCGCACGCACACACACTAAACAATACATTTATTAAACATAAGAATGTGTGTGAGTTTTTGTTTGCAACCCAGCTTGTGGGAAGTGACAAAGAGCTCTTATAGGACCAGGGCACAAATAATAATATAATAATAATCAATAATTTTGCTCTTTATTTAACCATCTTACATATAAAACCTTATTTGTTCATCGAAAATTGTGAATAACTCACCATAGTTTAATGAGAAGGGTGTGCTTGAAAGGATGCACATAACTCTGCAATGTTGGGTTGTATTGGAGAGAGTCTCAGTCTTAAATCATTTTCCACACACAGTCTGTGCCTGTATTAAGTTTTCATGCTAGTGAGGGCGGAGAATCCACTCTCACATAGCTACGTGGTTGCAAAGAGCATCAGTGTCTTAACTGCCCATATCATTGCATAACGCAGAAAATACTCGAGAGTTCAGAGGCCTTGCTTTAACAAAGTTGACCATTTTCACTGTGGTGTCCAAAACGTCTTTCAAGCTGTCAGGCATTCCCTTGGCAGCAAGAGCCTCTCGGTGGATGCTGCGGTGTACCCAAGTGGCGTCGGGAGCAACTGCTTGCACGCGCGTTACCACTCCACTATGTCTCCCTGTCATGGCTTTTGCGCCATCAGTACAGATACCAACACATCTTGACCACCAAAGACCATTTAATGTCACAAAGCTGTCCAGCACTTTAAAAATATCCTCTCCTGTTGTCCTGGTTTCCAGTGGTTTGCAGAAGAGGATGTCTTCCTTAATTGACCCCTATAAACTTAACGGACATATACCAGGAGCTGTGCCAGGCCCTCCACCTCTGTTGACTCATCCAGCAGTAATGCATAGAATTCACTGGCTTGTAGGCGAAGCAGTAATTGTTTCAAAACATTTCCTGCCATGTCACTGATGTGTCGTGAAACAGTGTTGTTGATGAAGGAATTGTCTGTATAGTTTTTTGGCCTTTTCCCCCAGCATTGTCCCAGCCATATCCACGGCAGCAGGAAGAATGAAGTCCTCCACAATAGTATGGGGCTTGCCTGTCTTAGCCACTCGGTAGCTCACCATATAAGACGCTTCTAGCCCCTTCTTATTAATGGTCTCTGTTGCTTTTATACATGTCTTACTACTCGAAAGTCGTCTGAATTCTCGCTCAAAAAACTACCGTGGCTTATGTTTCAACTTGGCATGTTTTGTTTCTAAATGTCTGAGCAAGGTTTCATTGAGTTATGAGACAGTACTTTTGCACATATAACACACTGTGGCTGAGGAAAGGCACTATTCCCAATATACAGTGGGGAGAACAAGTATTTGATACACTGCCGATTTTGCAGGTTTTCCTACTTACAAAGCATGTAGAGGTCTGTAATTTTTATCATAGGTACACTTCAACTGTGAGAGACGGAATCTAAAACCAAAATCCATAAAATCACATTGTATGATTTTTAAGTAATTAATTGGCATTTTATTGCATGACATAAGTATTTGATCACCTACCAACCAGTAAGAATTCCGATTCATGATGGTCAATCACCCTCGGTCTGGGGCTCCATGCAAGATCTCACCTCGTGGGGCATCAATGATCATGAGGAAGGTGAGGGATCAGCCCAGAACTACACGGCAGGACCTGGTCAATGACCTGAAGAGAGCTGGGACCACAGTCTCAAAGAAAACCATTAGTAACACACTACGCCGTCATGGATTAAAATCCTGCAGCACACGCAAGGTCCCCCTGCTCAAGCCAGCGCATGTCCAGGCCCGTCTGAAGTTTGCCAATGACCATCTGGATGATCCAGAGGAGGAATGGGAGAAGGTCATGTGGTCTGATGAGACAAAAATAGAGCTTTTTGGTCTAAACTCCACTCGCCGTGTTTGGAGGAAGAAGAAGGATGAGTACAACCCCAAGAACACCATCCCAACCGTGAAGCATGGAGGTGGAAACATCATTCTTTGGGGATGCTTTTCTGCAAAGGGGACAGGACGACTGCACTGTATTGAGGGGAGGATGGATGGGGCCATGTATCGCAAGATCTTGGCCAACAACCTCCTTCCCTCAGTAAGAGCATTGAAGATGGGTCGTGGCTGGGTCTTCCAGCATGACAACGACCCGAAACACACAGCCAGGGCAACTAAGGAGTGGCTCCGTAAGAAGCATCTCAAGGTCCTGCAGTGGCCTAGCCAGTCTCCAGACCTGAACCCAATAGAAAATCTTTGGAGGGAGCTGAAAGTCCCTATTGCCCAGCGACAGCCCCGAAACCTGAAGGATCTGGAGAAGGTCTGTATGGAGGAGTGGGCCAAAATCACTGCTGCAGTGTGTGCAAACCTGGTCAAGAACTACAGGAAACGTATGATCTCTGTAATTGCAAACAAAGGTTTCTGTACCAAATATTACGTTCTGCTTTTCTGATGTATCAAATACTTATGTCATGCAATAAAATGCAAATTAATTACTTAAAAATCATACAATGTGATTTTCTGGATTTTTAGATTCCGTCTCTCACAGTTGAAGTGTACCTATGATAAAAATTACAGACCTCTACATGCTTTGTAAGTAGGAAAACCTGCAAAATCGGCAGTGTATCAAATACTTGTTCTCCCCACTGTAGGTGAACCCCAAATCAATGTAGTTCTCATCATATTGGCGCCTCTTCGATGGTCCAACGTCCCTGTATGTTGTTCGGTGCTTTCCCAGGTAAGGGGGCAGTAGCTCTTCGGCTGCATCAGATTCACAACTGTCAGTGTCCATGCTAGCTGGGCTAACAACAAATGTAGAATTACTGATGCTAGCATTGGATGTGATCGTGGAAGCAGAACAACTTGTGTCATCGACAGGTGCAGGTGTAGTACTGCTGGTAGTAGGTGTACTACCAGTAGAGCTGGTATGTGTCTCTATGGACGCGGGCCTTACTTTTTTTTGACCATTTATCAATTTTCGAGCAAATGGAATGAGCAGCAGCTACGTTTGGCTACATACGGACCGTTAGTGGAATTCCCGCGAGAGAGTAACGGTTAATATGATTGGATGTTAATTATTTGACTAGGCTACCTGTATTTGACTTGTGTTGTTATTTCGCTGAACCCAAATGTATAGCCCCATTGGAAAATATAAATGGACTGTTTGAAAATGTGACAAATGTTTTATTATTTTTAAAAATGAATCCAATTTTTGTTTGGCGTACCCCCGACGGCTTATGTGTACCCCAGTTTGGGAATACCTGCTGTAGAATAAAAACATTCTGACTGTTCTTTTCCATCTCTGCAAAAAGCTCCCTAGGTTGAAGAGCTGTTATTTCAAAGGTCATGATTTTCAAAAAGAAGTTTAGCTTTTAAAAGGCAAGTGAGAAACTTCCTGGAAAGCCTCAGGTGAGAGAACATTACATGTCCTCCAGCACAGTACAACTGTAACGGAGTTAAGAATGTACCATAAGCTCACTCCACCACTGGTTTGAAATATCGCAGATGGAGCTTTCCAATTGGTACCTTTTGTATAGCTCAATCGGTTTGCAAGTTGTCAAATAGGGCGGTCCCGTGTGTTGTGAAGCAGAGGATCACTGGTTTGAGCCAGGTATGGGGACAGGGACAGTGGAGGAAGCTAAACTGTTAGCAGTACACTAACATCAGTTGTACAAGCACTTGACATTCAGATTGTAAAAGGCAGGAAGGCAGCCATGCCAGGCCTCTGCCTGTCTGCATGTTGTGTTCCTGAAACTGGCTAAGCCTGCCTGCTCTCTGGTTACTGCTAATGATCTACACAAGGGGTTTCCAACAGGTCGATCGAGATGCTCTCAGCCCACCTAAGAGTAGCTTGCCAAACAATCCTGAAAGTGCATGTATTTTTCACGTGTTCCACCACAAACTGACATAAACCAATCTCGCAAGTATCAGACAACTCAAGCTCCCGTCTACTATCCATTCAAATCCACATTGACATTATGCCACCACTAGTTGGGCACAATTGGCTTCAAACACCAAACGTACCACAATATCTGCCATTTAATTTCCAGCAAAATTGGCACTGTATCACTGTGTGGTACCTGCGTTGGTCTATCATTCACTTTGTGTAGCCAGTTAGCTACACACATTATTATTTACATTTCTAAATGTTAACTTCAAAGTAGGCTTTGCTGGCAGAATTATATCATGATTATTTATCAATTAAGGTAGGCTTTGTTTAGCAAACTCTATCATGACAGCAGCAAAAACATTGCTAGACCAGCACAAAAGAGATAATACACAGAAAAATATAAATGTTCTAGTTTTTTTTCTTCTAGCCCTCAAAAATAGTCTTCTGATGTAATTTAAGCATTGACACGGATTCAGAACATCCAAATTCATTGTCTCTCTATGAATAATTGTAATTTAGTAAACACATTTAATTAATAAATCTGGAAAAATAAAACTGAGAAAACAGAATTCGGGAAAATACAAAGAGTGCCTATTTGAAAG
Organism: Salvelinus namaycush; assembly: GCF_016432855.1. Taxonomy (NCBI): domain Eukaryota; kingdom Metazoa; phylum Chordata; class Actinopteri; order Salmoniformes; family Salmonidae; genus Salvelinus; species Salvelinus namaycush. The sequence goes on along the minus strand of NC_052341.1, from coordinate 23,608,413 downwards.
GTAGGGGGAAAAAGTATGAGAATTTAAAAGTAGCTCTCATGCTAGAAAAAGTTGGAGACCTCTGAGCTACACCATGGCTACCTGGTGATTCTGAAAAGGCATTTGCACTTAATAAAAGCTAGAAGGTTAGACCTTCTTAAAACTCATGCACAGGTACACGTTCGCACATGCACACGCACACACTCACACATTCTAGGGCTCCCGAGTGGCGCAGCGGTCTAAGGCACTGCATCTCAGTGCTAGAGGCATCCCTACTACTACCCTCGTTTGATCCTGGGCTGTATCACAACCGGCCGTGATTGGGAGTCACATAGGGCGGCGCACAATTGGCCCAGCGTTGTCCGGGCTGGGGTTTGGTCGGGGTATGCCGTCATGGTAAATAAGAATTTGTTCTTAACTGACTTGCCTAGTTAAATAAAGGTAAAATAAAAAACACAGAACATTTATTCTGAGACTGTTATCATTAAGCTGATTTCATCTTCATCTCTTCTCCCCTCTCTCCCTCCCTGTCCTTTTTTCTTACCACTTTAGTAGCGAGAAACCGTGAGGACGGTGCAAATTTACATGTAATTATCTCTATTATGAAGATCAGTAAGGTCGCTTAGTCATTTTCCATATTGCATATTAATGGAGGCAGATGTAACAGTGCATTTTGGAAAAAATGGCATACAACCATAGGAAAAGCAGAGCGTGAAAATGTCAAAACAAATCAATTAGGTAAATGTTAATTCCAGTCTGACCGCTGCATGTGGTTGATATCAGATCTCCATAACATCCACATTCACAGTCTTCATATACTGTAGCTATCACGCACCTGATATACTAAAGTATGTGGACACCCCTTCAAATTAGTGGATTTGGCTTTTTCAGCCACACCCGTTGCTCACAGGTGTATAAAATCGAGCACAGTAGAATGGCCCCTACTGAAGAGCTCAGTGACTTCCAACGAGTCAGTTTGTCACATTTCTGCCCTGCTAGAGCTGCCCCGGTCAACTGTAAGTGCTGAAGTGGAAAAATCTAGGAGCAACAACGGCTCAGCCACGAAGTGGTAGGCCACACAAGCTCACAGACAGGACCACCAAGGGCTGAAGCGCGTAGAGAGTAAAAATCGTCTGTCCTCAGTTGCAAAACTCACTAACGAGTTCCAAACTGCCTCTGGAAGCAACGGCAGCTGCACACATGCCTAAGATCACCAAGCGCAATGCCAAGCGTCATCTGGAGTGGTGTAAAGCTCCCCTCTATTGGACTCTGGAGCAGTGGAAATGCGTTTTTCTGGAGTGATGAATCGCGCTTCACTATCTGGCAGTCCGACTGACGAATCTGGATTTGGCAGATGCCAGGAGAACACTAACTGCTCGAATGCATAGTACCAACTGTAACAGTTTTTGGAGGAGGAATAATGGTCTGGGGCTGTTTTCATGGTTCGGGCTAGGCCCCTTAGTTCAAGTGAAGGGAAATATTAACACTACAGCATACAATGACATTCTATACGATTCTGTGCTTCCAACTTTGTGGCAACAGTTTGGGGAAGGCCCTTTCCTGTTTCAGCATGAGTGCCCCTGTGCACAAAGCGAGGTCCATACAGAAATGGTTTGTCGAGATCAGTGTGGAAGAACTTAATTGGCCTGCACAGAGCCCTGACCTCAACCCCATCGAACACCTTGGGATGAATTGGAACGTTGAGTGCAAGCCAGGCCTACTCGCCCAACATCAGTGCCCGACCTCACTAATTCTCTTGTGGCTGAATGGAAGCAAGTGCCCACAGCAATGTTCCAACATCTAGTGGAAAGCCTTCCCAGAACAGTGGAGGCTGTTATAGCAGCAAAGGGAGACCAACTCCATAATAATGCCCATCATTTTGGAATGAGATGTTTGATGAGCAGGTATTCACGTCATATAGTAAGCCTTTTAGCTACGTCAACAACTTCAAAGAACACAACAACAAAAAACACTCAGGTAACCTTGACTCTCTGTCTGACTCATCTCATTTCAACATCTAGATGAATAAATACAAAACAATGCCCACAAAACATGCGTAAGAGAAATACATCTGACAACTCTAGGGGCACAGGAAGATGAAAAGAAAATGCTTGATATGCACCAATAACAACACGTGCGGACACGTGAGTAACCTAGATGTGAACACAGTGCAAAGCATGCTCTGCCACAGAACAGTGTACAAGTGCTCCTCAATATTCCTGAACAGCCAGTTACATGCAGAACTGATAGAGAATCAGAAAATGACAGATCATATACAGTGAGTGTAAAAAACATTAGGGGCACCTTCCTAATATTGAGTTGTGCCCCCTTTTGCCCTCAGTACCGCCTCAATTCGTCGGGGCACGGGAAACTGTTGAGCGTGAAAAACCCAGCAACGTTGGAGTTCTTGACACACTCAAACCTACTACCTTACCCAGTTGAAAGGCACTAAAATATTTTGTCTTGCCCATTCACCCTCTGAAAGGCACACATACACAATCCATGTCTCTCTCAGTTGTCTCAAGGCTTACACATTGTTCTTTAACTGGTCTCTTCCCCTTCATCTACACTGATTGAAGTGGATTTAACAAGTGACATCAAGAAAGGATCATAGCTTTCACCTGGTCAGTCTATGTCATGGAAAGTTTTGTACACTCAGTGTATAATAGGTATATCACGACTGAGGATATGACCCAGTCAGACACAGGAGGTGGATAGTATGATTCTCATAATATGTATTATAACAAAGGGGCAGGCAAAGGGCAGGTCAAGGGCAGGCAGAGGTTCGTAATCCAAGGGAGAGTCAATCAGGGACAGAACGGCAGGCGAGATCAGGGTGAGGACAGGCAGAAAGAGCAAAACCGGGAAGACTAGAAAATAAAACTTGAGAACAGGGAAACACACTGGTAAGACCTGACATAAGTAGACGAACTGGCAACAGACAAACAGAAAACACAGGTATAAATACACAGGGGATAATGTGGAAAAATAGGAGACAAGCACAAGACAGGTGAAACAGATCATGGTGTGACATGTCACTTCCTTTAATGTTATTTAACTGTTTTACAGAACATTTCATTTATTTTTGCTTTTAACATGATGTGTTAGTATTATGTTCTGTTTCTATTCATTTAAACTCAAGAATTGATCTTGGGGTGATTTGTTTTCATGAATATGGTTTTCATATTTTCACGGCAAACTTCCTCCCAGAGGGGAGAGGCTTTTTTTAACATTCTGTCTTTCTCAAAGAAAAGTACAATTTAACACTTATGATAGTGTAACTTTAATTATGCATTTCATGGCCTGTTATTCTAATTTATATCCATCTGATTCATACTTGGTAAACGTTGAGGATACCATTGATCAGACCAGCCAATCTGACTAACATACAAAGTCAAACAGTGACTAGTAACTCTTGACTATAATAATGTTTCATCAAGTGTTGAGAACTGATCTTCCTGCCGTTTATCAAATAATGTTTTGTTGAGTTTGGTTGAAGGAATGTGTACCTAGCGACATTTGCATGTCAAAAGCACATTGTCAAAGCTCCCCGGAAGACACTCCTGATGTCATGGGACCAAAAACTAGAAGTTGGGTTCCATTAGTTGGACTGAAGACTCAAGGAACTCTCTTATGGTACGGGCTGTTTCTTCCTATATTGGACACAGGTTGTCCATGTACAGCAGGGGTGTCAAACTCATTCCACGGAGGGCCTAGTGTCTGCAGGTTTTTGGTTTTTCCTTTCAATAAAGCCCTAGACAACCAGGTGTGGGGAGTTCCTAACTAATTAGTGATGTTAATTCATCAATCAAGTACAAGGGAGGAGCGAAAACCCGCAGACACTCGGCCCCCCGTGGAATGAGTTTGACACCTGTGATGTACAGCTTCTGTCCAGGGGGGATTTGTAGGCTCAGCCCTAATGTATGTGCTCTCTGACACCTGGAGCTGCATGGCAAATGGTCCAGGAACAAAGGACAATGCCCATGGACTAGTCAGCCCTTCCTCCTCTGAGGGGCCAAAATGTATCTCTGTTCCAGTATGCAGAGGACTGACTATTGTGGAATAATGCCTTGTGAACTGGCATTGTGGTGTCATGACAACAATCGCTCCCTCAACGTCAGCAAAAGAAAGGGGTTGATTGTTGACTTCAGGAGTCCACATCAACGGGACTGCAGTAGAGAATGTCACGATTTTTAAGTACCTCAGAGTCCACATCCCTGAGGACCTGTCATGGACCAACAACACCGCCACTCTTGTCAAGAGGGCGCAACAGTGTCTCTACTTCCGAAGGCGGCTGATGAAATGTGTCATGCCGCCCTGAGTCCTCTCCAAATACTACCGCTGCATCATCAAGAACATCCTGACCGTTTGATTCACAGCCTGGTACGGGAATTGCTCCGTAAACAAACGCAAGACCCTCCAGCGGGTGGTGAAAATGTACTGGGACCGTGCACCCACCCATCTGGGACATCTACTCAAAACGGTGCCTGAGGAAGGCACACAGCATCATCAAGAACATCGCACACCCCAGCCTCTAGCTGTTCTCTCCCTTGCCGTCGGGCAGACGGTATCGGAGCATGAGATCTGATACCAACAGGCTCAGAGACCGTCTCTATCTACAAGCCATCAGACTGCTGAACACCTGAACTGGACTGATTACCTGCTCTGATTCTCAGCACACATGCACTAACTCATGCACACACCCACAGAGACACACACACATACATATACACTCATGTTACACGCACATCACTGCTGCTACCAAACTCTTATTATACTGCTCAGTTTATACACTGCCCCCCCCCCCCCTTCCCCAATACATGTGTAAATATTGGACTACAAATTGTGCGTTCCTGTATTATACTTACAGTGCATTCGGAAAGTATTCAGACACCTTGGCTTTTTCCACATTTTGTTACGTTACAGCCTTATTCTAAAATGGATTGAATAGTTTTTTTTCCCTCATCAATCTACACACAATACCCCATAATGACAAAGCAAAAACAGGTTTTTAGTCATTTTTGCAAATGTATCAAAAAAATACAGAAATATTATTGTCACGACTTTCTAAAGTAGAACCCAGAAGCAGACCAGGACAAGGAGAGTAGGACGAAGGTGAGTATTTATTTACAAGTTTAACCGTAAAGGTAGAAAGATCCAGGTGGTGGAGCGGGCAGCGGAGGTAAGTTGATGGGAGTGAATAGGCAGATCCAAGGGAGTAACAGAAGCCACCGACGACCAGGCAGGGATGGGATGAGTGATCCGGGTGAATGACTGTAGACAGAACAAACAGAGGTAAGTTCAAGGCAAGCAAGACGTACAAAACAACAAAACAAACTCTATCAAACTGGAGGCTGATACGCTGGCATAACATACTGTTCATGGTTAACGATCCGGCAGGGAATGGATGTCAGGTCAGAGCTTATGAAGTGGAGGGGTGATGATCAGGACCAGGTGTGCAGATAGCTGATGGGATACAGGTGCGGGTAATCAGAGATCTCCCAACTAGCTACGTCGCCCGGCAACCAGACAGGGTGTGTTCCAGGACACCGGAAAAACACTCCAGGACAGAACACAGGCAAAAACAGACTCAGGAAGCGGGATTCGTGACAATTATATTTACAAATGTATTCAGGCCCTTTACTCAGTACTTTGTTGAAGCACCTTTGGCAGCGATTACAGCCTTGAGTCTTCTTGGGTATGACGCTACAAGCTTGGCACACCTGTATTTGGGGAGTTTCTCCCATTCTTCTCTGCAGATCCTCTCAAGCTCTGTCAGGTTGGATGAGGAGCGTTGCAGCACAGCTATTTTCAGGTCCTCTTCAGAGATGTTAGATCGAGTTCAAGTCCAGGCTCTGGCTGGGCCACTCAAGGACATTCAGAGACATTCAGAGACTTCCGAAGTCACTCCTGCGTTGTCTTGTCTGTGTGCTTAGGGTCGTTGTCCTGTTGGAAGGTGAACCTTCGCCCCAGTCTGAGGTCCTAAGCACTCTGGAGCAGGTTTTCATCAAGGATCTCTCTGTACTTTGCTTCATTCATCTTTGCCTTGATCCTGACTAGTCTCCCAGTCCCTGCCACTGAAAAACATCCCCACAGCATGATGCTGCCCCCTCCATGCTTCACCGTAAGGATGGTGCCAGGTTTCCTCCAGACATGACGCTTGACATTCAGGCCAAAGAGTTCAAACTTGGTTTCATCAGACCACAGAATCCTGTTTCTCATGGTCTGAGAGTCCTTTAGGTTTCTTTTGGCAAACTCCAAGAGGGCTGTCACCTGCCTTTTACTGAAAAGTGGCTTCCGTCTGGCCACTACCATAAAGGCTTGATTAGTGGAGTGCATCAGAGATGTTTGTCCTTCTGGAAGGTTCTCCAATCTCCACAGAGGAACTCTAGAGCTCTGTCAGAGTGGCCATCAGGTTCTTGGTCACCTCCCTGACCAAGGCCCTAATCCCTCAATTGTTCAATGTGGCCTGGCGGCCAGCTCTAGGAAGAGTCTTGGTGGTTCCAAACTTCTTCCATTTAAGAATGATGGAGGCCACTGTGTTCTTGGGGACCTCCAGTGCTGCTGAATTATTTTGGTATCCTTTCCCAGATCTGTGCCTCGACACAGCTCTACAGACAATTCCTATGAACTCATGGCTTGGTATTTGCTCTGACATGCAATGTCATGTCAGAGAATTGGATGTGGAACTGGAGACAAGTTGGAGTGGAGTTGCTTGGCGGGGGATAAATGACGGTCAAAGATAAAAGTAAAAAATAAATTCAAAATAAACACAAAAGAAGTTAGTTTGAATGACACTGTTGTTACAGCTAAAGCCTGCTTGCCTGAGGCTGATGCCACGCAGGTGTTTGTGCCCGTGTACACATGCATATACACACACTCTCATTCAAATGCAGACACGTGCTCATACACACACACACACATACACACATGTAAATAGTGCCATACTGTACATGCACTCAAACATATTCAGTTGGCCTTGCTGTTGTGATTTTTGTTGTCCTTGATGTCTTTTGTTTTTTGCTTTGTTGTTTTCTGTTTTCCTTCGTCTTTTTTCTCTTTTGTTCATTTTGTTGGTGCATTAGGGGATTGGTGCTTGGGGGGGGGGGGGTCTTGGGGGTTGGTAATGGAATTATTTAATTTTATTATGATTTGTTATAGCAAGCCTAAATAAGTTCAGGAGTAAAAATGTGCTAAACAAGTCACATAATAAATTGCATGGACTCAATATTTGTGCAAAAATAGTGTTTAGCATGATTGTTGAATGACTCTCTGTATCCTATACATACAATTATCTGTAAGGTCCCTCAGTTGAGCAGTGAATTTTAAACACAGATTCAACCACAAAGACCACAGGGGATTTCCAATGCCTCGCAAACAAGGGCACCTACTGGTAGATGGCTAAAAATGATATACAGTAGACAGGTGTGTGCCTTTCCAAATCATATCCAATCGATTGAATTTACCACAGGTGGACTCCAACCAAGTTGTAGAAACATCTCAAGGATGATCAATGGAAACAGGATGCACCTGAACTCAATTTCGAGTCTCATAGCAAAGGGTCTGAATACTTATGTAAATAAGCTATTTCTGTTTCTATAAAAAACTGTTTTTGCTTTGTCATTATGGGGTATTGTGTGTAGATTAATGAGAAATGTTTTTATTTAATACATTTTAGAATAGGGCTGTAACGTAAAAAAATGTGGAAAATGTTAAGGGGTCTGAATATTTTCCGAATGCACTGTATACTGTATTCTAGTCATGGCTCATCCTATATAACTACTGCTGTACACAACTTTCCTATTCATATACTGTCCCTACTGTCTATACACACCATTATATATACGTGTGTATATACAGTACCAGTCAAAAGTTTGGACACACCTACTCATTCAAGGGTTTCTCTTTATTTTTACTATTTTCTACATTGTAGAATAATAGTGAAGACATCAAAACTATGAAATAACACATATGGAATCATGTAGTAACCAAAAAAAAGTGTTCAACAAATCCAAACATATTTTACATTTGAAATTCTTCAAAGTAGACACCTTTTGCCTTGCACACTCTTGGCATTCTCTCAACCAGCTTCATTAGGTAGTCACCTGGACTTGAAACTAAACAGTTTAAACCGAATGACCATGCTTTACGAGAGAGAGAGAGAGAGAGAGAGAGAGAGAGAGAGAGTTCTCCAGTCCCTGCCTTGAAGTAAGTTCCTCTCACAGGGCGATGTCCTCCTCACGGTCTCTCTACTCTGTGAGACTGGGACAGACCTCATGACACATTAACAGTGACACAGTAACTTCTGTGTTTAATGATACAGTGGCTTATGAAAGTATTCACCCCCTTGGCATTTTTCCTATTTTGTTTCCTTACAACCTGAATTAAAATAGATTTTGAGGTGGTTTGTATCATTTGATTTACACAACATGCCTGCCACTTTGAAGATGCAAAATAGTTTTTATTGTGAAACAAACAAGAAATAACACAAAAAAACGGAAAACTTGAGTGTGCATAACTATTCCCCCCCAAAGTCAATACTTTGTAGAGCCACCTTTTGTAGCAATTACAGTTGCAAGTCTCTTGGGGTATGTCTCTATAAGCTTGGCACATCTAGCCACTGGGATTTTTGCCCATTCTTCAAGGCAAAACTGCTCCAGCTCCTTCAAGTTGGATGGGTTCTGCTGGTGCACAGCAATCTTTAAGTCATACCACAGATTCTCAATTGAACTGAGGTCTGGGCTTTCACTAGGCCATTCCAAGACATTTAAATTTTTCCCCTTAAACCACTTGAGTGTTGCTTTAGCAGTATGCTTAGGGTCATTGTCCTGCTGAAAGGTGAACCTCCGTCAAAGTCTCAAATCTCTGGAAGACTGAAACAGGTTTCCCTCAAGAATTTCCCTATATTTAGCGCCATCCATCATTCCTTCAATTCTGACCAGTTTCCCAGTCCCTGCCGATGAAAACATCCCCACAGCATGATGCTGCCACCACCATGTTTCACTGTGGGGATGGTGTTCTCAGGGTGATGAGAGGTGTTGGGTTTGTGCCAGACATAGCGTTTTCCTTGATGGCCAAAATGCTACATTTTAGTCTCATCTGACCAGAGTACCTTCTTCCAAATGTTTGGGGAGTCTCCCACATGCCTTTTGGTGAATGTAACAGTTTAACTTTACATCCGTTACACCCACGAAGTATCGTTACCCATCGCTCCACAAAAGCCGCGGCCCTTGCAGAGCAAGTGGAACTACTACTTCAAGGTCTCAGAGCAAGTGACGTCACCGATTGAAAGGCCATTAGCGCGCACCACCGCTAACTAGCTAGCCATTTCACATCCGTTACACTCACCTCCCTTTCGACCTCCTCCTTTTTCCGCAGCAACCAGTGATCCGGGTCAACAGCATCAATGTAACAGTATAACTTTACGTCCGTCCCCTCGCCCATACCCGGGCACGAACCAGGGACCCTCTGCACACATCAACAACAGTCACCCACGAAGCATCGTTACCCATCGCTCCACAAAAGCCGCGGTCCTTGCAGAGCAAGGGGAACCACTACTTCAAGGTCTCAGAGCAAGTGACGTCACCAATTGAAAGGCCATTAGCGCGCACCACCGCTAACTAGCTAGCCATTTCACATCCGTAACACGAACACCAAACGTGTTTGCTTATTTTTTTCTTTAAGAAATGTATTTTTTCTGGTCACTCTTCCGTAAAGTCCAGCTCTGTGGAGTGTGCGGCATAAAGTGGTCCTATGGACAGATACTCCAATCTCCGCTATGGAGCTTTGCAGCTCTTTCAGGGTTATCTTTGGTCTCTTTGCTGCCTCTCTGGTTAAGGCCCTCTCTTGCAGGTTTGTTGTGGTGCCATATTCTTTCCATTTTTTAATAATGGATTTAATGGTGCTCCGTGGGATGTTCAAAGTTTCTGATATTTTTTGTTAACCCAACCCTGATCTGTAATTCTCCACAACTTTGTCCCTGACCTGTTTGGAGAGCTCCTTGGTCTTCATGGTGCCGCTTGCTTGGTGGTGCCCCTTGCTTAGTGGTGTTGCAGACTCTGGGGCCTTTCAGAACAGGTGTATATATACTGAGATCATGTGACAGATCATGTCACTTAGATTGCACACAGCTGGACTTTATTTAACGAATGATGTGACTTCTGAAGGTAATTGGTTGCACCAGATCATATTTAGGGGCTTCGTAGAAAAGGGGGTGAATACATATGCACGCACTACTTTTAAAAATGTCAGTAATTTTTTTCATTTCACTTCACCAATTTGGACTATTTTGTGTATGTCCATTACATGAAATCCAATTAAAAATCAATTTAAATTACAAGTTGTACAAAATAGGAAAAACGCCAAGGGGGATGAATACTTTTGCAAGGCACTGTATGCTTCCTCTGTCCTGTTCCCCTCCCATCTCACATAACCCACTCTCTTGTGTGCTTTCTCTTAACACACACATACATACACACACACCTCCTGTAAACTTGTTATTGCACTCTCTATCCGGGAAACAGCATGGCCCCCTCTCATCAGAAGAATTACCCATACAGACATCTGGCCTGTCTGCCCATTCCTGAAGGAGCTTTTAAAAGAGGGCACTACTTGGAAATGTAATAATAACCATTTATCAAATCTATACTTTGTGACTGGAATAAAGAAGTTACACCTGTGCTTCTCCAATGGGGCTGTATCTGCACACACTTTCTCCGGAAATTGCTCACAAACTATTTCTCAAACGTCAACAACTTCTTTATGCACAAAATCGAGTTAGTGGTATATTATTATATGGCCTGTGTAGCGTCATTAGTCTAAACGTTTTTGACGAAATGGAAAATATATGTTCACCTCTTAGATTATACAAGGGCATTAAATCGAACGTTTTTTTTGTGCCAGAAGCAGGAACGTTTGATTTTTCCTAATACCTATGCGTGTGTAGGTCCAGGTGAGAAAGAAGAATATCACTATACCCTTTTTATGAGATTCTGTTACTAAGTTTGCCAGCCTGATCTTCAGTAAAGGGACACCCTGGATATCAAATGAACGATAGAGACAAGTCACTGTTAATAATTACCCCGAATGTACGTGCGTAAAAGTGTCCCGCTCTCTTTCCTTGAAATAACGGGAATTCTACCATTTTCAAATTAACATATTAATCTGTAGGAAATCCATACTCAATCTTCGATAAACAATTTACTTTGCCTGCAAAAAAATATATGTAAGAAACGCACCTTCTTATTTCTCTCAGTCCCTCTTGTTTGGTATGTGAGTTATTTTGTCACAGCTCAAAATGAAATAGTTCATGAGTAAATTCAGAATTAATTAAATATAGTGTACTGTTTATAGTGTTATGTTTGTATATGTTATGCAAGATCCATGAGAGTGTGACTGCGGAAGAGTTCAGTGACTGACGTCAGGAGAAGCGGAGAGGAGCAGCGGCAGCGCGCGCAGACAGATATCGCTAAAGTCGACACACAACCTGCACTGGTGCGCTTCACTGACCAGTGACCAACTAAACCTCGCTGCATCTTTCAGAACTTCTTCACCATAAACAATACATCGGAACAAAAACGGAACGATACCAGAGAGGCTCCACACAGACAGTGCGATGAACCACAACAAGACTGTTAACCATAATGTCAGTCCGCCAGCTCCAAACAGCGGCTCTGGGAGCAGCGTGGACGAGCTGGTTATCACCTCCACTTTCGGGACCTTGTTGTCGGTCGTCTACATAGTCGGCGTGTCGGGGAATGTGTACACTCTAGTAGTGATGTGTCATTCTATCCGCTTCGCCACCTCCATGTACATCTCCATTATTAACCTAGCGCTAGCGGACCTCTTGTACCTCTCCACAATCCCGTTCGTGGTGTGCACCTACTTCCTCAAGGACTGGTACTTCGGAGATGTGGGCTGCCGCATCCTCCTCAGCCTGGACCTGCTCACCATGCACGCCAGCATATTTACCCTCACTGTGATGTGCACGGAGCGCTACCTGGCCGTCACCAAGCCCCTTGACACGGTACGGCGCTCCAAGAGCTACCGCAAAGCCCTGGCCTGGGGGGTATGGCTGCTCTCCCTGGTCCTCACCTTACCCATGATGGTCATGGTCACAGAGACCACCAAGAGCGCGCCCAACGGGGGGGTGAAGAGGATGTGCGCGCCCACCTGGGCGCCCCGGGCGTATAAGATCTACCTGACCGTTTTGTTTGGCACGAGCATCATGGCACCTGGGTTGATTATCGGCTATTTGTATACGAAGTTAGCCCGGACTTATTTAGAGTCCCAGAAGAACTCGGTCATCAACAAAAGGAACAAGCGCTCCCCGAAGCAGAAAGTCTTGGTAATGATTTTCACTATAGTTCTGGTGTTCTGGGCGTGTTTCCTGCCGTTCTGGATATGGCAACTGTTCCCGTTGTACCAGCACAAACCGTTAGGCCTGGCATCTCACACACACACCTGTATTAACTACCTGGTGGCCTGTCTCACATACAGCAACAGCTGCATTAACCCCTTCCTATACACCCTCCTCACCAAGAACTACAGAGAGTACCTGAAGAACAGACACAAGAGCTTCTACCGCTACACCTCGTCTTTTAAGCAGCGCACTCCCAGCTTGTATTCCTGCGGGAAGTCGGCATCCTCCTCGAATCAGTTTGAGTTTAACTCGGAGACGCTGGGGATGGGGACTCTGCAGGGACAGTGAGCCCGTGCAAAGAGAGAGTGATTTTGGAACTGCAACAGGTAACAGGTAATCATTATCCCTTTTACGCATCTGTCAAATGCACAAAAGTAGTTTGCTAAGATATACATTGTCATATGGCTTGGTATATTATTATTGTATTATCCTTCCTTCCTTCTTCCTATCCCTCAAGTTAGGTATGACTTAACAGTGGACAGGTCAATCAGGTCTAGTTTCAATTCATTGCAGAGCGATGAAGTGTGTGGAGGAGAAACTGGTTTTACTTCTGTTTGACTCTGAGTCTCCTGTGCTATATTCTACTACACTTGTATAATCTACCTGACTCCCACCTGCTGTCTTTCAGTGTTTAGCATCCGTGGCTACAGTGAATGACAGGTAGACTCTAATAACTACTTTCACTGAATACCACAGCAGGCGGGAGGAAGATACACCATGGAGGTGGAAAATATAGCAGACAGATGTGAAGGTTACACAGTAAAAGCATCTCTTCCCTCTGCCCTGGTTTGTCACCGTCTGGCTGAGAAGAATGGGTTATCTCAATAGTCAAAAATATACTTTCCTCTCCTTCATTTGCACTGAGGTGAGGAAACTGTGTAGGCCTTCCTGTCTTTCTCCTCCGAGTGCAGAGTTTCTTCAGTACAAGTACCTGAGTGATGGTTGCTATCTACTGTCATGTGGTGCTGACGGTCAGAACTTTGGAACACCAGTATGACCGCTGGCCATGGTGCTGAAATCTCTGCTATTAGCTTGGTTTGTTTACATCGGGCCTTCTACAAGTGACAAAGTCACCACAATTCTCATTAATCCTGATCATATATCAGTGTTTCATTGATCATCAATGGCACCCTATCAGTGTGTGATCCAGAATTGATCAGACTGGATCAATATCATAGTTTGATACAGATAAAATTATATATTTGTTATTTTGGACAGGAATGTCTGTTCCTGTTGTGCTGTCCTCTTGGTGGCTAATGCTAAATCAGCCCTCATGTTTTATGTAGAGTCTATAACGATGATTAAGATGGCCTCCTGTGCTGGGCAGAAGCTTGTTTAGTCTAATCTGCTCCAACGGGAACCGTATCAGTGTCACGTCAGACCACCATCTGCCTTCACATCTCCACCTCCTCAAACTCACCTCTCACCCACGCAGATAAAACACAGCCAAATGGCAGGAAATTGGTTTTCTACACTTCCTTTCACACACACGCACCCGGGCACACACCAAGTCCCAGGTGGCCTGCACATATCCGTAACATTGACATTTGCCAGTGAAAAAGCTTAGACGGTGTACCTCTCGCTCTCTCTCTCTCTCCTAATTAGTCCCAGATAATAATAAATTACTCCAGCAGATAACACCGGAGCCTTGTTGAAAATTTCTCTCTGATGTTCATCATACTCTCAGATTGCATTCTGGGTCTAAAATGGCACACTTTTCCCGATATAGTGCACTACTTTTGACCAGGGCCTATAGGATGCCATTTGGAATGCACAGCATGTGTGGAGCTGAGCAGAGCCGAGCGGATTCCTATCCCCATCTGTTTTTTCCAAGGCGGAGGAGGGTAAATAGGCAGTTTAAGGAAATTATAACGCAACCGCTTCAAGTGTAAACACCGGGCTGCGTTTTATCAGCCAATGAAGGCTTGTATTACTCAGAGCGCTCCAACAGGCACTGGGCTATGCCCGTTACGTACGTGGAGCAGGAATGAGAGACAATTGGAGGTTTTACAGTTTGAAGTTTGTTTTAACAAGGGAGGACATGTTAGGAAAATTAAGTAAATGGCACTGGACCTTCACTTTCCATTTGCATCAAGTAACCGCAATAAAGTCTTCATGGGCCATTTTTAACTACGGAACTTCTTTAATAGTGAGGAAGCAGAAGACAGTGTTCAGCTAAATCTACCAATTCATTTTATATTTTACAATGAAAAAATGATATGATCAGAAGAGATCAGCAATGTGGACAACTGATACAGAAGGGTGATCGTGTGTGCGTAGGCTAGTAGGCTGTGTCGCTTTGGAGTTGAGACTAGGTCCTACAAGGTCCTCTTTGAATAGTCAGAACTTGTTCAAGGCACTCTTATCTAAAGGAGGTGAAAAAAAGTTTGAGTTTATAAAGCCTGTATTTTCTTGGTATTGATCGGAGTGCCTGTGGGGGGGACCCATTGAACTATTTCTGAAGAAATCCCAAATGATTTTCAATACCCACAAACAAGAGTGCCTTGAATCCCACAGGTTTCCTGTGTTTCAACGTGGTAGCCGTTTTTCTCTCTATGGTCTCCTAAACTGTTTTTGTTACCCAAAAGATCGGTCCAACAGCTTTGAATGAAACACATCACCCAGTGTGAACCAGAATTCTTATGCACAGCACTTCACCAAAACGTGTAACTCCAGACTTTCCACTGTTTCTTGCACAGTTTATTTTACATGTGTGCTCCATCGTGTGTGTTCCATTCTGCTGTTTCTACCTCCCGTCTCTCCTAATTTCACATCCTTCCATCCTCCCTCCCACTCCTCCTCATCCCTTTCTTCTCCTCCTCCTCATCCTTCTCTCCTCAAAGATGAAAGCTGTCTAACAGGCCCCATATGAAGTGCCTGAGGAGGAGATCTAGCTAACACACTTCTACTCACATGCACTTCTGAAAAGTTCATTTCTATCCTCACTAAAGATAAGCTATTGGGCTCACTCACAACTAATATTCGCCCTACAGACAGAACTGTCAGGAGGGATTTAGTTCTGTGTGTAGCAGATACGGAAGCTAAAACAAATTAACAGAACATACACAGACCCGAACTAGACTTGTCATGCATTACAATAGCTCAAGGCATGCTGTTCTTTTCAATCATCACTTTATTGATGTTTTCAACATGGCTTCCTGACAACAGACTCAATTATTAATATGCATCTGATGTCCAAAAAGACTGATTTGATTGAGGATGAAATAAACTGACCGACATGGAGTTGACTGAGGCTTTAAAGATCAGGTAAAGACATAATAGGATTTAAACTCTGCCAACTCACTGGCACGGATTACAAGGCATACTGGTCCTGTGTGCCGGCCTTCTGATACCCAACAGATAACAGTCCCTAGGGCTACATCTTTCATACATCTTTCCTTCGCCAACACTGGAAAAAAAACAGCACAGGTGAAAGCAATATGGCGATGCCTTATTGTGAATTAGTGTGTACAAAGGAGAAGAGACGAGGAGAAGAAGCCACTTGTGACTATTGTGATGCAATCCCTGCTCCGATATGTAATGTGGTTCCCTCCCACAACCACAGAATCGAACCAACTCAATTGTCATTCTGTGACAAAAGTCAGTTGATAATCAATGCATTGGCAATTGAAATATACACTGAGTGTACAAAACATTATGAACACCTCTTTCCATGACAGACTGACCAGGTGAATCCAGGTGAAAGCTATGATCCCTTATTGATTTCACCTGTTAAATCCACCATCAATGTAGATGAAGGGAAGGAGACAGGTTAAAGAAGGATTCTAAAGCCTTGAGACAATTGAGACATTGATTGTGTATGTGTGACATTCAGAGGGTGAATGGGCAAGCCAAAATATTGCAGTGCCTTTGAACAGGATGTGGTAGTAGGTGACAGGTGCATCGGTTTGTGTCAAGATCTGCAACGCTGCTGGGTTTTCCACGCTCAACAGTTTCCTGTGTGTCAAGTTGGCTGGATGTCCTTTGGGTGGTGGACCATTCTTGATACACATGGGAAACTTTTGAACGTGAAAAACCCAGCAGCGCTACAGTTCTTTACACACTCAAACCGGTGAGCCTGGCTCATACTACCATACCCCATTCAAAGGCACTTACTGTAAATATGTTGTCTTGCCCCTTCACCCTCTAAATGGCACACATACACGTCTCAATTGTCTTGAGGTTTAAAAATCCTTCTTTAACCCATCTCCTCCCCTTCATCTACACTTTTGTCTTGCCCATTCACCCTTTAAATGTGGGAAGCATTGGAGTCAACATGGGCCAGCATCCCTGTGAAACGCTTTCAACACCTTGTAGAGTCCATGCCCCGACAAATTGAGGCTGCTCTGAGGGCAAGAGAATGCAACTCAATATTAGGAAGGTGTTCTTAATGTTTTGTACAAAATAAACACTATACATGCTACATGGGGGAACACGCTCATTCATTTTCTACCAATAATATTTTATTTCTAATTGTTTGGGAGTAAGTGGATAGAGAGGTTAAGAATAAAAATGCATTTGTCATGGTATGGATGCCATGAGCATCCTCCCGGTTCATTTAGGGAAGCAGGCTTCATAAGCGGATGCATGGACCATGTCCTTAGCTAGAAATTGGAAACACCGTGCCTTATCCTGAGTATCAGGGCGTAAAATGGCTAAAGGCTCGTACAATGACTTCCTAACGGGCTTAGTGTGTTTCAGACAGCCAGGGGTGGTGAGGTGATGCCACGACTTTCTAAGTCATACTGTCACGTTCTGACCTTAGTTCCTTTTTTATGTCTTTATTTTAGTTTGGTCAGGGCGTGAGTTGGGGTGGGCATTCTATGTTGTGTTCTGTATTTATATTTATATGCGTTTGGCCTAGTATGGTTCTCAATCAGAGGCAGGTGTCAGTCGTTGTCTCTGATTGGGAGCCATATTTAGGTAGCCTGTTTTCTATTGTGTTTTGTGGGTGATTGTTTCCTGTTTAGTGTTTGCACCATACGGGACTGTTTCGGTTTTCATTTATTCTCTTGTTCTTTTGTATTTATTCTCGATTAAATGATATTATGGATATGTACCACGCTGCATTTTGGTCCTCCTCTCCTTCCACCAACGAAAGCCGTTACACATAAGCCCAATTCTGCACTCGTTCACTCCCCTTCAATGATTTTGTTGTCCAAAACTAGGTTACTTCGGGTTCTTTTATTTCTTCCAAATCCCACAGACAATCTTCAAATAATATCCCATTTGATCAAATGATAAAGCTTGACACATAAAAATACGAATTACTTTTCAACTGTGGGGTTTCTTCTCAGAAGAAAACACATTGTCACATTCCCTATGTAAGTGAGAGTGAATGGCATGGAAGTGCCCTTTGGTGCTTCAACAGGTTGATACTTTCACATGAGGGAATAGGAAAGTTGTCAAGAGGTGTACAAATACCACCACTCCACCTCTTCAAAACCAATTTCTCTGAGACCTGTTTGTGCTTTGAGCCATTCAGTTTCTAGTGGAGCAGAAACCATTGGTGCACAAATATTGAAAGAGAAACAAAGAGAGGAATAAACAAGGCAAAGTTGAAATTAGATAGAAATAGAGGGCACAGGCATTTGACCTAGCCTAAGTACCGGTCTCTTTAGCTAACATTCCACACCTTGACACTCTTTGTCATTGCCAAGGAGGAGTGGAATGGTAGCTGAAGAGACTGGTACCCGGACTACATTTGACCCATTCTGCAACACAATCAGTATAGAGATAACCATGGAATGGAAATGTGACAAAGAAAAGAAAAAAGGCAAAACATTGTATCAAAACAATTTACTTTTAAATCACTTAATTTAGATTGTGAAGAACATACTGTGTAGTAAGTGGAATCTTATTGTCAGAAAGCAGTACACCCTGTTTACTTTGGCACTGATAAAACTGATCTTAGACCAGTGTGTATTATCCTTTGTCCTTCTCCTTGCCTCTACCATCAGTGATGTGATCAGCACCACATAGAAAAGTAAAAAGCATTCATTTCTGTTTAAGTATAAGATGCTGATATAGAAAATATTATTTCAGGTGTTGCTGAATTATCAGGGAAAATCACATATCTGCCCCCTCTTTTCTCTCCTCACCACGCCTTTTCTCTCCTTCCCTTTCCTCTCCCGTCTCTGTGTTGCAGGAGTCCTCCAGGCAACACTGTCACACAGAGGTAATGGGCATGGCGGGGTCTGAAATGGCGTGGGCGGGGTCACAGGTGAAGGAGACTGTGATGGCGTAGCGCGTTCCCCACGAGACCTGCTCTACGCGGTGAAGGTTTTCCGACCCTGAGGAAAAGAACGATACTCGCCCTGGAAGAGAAGAGAAAGAGGGGTCAGAAGAGAGATGGGTTGACGTCTCTCTGACCCTGGAGAGGAAGAGAGGAAGGGAGGTTAGGAATGAGGGATAAGAGGGGATCGATATGGGGTGGTGATCATCACACCTTGGAGGGAGATAAGAGAAGATTGGGGGTTAAACAGAGGGAGAGCACAGAGAATGTACAAGTGTTCAAATATCGGTGTTGAGGTAAAAAGTGTTGAGTGTTATATCTGAGTGTTGATTCTAGTGGGGTTAACACCAGTGGGATTGAAACTGACGCTATCTGCAGTGTTATTTGAATCACAGTGGAATCAACACTGTTGTTGTTACTCAACTGTGTGGAGTTAGTTTCCGTTAACTCTGAGTGCTTTGTTTGTTGCTGGTGGATTTTCAGAATAGATTGTTTTAACATCTATGTTTCTGCATGAACATTGATTGATTAATTGATCTTATGCTATACAAAGATAAATAACTGAAATTGTTCTAAACTTATCCAATGTGTAAGTGGTTGGACTTATTGCACCTATTACTGAGATGGTTGTTCCAGTTTACATGGTTTAGGTAGTCTTATTTATCAAGTTCTTTACCATAGCAGTTTTGAATGCAGGTTGTAGGTGATAAAATTGTTGAATATCCTCCCTTTGGCTGGATTCCAATAGGAATTACACATCACTTTGGGGCGGCAGGTAGCCTAGTGGTTGGCGCGTTGGGCCAGTAACTGAAAGGTTGCTAGATCGAATCCCCGAGCCGACAAGGTTAAAAATCGGTCGTTCTGCCCCTGAACAAGGCAGTTGAAACTTTGAAAGCCAGCATATTGTGACTTGCAGGTCTGATGTGGCCCATGAGCCTGGACTTTAAGACCATATTGTTAAGGAAAACTAGGCCATAACTATTCATTCAAACACATTCACTTAGGCAGTCACTTGGTGAAGGTGTCAGCACTGGAAGTTAATTAACCATGTCTCTGTCACTACAGCAACAACCATGTCTCTGTCACTAACAAACATAGTCATGGGTGGATAACTAACATCCAGTCAAAAGGCACTCTGGGAAATATGCTAATATGGCTTTACACCCTATAGTGTTAAAAACACCCAAACAAATTACTGTGACACTACATGGTTATTCACTGAGAAAGTGTAACAGCATCAAGTCTAATAAAGTGTTACTTTAAGTCAGAATTTGAAACAACCACGGTTTTAGGGACCCAACACTCTGGGGGTGTTAGTTTAACACTTTTTTTCAGTGGGTCACATATACACACTAAGAAAGTGTTACATTTAACACTGTGGTTGTTAAAAATCTGATTTCAAAATTGCTGTGAGGAAAGAGGGATGGAAGAAATAGTGAGTTATAAGGGAAGGGAGAGAAATCGCTGATACGGGTTGAGAGGACAAGGAGACATGGGCTAGGTAAAAGATGGTATAGGAAAAGAGTTGGAGAAAGACACAGCGGAGCCAGATATATACAAAAGAACCGACAAGGTGAGAGCAAGTACACAAACCCTGGATTTCTGATGCTACGCATTGGCCAATAAGAGACTTTGAAGCCACCGGTCAGCCATTTTGGCACTCCCTAGAAGGAGCAGTCCTCCATAGGAATGAATGGAGTGCAGTGGGGACAGTAACAATATAACTTTACATTATACTTAAAGGAAAATCTTTGTGTGTTTATATATATATATAATGTTGACAGTAATAAATGCATTTCTATAGCTACCAAAATATTTCTTACAACAGTGGGGGTGCCAATATGGAGGTGCGGTGGCTTCAAAGCACCGCCAGCTGTCAGACATATAGTGTATATATGAATCATTGGTTGTATCCCCAAGTTCTTTGCCTGACGACTCACCCTGAAATAAATTCCGTTGCTGCTATCGATTGCTACATCCATTCGGTCTGAAACTCGTTTGTGTGACTTCAAAATGAGGGGCGTTGTACAAAACAAACTCATCAGCGATTTGATCGATAAGGATGGGTAGCCAGGCAACCAAGTTCTAGCGTCTAAGGCCAACTTTTTTTACTAGACATGACTGTTGAGATTGGCTAGGTCAGCTAATAAAAAGTAGCTGCAGGACAAAGTAAAAGGATTCAAAAGCTCCTTAAAAAGTATATCCACTTCTACACCATTTTTGCTACACACTGCTGTTCCAATAAGCCTTCAGTATTACGCTCAACTGCAATAGCAAGGTGTCTTTCTAGGGCAGATCCTTATGATTGTTTTTTTATTGTGTGAGTGTTTTTGTCATTACCATTTAAATATAAAGCTGGAATTGTTGTCTGTTTTTTTATAGAGCATTATCTGGGAGGAAAGTTGTGTCTGATTTATATAAGTCCCCCTAGCTGTCTGATAGCAGAGGATGGCAGGGGAAATCGGCGGGAGGCGTTAATAGAATTTACACTTTGAAAAACTAGACAAAGGGAAAAAGGAGAGAAACGGTAAGGTGACAGCTAAACAAAAGACAGAGAGAGCGCTAGCGGAAATGACAAGAGCTATAATAGACATATAATGTTGCTTTTCCCTTCACTGAAAAGGAGGGTATTTCAGGTATTAATAAATGAATGGTATTAGTCATAGATAATGGTAAAGAACACTTCATTTGGGAATAATCCTTCTCAAGCCTGGGAAATGTAAAATATTTGAAACATTTATTATGAAAAGGCACTATTGTTGATAATGTGAATGTCAGCTACTACAGTCAAGTTCAAAATGATTGACACCCTTGATAAAGATGAGCAAAAAAGACACACAAAAAAAATAATACAAATACTGAGCTATATTGTATGCAACAAAAAAAAGGAAATTATATTATTTTATACTAATACAATTGCCCAGAGAAAGAGATTTCATATTTTCTACTCAAAAAGATAGGGGTCAAAATTATTGCCCGTGTTTTCAATACCTCACCTTGCAAGTATAAAGACACAGCCTTTTTCTAAAATGTTTTATGAGACTGAAGAACACTTTGGGAGGGATCTTAGACCATTCCTCCAAAAATAATATTTCCAGATTCTTGGTTTCCTTTGTCTGAGCTTAAGGACTTCCCTCTTCAATTTAAACCACGTATTCAATGGGGTTCAAGTTCAGAGACAGATGGCCATTGCAAAATAATGATTTTGTGTTTAACTAACCATTTTTTTGTGGATTTTGGGCCTCAGGACCAGCGTGAGCAAAATAACCACATAACATCAAAGATCTACCCCCATATTTTACAGTAGATATGGGGTTCTTTTCCACCATCTTTCTTTCGACACCAACCCCACCACTGGTGTGCATGGCCAAAGAGCTCTATTTTCATATCATCTGACCATTGGTTCAAATCCAAGCACTGGTTTGAATCCAAGTGCCGGTTTAAATCCAAGTGCCAATTAGGGCTGTTATGGTGACCGTATTACTGCCACACCGATGGTCACGAGTCATGACCGCATTCAAATTCTCCGTGACCGTTCAGTCACGGTAACTAGGCTTCTCCAAGCTCTGATGCTGCTGATGGTAATTAGTAGCGTACCAAACTTGCTAACGGCCTGGTACTCCGCTCTCTATTGTCCCTCTAATCACTCAGACATTAATGCAAATATAATCGAAAATCAAATCAAACACTTCATGAGTGCCCATGAGCTCATGTTGCGCAACATTTCAATAGGCTATGCAATTGCGTGAGAAAGTTGAGATTGCCTGTATTAAAAAGAGGATCCCATCCACTTTCTATAGGCTAGGCCTACTATATTTATTTCTCACCTTTCCTAATAGACTATTCCTTCGCTTCACACATTGCTTCGCTTTACAACAGGAGTATAGCCTACCTGGCTAGAATGAAAATGAAAACCTTGGCAAAAGCATCCTCCATTCGCTATTTAACGTGAACTCACCCCATTCCGTACAAAATGTGCGCAACCGCGACATTCAAAAAAGGCTACAAAGAAAACTAATGGAACTGTAGCGACTGTGTTGACTTCAAAATCTGGGGTGTGAACTACGTTTCTATTCAAGCGTTGATCGACATGGTAATGGCTCTATTGTATTGGAGAAAAGTTGAAAAAACTGACCCTCCGTTACATCGTGACGTGTCATGCCGTAACGTACAGCAAGCATAAAGCAACTATTTCTGTCTTACAATCTCTCTCCACCAGGTGTAGCACTTCTCTCATCGTTTATAAACAAGAAATGGACAGTGACTGGGGTAAGGGGGGGATACCTAGTCATTTTTTGCGTCATCACTGTAAGCGATCGTCACTCTCAAAGCCGCTGTTTACTTCTGAAGATCACTTTAGCACCGCCCTAAAAACCCAATTCAAATTCGACACAAACCTTCAAATAGGTATGTAATGACACATTATATAAACTCTTTATAGTGTTTTATTTACATTTTAGAGGCGATAAGGTGATAAGTTGGACAGATCGAGTGAAAAAAAGCAGTTTTACCACACGACATCTGTCCTCCTCACTACCACGCATTAGTTTCACTTCCCCACCCGCCATTTTTAAAAAGACCCGACGGAGGTCATTGCCTTCTTGAATCATGCAGAAACGGGCAGCGTGGAGGTCTCGGCATGGATTTAGGTGGAAAGTGGAGGTAGTGTGCTTTACAATGGTATTGACATTACAGTTGATCTGGAGGAATTACGTTTTTTGGGCACTAAAATAAGGTCAATTGTACGGACCAAGGCGATGTACAAAAGGGAGTGAGTTTACGTTAAGTGCATAGATGACATGTATTTTTTTCCCTGCCCCTGTTCTGAGACAGATGCATGATAATGGTCCATTCTAAATCAAAACTAATTTCACACATATAATATTTAGTATATGTAAAGACAACAATAAATTAAGAATAGTCTGATGGGTGGCAATATGATGATGCCCAATGTGTGCAGTAAGGCAAGAAACAGCAAAAAAAAAAGCGCCTTTTTTTAATCATAGTCGCACACCTCACGTAGCCTAGCCCAATAGGCCTATATATTTGATAAACTTGTATCACAACTAAATTGGCCAAATCTACTCCTGTTGACCAAAAGGTGGGTTTGAGGAGGCCCAAGCGAGCAGGGGGCAAGTCCACCATTTTTGAGCACAGTTGCTCCGGCCCGCCATCTCTGACATTCCATGCAGATGTATTGGTGCTTGCAAAGGACTCGTTGTCCTCCAAGTATCCGATGCTACGAAATCTCTCCCTGACCAAACAACAGCTCTCCCTGACCCAGCACAATCCCAAACACTGCAGGATCTGATAACCGCCACCAACCAGACCTCAGATGGGGTGGCTTCCATACCCACCTCCCTCACTGCAGAGACACTCCTCCGGCAGCATGCCCAAGCAGTCAGCTTCCCTGAGGAGCTAAAACCTCTGAAAGCCGGTAAGGAAGTGGCTAAGGACAGCCGTCTTCTCTCACTTGCCCCAGAGTACGACCAAATACTCGGAATGATCAGAGTTGGAGGGAGGCTGCGCCAAGCATATGTCTTGGATCCTGATGCTATCCATCCAATTATCTGAGACTCCAGACACCCTCTCACCAGCCTCCACATAAAGAGTTATGAGAAGCTTCTCCACTGGGTCAGAGAGAGTATATGGGGAGATGAGGTGGAAGTACTAGATACTTGGAGGATGAGGAGCCCTCGCAAGCACCAATACGCCTGCATGGAATGTCAGAAATGGCGGCCGGAGCAACTGTGCCCAAAATTGGGAATTTGCCCGGTGCTCGCTTGGCCTCTTAGCTGACCATTTCTGGGCCCAATACATTTGGGATTACTTACCAATCCTAGAGCACAGAGGGAAATGGGAGGAGGGAAATGGCCAGCCTGGACACTGGCCAAGTAGTAATGATAATGGACCCTCTACTCCCTTGAGCCTCCTGGGTGGTGGGCCATATCACCAAGACCATGCCTGAGACTGATGGTCGTGTTAGATCAAGGGAGATCCAGGTAAAGAACCTGACGTATATCTGGCCATTTGCCCAGATAATTCCTCTCCCTGAGATGACAGAGGACGTGGAGGGATGAGCTTTATGAGGAGTGTGGAATTCAACAAAATCCCAAGGTGGCTGTGGAAAAGGCCAATGGAGTTGGTGGAATCGACCCTTTAATTCATGGCCGCTTGCGCAGCTGGGCAAGAGTTCTTTAATTAGGTCGGGTGGAAATGTCAGACAGATCTCAACTCATTAAAAAGGAGGAAACGGCCACCGCCCCGACCTCGCTGCTTTCTCTCCCCCAACGCCTTCTAATCCAGACATTGTGTGTGTCGACAAATCAACATAACAGATTTGGTGGATTTATCTTTCATCTGAACTATCTGTTGCGCTCGGGAGAGCGGGCCATCAGTTATAGTTTATAGTTATTATCGCGGAGCGCAGATTGCCGCGCACGCTTCAAACCTATTGTGTTAAATCAATGGACAATGATCACGGCCCTACGGATCATCACGGCCCTACGGATCATCACGGCCCTACGGATCATCACGCCCCTACGGATCATCACGGCCCTACGGATCATCACGGCCCTACGGATCATCACGCCCCTACGGATCATCACGGCCCTACGGATCATCACGGCCCTACGGATCATCACGGCCCTACGGATCATCACGGCCCTACGGATCATCACGGGACAATTAAACCATTGATATATGGTCAAATGTAACGAAGTGATATGTACATAAGACAAATCTGGGAGTATGAAATATGAAATGTAATTTTTATTTGCAAAATTGATCACCCTGTGATCAAACCGATTGGGATTATAGATTGAGTAATTGATCGATTTATTTGCATTATGATTATGATGAACGGTTACGATCCTAATTGACTCAATCATGCTTCATATTGAACTGAATTGCTGAACTAATTCATTATGTTAATAATGAGAATGATTGTTATTATGATTTGACTTTGGGATTATGAATTTGATTTGATACATGTTGTTCTGTTTCCTTTGTTATGCAGCAAACAAAAAACTAACCATTAAATATACCACTTTGTGGTTAAAGTAATTCCTGCTTCAGTCTCCTCAATTCCTCTCAGTCATCTGACCCGTAACCACCTGTTCACCTTCACTATTGTCAGCCATCCTACCTGTCGGCTACACATACAGATTCCAATAATCTTTCAAACTTCTTAAATTGAAACACATTAAACCGCTTTACAACCGGTGTAGAGCCTAACTGGCATACATACAGTGCTGTGAAAAAGTATTTGCCCCCTTCCTGATTTCTTTGCACATGTCACACTTAAATGTTTCAGATCAAACAAATTGAAATATTACACAAAAATAACCAAAGTAAACACAAAATGCAGTTAAGTGATGATTGTATTTATTAAGGGAAAAAGCTATCCAAACCTTCATGGCCCTATGTGAAAAAGTAATTGCCCCCTAAACCTAGTAACTGGTTGTGCCACCCTCAGCAGCAACAACTGCAATCAAGCGTTTGTGATAACTGGCAATTAGTCTTCCACATCGCTGTGGAGGAATTTTGGCCCACTCTGCAGAATTGCTTTAATTCAGCCTCATTGGAGGGTTTTCGAGCATGAACCGCCTTTTTAAGGTCACGCCACAGCATCTCAATTGGATTCAAGTCCGGACTTTGACTAAGCCACTCCAAAAAAAAAAAAAACCCACGTGGGATTCAGCTTGAGGTCACGAACTGATGGCCGGACATTCTCCTTCAGGGTTTTTTGGTAGAGAGCAGAATTCATGGTTCAATCAATCACAGCAAGTCGTCCAGGTCCTGAAGCAGCAAAGTAGCCCCAGACCATCACACTACCACCACTACCGCCACCATCACCACCATCACTACCATCACTACCACCACCATATTTGACTGTTGGTATGATGTTCTTTTTCTGAAATGCTGTGTTACTTTTACGCCAGATGTAACGGGACGCACACCTTCCAAAAAGTTCTACTTTTGTCTCGTCAGTTCACAGAACATTTTCCCGAAAGTCTTGAGGATCATCCAGATGTTTTTTGCCAAAAGTGAGACGAGCATTTATGCTATTTTTGGTCAGCAGTGGTTTTCGCCTTGAAACTCTGCCATGGATGCCATTTTTGCGCAGTCTCAATCTTATGGTTGAGTCATGAACACTGACCTTAACTGAGGCAAGAGAGGCCTGCAGTTCTTTAGATGTTGTTGTGGGTTCTTTTGTGACCTCTTGGATGAGTCGTCTGTCACACCCTGGCCTTAGTTATCTTTGTTTTCATTATTATTTTAGTTAGGTCAGGGTGTGACATGGGGAAGTATGTGTTTTGGTTTGTCTAGGGGTTTGTAGGTTTAATGGGGAAATGTCTTGTCTAGGTGTTTGTATGTCGATGGCTGCCTAGATTGGTTCTCAATTAGAGACAGCTGTGGTTTATTGTCTCTAGTTGGGAGCCATATTTAAGGCAGCCATGGGCCTCATGTGTTTGTGGGTAATTGTCTATGTTGAACGTTTGTGGCTTGTCAGTGCACTTACGTTATTTAGCTTCACGGTCGTTTGTTGTTTTGTTAGTTTGTGTATAGTGTTCGTTTTCGTGTTTTTTTCTCTCTTCCACAATAAAGAGATGTATTTTGCACACGCTGCGCCTTGGTCCAATCTCTCTCAAGAAGACGATCGTGACAGAATTATCCACCAATCTAGGACCAAGCGGCGTGTCAAGCGGCAACAGGACCCACCTACACAGGATTCATGGACATGGGAGGAGATATTGGATGGAAAGGGACCTTGGGCACAACCAGGAGAATATCGCCTCCCTCGTGAAGAGCTGGAGGCAGCTAAAGCCGAGAGGAGGCGATATGAGGAGGCAGCACGGAAGCAAGGCTGGAAGCCCGTGAGTACAACCCAAAAATTTCTTGGGGGGGGCCTTAAAGGGAGTGTGGCGAAGTCAGGTAGGAGACCTGCGCCTACTCCCTGTACTTACCGTGGAGAGCGAGAGTACGGGCAGACACCGTGTTACGCAGTAGAGCGCATGGTGTCTCCTGTACGCGTGCATAGCCCGGTTCGGTACATTCCAGCTCCACGTATCGGCCGGGCTAGATTGAGCGTTGAGCCGGATGTCATGAAGCCGGCCCAACGCATCTGGTCACCAGTGCGTCTCCTCGGGCCGGCTTACATGGCACCAGCCTTACGCATGGTGTCCCCGGTTCGCCTAAATAGCCCGGTGCGGGTTATTCCACCTCCCCGCACTGGTCGGGCGACGGGGAGCATACAACCAGGTAAGGTTGGGCAGGCTCAGTGCTCAAGGGAGCCAGTACGCCTGCACGGTCCGGTATTTCCGGCGCCACCTCCCCGCCCCAACCCAGTACCACCTGTGCCTCCTCCACGCACTAGCCCTATGGTGCGTGTCTCCAGCCCTTTACCACCAGTGCCTACACCACGCACCAAGCCTCCTGTGTGTCCCCAGAGTCCTGTGCGTCCTGTTGCTGCTCCCCGCACTAGCCCTGAGATGCGTGTCCCCAGTCCGGTACCACCAGTTCCGGCACCATGCACTAGGCCTAATGTGCGCTCCCAGGGTCCAGCATGCCCTGTTCCTTCTCCCCGCACTAGCCTGAAGGTGCGTGTCCTTAGCCCGGTACCTCCAGTTCCGGCACCACGCACCAGGCCTACAGTGCGTATCAGCCGGCCAGAGTCTGCCGTCTGCCCAACGGCGCCTGAACTGCCCGTCTGCCCAACGGCGCCTGAACTGCCCGTCTGCCCAACGCCGTCTGAACTGTCCGTCTGCCATGAGTCTTCAAAGCCGCCCGTCTGTACTGAGCCTGCAAAGCCGCCCGTCTGCCATGAGCCTTCAGAGCCGTCTGCCAGACAGGAGCCGCCAGAGCCTACCGCCAGACAGGAGCCGCCAGAGCCTTCCGCCAGACAGGAGCCGCCAGAGCCTTCCGCCAGACAGGATCAGCCAGAGCCGTCCGCCAGCCAGGATCAGCCAGAGCCGTCCGCCAGCCATGAGCAGCCAGATCCGTCAGCCAGCCATGAGCAGCCAGATCCGTCAGCCAGCCATGAGCAGCCAGATCCGTCAGCCAGCCATGAGCAGCCAGATCCGTCAGCCAGCCATGAGCAGCCAGATCCGTCAGCCAGCCATGAGCAGCCAGATCCGTCAGCCAGCCATGAGCAGCCAGATCCGTCAGCCAGCCATGAGCAGCCAGATCCGTCAGCCAGCCATGAGCAGCCAGATCCGTCAGCCAGCCATGAGCAGCCCAGCCAGGATCCGCCAGAGCCGTCCAGCCAGGATCCGCCAGAGCCATCCAGGCAGGATCCGCCAGCCAATCCGGTGCTGTCCCTCAGTCAGGAGCTGCCGTCCCTCAGTCCGGAGCTGCCCCTTATCCTGGTGCTGCCCCTTATCCTGGTGCTGCCCCTTATCCTGGTGCTGCCCCTTATCCTGGTGCTGCCCCTTATCCTGGTGCTGCCCCTTATCCTGGTGCTGCCCCTTATCCTGGTGCTGCCCCTTAGTCCGGTGCTGCCCCTTAATCCAGTGGGGTTAAGTTGGAGGGTGGTCATTTGGAGGAGGCTACGAAAGCGGGTAGTGACTATGGTGGGGTGGGGACCACGACCAGTACCAGAGCCGCCACCGTGGACAGACGCCCACCCAGACCCTCCCCTAGACTTTATGCTGGTGCGCCCGGAGTTCGCACCTTAAGGGGGGGGTTATGTCACACCCTGGCCTTAGTTATCTTTGTTTTCATTATTATTTTAGTTAGGTCAGGGTGTGACATGGGGAAGTATGTGTTTTGGTTTGTCTAGGGGTTTGTAGGTTTAATGGGGAAATGTCTTGTCTAGGTGTTTGTATGTCGATGGCTGCCTAGATTGGTTCTCAATTAGAGACAGCTGTGGTTTATTGTCTCTAGTTGGGAGCCATATTTAAGGCAGCCATGGGCATCATGTGTTTGTGGGTAATTGTCTATGTTGAACGTTTGTTGCTTGTCAGTGCACTTACGTTATTTAGCTTCACGGTCGTTTGTTGTTTTGTTAGTTTGTGTATAGTGTTCGTTTTCGTGTTTTTTTCTCTCTTCCACAATAAAGAGATGTATTTTGCACACGCTGCGCCTTGGTCCAATCTCTCTCAAGAAGACGATCGTGACATCGTCGCTGCGCTCTTGGGGTAATTTTGGTAGGCCGGCCACTCCTGGGAAGGTTCAACACTGTTCCAAATTGTCTCCATTTGTGGATAATGGCTCTCACCGTGGTTCGCTTGAGTCCCAAAGCTTTAGAAATGGCTTTGTAACCCTTTCCAGACTGATAGATGTTAATTACTTTGTTTCTCATCTGTTCCTGAATTTCTTTGGATCGCGGCATGATGTCTTGCTTTTTGAGATCTTTTGGCCTACTTCACTTTGTCAGACAGGTTCTATTTAAGTGATTTCTTGATTCAACAGGTCTGGCAGTAATCAGGCCTGGGTATGGCTAGTGAAATTGAACTCAGCTTTCCATAAATTGTGATTAACCACAGTAAATTCATGATTTAAAAAGGGGGGCAATTACTTTGTCATGAAGGTTTGAATAGCTTTTTTCCCTTCATAAATCAAATTATCACTTAAAAACCGCATTTTGTTTTTACTTGGGTTATCTTTGTGTAATATTGTTTGATGATCTGACACATTTAAGTGTGACAAATGTGCAAAAAAATAAGAAATCAGGAAGGGGACAAATACTTTTTCACAGCACTGTAGGTGGCGCGTGAGCTTCAAGTTTGGGAGAGATCATTTGCACCATAAAAAAAGCACCTTTATAATAAAAACATTATATGCATAATCACGTGGTAACTTTTGAGAACAGTGTTTTCCCGCTAATTGATTACATTTTGGAACATTCGCGTGAAGAAATATCCTAATAGTTGATCAACATCTTAAGATAAACATTCTGATCGGTTGCATCAGCCTAATTGCTTTTAAATGTTGTGTTTATACGAGTGGCTGTATTAATTTGGGATCTATCGATTCCCACAACTGTCCCAGAGTATGTTTGGAATATTTATTTATTGCACAATAGGACATGTTGACCAATAAAATGTATACTTTTGTACTATGGGGGATAGTAGATTGACAGAGGCTAGTGCTTTTGCCGTTCGTTAGTCCTATTCATCTTGTTGGCTGACAAAAAGTAGGATAAATGTGGAGAGTTCTTCTAACAGCTTCAATATGAAACTCGGAATTCGATGAGGGACGCACGCAGTTGCGTCCCGGATGCATTTGTCTTCACTTGTAGCCTACTTCGGAACTGAGATGCCTGTGAGAAGGACCAGATCACCTGACAGGCATTTGCTAATAACAATTGAGATATCTGAGAGAGCCATGTGAGCGATAGGCGCTTCGGAACACAGCAGCCGGGAAAAGGGAATTCTAATTATTATATTCAGCCCAAGGGCCCAGCGGCCACTTTGGTCGCAAAAGGCTCCGAATTCTAAGCAAATCTTGTCTGCTAAATTAACTAGTGTAGCCCACAGCCGTATGGCATAGCCATATCAGGGCCTAACATAAGAGTATGCTATTCTGTTCTTCCGAAAAAGACTACATTTTCTTCATATCATGTTTATTTAGACTGGTCTTAAATAAATAATGGGTTTATTGTGATAGTGAAGGCTATATTAAATGGATTTATTAGACTTTTGAAATTGAATTTCCAAAGGTCTGCATCAATGGCTTGTAGGCTGTGCGTGGAAGCCAGGAGATGCAAAAAGTTGTCTATTAAATAGCAGTTATTTGCTTAACAATCACTGGCTGACAAAAAAAAGAAAAATAGTTATTTTCCCACGCACACCAGTGGTGGGTTTGGCTTAGAAATCAAGGATCTGAAAATATTCTGTATGAAGGAATGGTCAAAGATCCTTCCCAATGTGTTCTCCAATCTCCTAAAATATTTTTGAAAAAGGCTCAGTGGTATTGAAAACAAGGGAGTCAATAATTTTGTCCCCCACCTTTTTGAGAGAAAATAATTTTCTAAGTACACATATTTATTAAAATCTTACTCTGAGCAATTGTATTAGTATAAAATACACTTTGCAAAAAATTATGTCAAATACTATATAGCTCAGTATTTGTATTATTGGTTTTATAGTTTTCTTTGCTCATCTTTATCAACCGTGCCAATCATTTTGGACCTGACTATATATCAAGCCAATGGATTAGTGATACAATAAGAGACGGTAGAAAAATGATCTAATCTGAGAAAGCTTCAATCAAATCAATTATAATATGGATAGTTCCAGTCTTACCTCACAATTGGTCAATGAGTATTCCAACCATTCATGTTCTTCATGACACAGTCACAGTTGAATGAATAGAATTCACATGCCTCTGCTCCTCCTCTAGCTTAGCAGCTTACAGATTTATGGAGCAGTGCCAATATTCAGGAGGATATACAGTAAATTATCTTTGCATGCATAATCACGTCAGTGAAGCTCAAGCGTGGCCGTGCACATTTCTCCATGAGACCAGATACAAAGCTAAGAGGCTGCTAGTGAGCAAATCAAATCAGACTCCTATCAGCCAGACTCCAAACCAACCCACTGATATTGCTGTGCCCATGGCCCCACAGGCTATTGTATTTTATGAGGCTATTTAAACCTCGGCTGAGTTTCAGTGAGTAGAGGGGAAGGGAGGGAGAGAGTTAGGGTTAGTAGCTTTTGCTAGTCTGCCCTGGCTACAAAGGCAGGCCAATTGTGATCTTTTGCCAAATTATTAGCAAAGATCTGATCTGATTTGTCAAAAGACCAATAACTGGGCAAAATATCAGAATTGGGCTGCCTGTGAAAATGCAGCTATTGAACATGAAGGAGATAAGTGTTCTCTGTCTCCAAGTTAAAGTACATGGTTGCAGCTCAACAGTGGCTGTAGTGGCATCCACTCCTTAGTTTCCTCTCCTTTAACTACACTCATATGAAGAAACAGGATAGAAGGAAGCAGTGTGGCAGAAAAATAATGGACGAAGCTTAATCAATTCTTTGAAACAGATGTGCAGGGCTAGAACAAAAGCCTGCACACACAGTAGCTCTCCAGGATGTGAGTTGGAGACCATTGATGTAGAAAGAGACAAGGCAAGAAGGGAAGGAGGAAAGGAAGCTACCTCAGACTATTAATAGATGCAGGTGTATGACTCATCCAACCCTGTAGACAGTAGAAGCTGCTTAGCCTACAAACTTTACACCACCCACGCTCTCATCAGCAGAAAAGCATCCCTATCCTCCAGACAATTAATCTATTCCTCCCACACCACCATAATTAATGATCTGCACTGTCACTTTCTTTCTCCCCAAACTGCCAGGTGTGTTATGCATGAATTAGTTATCTGATTTTAAACTGTATATCTCGGAGTCTCATAAATATATTAAAGTGCCTGGGTTGACTTATGTGCAAACCCCTAATGTTAAAGTAACGAACTCCTGCGTTGTGGATGTAAAGAACCCTTTGTGTCTGTAAATATTCCGTTTGTACATATTGATATATCCTTGTATGATCTGCTAATAGGAGTACAAGGGGGATCGTCTACAGCAGGGGTAGGCTGAATCACATCCGATAGTGCGGCGCATAATTGGCCCAGCATCGTCCGTGTTTGGCCGCCATTGTAAATAAGAATTTGTTTTTAACTGTCCTTAAAAAAAATGTTAAGATATTCACCTGGGGGTCCGCAGCCCGCTAGGGGTACTGCAGGAGGTACAAAAATACTTAACACAAAATTATTTAAAAGAAAAATAGTTTTATGTTTTTAGGAATATCGCTAGAAACAACATAAAATATGTTTTAATTACATAAACTACCTACTGTAGAAAATATGATAATATCTTGCAGCAAGTGCTGCTGGTAACCTTTCTTGACTTTGACCTTTGTTAAACCAGCTTAACGAAAATGTGTTTGGAGTTACCTTCTAGCTAACAGGCTGTTAAATTACACTTCCTCTTCCCATTATTATGTAGGGAGGTCAAAATAATGAAAAACTATCTACCAAATCTATTAATTAAAAAAAGTACAAAAAAAGATAACTTCTCCTTGCCATTATCATTCACCCGAGGTTGGCTAATATATGATGGGGGTCCCTGGGTCGCGGTTTGCCTGGGAGGGGGTCCCTGGGCAAGAAACGGTTGAAGACCCCCAGACAAGCAGCCACAGAGGGACGACTGGGATTCGTGGTCTTAAAAGCACCAATCAGACAAGCCACCTGTATAGATTCCCTCTGATCCTACAGGATAACACCCATTAACTCCTGTGACTTGACAGACATGCCCTTTTCGCCACTTCCTTCGATCCCTGGATCTGCATCTCTCCTCCTCTGCCTCAATCTCTCCATCTCACAGCTTAATCTCTCCTTTCCTTCCTGATCTGTTTCTCCCCTTTCAATCTCTCTCTCCCGCATTCCTTCTCCCTACAAAATATGTCTCCCTCCCTCTCCCCACTGCTATCTCAAACAGCCCTAATTATCTCAGTGTGGGGTTCACTGCATCATTAGACCACAGAAGTGGGGTGATCTTCATTCAATACAATGATACAGTGAACACGTCTCCCACTTGGCTCCAACCTGGAAATAACTACTCCTGAATAACATCATGAATTATGCCGGAGTTTCTTTCGCTCAATCTTCATAAGCAACGGCACACTGACACTCCAAACCCCACTGGATCAGTTTTAAGCTCTGCTCCGTCTTCTCTCTCATATAATAATGTAATGTGGCTCAGCGGAGGACTCCGAGGGCTCTGAAAATGGACATATGGTAGTCCCAGTTTTAAACCATTCAGGCTCACCCTCTCCTTCATTCTTTTTTCATCCCCTGCCTCCCTGTCATACATGTCATATATACAGTACCAGGCAAATGTTAGGACACACCTACTCATTCAAGGGTCATTCTTTATTTTTACTATTTTCTACATAGAAGAATAACAGTGAAGACATTAAAACTATGAAATAACACATATGGAATCATGTAGTAACCAAAAAAAAGTGTTAAACAAATCAAAATATATTTTATATTTCAAATTCTTCAAAGTAGCCACCCTTCGCCTTGATGACAGCTTTGCACACTCTTGGCATTCTCTCAACCAGCTTCATGAGGTAGTCACCTGGAATGCATTTCAATTAACAGGTGTGCCTTGTTAATTTGTGGAATTTCTTTCCTCCTCCCAGCTGCCCACTGCACTGAGGCTAGAAAACACTGTCACCACCGATAAATCTACAATTATCGAGAATTTAAATAAGCATTTTTATACGGCTGGCCTTGCTCTGCACCCCCCACAGCAGCTTGCCCAAGCCTCCCCCATTTCTCCTTCACCCAAATCCAGATAGCTGATGTTCTGAAAGAACTGCAAAATCTGGACCCCTAAAAAAAAAAATCAGCTAGGCTAAACAATCTGGACCCTCTCTTTCGAAAATTATCTGCCAAAATTGTTGCAAACCCTATTACTAGCCTGTTCAACCTCTCTTTTGTATCGTCTGAGATTCCCATAGATTGGAAAGCTGCCGCGGTCATCCCCCTCTTCAAAGGGGGAGACACTCTAGACCCAAACTGTTATAGAACTATATACATCTTACCCTGCCTTTCTAAGGTCTTCGAAAGCCAAGTTAACAAACAGATCACCGACCATTTCGAATCCCACCGTACCTTCTCCGCTATGCAATCTGGTTTCCAAGCTGGTCACGAATGCACCTTAGCCACGCTCAAGGTCCTAAGTGATATCATAACCGCCATCGATAAAAGACAGCATTGTGCAGCAGTCTTCATCGCCTGGTTCACCAACTACTTCTCAGATAGAGTTCAGTGTGTCCAATCGAAGGGCCTGTTGTCCGGACCTCTGGCAGTCTCTATGGGGGTGCCACAGGGTTCAATTCTCGGGCCGACTCTTTTCTCTGTATACATCAATGATGTCGCTCTTGCGGCTGGTGATTCTCTGATCCACCTCTACGCAGACGACACCATTCTGTATACTTCTGGCCCTTCTTTGGACACTGTGTTAACTAACCTCCAGATGAGCTTCAATGCCATACAACCCTTCCGTGGCCTCCAATTGCTCTTAAATGCAAGTAAAACTAAATGCATGCTCTTCAACCGACAGCTGCCCGCCCGCCTAGCATCACTACTCTGGACGGTTCTGACTTAGAATATGTGGACAACTACCTAGGTGTCTGGTTAGACTGTAGACTTCCAGACTCACATTAAACATCTCCAATCCAACATTTTAATCTAGAATCGGCTTCCTATTTCACAACAAAGCATCCTTCACTTATGCTGCCAAACATACCCTCGTAAAACTGACTATCCTACCGATCCTTGACTTCGGCGATGTCATCTACAAAATAGCCTCCAACACTCTACTCAGCAAATTGGATGCAGTCCATCACAGTGCCATCCATTTCGTCACCAAAGCCCCATATACTACCCACCACTGTGACCTGTATTCTCTCGTTGGCTGGCCCTCGCTTCATATTCGTTGCCAAACCCACTGACTCCAGGTCATCTATAAGTCCTTGCTAGGTAACGCCCTGCCTTATCTCAGCTCACTGGTCACCATAGCAGCACCCACCCATAGCACGCGCTCCAGCATGTATATTTCACTGGTCACCCCGAAAGCCAATCTCACCTTTGGCCGCCTTTCCTTCCAGTTCTCTGCTGCCAATGACTGGAATGAATTGCAAAAATCACTGAAGCTGGAGACTCATATCTCCCTCACAAACATTAAGCATCAGCTATCAGAGCAGCTTACAGATCATTGCACCTGTACATAGCCCATCTGTAAATAGCCCATCCAACTACCGCATCCCCATATTTTTATTTATTTACACACATACATATATAAATAATATATTTACACACATATACACATCTTTTTTTTTTTTTTTTTTTTAATTGCTCCTTTGCACCCCAGTCTCTCTACTTGCACATCATCTTCTGCACATCTTTCACTCCAGTGTTTATTTGCGAAATTGTAATTATTGCCACTACGGCCTATTTATTGCCTTACTTCCCTAATCTTACTTCATTTACACACACTGTATATAGTCTTTTCTATTGTGTTATTGACTGTACGTTTGTTTATTTCTTGTTTGTTTATTCCATGTGTAACTGTGTTGTTGTTTGTGTCACACTGCTTTGCTTTATCTTGGCCAGGTCACAGTTGTACATGAGAACTTGTTCTCAACTGGCCTATCTGGTTAAATAAAGGTGAAATAAAATAAAAATTAATTAATGTGTTTGAGACAATCAGTTGTGTGACAAGGTAGGGGTGGTATACAGAAGATGGTCTTTTACCAAATAGGGCTATGTCCATATTATGGCAAGAACAGCTCAAATAAGCAAAGAGAAATGACGGTCCATCATTACCTTGAGACATGAAGGTCAGTCAATCCGGAACATTTCAAGAACTTTGAAAGTTTCAAGTGCAGTCGCAAAAACCATCAAGCGCTATGATGAAACTGGCTCTCATGAGGACCGCCACAGGAAAGGAAGACCCAGACTTACCTCTGCTGCAGAGGATGAGTTCATTAGAGTTACAGGCCTCAGAAATTGCAGCCCAAATAAAAGTAACATACACATCTCAACATCAACTGTTCAGAGGAGTGTGTGAAATCAGACCTTCATGGTTGAATTGCTTCCAAGGAACCACTACTAAAGGACACCAATAATAAGAGACTTGCTTGGGTCAAGACACACGAGCAATGGACATTAGACCGGTGGAAATCTGTCCTTTGGTCTGATAAGTACATGTCTTAGTGAGACGCAGAGTAGGTGAACGGATGATCTACGCATGTGTGGTTCCCACCGTGAAGCATGGAGGAGGTGGTGAGATGGTGTGGGGGTGCTTTGCTGGTGACACCGTCAGTGATTTATTTAGAATTCAAGGTACACTTAACCAGCATGGCTACCACAGCATTCTGCAACGATACGCCATCCCATCTGGTTTGCACTTAGTGGGACTATCATTTTTCAACAGGACAATGACCCAACACACCTCCAGGCTGTGTAAGGGCTATTTGACCAAGAAGGAGACTGATGGAGTGCTACATCAGATGACCTGGCCTCCAAAATCACCCGACATCAACTCAATTGAGATGGTTTGGGAAGAGTTGGACTGCAGAGTGAAGGAAAAGCAGCCAACAAGTGCTCAGCATATGTGGGAACTCCTTCAAGACTGTTGGAAAAACATTCCAGGAGAAGCTGGTTGAGAGAATGCCAAGTGTGTGCAAAACTGTCATCAAGGCTACTTTGAAGAATCTAAAATATATTTAAGATTTGTTTAACACTTTTTTGGTTACTACATGATTCTCCCATACGTGTTATTTCATAGTTTTTATGTCTTCACTATTATTCTACAATGTAGAAATTGTAAAAATAAAGAAAAACCCTTGAATGAGTAGGCATGTCCAAACATTTGACAGGTACTGTATATTCTCTATTTTAAAAATAAAGGGCTTCGGTCGTGTGCCGAGAAGATTCACAGCAGTCCCTCTTCAAAAGCCTTCACAGTCTTTCCTTCTTTTTTTCTTCCCCATTCTTTCTCTCAGCAGTCACATACATGTCATTTGCATGTTCTCTCTTTAATAATAAAGGACTTCGGTCATGTGTATTCTGAAGGTCTGTCAGATGAGACCACAGAACTCAATTCCATGAGACGAGAAAGAAAATAAAAATACATAGTAGAGGAAAGAGAGAAGACGGCAAAATAGATTGTTTCAGAAACTACAAGAGGCGGATAAATCCATAGCCAGAACAGAGAAAAAGTGAGAAAGGGTGAGAGAACGCAAGCCCAGAGTCTCATGTGGAGAGGACTGAATATGGACATCACACACTTCCACTCAACCAGCGGTGTCAAACACAAGACACAGAGAGATAATATCTAATCCCATCAGTTTCTTTTGACACTAAACAGTTTACACATAACCACCATACTTTACAATCATCTATAAATAAATGCAGACTATTAATTACCAGGAGGATAAGAGTGAGAGTTAACATGATCAACAGTGTTACCTAATACAGCGACTGACAACAGCATTAGCCGAGGCCCCCCAAGGACAATCACGGCTAATCCTGCAGCATTTACGGCCTTACTTCCACACAGCCACCCATTTACAGGGGATTAGGGCTCATTTAGACTACACAAACACTACTTTAACCATAGAGAGAGTGGACACTTACGAAGCACTGCTAACACTGTTAAACGCTGATTACAATGTACAGCCAAAAGCGATAGTAATAATGTCATAATAATAATGAGAATAATAATAAAGGGATAGTAAAAATGAATAGCACTTACAAAGAGTTTTCCACTAGATTTTGAACTGTTTTACATTGTATGGAGATTTACCTGCTCGCGGTTCCACAGTGCGGTTGCCATTGGAGTCCATGAAGATGAACCTGCCTCCGGTGAAGTCTGTTCCGTAGTCAGACAGGTAGAGCAGAGAGGTGTAGTCAAAGGATCCGTAGGTTACCTGTTATGTTGGTAAACACACAACAGGTTTTTAAATCTCTGCAGACAAACAATACACTCACTTGTTGGCAGTAATACAGAGTGGGATTCTTTTTTTGTTCATACCTATATGCCTTAAATTTTCCCAGCACCAGACGTCAATTTGGGAAGTTTTGCCTTATTCAAGTATTTTCATCAAACAACATGTACCGAAAAGGAATAAATGCCAGCAAGGGAGATTTAAGGAGCTTCTAAAAATCGATACATCTAATTGGACTGATGTTTGATTAGGCTATATGAAAGATTAACTGTTGCAAACAACTGTTGTCATGTCTACAATAGTGATTGTTTAGCCAGGGGGTTTGATGAATAAAAAAAATCATAAATAATAAATATATATATCTTTATTTAACTAGGTAAGTCAGTTAAGAACTTATTCTCATTTACAATGACGGCCTACCAGGGAACAGTGGGTTAACTGCCTTGTTCAGGGGCAGAATGACTGATTTTTACCTTGTCAGCTCGGGGATTCGATCCAGCAACATTTAGGTTACTGTCCCAACGCTCTAACCACTAGGCTACCTGCAAGCCCGGAAACACAAATAAAACATCTAAAAACCATCTAATCAAACCAAATTACACCAGGGACATAACTAAAATGTTCTTCTTCAATTTGGGAACATAGTCCCATAATAGTGTTTCAGTCCTCACTGGATGAGCATGGCAAGGTTATGTTGCACTGTTTTACATAGCACTTTTCCCCTTATATGCATTTAACAGTGGCACACTAGCGCTGCAAAACAATATATAACAAATATTAAAAACTTTATTTGGATACAGCAGTATGATTGATGGAGTGGAAACCAGCCCCAAAGACACTTAAAACCATTTACATTTAAATGAGGGCCTGGTTGGGCCAATTAAACCTGGTGGAGGGGGAAGGGGCAGGGTGGAGAGGACAGATGGGGGAGAGAGCTGGTGCTTTTGGATTACATTTTCCCAGCTGTCGAGGAGCCGAGAGAGAGAGGATAAGGTGACATTAATTTATATTGCGGAAGACTCAGAGGAGATATGATGAGAAGTTTTTGGGGCACAGTAAAATGAATAATGATCAGAGATACCCAGAATATCTAATATGCGCACGGACACAGGCAGAAGGCGAACACACACACACACGATGGAGCATCAGCAAATGAAGAATGCTCAAAGATACGAGAACACACACCTTAGCGAACAGATAAGATAAACATTCCGACATATCCTTTGGGACCTTTATCTGTAGTGTGCAATGTGTACAAACAGCTCTTACAGTCCTATCAATTGAATAACCCAATGAATTTCAAAAAGTTTGCTTTGCCGAGGTCCACAGTCGAGACATCACAGGAAGATGGAATGGGAGGAATCACAGTCTGGTATGAAATAATCACTTCATTCTATTGCCCTGCTGGCTAAACAATAATGAGATATATTCATGTGCGATCAAAGCTGCATTCAATCTCGCAGAAAATACGCAACTTTCAATTAACCATGAACTTACCCTCAAGGCTATATTTCAAATCACTTTTCGGAGAGAAAAATTAAATAATACATTTTACTCGCCCCAAAACACATTCAATAGGTTTTCCTGTTCCATAATGTACTTTTTATGAAGTCATTGATATAGAACTACTGTACAAAAATTTCATCCTTGAATATGAAATCTGTTTCATAAATATTAAAAGGGGATATTTAAACACAGATGAGAGGAAGTGTATGCTTTACACGGGTCTGACTACAGTCAGCGGGTCTGCTGTACTGTGAAACAGGAGAAGGGGACATTCATTGCATTTTGGTAAGCTAGGAGGCTTCAACACTTCTTGACTACACAACTAAAGTGATGTGAGAAAGACCTTTAAAAACAGGTCAACATTCACAAGGCCGAAGGGCCAGACGGATTACCAGGACGTGTACTCCGAGCAGGCGCTGACCAACTGGCAAGTGTCTTCACTGACATTTTCAACCTCTCCCTGTCTGAGTCTAATACCAACATGTTTCATGCAGACCACCATAGTCCCTGTGCCCAAGAACACTAAGGTAACCTGTCTAAATGACTACCAACCCGTAGCCATGAAATGCTTTGAAAGGATGGTCATGGCTCACATAACACCATTATCCCAGAAACCCTAGACCCACTCCAATTTGCATACTGCCCTAACAGATCCACAAATGATGCACTCTATTGCACTCCACACTGCCCTTTCCCACTACAGCTCAGCATTAAACACCATAGTGCCCTCAAAGCTCATCACTAAGCAAAGGACCCTGGGACTAAACACTTCCCTCTTCAACTGGATCCTAGACTTCCTGACGGGCCACCCCCAGGTGGAAAGGGTAGGTAACACATCCGCCACGCTGATCCTCAACACAGGGGCCCCTCAGGGGTGCGTGCTCAGCCCCCTCCTGTACTCCCTGTTCACTCATGACTGCACAGCCAGGCACGACACCATCATTAAGTTTGCCGATGACACAACAGTGGTAGGCCTGATGATCGACAACGACGAGACAGCCTATAGGGAGGTCAGAAACCTGGCCGTGTGGTTTTAATTGCATTGTTGGTTAGGGCTTGTAAGTAAGCAATTCACTGTAAGGTCTACACCTGTTGTATTCGGCACATGTGACATAACATTTGATTTGATTTAAAGGTAATCTAGGTGCCCCTGTAAAATGTATCACACAGGATAATGCAGAAAGAGGCAAAGTTTAAACGTTTGTGTTTGCTTGTGTGTGTGTGTATATGTAAGGGATAATCAACGAGAGGCTATGCGTTCTATAGAAAAAAGTTAACGAGGTGGAAGGTATGTTCCACGACGCGCTAGTGCAGTGGAACTGACCTTCAACCTAGTTGCATTATTTTCCAGAGAACGAATAGAGCCGCGAGTTGATTATCCCTTTTATGCTATGGCTATAATTTAACAGATTTGCCACTAGAAATGTGTTCATTTGCTGGTAGAAATGTGTTCAACATCCACTGAAGTAGCTAGGAAGTTTACTAGATAGATACAGTATTTGCCGTGGTAACCAAACAAACAGACCGGCTAGTTTAGCTAACCAAACCATCAGTCCTAGCTTGCTATTATGAAAATCGAATTCAACAATACAAATACTGTTTTCAATTTGACTGTTGCTTTCAAAAGCAGCTGAAAACACAACATGTAAAAATGAACTAAAGCCATTAAATTCTACCGTGCAAATATACCATGCGTTATAGGGAAAAAATGCACGCTCGAGAATGCCCTTCAAGCCAATCAGAAAGCAGTATTCAACAACACCATGGTATAAAACATATTACACCTTTCTTTATGTAATATTAGAAACTAGGTGGTTCGAGCCCTAAATGCTGATTGGCCGAAAGCCGTGGTATATCTGACCGTACACCACGGACATGACAAAACATGTAGTTTTATTTTTACTGCTCTAATTATCTTGGTAACCAGTTTATAATACCAATAAGGCAGCTTGGGGGGGGGGGGTTGTGGTATATTGCCAATATACCACGGGTAAGGGCTGTATCCAGGCACTCCGCGTTGTGTCGTGCGTAAAGGCAGGCACTCCACGTTGTACCACACCCCCAGGGGCCTTATTGCTTAATTATATTATGGCACCTTCTCTTATATAAAATAATCTTACCTTGTCTATGTGAGGGTGCCAGTACTCATCATGCTGTGTCTTGGCCAGTGTGCTGTTGATGCGTGAGAAGAAGGTGGGCTTGGTGAGGTACAGAAGAGACGGGTCCAGGTCAAATGTCTCCGCTATCACTGCCTGAATACGACCACGCACCTCCCTGTAGGGTGGAAGTAATCAATAAACCAATAAAACAATGAATCAATCAGTCCATTATTAATGAATGAAAATGGATTCATACAGTGCATCTTACAATGGTGCTTAACAGTAACTTGGGCCTGTAAATATAATTCACACAGAGACACACACACACACACACAATTAATACAAAAGATCAAATAGCAATCTTTTGGGCCCAGATATTGCAATTGCGATTATGAATTGCGATTTTCAAACACTTGGGTGAAAACTTGGTAATTCCATCAGACATGGTGAAAACATCTGTCAGGGTAGAGTACATCACTTCTAAAATGAGATTGTATGAATTAATACATACTGTGCTAACTGAATACAAAACCAAATGAAAATCTTTTTCAACATTGTTATATGATAATTGATAGGATTATTACACCTACATATTAACAAACATTCATTTTTAACAAGATCTTCAAAATATGGTGTGCTATAAACGCAACACTAATTAATTAATTAACAGCATTATTAGATCCTATTTCCTATGTTATCATTATGAGTTAATTATGTATTCAGGCAGCCATGGACTGCAAATGGAATAGGAAGCTTATGATTGTGCAATTATGTATAGGTAGGTTCAACCCTTATTATAATTGAAATTAAAGTCAAAGTGCCTTAAAAACATGACATCTAGCCTACCGATTGCAAGGTGCAGACTGTTTCCAAAACATTGGAGTCAATCAACGCGATGGCCTTTACCACGTTTGCACCGTTATCGTTATGCACACTTGCTGCTCCTCATTCAGAGTTTGCACTAGTTACCACAGTCACAATTGGCTATATCGTAAAAATTCATGAAAACAAACATTTGCTTTTTGGTCGTCATTTAAAAACTCAGGGTTAGGCATAAAGTAAGGAGTTAAGCTTAGGATTAAGTTTAAAAATCACATTTTAAAGAAGATAAATTGTAAATATGTGGGGTTTATGACTTTGTGTCTGTGGTAACTAGTGACGACCCAAGTTTCATCAGACCAGAGAATCCGGTGG
This sequence comes from Salvelinus namaycush, assembly GCF_016432855.1. Classification (NCBI taxonomy): domain Eukaryota; kingdom Metazoa; phylum Chordata; class Actinopteri; order Salmoniformes; family Salmonidae; genus Salvelinus; species Salvelinus namaycush. Next base: position 23,564,513 of record NC_052341.1, on the reverse strand, counting down.
CGCCGTTATGATGGTTATGTGCATAATGGTAGTACCGGCGTCTCCTTATAACAGAGGCAGGCTCAGGCTGTGGCCTTGTACGTGGGCCAAAGCTCATCCCTGCTGCCTGCTCCAAAGGGGGCTGGTAGTGGGTCGGAGCCTTTTTTGTCACACACGCCATCTTCTCTGATGAGCACTGGACACGTGAGCCAGGGATATGCGAGTCTGACATTACGCGCCTGACAGGGCCGATACACCTCTGGACAGAGAGCAACCTGAGAGATCATATGTTAGTCATGGAAAAAGGGTCTCCTTTGTGGAATAGGGTCTCCAACAGGAGCGTGGGGAATGGAGGTAAAACTGGTCAGAGTCTGTTCCCCCATCTGCTCCCCCGCGTTGTGTCAAAACGCGGTGTCGCATCTGGGTCAGCTGGCGGCGCAGGGGTAGCTGGGAAAGCAGAAGTGTGGGTTGGAGCTGCCGCCTGGCGCCGGGCTCGGTATCGGACTGTAGACCCTGGTCTCTGAGATGAGGAGGATGACAAGATGGCCGTCGACGCTGTAAGGCTGACGTCGCCAAGGGCAGATGTTTGGCCAGCTGCTTCCTCCCCTCCACCGATTTCCCAAAGCGCTCCATCACCTCCACCACAGCAGCTCCGAAAAGAGCCTTATTTGGAGATAGGTGCATTGAGCAACTCGTTCCGCTCTAGCTCCTTCCTGGCAGTGAGAGAGAGCCACAGGTGCCGGTGAGCCACAGCTGCCGCCCAGCACATATTGCGGAGACCTGAGTCAAATGAAGGATAGCGCCAGAAATCCAAGCCACTTTATCCACCTTCCCCGTGAGAGCATCCTTCCCCGTCAATAACTTGGACAGCAACACTGCAAGGAGTGCCACATTGCTGGCAGCAGCTGCTGCCTGAGTGTTGAGAGTGAAACACATTTCAGCTTGCTGTGCAGTGAATCGGTCCTTTGGACTCGGTAGTGTGTTTTTTTTATTATAGGGTCAGGAGCCCGGAACAAGATGAACATGGTGTCATTGAGCTTAGGAATCTCCATTTAGAGTGTCTCCATCGCCTCCACCACAGCAGCTCCGAAAAGAGCCTTATTTGGAGATAGGTGCACTCTTCTGAATGGCAGGAACAATTACACTGGCGCCATCAGCGGGCTTTCCCAGGCGCCCTCCATGTACTTGAGAGCTGGCATGGATGGAGCCATTGGTTCATCTGCCTTCTTCAGACACTTGTAGGGTCATCCTACCCACTCAGCTGCTTCCGTCACAGGAGGAAGAGGGGGAGGGGACTCCCGAGTTGGATTGCAGGCTCCTCAAAGAGTCCAAAAACAACCGGCTCTTACATGCTGACCACACTGCCTGTTTTGCTTGCGTGAGCATTGCAAAAATAAAAATGTTATTCAATCCAAACTGCTCGCAAGCGTAGCCAAGCGCTAAAATAGTAATTACATTTTAGACACTTGACGCTCTGCAGGTCCCGCCTCTCCCATCGCATTGTTTTCATGACCATATGCGCACGTGGGTGATTGAAAGATGAACGGGGGCCACACTCCAGCCCATTTGGAGGTGGTAATGCACCTTAAAGTTTGTTGCCAACTACCATATAACATCCACAGAAGAAGAAGAATGAACAAAGAGAAAAACAAACTAGGTTTCCCTTTTTATCCATGGATTAATTGCCGGAGTAGAGAACATAGCATTTTGTATGACTCCACATGGGTAAAAATTCTACAAATATCCACACAAAAAAAAGGACCATATGCATTTCAGGTAAAACAACAAACCAATGTTAATTTTCCAGAACAAATTAGATAGCAACAACAAGCTAGCTAAATGTCCATGGATGTTTCATATGTGTTTCGACCAGTCTCTAAAATAATATAGTTGGTTCACAGTTGGTTTTGGTATTTTAACATTCATGTCATGAATGCGTCTGGTGGGGATAGACAAAATCCACATGAACATGACGGTGCACGCACGGACCCGGTTTGGTCAACATGTTAGAGAGGGAGAGACAGTGGCCTCCTCCAAGTAGTCGTCATCGCAAGGACCATACAAATAAAATATTGATCCGAGCGAGAGAAACAGTGCCGCTGTGTCTCAGTATGTGTAGACCAGGCCTCTGATCCTGTCTGGACCAAAAGAGTATGACATGTCATACTATTTCTGGCCAGACCTCATCAGATACATGGGTTATATATAGTAAGACAGAGGGGCGAAGTTTCACTCGCTCGGATGCTCTGTCCTGTGAGAGAGTTTCTCCGAAGCAAGTGGGCTCACTCTCGCCAAAATCTGTCCAGAATAAGCCCAATGCGTATCTATGGGCATAATATGCAGACCTAAGCTTGTCATCTGCCTTCCCACCTTGGTCACAACGACTCCCATTGTTAGGGCAGAGACATGAGCGTCTCGTCATTATATACAGCTCTCTGGTTTCAGCCTCTTGCGAATTGAAAAGGAAAGTTTGCGGCTGCCCAGTGCACTGTTAGGATGCAAGCTTCCCTTGAAGTAAGTTGATATTTTGCCAAAAATTGTATAAATGACTCCTGTGTAAATAAAATACTTCACCAGAAAGCATGACTTAGCCAGAGAGGATCATTAGCTTATTTCATTTTTTGATTCTGTAGATTGTTTCAAATCACAAGTGTGTAGGCCTATGCCTATTAGGGAATCCAGCAATTTGGGCAGCCTGCGTGGCAATATGTTGAGCTGATTGAGTTGCGCCTGTCAGACAAAAGCATCTAAAATAAGCGTGAAGATAATGTGTCTCGGGTTGAATTTAAACTGTTGTAACAAAACAAAGGGCGTGTGGCGAAGATATGACGTGTCCCTCGCCATAAAACACATACCTCGGCTCTTCAGAATGCGCTCAGCCGTCTCCCGCCAATTCTTGCCCATTCATTTTTACATTGTGTGAATTGTTTGCCCTTTGATGGTTTATTTTTTTCTAACTTCCACATTACATAGATCACCAGTAGGCCTGGTAAATGTACCGTTAATCCCTCGTCATTTGGTTACATAGCTTTCTGTTAATACATGTATTCATTTCAGTCATTTACCATTCTCGGAGTGGGAAAGTTGTTTGCGGAGTTCACAACCTGCTAAAATTGTGAGAAACAAGTTTTGGTTTATTTCATAACCATTACGAGTTGTCAATCTTTTCATTGTCTTTTCTTTGGAGCGCTCCGTGAGCAATGAGCATGTGTCTGGTTTCTCGGTCTTGAAAACGTTGAGGGAGCGCGTAGGCCTGAGCATGCATGGAAGTAGGTCTACCTGGTCAGCTGCATGCCAATGTAGGAGAAGGCCCATTTGGCAATATCTGATTTCTGATTGCCTTAACTCACCAAGTCCACAACTAATAAGCTGAGCTTCTCAGTCATTATTTCTTCCACTCACACATTGTAAACGAAGTCTGTTTTTTTAACATCCATTGCAAATGATAGTTCCTCAGTATTTGAAAAATCTTTCCAAAACTCCCGGCCTCAATAATCACCAAGCCTGTGTGAAATAACAAAATATCATGATCTGATGATACCATATATCCGGTGGAAAGGTCATAAAAAAAAAACAGCTGTCTGTCCCGAGCTCACTGACACGGAACACTGAGGGGCCAAACTCCCATCGTACTCATGACGACGTAGGGTGACTTGATATCCTACGACGGTTTCATCAACTTCTTTTCTTCTATGGCTCTACAGCTTCAAGTCGCGCTGAAAATAGCTGGGAGGCTGATTGAAGGGAAGTAGCTTCAATATACACAGAGTATATAAAACATTAAGAACACCTGCTCTTTCATGACAGACTGACCAGGTGAATCCAGCGGGAAGCTATGATCCCTTATTGATGTCACTTGTTAAATTCACTTCAAATCAGTGTAGATGAATGAGAGGAGACAGGTTAAAGAAGGATTTTTAAGCCTCGAGACAATTGAGGCATGGATTGTGTACATGTGCCATTCAGAGGGTGAATGGGCAAGACAAAATATTTAAGTGCCTTTGAATGGGGTATGGTAGTAGGTGCCAGGCTCACTGGTTTGTGTCAAGAACTGCAACGCTGCTGGGCTGTTCACACTCAACAATTTCCTGTGTGTATCAAGAATGGTTCGCCATCCAAAGGACATTTAACCAGCTTGACAACTGTGGGAAGAATTGGAGTCAACATGGGCCAGCATCCCTGTGGAACGCTTTCGACACCTTTCAGAATCCATTGGGAATGCAACTCAATATTAGGAAGGTGTTCCTAATGTTTGCTATACTCAGTGTATAGGGTACATGTACTCTCATAGTCTGAAGGTGCGTGCATAATTACATTTTCTCAGGCGATGCTGCCTTGGCAGCACGGTAAACCAATAGGGGCGGAGCTCTACAATATATAACTGCGCACTCTAAGCAGGGATGGTTGTGATTGGCCAGTATGTGCATGCCACGCAGAGTGTGATTGGTCAGCTTCCTCTGTGCATGTAGAGAATGATTGAACGGAGTCTAGCGCATCTCATTGGAAGAGGTACCGTAGTGTAGTTTTTGTTGTATTTAATGGAGTGTTAATGAAAGGAGAATATGGATATTGCACATGTCAATATCTCAATTTCGATCTGAAATTGATGAATCATGCAGCCCAAAAAACACGCACACAAGCACACACCTACCTGTAGAGTCGGAAGTCCTCTTCAGAGAATACATCTGTTATCTGCTCCCCAAAGTACCTGTCATCAGCCACGCAGGCATAGAGAGCAGAACAGAACCGGGCCATTAGCATACATTACCATCCAGCAACACAGACAGCACAGTGCACTGCACAATTACCCAAGAGGCCATGACAGAGCCGCTTTCCAAAGAGGGCAGGATAAAGAAGCAGACGGATTGCAGGAGATGCCACAGTTTCGGAAGACTGATGGAGCGAGTGAGTGAGATGAATGGTTCAGTTAGTAGTGTAGCCATAGAAATCTAATCTAGATTCTATTTCGATGAGTGTAGCAGCCAGCTGCACCAAGGTTTTATAGCTGGGGAGGGCAAATGAGATAGGGTTTTAGAGTCAGAGTAGGGCTGGGCGATAAGGCCAAAATATCACATTTTTGAGGGTATGGGGGTATTTGACTGTATTTTAAGTTTCAGAATATTCAAAAGGTCTTCATATGTTTTATGAGTAGTGAATGGGCTTTCTCTGTTCTGATGGTTTTACACTCAACCTAACTAGGACAAAACTGACAGTGAAGTAATGAAATTTGTAGAACTTCACATTTATTTAGCATTGTATCAAAATACCTTTATAGACGGTACATAGATCTGGTAAAGAGCTCAATGGAACTCGACCCAAAAATGTAAATGCCATGGAAACACGTGGGAGAAATACGCAGTGGGGGAATGATACCGAATCTCCTCATTGCCCCCCAGCAAAACTGTGCCTATACATTTGGGCTACTGTTTATGTGTATTTCACACTATGTTGAGGTAAAACAAGGTATAAGGCTTGAATGGATGTCAATCCCAACACATATTCATGTCATCGTCACCAATCAGCTGCATTGCAGTTAAAAAACGACTTTGACGACCTCCACAGATTTCTGTACTCTAGCTATGCTACCAGCTTATACGAAACGGGAGTTAGCATTTATCAGTCACTTCTTCTAAACCTGAAAAGTAACCACTTCTAAATGTTATGGAGCGAAAACAGCCAAATACTGTATATCCAAATCAGACTTTAATGACCACATTGTGGGCCTGTTATAATACATCAATCACTAATATCCACTTTGTTCAATTAGATGTGTTGAATGTACGCCAATCCGGCGTCCTTCTTCTATTCCATTGACCTCTTTACCGCATATTTACCAGTATGTGGATCCATACTGGTATACCCAGGAGTTCTGTGGTTGCCATGGCGCCATGAGGTCGCCTAGGCAGAGAGCTCTGTAAATATTTCTGGAAAGATATGGACTGCGGATTGAAGGAATGGCAGAGGCTCGCCTCATCCGGGACTGTTCCAGACTACTGTCGAGGTGTGGTGGTCTTTTCTGGCACTTTTACAGCCGCCAAAGTATCAGCCAGGTGGGTGCTGCACTTTGATAGTGGATAATCTAGCGTGCCTACGGAGGAGGAGACGGCATGCCTGATGAAGAGCGCTGGGCTTGTCTACTATCTGACTGACATTTCTCCCTGCCTGTCTGTATCATCGATACTCCCTCCGCTCAAGCTGCTGACTGCCTTTCCGAACTGCCTCAAGACATCTGAAGCTGTGGAAGACAACCAACCATGAACTGCCAGATCTATACATTTGTTTTTGTTTTCAAAGTGACTTTGAAATTCTTGTTTGTAATGAAAAGTGCTATTTAATTAGGATCATTATTTTGAATTTAAAAGGGAAAAAGACACTGGATCAGAGAGAGAGCGAGATAGGCGAGAGGAGAGAGAGAACTGTTCACTCCTCCTCACCTGTAGATGTTGACAAACTGCTTCCCCATCGACAGAGCCCCAGAGTGCAGGTCCAGGATGGAAGCCTGGAGGCCAAAAAAATGAGAATAAGCAAATTATTAGAACTTATTTCAGTCTACTTCTCTGCCCTTTATTTGTTATTGTTGTTTATTTGTTTATTCGGATCCCCATTAGCTTTTGCCGAATCAGCAGCTATTCTTCCTGAGGACCCCAACCAGCCAGCGCACTTCCCCCAGTTCTCTTACTCCGCCAGCATTCGAGAGTGACAGTCTCTACCATACACACACTGAAGAGACACATACCGCATCAGCTCACACACACTCGCGTCCACACTTTTAAAAAAACACAGAACATGACAAGTAACAATACACTGATAGACAAGGACAGTCAGACAAGTACAGTCAGACAAGGACAGTCAGACAAGGACAGTCAGACAAGGACAGTCAGACAAGGACAGTGACACTAAATTAAAATAGAATGATATATATATATATAGGCATGGGTCTGTGTTTCTCCCCTCACAGTTCCTGCCAAGTCCATTAAATTTTGTTTGATATAATTTTTTTTAAAGTAATTTGGAGATTTGCTTCCATGGGATCATGCCTCTGTATAATATTGTGCGTTGCAGTAAATTCGTTTTGGACTTGGGGAGTGTGAAGAGACCCCTGGTGGCATGTCATGAGGGGTATGTCTGGGTGTCTGAGCTGAATGTTATTTGATTATGCACACAATCTGGAATTTTCATTACAGTAATATTCATCATAAAAACTAGAAGAGAAGCAGTTAATTTCTCATCAACCCTCAACCAGGAAACACTGGCATGCATGTTGTTGATGTTAGGTCTGTATGTGCAGTTAAAGGCAAGGTGTGCTGCTCTGTTTTGAGACAGCTGCAGCTTTGCTAGGTCTTTCTTTGCTGCACTTGACCATGTTACTGGATAGTAATAAAGATGGGACAAGACCAGACAACTCTGAACAACTAGTACAGTAGATGTGTCAAAAAAGCAGAACACATTTTTATAATATACATACCCCTCCCCATCCTCACAACAACTTTGTCAATATGACTTGCCCATGATAATTGACCATCCATTGTTATACCTAGGAGTTCAGCTTCCTCAACTTGCTCAATGTTCACACCCTTTATACACAACTCCAGTTGAGGTTTAGGTCTTTAGAGAATGTTTTGAACCAAATACAATGCTTTTAGTTGTAGATGTGTTTAAGACCAGTTTATTATTCATCACCCATTCTGATTGAACTGTAACTCCCTATTTAGAATTTCAGTGAGCTCACTGACTTTGGGTGCTGACATGTAGTGTGGAATTATCTGCATACGTAGTCGTTCTAATCTTGTGTAAGACCAGTGGCAAAGCATTTGTAAAAATAGAGAAGAGTAAAGGCCCAAGGCAACTGCCCTGAGGGACACCGCACTGTACATATCGGATGTTAAAGAAGCTTCCACTGAATAACACTCTCTGAGTTCTATTGGATAAATAACTCTCCAACCATGTGATGGAAGATGATGTAAAGCCATAGCAAGTGAGTTTCTTCAATAACAATTTATGATTAATAACATCAAAGGCTGTACTGAAATCTAACAATACAACTCCAACTATCATCTTACTATCCATTTATTTTAACCAATCATTGGTCTTCGGAATCAGTGCAGTACAAGTTGAGTGCCCTTCACTATATGCATGCTGAAAGTCAGTAGTTAACTTGTTCTCTAGAAAATATCATTGTATTTGGTCAAACACAATTCTCTACCCCCAGCAAACTGATTGGGTGGCTGTTAGAGACAGCAAATGGTGCTTTACTATTTTTAGGCAGTGGAATTACCTTAGCTTCCTTCCACGCCTGTGGACACACACATTCCTTTAGGCTTTGGTTAAAGATTTAGCAAATAGGGGTGGCAATAGTCTGCTACCATTCTCAATACTTTCCCATCAAGGCTGTCTATACCTGCTGGCCTATCATTATTGATGGATAACAATAGTTTTTCCACCTCTCCCACACAAACTTGACCAAATTGAAAACAGCAATCCTTTTCTTTGATATTAGATCTTACATACAAAAATATGATGTTTCACTGTTGTCATTTCACTTCTGAGTTTCCACTTTACTAGTGAAAGTTATTGAAATGCTTGGCAATATCGAAAGGTTTTGTTAGCCTCGACTTTTAGGGTATGGCAGTATCCCAGGACAGATAGTAGCGGTCCCAGCAACCGAGGCAAACCATGTCGCGGGATACAAATTAAACAGTTGTGTCAGCTACCCAGGGATACTCTGCTCTCTCTAAGCCAGTAAATAAATCATGTTCATTTTTTCAGATGTCCCCTGTTTCTTCCACTACAGTATCTTAACAGGCCATAAACAATCATTTATTATGGCTGTGGACCAGATCTACAGGAGTTGGAGGGAAGACAGGACGGTGAGGGCTCAACCAAACAGCCATGTACAATAGCATTACACACTAATAACTGTATCAGCCTGTCTGAACTTAACTTTGGATGTTGTACCAATAGAATTAGGAATTAGAATTTAATAAGATCTCTATGGTTGTACTACCCTGACCTCTAGTGGAGACAGAGGGAAGCTACAACTGAAATCTGAGCAACAGTCTTCATCCTAGCTTTAGGTCCTGTTTAAGTTCAAATATGCATTACTAAAAGTAGATACTCACCCCTCCATCTGAACCAGCTAGGGCCAGACCCCTCTCTGCCAACCTGCAGGAGTAGAGAAATAAGTTATAGAGAAAAGAAAAGAGAGGGGTGCTAGGAGCTAGAGACAGAGAAGAAAGATAGTATAGAATCCCTCACCGCCTGAGGGCCATGGCCTCCTCCCTGGTCACCGAGTTGTCTGTGACGGCTCGGCCACATGTTTGGGGAGTGCATCCTGGGAAAAAGAGTATCTCACATCATCTGCAACATCACAGTACAAAATTCAGCCTGCCTGCTCAACTTTGTCCAAATCACCACTGGAGCGCAGCCAATGCACATGAGTGACAGAGCAGTTAGGTTTAGGACAGTGGACACCAGGGGTGTGTTCAGTTTGATTGAACGTTTGCTATGTCGCAGAGCGGTTTGTACTGAACAACACATTCGTTCAGTACAGCATTGTTTCCGTTCAATTGAACGTTCCAGAGCATAAAAACGTACTGAATGCAGTCCCGCACTATACCAATGATGTTTTACTCATCTATCTGTGCCTATACACAATGAAAGTCCTGCCTACTTCCTGGATCATGTCCTATACTGTTTTTAATGGGATTACAGATTATAATTTACTTCTACCCAATGCCTTTTATAAAGGTTTCCAATTACAAAAAAGCAATCTAAAACATTCATGAAAGGAATCAGGTAAAAGTAAACTAACCCATGAATACAAATATAATATTAAAATGACCATGTTTTCATGAATTTGATCATATAATCTTAAAAACTCATTCAAAGACAGTATGGGACATGATCCAGGAAGTAGGCAGGAGTTTCATAGCGTATTCCACAACTAGGGAAAGGAAGTGTGCAGGCTTTTATTCTAACCGTGCACTAACGCATCTAATTCAACTAAACTCTTCATATGGCATGCATCATTTTTAGATTGTGGCTTTAATACAAATCTGTGTTGTTTTAAACCCACCTGGGTAGCGTTTGTAGTTCTCATAGTCCTCAGAACAATCCACAGTGTAGACCCTGGTCTGCGCAACCACCTCAGCCTGTCTGACCAGGGTCTCTGTGGTGTAAGGGTCCCCTGAGGCCAGGTAGAGCCAGGTGAGGGTTCCCACCACAGCCAGGGCCACCACCACTACGAGCAGAGAGCCACGGGACACCCGCCATGCAGACGCCTGCCTCAGAGCATTACCCCTGGGAGAGGACAGGAGAGAGGAAGTTTGTTTTGATTGTCCTGCACTGAAAGGAGAACAGAAAAAAAAGACTTCCCTCTTCCACCCATCTTATTATGACACACACACACAATAGTTCTGCCGACCGAATAGACAATAAAACGAATTTTACCTCGGTGCCGAACGGAACCAAAACCTACTGGCTCTCTAGGAGGTTGGGTAAACAATATAGTACTTTCCTGGAGATATTTTGTCTCAAATTTAGAACAAACCGCAAAGACAACCGGTAGAGTAAGTTCAAATGTAATTTTATTCAATATTCTGGTGTGTAAGGAACATTTACACGATTTTGCACTCCAATGTTTCAGGATGTGTATATATACCAATGAATTGTGTATTACACAGCCTGTTTAATCAGACTAGCACTGGCCATGCATGTCGTTGACGTTACCTTTTGATCTTTTTCTCAATCCCGTTGGCGTCTGGGACTTTTGGATTTCCTCGCCGTTGTATCGTCATTGTATAATGCAAAGCCTTTTTCAGTGGACAATCATAAAGATATATAGCTAGCTACTTCCTTTCATGCAGAAATAGTAGAGGATTTCAGATTACCACTACTCGGCATTGCTTCCTGGTCAATGCGTAACAGTCCATCTGGTTGGCTCCTGAAGAATGAAACCTGCGTTTTAATTGGACCACATCACAAAAGTCTATTGCTCTGCAGGCCAAGTCAAAGTCAATCAACTGACTATCAGCACCTCAATCTGTTTACATTGATGAGTGTGTAGTCGCTCGTGCGATGTAGCCTGGGTGCGTTCATCATTTGCTATGTTGCGAGGCGGTTTGTACTGAACAACACGTTTCCCCAAAACGGTGCACACTCTTCAACAACTTTTGAGGTACGTTTGCTCCCGTTTCGTGGGTGTGGCCAAATACGATCTATTATATTGACAAGATAGTCGAGTGACCACTCTAACAATGCAAATATATGTCCTCAAAGATGGAAGGCAGGCGGGAAGAAAAAAGATCAGGTGGGACCATTCTAGCCAATGAGAGGGCAGATACCACGGAAGCAAGCCTGCCCTCTCGCATTCAGGATTTTAATTTGATGTCAGACCAAGGTACTGTAAGCATTGTTTCAAGGACACGATCCCCCATTATAGAAAATCGAACACAGTCATTGTACCAGTAGTTGCATATTTTTCACCAGATGTATATAATTGAACTGATTACTTTAAAATAACACACAGACGAAGTTAAAAGCATAATTAAGTTGCTAATGGAAGCCTGCAGTACCTCGGTCGGCCTTCAATTTGAGATACTCAATGAGAGGGAGCAGCACGATGGCCACGGTTTGGCACCGCTATGTTCTGACTGGGTCAGAGATGGAAGGTATAAGGGATTTGCGTCAATTCAAATCTTGTATCAGGACAAAATGTGATTCAGAGTCACCGAATATACTTCAAGTATTTTTATTAAACTCAAGCGATAAATGGTAAATGCAATTTTCGTATATACAGGTTCTCTGTATCACCTCGCAGGGCAGAACAGAGAACTGGCAGGATGTAAGTAAACAGCTGTTCTTATACGGTGATAGACGTAGTTCCAACCCATCTGTTGGCCTATCACAGTAGAGGCTGAGCGTGGTTTAAACTTTTCCCAGCCTCTTGGCGCTCCTTGGTGTACGGCGCTGTTGCTGTGTAGATTACGCTCCCACACCCCAGAGACTGAGGTCAGATAGCTCCGTAACATTGTTTGAGCCACTTGCACCTGCATAGAAATCACACTGTTCTCGCTCAAGGCTAACTACAGCTTCCCAGCACACTTATCTGGGGCTAACTGTTACTTCCAGCACACACACACAGACAACCAGGCGCCCAGGCCAACAGTTGCTAATATTCAATCACGTGATGTAGTATTGGGTTATAGTGCAATAAACATAAATCCTAACAAATGAGATGGTGATGGAGAGAAATTGAAGGAAGTATGGAGCAAAGCGGTAAAAAATTAAGTGGGGAGTAGGAAAGGGAGTAGGGGTTGGAAGGGGAGAGAGAAGCCTATGGAGGCAGAGATTAAGAAAAAAGGAAGTTTGAGTAGAGCAATATAGTTGAGGTAGAGAGTGCCAAAGAAGGAAAAGATAAATCGCGAGAGGAGCATGGGGTGAGGAAGATCATAAAGTGATTCTGAAGTTTAGGGAGAAGGGGAGAGTTGGGGTGATGAGGCTGATAAGGTTAACGGCTGTGATAAAATAGTTGGATTGGGGGAGTTGTCAATGCTAAAGTGTTAAGAGATGGGAGCTTGCTGGTGTTCTGTAAGCAGGGTTGGGTAGGTTACTTTCTAAATGTTATTTACCTGTCAAATTGTAATCAGTAATGTAACTTTAACCCAAATGCAGTAATATAATCTGATTACATTCAGTTACTTTTAGATGACTTTCCCCTTAAGATGCATTAGAAGAAGACACAAATGTATGTTCCCAATTGAATGACATCTATTGCAGGATAAATCAATGTTAAAGTTTACATAGCTGGCCATTTATGGATGTTTGCGCTTAGTGGGACTATCATTTGTTTTTCAACATGACAATGTCCCAACACAACTCCAGGCTATGTACGGGCTATTTTAACAAGAAGGAGAGTGATGGAGTGCTGCATCAGATGACCTGGCCTCCACAATCACCCGACCTCAACCCAATTGAGATGGTTTAGGAGTAGTTGGACCGCAGAGTGAAGGAAAGCAGCCCACAAGTGCTCAGCATATGTTGGAACTCCTTCAAGACTGTTGGATAAGCATTCCAGGTGAAGCTGGTTGAGAGAATGCTAAGAGTGTGCAAAGCTGTCAAGGCAAAGGGTGGCTACTTTGAAGAATCTAAAATCTATTATGATTCTTTTAACAATTTTTTTGGTGACTACATGATTCTATGTGTTATTTCATAGTTTTGATGTCTTCACTATTATTATACAATGTAAAAATAAAAACTAGCAAAAGTTTGACTGGTACTGTATATATATATATATATATATATAATTTATAAGTCCAAAAATGGATGTAGCAACTAGGGATTGCCCCTTTTTAAGTCTATCAAAAGTGTGTGAGTTTGAGCATGTGTCCATTAGGCCTATGGCTTTTTTTTATCAGCATGAATTAGATTGAGCAATAAAGGGCCCACTTTTATTCCATAGGCTATCCACTGGTTTCAAAAACAAAGATTGGTTGCCGACAGCAGTCGCACCATTGGAAGACATAGCTTGGTCTGTAGCCTACGAAACCTATTCCTGCTCTTTTCCAGCGATCGAGCAAACACATTTGGTGTGTCATCATAGTGATCTCTGACTTGTGGTCAGACTCACTCAGGTGGAACAAACTTAAACTTGTGCCTTTTTTTCAATGCTGATTTGAATGTCATTGAGAAAAGAGTGTAAAATATTTTTTTGCTCACTAAAAAGTAATTTACAATTTAATGTTATCCTCAAAGTAATCCAGTTTTTCAAAAGTATCTGTAAACTGATTACAATATTTTTGCTGGTAACGTAACAGATTACATGTAATCCGTTACTCTCCAAATGCTGATTTGAATGTCATTGAGAAAAGAGTGTAAAATATTTTTTTGCTCACTAAAAAGTAATTTACAATTTAATGTAATCCTCAAAGTAATCCAGTTTTTCAAAAGTATCTGTAAACTGATTACAATATTTTTGCTGGTAACGTAACAGATTACATGTAATCCGTTACTCTCCAAACGTGTCTGTAAGGACATGCCGCAGAGGAAAAAAGCTCTCCAGGTTGAAGCAAATAGGGAAGTGTAAGGTGGTGTTGAGCAGCTGGACTGATCAAGCAGGGAAGACGTGGATTAAAGGGATGATAACAGGAGTGCCTTTGAGTGTTAGCATTAAAGAGGTAAGCGACATCTTGAGAGGAGGCGTTCTAGTGAATGTTCAAAGGTAGCAAGCAACAAGGGGTGGAGTTTGGGTAGATAGCCCATCGATTCTGTTACATTTCAAGGACAGGGTACTGCCAAATAAAGTAGCCATAGGATATATAAGTTATTATGTGAGGGTTTACGTACCAAAGCCTTTAAGATGATATAACTGCCATATGTTAGGGCATGTTGTAACAGCTTGTAAAGAGAAAAAAGTGTGGAGGGGAGCATGAGAATGGGCAGTGTGGTGTACAACCAACGTGCTACAGCTGTGGGGGTGCTCATAATGTGGCATATGGTGGGTGTGAGGCGATGAAGCAGGCAGTGGAGGTGCAACAAGTGAGAGTGGAGAGAAGAGTGTCATGCTGAGGCAGTGAGGGTGGTCCAGGGAGGTACAGGTTCAAGGGAGAGTTGGGTAGGAGGGTCTAGACTGAGGATTACGGGGCAGGTGAGCAGCAATATGGTATATATAGATAAGAGAAAGCTGGTAACGTTCATAGCGGGTGCTATCAATAGCACTGCTAAAGTAGAGTCCAAAACAGAGAGGAATCAGTTAATAGTGAAAGCGGCTGGGAGACATCTGAGTATGACAGGGTTGACATGGGAAGAGGTTTGAGATGACCCCAATCAGCCAAGGCTGGAGTCATGTATTACAGGATCTTAGTTATGGTGTTAGTACTACAATTGAATGCTCCAAGCCTGTTGGATAATGGGCAGGAGTTCAAGCAGATCATCCAAGCCTGATGTGATTTGTGTGTAGGAAACATGGCTCAAACTGACTTTGGAGTTTATCATACAGGAATATTTAGTGGTTTGTAGGGACATATATGGAGGGGGGGCACCTCAAAGCAAGGACTTCCTTACAGGATGCTAGGCAAAAACGTCATCTTATGGGGTGACGTCATCGTTCATATTTTCTACAGTCTATGGCAAATAAGCTTGTGAACAGGTGCCTGGTTTGTACTTGCAAAACAGGTCTACTAGTAAATAAAAATGTACAGGCAACCGACAAAAATGTAGAAAGTCTGGAAAGAATCTGTATTATTTTTTACCAAGTCCACCTCTTCGGCACCTCCATCAATAAAATCAGTCGTTACTGCCGCGCACAGAGTACACAGAGTAGTTTACAGAGTTTCCTTTTTTACCCCGGTAGAGTTGGTGGCGGTAATGCACGATAAATATTGGATGCCAACCGCCGTGAAACTTAATCGAAGAAGAAAACTTACATACGGTGGATTTGGCGCATGAGCACTTGGTCAAAAACAATAACGATTCTTTCCTGACAAGGCATATTTTCGGTTTCTTGTAAATTTGTATTTAGATACAGGGCGGAACTGCAGTAAATGAAGAAAGTTGCTCAGCGAAACGCCATATTTGGTGAGTAACAAACGTATTTTGACATTCTAATGCTTTCAGAGCTGTCTAATGGAAACAAACATGGTAGCTTTCTGGGCTAGAAAGGGGACTCGTCATATTCATCGTCTTCTCTGACCAGATAGATACTGGTTCAGCCTGAATGTAAAGGCAACGTTTGTATAGTAGGCTACTACTTTCATTATCAAAAGTCGAGCATTGTATTGTAATTTATGCATGATCATTGTACACATAGTAATTTACTTGTTGCTCTCCAGATTTCAGCTACAATGGATGCTTTACCAGCATGGCCCAAGGGGAAGAAGCTGGTTCACCTGGATCTGAAAGGAGCACCGCCTAGAATTGATTACCTGCACAAGGTAATATCACTGCTCACCTATCTCTTCCTTATTTGTGTGTTGAATGCAAGAAGTCTGTCTGACATGACCATTCCCTCTCTCCAGCTGATTGGTCTTTTTTCTGGTCTGGGTGCTGACGGTCTATTGGTGGAGTATGAAGACATGTTCCCCTATGAAGGCGAGCTGAAGGTGCTGCAATCCACTCAGCATTCACCATACAGGTTGGGCTATACACATCCACCATACAGGTTGGCCTAAAGCCAATCACTGATGTCAACTCTTATCCTCGAACATCACTATCTTGGCCTCGCTAGAAAGTGGGAGGAAAAAAATGGTTCTTCCTGACAGGTAATGATTCTCCTCTTCTCTGCTGCAGTCGTGAGGAGGTCCTGTCCATTCAGGAAGTGGCCAAGTCCCAAGGGTTAGAGGTCATTCCTCTGGTGCAGACGTTTGGACACATGGAGGTGAGAGGGAGGGAACACATATCTGCCTCCCACCTGTTCATATCATACCCCACTTAATAATCGGAGAGATTGAGGCCAATTTATATTGTTGCATGTGGTTGTATTGTCTTGGTATCTTTGATATTCTTTTCTTTCTTTGCCTCCTTTCTCACTCACTCTCTCACAGAACTTCTCACCCCCCCTCTCTCTCTCAGTTTGTGTTGAAGCACAAGTCGTTGTGGGGGCTGAGGGAGGTGGGCCACTGCCTGGGCACTCTGAACCCCCACAGAGAGGAGGGTGTGAGGCTGGTAAAGGAGATGCTTCGCCAGGTGGTGGAGCTCCACCCAGGCAGCACCAGCCTGCACATTGGAGCTGACGAGGTGAGGCCTGGTATTTTGATCCTTTTGGAATTCAAAAAAAGTGCAGACGAAGGGAAGGAGATGAGGAAAGGAAGCCATATTGAGATGCATACAAGATTGAAATAGCTTTCTAATGATGAACAATGCATGACACCACTTTAATTGAAAGCCCCCCCCCCCCACCATATCTGTCATGTGTCCTCAGGTGTACCTGCTAGGTGAGGGAGAGGAGTCTAGACGCTGGCTGAGCACACCTGGCCGTACAGTACAGCAGCTGTTCCTCAGTCATGTGACCAGGGTAGCAAAGGGCGTCAGGGAGGCGTGGCCAAACCTCAACATGATCATGTGGGACGACATGTTGAGAGGGATGGACCACGACACACTGAAAGGTCAGGGTACAGGCTCTTAAAGTGATAGTTCTGCAAAGTTACACAATGATTTCAATGTTTTAGCCTGAAAGTAGTCTATGGGCCAGAAAAGTTTGCAATCCACCCCTAACATTTGCTTTTTTGACCTATTTGCCAGGCAGCGGTTTGGTAGGATTGGTCCAGTTGATGCTGTGGGACTACAACCCCACCCTAGATGTGAAAAACACTGGTAAGAACCAGTGGTTTTACTAGAACAGTATCACTATGCACATAGACAAACACTATTTGTGCTTAATGTCAATGTTTCCCATCTCCTTTCCCCTCTCCAGTATCTCTATTGGAGAGGTACAGTGGTGCAGGGCTGTCAGAACTGTGGGCAGCCAGTGCCTTCAAAGGCTCTACTAATGTCCACACCTGTGTGACCAGCACACAGAGACATGTGGACAACCATCTACAGTGGCTACAGGTGGCAGCAGCCCTGCCTGAAGGCATACACATGCTGGGCATCGCCCTCACTGGCTGGCAGAGGTGAGATGGAGAGAATTCACTTGTTTTCATCTAAATTATAGTGTCATAGGGCAAAATCAGACTTGTCTAAATCATACAATGCATCAGACTTTTGCGTAAATCATGGGACATTTGTGCCAAAATGTATGATGTTATGATTTAGCCATAATCTATTTAATAATCTTATTTCAACAATAGGTATGACCACCTGTCTGTGCTGTGTGAGTTGCTGCCCCTAGCTTTGCCCTCCCTGGCCTCCAGTCTACAGACACTCACACATGGTCAATACTTTTCTCCATATACACTTTGATGTGATCCTTGAGGTATTGTAATGGCACCTGACCCGTGTTGATGGTGGTTCTGTGTGTGCTACAGGCCAGTTCAGCCCGGAGGCTCAGAGCAGGGTGACAAAGACTTTGGGCATCTCTTCTGTAGATGTAGAAACCATGGAAAGGTGAGAGACCCTTCATAACAGAAAATGCTCCTCTGTTATAAGTGGATTGTGTTTTTAATCCTAAAAGTGTGTGTCTCTCTGTGCCCTGCCCTAGCTCCACTACAGGTGACTCTGTGCTGTTTCCAGGGAGGAGGTTGGCAGAGCTGGTTGTGGAACTAACAGCAATACTGCAGTCAGAAGAACTCCGCCATTTTGAAGACAACATGTGAGTGAAGCCAGCAGCCACATGGGCTGGAACTAAAAACTGCACACCCTGTAGCACTCTAGGAAGAGGGTTGGTGACCACTGCAATAAAGGCACACTTAATGATTTCTTGATTACTCCTATAAAATCCTTGAATTAAAGAGCTCTCTAACCTTGATACATATCGCTCTGTGGTTCTCAGGTTTGTGAGAGGCTGGTTCACTCCTTACCACAGACAGAGAAAGACAGTCAGCCCTCTTATTGCTCAGCAGTTACAGAGTCAAGCCATGACGTAAGCATCTGAATGTTTGTATTCCACCACCGTTTATATGCTAAGATAGGTTTTTCACTCCCTCATATAGTTAAAACAAATGAACCCTAAGCACCCTCCCCCTAAACAAAACAAAATGTGCTAACCTGTGTTTCTTTCAACCACCCTCCTTTCCCAGATTGTTAGCTCTTGTGGAGCAGAGAGTGGTGATGGTGAAAAAGGAGATGGTGCGTCTGTACCCAGCCTCCACAGCTCAGGAGTGGGTAGAGCAGCATGTCAGCCCTGTGGTGGCTCCCATCCAGAGGGTCCTGGAGGACACCAAAGCCAGCCTACTAGAGATGGTACCCCAGAACGTCTCAGCTTCTATGGTTGGGCAGTAAGGTTTAACCTGGGTCCCTTTGTTTTTTTTTGACAGAGAAAGAGATCTATCCGTGCAGACTTCATACAGTGAGGTCCAAGAGGTAGTGAGAAAAGGATTCCATGATTATCAAAAAGCAACTTTTATTTAATTCCCTTTTTTAACAAAAAAAGCAAAAATAAAAGTAATACAAAACATTTTTTAAAGACAAGGCAAACCAGTACCTGCAGTCATCCAGCAGCACACACTAACTGGACACAAAATATCTCATGCATTCTTTCTTTCAAGCAACAGAAGGCATCTATACTCACCTTCCTCTTGCCAATAGATGCAGTAACTTAGTTAATACAGTTCAGATACAATGTAATACAGTTTACTTGTCAAACATAAATGTGTTAATAACAGTATGTGTCTACGGACAGGAATGTTACCTGAGACTGGTCTTTCATTTTGTGTGTATAAGGCCAGATGGAATATGTAGTTTACTCTATGAATAATAAATCAAATCAAATGTATTTATTACACCCTTTTTTACATCAGCAGATGTCACAAAGTGCTATACAGAAACCCAGCCTAAAACCCCAAACAGCAAGCAATGCAGATGTCGAAGCTGTTAGATTAAGTTCATTCTAGAGGTTTTGCCTCCCCAGATTCTGTCTGACCCTGGTCATAGGACCCATCAATGCTGAAAGACATGCAAGTATTTACTTTAACATAAAAACAGGCAAACATTCTTAACTGATCCCTGGAAATCCATGCTTGATTATAGTTTACAGTCACATGCATTTAGATGGATAGATGGTTGCAGTGAGGAGAGACAATCCTACTAGACCAAGATTATCACTTGGGAGGTCTCAAACACACTGTGTTCCCTAAACTGTGGGACTGTTTTGAATGAGTATTTCACACATACTGATTACATTTGAATAGAAAGGCACTGTAATTATAGGGTTGAGTCTAATACAGTAATGATTGTTTTTGAAGAACAGGCAACACAACAAACTATGATTTTGTTTAAATATTCTGTGGAAAACTCTACCATTGGAGTGTATTTAAGAGAATTTATAGTATCAGGGATACTACGAAATGCTGTAAAATATATTTGGGTGCATTTCAAGTCTGCTGTGGCTTCTCTTCATCTCTTCTCCTTCTACTGCACTGAGTCCCCCTCTTCTTCGGAGTCAGTGCTGGGGTTCAGTTCATCTTCCTCCCTGACTGCCTCTTCCTCCTGCTCCCAGCGACACTGGAGCTCCTCCAGACCCAGGAAACGCTTGAGCAACGAAGCCACTGCCTCCACATCACTGACGGAGAGGGGGAAACAACAGGATCAAACAACTGGTTGTGATCAAAAATAGACAGCAGGAATATTTTGACAATCAAAACACTAAATACATTTGTCTGATTTTACTTCTGTTCCATGCCATTCTTGAACTGTTATACTAAATATTCTACAATGTTTTCAGATCCTGGGAAACCTGTGTTCTGATCCTTTAACACACATCTTCCATGTTAGGGTCTTATAATAGACCCATCTCACCTGCGTCCCCCCATGGTGGCGCTCTGTGTGAGGGGGTAGGAGAAACCTGTGGCCAGTCGCAGCACCAGCAGGTAGCCCTTCCCTAGGTAGCGCACCTTCTCCTCCTGAACACACACGTCACGCAGGTGCCTCATGTCCATCACCACTGAAAGACCGAGACCGGAGGAGAGGAAGGGTATGGGGCAGGTGATGGAAGGGAGACAACAGGAGAGGGAGGGTATGTGAGGGAGATGGAGGGTATGTGAGGGAGATGGAAGGAGACAGGGAGAGACCCCGTTGGAAGACCCCTGCGCTAACTGGATTCCAATTGTAAAACTCATCCCATCTGATCTACCCTTATTGGTAAAGGAGGTTCAATGTGAAAGTACTGTACAGGACACATTAGGTGATGTTCCTCACCTTTCTCCTGGCCTCTCCTACACATGGTGAGAATCAGGGCATACAGACTGAAGGTCTTCAGCTCTATCACTTTCTTGGTTTTATCAAACACTGCCTCCTCCCACTCCTCCATGTTCTGCATGGCCACGAACAGACAGCCCGTCACGTAGAAAAGCTTCCACAGGATACTGTCTGGAAAGACCAGAAAATAGGGATGAGAGACAGGCAGACATTTTTTTACCCATTCTGTCTTAATGATGTAATTCATGACGGATTCAAGACGGGACAGGCTGGCACTGGTGATGCCTGTAAATCAGGTTGTACCTGAGCTGTAGTATGCAGCAGCCAGGCCAATGGACGCAATACCTGAAATCAGAAAAAGGACCAAATGCTGGGTCAATTTATTTTCTGACATTGCATTCAAAGAAATAAACTCAGTAAATACACACACACACACATCATGATCCTACCTATGAGCAGCGACCAGGAGCGGATGCCAGGCGACCTCTTCAGGTGTAACATGTTGGTGGTGTGCTCCTCTACCTGCATATACCCCATCTTACAGACCGACAGGCAGACATGAAAAAATGGTATACAATATGGATAGGCAAAACCTATATAATATAAAGAACCATTGCTTACTCTTGTAATTCTGTGCTTGCTTCAAGGAAAGAGGGAGGATGTATGTCAGAAGTAGAACATGGCCATGTTGGTTCAATATTGAGGTTATGAATAATGATCACAGATTAATGGAAACCAGGATGTTTAAACAGGGAAATTGTCAGTGTTGAGGAAATGGGGAAGCAGATCTGAAATACAAAATGCTATGTTTCACTTCTGACAGATATCCCCCTTCTCTCTAAGAGCAGGGTTGCCAGGTCAAGATACATTTTCCAGACCAATGACAACTCAAAGTGCCCAAAAGGCCTGAAAACAAGCAATTTTTTTTAACAGCAAGAGGAGTTGCCATTTATATAATAAACCCCTTTTCCATAATGTTACCGAGACAATTAAGGATTATCGTTGTAACGACGTTGGAAGCAAAATTCAGTTTTCCTCAAAATAATAATTATTGCAAGCTGTGCCTTAGACCGCTGCGCCACTCGGGAGGCCAACAATTCATCTAATCCAGCAGCTCTCCAGACAACGTCAACATTAGAGGAAAACTGTAACATTGAAGGGAATGGAATAGGTTATTCTGCAATGTCACGACGTGCGCGCATGCTGCTCAGCCAATAGCTGTAGTGCTCTCTCAACTCACACACACCCCTCCGGTCCCCCCAACCACTCACTCACAGTAACAACCTGCCTCACAGTCTGCAGCAGGTCACTGTGAAATATATATTTTAAGATATATTTGTAATTCTATTCGTTATGAAGTTATTCAATTACAAAAAAGAAAACACTGAAAACGTTCATGAAAGGCATCAGATAGAAGTAAATTATTCCACGAATATAATTTTACATCTTCAATGACCGCGTTTTCATGAATTTGATTATATAATTTTGAATTCCATTCAAAAACTGGGCATGATCCAGGAAGTAGGCGGGACATTCATAGTGTTGCCGATCACTCATTCATCATCTCGCCTATAAATGAAATAATTTATCCCCATGTGCCTATTAATTTATCTCTTACCTTACACTTTTCAACTGGAATCCTAAAATGATACACGCTGGATAATGTGTCAAATCGGCTTGGTGATAGTGACAGTTACATGTATAAAGTTTTAGAGAAGTCCCAATTCATTTCATTTTACAGTAACAACGCACAGTGGGAATGTGTTGATTTCTTCCGGGTTACGTCTATGCTGATTAGATGATGACATGAGCTCCAGTTTATCCCCCCCATGATAAAAAATGTAGAGGAAACAATATTTCTAACAAATTGTCTCTGATATTTTAATAACACAAACCCATAGAAGAAGAAAAAACGCATCTCAATCATATTTGATTTTAAGTATCTTACAGTACTAGAATATAGTCATTGATTTACACCAAAAGTGAAAAAAACGTTTTCACATGGCGAGTGACGCACCCAAAGGGAACCGGGTTTTACGCATGCGCCCTTGATTGACCGGGGCTCAATGGAGTCACTCAGGTTCTTTTATAGTTCAATGGTCACGAATTCTGATGTCAAGCCGTCTGGAAAACCGGTCTGGAACCCCCGACTAATTTCTACATCAGACGGTCTTGTGACAGAAACCGTCGCATATTGTCCATTATAGCCTTTCAGTGGTATCGTAATCGCTTCAGATATTGTTGAGTAAACATTGCCACATATTACCCTGGCTCAAACTCCCCCTTTCTCCTTTACGAAACAGCTTGAAAGGTGTCTGAAGTCATTTGTATAAAGGCAGACTAGTAGAAAACGTCCAACGGGTGAGTGAGTGAGTGAGTGCGTGCGTGCAGTGATGTAATAAATACGGAAAAATCGGATGTCATTGAGTTCAAGAATGGCCAAGAACATGAAAGACACAAAACATGACAAGATAATTCGTTATAATAATGGACTTTAGATAAGCTTTTCTTGTTATTTAGTATTTTAAGAGACTCAATTAAAACAAATTATATCAAAAACACTTTAAAGCAGGGGGTTGATTTTTTTTTTTTTTTTAGATATGGTTTTGTGGATATAACGTTGACCAAAATCATGACATTCTACATTTCAAAGAGTTCAGAGTATCAATAAACTGACCAGTTTTACTCCTCCATATCTCTCAAATCTAATAGTGTGCGAACATCTGTAAAACAAATGTGTCCGTGTTTCAGGTTCATCATTGGAGAATGTTTCATCAATTTCTGTTAACATTGACACCATGTGTTTTGGAGGGGTACATATTGTGTAAAAAATATTTAGGTGCACCTCTCTTATCTTATTAGAAATACCACATTTGAAGGGACAAAGCCAAGACTTTTGACATTGAGTGTTTGTTTTTCCACACAGTTGGTAAATTAAATGTTCATCTCCTTACATGTGGATTCGTGTACAAGAAGAGAGAGAGCTGGATAAACAAACCGAGATACACCCTCAGCCTTTGTTAATAGAACCATTCTTAACTAATACATTTAATGGCTGATGACCCTGGTATAGGCATCGTAGGTTATCTGAGACATGCCAGACATTGCACATTTGTTGCCAAGCAAGGAATGTTTTTCTCCCTCCAATTACTGTTTAGAGATTTAAAACTAACAGAAAGCATAATCATAGTTAATTAACCCTTACCAGGATATAAATAGCTAAATAAATTGCTGTTTATATTGGGTCCTGGTAATAGGCCTATATGTTCTAACAGAGGCTTCAGCCTTTATTTAGCATTTATTATATCAATTATGATGATGAATGATGTATAATAATAATCTATGATTATTTTTGTCTTTATTTACTGTATACTATGTAACCCTATTTTGAATACAGAGGACACACACAGATGATTTGGGGTTTGGGTCCATTCTTTGGATCTCCGTCAACATAGTAGTTAACATGTCATAGCCTATACAAATAAAGCTTCATTGCCTGACTATTGACACATTTGGTGCAATTATGTATACTTTGTTGTGATATGGAAGCTGTTTCGTCGGCAGTTTACCATCTTTATTATATGCTGCTGTTGAGATAAGAAGAATGATCCTGATTGGTTAGGACAGGGTTAATGATGTAGAAGTTGGGTGGAGTTGAGTCACACACCCACACACAAATACTAGCATTTTAGTTTGGATCGTAGAGTAGTTGGCACGACAGTTGTCCAAGGAAAATGTGTAGAAGTGTTGTGAAGATTCCAGGTCTATTCCAGAGTTGGATGGCTTACTGATCCTGTGTTTGTGTGAAATCCAACCCACAGCCATTTCACAGAAAAAATGTCAGAAGAGAACATTGGAAGACGCAAGGAGAAGTGTGAGAATTGCACTAAACAGGTAAGCCCATGGAATGTTTGTGGTTTCACTGTGCAGTGTGCAAGTGTCTCTCTGCAACTGAAATTGCCCATCCAGTCGTTTCTGACCTAGTTGTTTGAGGTCATTACTTTTTGCATGTTATAGTCAAACATCATATTTTGTGTCCAATTCTAACATTGATTAATTTATTGATTTGTTGGTTGATTGGTAATTTCCAGTGCAACAAGAAGCAGAGGGATGAAGACATTAGCTCCCTTCCGGAGGAAGATGTAGCCAACGGAGAGGTCCCTGCCTCCTCCCATCTCCTCAAGCAGCAGGTGTTGCTGAGTGCCTGTCTGTCCTGTGAGGGCTGTGTGTCCGAGGAGGAGAGCCTAAAGATCTCCCAACAGAACCTGGAGGAGGTGGCCCGCGTCCTGGGCCTCAACAAGGTACTACTGGACCACTGACCAGGCTACCTGGGTCATATCCAATAGGCACCAAATGGAAGAAAATTGACTGAAACAGGGAGGGACTATTTGAACTTATCTAATAACAACTGATGTTTTCCCTTTTTCGTTTCAAAAGGTTTTGCTGAGGTGGTCACTAATGAATACAAACCTGGACACCTCACATGATTAGCCTCCCTGAGCACTTGTGGAGATCTGAGAGGCTTTATGATGTCTGTGCTTCAATAGTAGCTAAAGAGACAAGGGTATATACTGTCTGAGAGGAAAGAGGAACAATTGTGTTATCTTTGCTGTACTTAGTTTCCAGATGACCTCATGCCAGATTTGTTTTAATGTGTGTTGTTATTGCTGGTCTCTTTGCCTGGCATGCAGACTGATTGTTTGATTTCACTGAAATGTATGGGGCATTCAGTGTTGATGCCAGGTAAATGGTCTCTCTCTTCTCGGCCGACGTTTGACATGTCCCTCTCCCACTTTTTGTCATTGCAGAAGTGTGATGTGTCCAAACACCAGGTCCTAGTGGTGTCAGTGTGTCCCCAGTCTCTGCCTTTCTTCGCTGTCAAGTACGGTCTGGACATTCCTGAGGCCACACGCAAGCTCTGTGGCTTCCTCAAGAGCCTGGGTAAGTGAGCGTGTACAGTATCTATGTCTCTGTGCTGACTGGGGATTCCAGACAAGCCCTGTAGTTTCCTCAAAGATCTTTGTGTGGGTGTGTGCGTATGGTGATATACAGTGGGGCAAAAAAGTATTTAGTCAGCCACCAATTGTGCAAGTTCTCCCACTTAAAAAGATGAGAGGCCTGTAATTTTCATCATAGGTACACTTCAACTATGACAGACAAAATGAGAAAAAAAATCCAGAAAATCACATTGTAGGATTTTTAATGAATTTATTTGCAAATTATGGTGGAAAATAAGTATTTGTTCAATAACAAAAGTTTATCTCAATACTTTGTTATATACCCTTTGTTGGCAATGACAGAGGTCAAACGTTTTCTGTAAGTCTTCACAAGGTTTTCACACACTGTTGCTGGTATTTTGGCCCATTCCTCCATGCAGATCTCCTCTAGAGCAGTGATGTTTTGGGGCTGTTGCTGGGCAACACGGACTTTCAACTCCCTCCAAAGATTGTCTATGGGGTTGAGATCTGGAGACTGGCTAGGCCACTCCAGGACCTTGAAATGCTTCTTACGAAGCCACTCCTTCGTTGCCCGGGCGGTGTGTTTGGGATCATTGTCATGCTGAAAGACCCAGCCACGTTTCATCTTCAATGCCCTTGCTGATGGTAGGCTTTGTTACTTTGGTCCCAGCTCTCTGCAGGTCATTCACTAGGTCTCCCCGTGTGGTTCTGGGATTTTTGCTCACCGTTCTTGTGATCATTTTGACCCCACGGGGTGAGATCTTGCGTGGAGCCCCAGATCGAGGGAGATTATCAGCGGTCTTGTATGTCTTCCATTTCCTAATAATTGCTCCCACAGTTGATTTCTTCAAACCAAGCTGCTTACCTATTGCAGATTCAGTCTTCCCAGCCTGGTGCAGGTCTACAATTTTGTTTCTGGTGTCCTTTGACAGCTCTTTGGTCTTGGCCATAGTGGAGTTTGGAGTGTGACTGTTTGAGGTTGTGGACAGGTGTCTTTTATACTGATAACAAGTTCAAACAGGTGCCATTAATACAGGTAACGAGTGGAGGACAGAGGAGCCTCTTAAAGAAGAAGTTACAGGTCTGTGAGAGCCAGAAATCTTGCTTGTTTGCAGGTGACCAAATACTTATTTTCCACCATAATTTGCAAGTAAATTCATAAAAAATCCTACAATGTGATTTTCTGGATTTTTTTTCCTCATTTTGTCTGTCATAGTTGAAGTGTACCTATGATGAAAATTACAGGCCTCTCATCTTTTTAAGTGGGAGAACTTGCACAATTGGTGGCTGACTAAATACTTTTTTGCCCCACTGTATATATATAGAGAGAGAGAGTGTGTGTGTGTGTGATTAGTAGAGCACAGCGTGTGTATGTGAAATAAAAGTGCGGTACATTCATTGGCATCTACCGTAACAGATGAATCATTCTCTTCCCTTCTCTCTCACCCTCCCTTTCTGTCTGTAGGAGTGCAGTATGTGTTTGATACTACTCTAGCAGCAGGCTTCAGTATTCTGGAGAGCCAGAGAGACTTTGTCCAGAGGTACAGCAGGAGGCACCATGATAGCCAGGCCCTACCCATGTTCACCTCCTCCTGTCCAGGTAATATTTACACAATCTCCTTGTTCCTCCCCCTCTTTCCCTCTGCACACACACACACACACACACACACACACACACACACACACACACACACACCACAACCTGAGTATAAAATATTAAGCAGCTTTGTTGTGTTTCAGTTGAACAGTTTTGTGTGCTGTTTGAGGGATGTGTGGCATTATTAAGGTAAGGGTATTAAGGGTTGGACCTAGCTCCCATTTGAAAGTAGAGATAGCAGAGCCGGGCTGGGAGGGAGAGATACAGACACAGCCTCACACCACTCCCTTCCCTGGAGATAGGCCTTTGAGGAGGGGAGTTGCCCTCCCTCTTCTGCTCTCTCATTCAAATCAAATTGTATTTGTCACATGCACCGAATACAACGGGTGTAAGCCTTACCGTGAAATGCTTACTTACGCTCTCTCATGTACTCGTTCTCCTCATGTTCTCTTTTTTTTCTGTTTGTCTTGCTCGCTCTACATCTTTCTCTGACCTCATCCCTTTAGATAATAAAACCATAAGCTTAGGACTCATGTCAATTTCATTATTCCACTTCTGTTCAGGGTGGATCCGGTACGCTGAGCGTGTTCTGGGCAGTCTGGTCATTCCTCACATCTGTACGGCCAGGTCTCCTCAACAGATCATGGGCTGTCTGGTCAAAGACTATTTCGCCAAACAACAGGTCAGCGCTATTTGTGTGTTGTAACAACCCACCCCGTACAATTAAATGAAATTCATGAGAACATGTGAATATTGATTGATGCCACACTATTCATGTGTTTTAACCATGTTACTCATCTCACACAGCAGGTGAATAGTGGTGTCTGCTTTGTGTTTGTAGAAGCTGAGCCCAGACAAGCTTTACCATATTATGGTGGCTCCATGCTTTGATAAGAAACTGGAGGCAGTGCGAGAGGAGTTCTACAACAGTCTCCTGGAGAGCAGAGATGTGGACTGTGTCCTCACATCAGGTACTATGCTCTCATTACCTCTACCTCTACACCCCTTGACTTTTTCCACATTTTCTGGGATTAAAATGGATTTGTCATTTTTTTTGTCAGTCTACACAAAATACTCTGTCAAAGTGGAAGAAAAATTCAAACTCTTTGTAAAAAAATTATGACAAATAAAACACTAATGTGCATTCGGAAAGTATTCAGACCCCTTGACTTTTTCCACATTTTATTACGTTACAGCCTTATTCTAAAATTGATTAAATAACACACAATACCCCATAATGACAATGCGAAAACAGGTTTTTAAAAATGTTTGCAAATGTAGCAAATACTAAAAACATAAATACCTTATTTACATAAGTATTCAGACCCTTAGCTCATTTTCGAGTCTCATAGCAAAGGTACATCCTCTTTCCATTTATCACCCTTGATTTGTTTTGAAAACTTGATTGTAGTCCACCTGTGATGAATTCAATTGATGGACATGATTTGGAAAGGCACACACCTGTCTAATAAGGTCCCACAGTTGACAGTGCTGCAAGCCATGAGGTCGAAGGAATTGTCCGTAGAGCTCCGAGACAGGATTGTGTCGAGGCGCATATCTGGGGAGGGGTACCAAAACATTTCTGCAGCATTCCACCAATTAGGCCTTTATGGTAGAGTGGCCAGAAGCCACTTCTCAGTAAAAGGCACATGACAGCTCGCTTGGAGTTTGCCAAAAGGCACCTTAAGACTCTCAGACCATGAGAAACGAGATTCTCTGGTCTGATGAAACCAAGATTGAACTCTTTGTCTTGAATGCCAAGCAGAAACCTGGAGGAAACCTGGCACCATCCCTATGGTGAAGCATGGTGGTGGCAGCATCATGTTGTGGGGATGTTTTTCAGCGACAGGGACTGGGAGACTAGTCCGGATCGAGGGAAAGATGAACGGAGCAAAGTACAGAGAGATCCTTGATGAAAACCTGCTGCAGTGTGCTCAGGACCTCAGACTGGGGCGAAGATTCAGCTTCCAACAGGACAACGAAGGAGTGGCTTCGGGACAAGTCTCTGAATGTCTTTGAGTGGCCCAGCCAGAGCCTGGACTTGAACCCGATCGAACATCTCTGGAGAGACCTGAAAATAGATGTGCAGGGACGCTCCCTATCCAACCCGACAGAGCTTGAGAGGATCTGTAGAGAAGAATGGGAGAAACTCCCCAAATACAGATGTGCCAAGCTTGTAGCGTCATACTCAAGAAGACTCGAGGCTGTAATCGTTGCCAAAGGTGCTTCAACAAAGTACTGCGTAAAGGGTCTAAATCATATTTTTGTTTTTGCTTTGTCATTATGGGGTATTGTGTGTAGATTGAGGGAATAAAAACCCAATTTAATCCATTTTAGAATAAGGCTGTAATGTAAAAGAAAAAGTGGAATAATTCAAAGGGACTGAAATCTTTTTGAAATCCCTGTACCTTGATTACATAAGTATTCAACCCCCTGACTCAATACATGTTAGTCACCTTTGGCAGTGATTACAGCTGTAAGTCTTTCTGGGTAAGTCTCTAAGAGCTTTGCACACCTGGATTGTACAATATTGGCGCATTGTTCTTTTAAAAATTCTTCAAGCTCTGTCAAATTGGTTGTTCATCATTCCTATAAAGCCATGTTCATGTCTTGCCATAGATTTTCAAGCCAATTTAAGTCATAACTGTGAACATTTCCAGTCTATATATGGCATTGTGTTTTGGTTATTGTAAAGGAAAATGCTCGCTATCCTCAAACTCCCTGTCATAAAACAACCAAGGCGCAGCGTGCATGTCGTTCCACATCTTTTAATAGGAGTGAAGAACTTAACCAACAAAACAAACAGGTAAACCGCAAAGAACGTGACGCAACCGAGGTGCACACAAACACACGCAAAATAATAATTACCCACACATTAGGTGGGAAAAAAGGCTGCCTAAGTATGATTCTCAATCAGAGACAACGATAGACAGCTGTCCCTGATTTGAGAACCATACCCGGCCAAAACATAGAAATACTGAAACCTAGAATGCCCACCCCACATCACACCCTGACCTAACCAAATAGAGAAATAAAACGGCTCTCTAAGGTCAGGGCGTGACACAGGACATAAAGTTAAATTCTTTGCCACATTTTTTGAAGTTTTACTTTCGTGCCTTATTGCAAACAGGATACATGTTTTGGAATATATTTTATTCTGGACAGGCTTTCTTCTTTTCATCCTCGTTTTTTTCCCATCACAGCCATTAAACTGGCCTCATGGCCTCTTTGGCCTCATGGTGAAGTCCCTGAGCGGTTTCCTTGCTCTCCAGCAACCGAGTTAGGAAGTACACAGTCACTACAATGTATCTTTGTAGTGACTGTTTATTAATACACCATCCAAAGTGTAATTAATAACTTCACCATGCTGAAAGCGATATTCAATGTCTGCTTTTTTGTATTTTTACCCATCTACCAATAGGTGCTTTTCTTTGCGACCCATTGGAAAACCTCCCTGTTCTTTGTGGTTGAATGTTTCGAATTCAATGCTCGACTGAGTCACCTTACAAATAATGCGGGGTACAGAGATGAGGTAGTCATTCATCAATGATGTTCAACACTATTATTGCACACGGAGTTCATGCAACTTATTATGTGACTTT
Organism: Salvelinus namaycush; assembly: GCF_016432855.1. Classification (NCBI taxonomy): domain Eukaryota; kingdom Metazoa; phylum Chordata; class Actinopteri; order Salmoniformes; family Salmonidae; genus Salvelinus; species Salvelinus namaycush. The sequence continues at coordinate 23,533,590 of NC_052341.1, read as the reverse complement.
TTAAGTACGTTTTTACTCCTGAACTTATTTAGGCTTGCCATAACAAAGGGCTTACTCATTGACTCAAGACATTTCAGCTTTTCATGTGTAATTAATCCCCCCCCCCCCCCCCCCAAAAAAACTTTCATTCCACTTTGACATTATGAGGTTTGTGTGTCGATCAGTGATGCAACATTCAGGCTGTAATACAACAAAATGTAGAATAAGTCAAATGTTTTGAATACTTTCTGAAGGCACTGCATAAATAAAATGTTATTTGTCACATGTGCCGAATACAACAGGTATTACCTTACCGTGAAATGCTTACTTACAAGCCCTTAACCAACAATGCAGTTTTAAGAAAATACCCCCAAAAAAGTAAGAAATAAGAATAACAAATTATTAAAGAGCAGCAGTAAATAACAATAGCGGGGCTATATACAGGGGGTGCCGGTACAGAGTCAATGTGCGGGGGCACCGGTGTCGAGGTTATTGAGGTAATATGTACATGTAGGTAGAGTTATTAAAGTGACTATGCATAGATAATAACAGAGAGTAGCAGCAGTGTAGAAGAGGGTGTGGGGGTGGGGGCAATGCAAATAGTCTGGGTTGCCATTTGATGTTCAGGAGTCGTTTGGCTTGGGGGTAGAAGCTGTTTAGAAGCCTCTTGGACCTAGACTTGGCACTCCGGTACCTCTTGCTGTGCGGTAGCAGAGAGAACCGTCTATGACTAGGGTGGCTGGAGACTTTGACAATTTTTAGGGCCTTCCTCTGACACTTCCTGGTATAGAGGTCCTGGATGGCAGGAAGTTTGGCCCCGGTGATGTACTGGGCCGTACACGCCCTGCGGTCAGAGGCCGAGCAATTGCCATACCAGGCAGTGATGCAACCCATCCAGATGCTCTCAATGGTGCAGCTGTAAAATCTTTTGAGGATCTGAGGACCCATGCCAAATCTTTTCAGTCTTCTAAGGGGATATAGGTTTTGTCATACCCTCTTCACAAGTGTCTTGGTGTGCTTGGACCATGTTAGTTTGTTGGTGATGTGGACGCCAAGGAACTTGAAGCTCTCAACCTGCTCCACTACAGCCCCGTCGATGAGAATGGGGGCGTGCTCGGTCCTCCTTTTCCTGTAGTCCACAATCATCTCCTTTGTCTTGATCACGTTGAGGGAGAGGTTGTTGTCCTGGCACCATACAGTCAGGTCTCTGACCTCCTCCCTATAGGCTCTCTCATCGTTGTCGGTGATCAGGCCTACCACTGTTGTCATCAGCAAACTTAATGGTGGTGTTTGAGTTGTGCCTGGCCGTGCAGTCATGAGTGAACAGGGAGTACAGGAGGGGGCTGAGAACGCACCCCTGAGGGGCCCCTGTGTTGAGGATCAGAGTGGTGGATGTGTTGTTACCTACCCTTACCACCTGGGGGGCGACCCGTCAGGAAGTCCAGGATCCAGTTACAGAGGGAGGTGTTTAGTCCCAGGGTCCTTAGCTTAGTGATGAGCTTTGAGGGCACTATGTTGTTGCGAACGCTGAGCTGTAGTCAATGAATAGCATTTTCACGTAGGTGTTCCTTTTGTCCAGGTGGGAAAGGGCAGTGTGGAGTACAATAGAGATTGTGCCATCTGTGGATCTGTTGGTGCGGTATGGAAATTGGAGTGGGTATAGGGTTTCTGGGATAATGGTGTTGATGTGAGCCATGACCAGCCTTTCAATGCATTTCATGGCTACAGTGGTGAGTGCTACGGTTCGGTAGTCATTTAGGCAGGTGATCTTAGTCCCTGTGCCCAAGAACACTATGGTGGTCTGCTTGAAACATGTTGGTATTACAGACTAAGACAGGGAGAGGTATATCTATCTGCTTTACCTCTTTCTTTCTCTCTCTCTTTTCATCAACTATTTTCTTCCTTTCATCATTTCCAGCCTCCTCCTCTCACAAGATGCCTCGATGCCAGCTATTCTTTCAATTCCCTGTCTCCAATACCTAGACCCACTTCATTACCCCCTCTCTATCCCCAGAAATTGAGAAACATCAGACAGTGAGGGAGGTCATTCGTGTTTATACTGTAAACCTGTAGGTTTTATAATTTGTCCATTGTTTAATGTAAGACTGTAAATCCGTGTGTGTGTGTTCCAGGGGAGGTGTTCCACATGATGGAGCAGATGAAGGTGTCATTAGCAGACCTAGACTCCGTCCCTCTAGACCACGTGTGAGTGTTTCACTTTTCACTGGCCTCTTATCAGGAAGTTTGTGTCCGTGCTCAATGTGGGGCTCATTGCTCAGTGAAGCGGTGATGTGTGTGTGTGTCCTTCCTCCTAATCAATTAAATCAAATCAAGCTTTATTTATACAGCACATTTCAGACATGGAATGCAACGCAATGTGCTTTAAAAGAATCAACAAATAAATTAATGAAAGCTGAAATGTTTTACTACACAACAAACATAAAACAAAAGAAAGACACAAACTGAACTAAAAAGCACCCTAAGGAAAAGCAAAGGTAAAAAGATGTGATTTAAGAAGTCTTTTAAATATGTCCACAGCTTCAGCCCCCCTCAGGCTATTCCAGAGGCTGGGGACATAATAACTAAAGGCTGCCTCTCCATGCCTCTTTGTCCTAGGCTTTGTGATAGTTCATCTGGCACTGGCCTTTTAACTGAGGAACCTACTGGGTACATAACTTAAAAGCATGTCTGACATGTATTGGGGTGCACAATCGTGGATTGATTTATAAACCAATAGAAGAATCTTAAAATGAATTCTAAAACTCACAGGCAGCCAGTGCAGAGACCTTAAAACCGGTGTAATGTTTGCTCTCTGTCTGGTCTTGGTCAGTACCCGTGCTGCAGAATTATGTATGTTTTCAGAGGACCAATGGCTTTCTTGGGTAGACCAGGCAGGAGAGCATTACAGTAGTCAAACCTGCTTGTAATAAAAGCATTGATGAGTCTCTCTGTATCAGCCTGAGAGAGAAATGGCTGTACCATGGCACTGTGGTAAAAGCTCTTGTGGTCACATTCCTAATGTGGGATTCAAAATTGAGTTCAGAATATAAAATAACACTTAGGTTTTTTACCTGGTGTTTTATCTTTATTGCCCATTAATTAAACTATGCGTTTAGAGCGCGGGCTCCCGAGTGACGCAGAGGTCTAAGGCACGGCATCTCGGTGCAAGAGGCGTCACTACAGTCCCTGATTCGATTCCAGGCTGTATTACGTCCGGCCGTGATTGGGAGTCCCATGGGCCTGCGCACAATTGGCCCAGCGTCATCTGGGTTTGGCCGGGATAGGTCGTCATTGTAAATAAGAATTTGTTTCTTAACTGACTTGCTTAGTGAATAAAAAAAATATTATCTCTCTGTGCTTTGGCTCCAACAATAATTACCTCGGTCTTGATTTAGCTGGAGGAAGTATTTAAATCACTAATACAGTCTAATCGTTTATCCACGGAGCTAAAATCCTCTGGGGACACAGAAATGTAAAGCTGTGTATTGTGTGCGTAGCAGTGAAAATCAATGCTGTGCTTTCTGATAATGCTGCCAAGGGGTAACATATATAAACTGAACAGTACGGGACTCAAAATCTAACCTTGGAACGCCACATGTGATATGTATTCTCTCTGAGTTATGTTCACCAAGGGTGACAAACTCTCAACCGGTTAAATAGTTCCAAACCAATTTAGAACTGGACTGGAGAGGCCAACCCACCTCTCCAGTCTGTCCAGAAGGACATCTCATGGTCAACAGTGTCTAATGCAGTACTTAAATCTAAGAGTACAAGGACAGAGAGAAAAATACTGTTGGCACTTAACTCTTTTAGCTGTTTGAAAACCAATTTCTCCAGGTTGGAGATTGGCTGAAAATTGCTAACAACTGAATAATCTATATTTTGTTTCTTTGTTAGCACTTCTGTTTAGTTATTTTATGATATGAAGTACGTTTTTACTTGTATTGAAAGCGCTAAACAAATAGTTTATTATTATTATGCGTGTGTCTGTGAGTGTATTTCTGTGTGTTAGGTTCAGTGACTCAGAGTGTGTCACGTTCTTCTTCGTCTCCATGTTAGCCTGAGTGGTGTGGGGGATCCAGCCTTGGTGAGACACCAGGGCAGAGGATCGGAGGGCTTCCTGGAACACATCTTCAAATATGCTGCTTCTGAACTGTTTAGTCTGGATGTAGAGGAGATCACATACAAGACTCTCAGGTAAGTTCGGAGGAGGGGAGAGAGGGATGACTGGGACAGAGAGAGAAATTGAAGACCTTGAACTGAGAAAGATGGAGAGGGAAGGATGAGAGCAGAGAGGGGTAGGAAAGGGGGTAGAGGAAGCAGGCTGTAAAAGAGGACGTGAGTTTAAATATCCCTCTCATTCTGTCTCCCCTCCCTTCCTCCCTCTAGGAACCGTGACTTTCAGGAGGTGTGTCTGGAGCGGGATGGGGAGGTGCTGCTGCAGTTTGCATCCGTCTACGGCTTCAGGAACATCCAGACCCTGGTCCACCGCATGAGGAAAGGACACGTCCCCTACCAATTGGTAGAAGTGCTATCCTGCCCCGGAGGTAACCCATTGGCCCAGCCACCTGTCAGTCACATCTACTTCCTAGTTCTGGTTTGGTTTTGGGTTAATGTGACGAGGCAATTGTGAAAACCTGTGTTAGAAATTCTTTCACAAATCGTTTTTTACAATTGAGTAACCCCAGACTAGGCTGCCATTGAACTTAAATCCACCGGTGCAAGTGTAAAAAATGTAACTGAGGAAGCTGAATTCATGTAGAAACTACACTAGTAATTTAGTGTGATCTTTATTGTCCCAATGAATGTTGACCCTTCATTCTCCCATCTTCTCTCTCTCTCTCCTCTCTACCTCCCCCTCTTCTATTCTCTCCCCCATCTCCCCTCTCTCTCCCCAGGTTGTGTGAGTGGTCGTGGGCAGGCGCAGGGAGAGACAGGAGGTCGGGTGGACAAAGCCTTGGTTCAGCAGATGGAGGAGGCCTACAGCAGTCTACCAGTCAGGCTGCCTGACACCAACCCTGGGCTACACATTCTCTACCAAGACTGGCTGGAGGGACAGGACTCAACGCACGCCAACACACTCCTACACACACAGTACCAGCAGAGCCCCAGCCAGACACGGACACACACAAAGCCCCCGCACATACAGTGGTGAGACACACACACAGAAAACTCCAACACACCTCAACATCCAAAAGCCCAATATGAGTGGTATCAGGACACTGACCCTTTCTCTTCTAAGGACCATTACAATGCTTCCCATAGGTACCATTGTATAGGCGGGGAGGGCCAGAGGACCTGGATGTTGCTTTTGTGGTCCTTTGCACCCTGCCTAAAGAATAATCTATGGAAAGGACTGGACCAGTATATCCCAGAAAGACTTGATTCTGGACTTACTTCAATACACCACAAGGTGGTGCTGTTGTTCCATCTGTTTCACTGCTCTAGACTGCTGTGGAGGCTGGTCCACTGTGCTCTCACACCATGGAGGGGGAAACGAAGATATGGGAAAAGGACGCTAGTGCCAAATATGTGGGCTAGATTCCAGAGAGAATCAATTATGTGACGGAGCACAACATTTAATCCAGAGGGACACATTTGCAGGATGGACAACATTTCATCTGCCAGCCAAAGGAGCAGTAACCCTGGGAGGAATAATATTCGATCCAAGGGGATGAAGCTGGAAAACTATCACACAAATGTGTCCTGTTAACGTACTGAATGTTAAGCCTGTAAGAAGATCGAGATGCCTTAGTAGTATTGCATTTCAGAGGGGTAAAAATATCCCAAATCTTCAACATAAAACCAGGTGTACTTGTTTCAACTGTGAAATGTACATGTTGTTTTGTCTCCTGTGATTCCAAAATGATCAATCAATCAATTGATTGAAAATGATAGATCTTCTCACTAATAATGCTGATAGTGCTGTTGTGACTGCCATTTGCATTGCGTGTGTTCATCCATGTAATAATCACTGCAATCAATTTGGTAAACAGCTGTGGGATAGGGATGGAGAAATATAACCACTCTCAAATTAATAGACAAAGCTTTTGATACTTTTTCATTTATTTGTATTTTTTTTAACCTTTTTATACCGGTTTTTTTCTCATTGAGATAACATCTCTTTTTCAAGAGAGACCTGAAGAGAGACTTACCATTTATGATTTAAAAATTATAGTTTTAACCATAACAAATCAAATGTTATTTGCCAAATGTTTTGTAAACAACAGGTGTAGACAAACAGTGAAATGCTTTCTTACGTGTCCTTTTCCAACAATACAGAGTTAAAGATATAAAACATAGAATTAGTGACCCGAGGAATGAATACACAGTAAATAACAATGAATGTTTTGTTGATATTTACATTGTTTGCAAACAAATGAATAAAACAAGCTCATATTTAGGGTTCTGATGGGGTACGACAGTTGATATAAGCATGAGGCATTTATAAGTTATATTTTTCAATAGTTATTGGGTATACATCAATCATTTACAAGTCCAAAAATGAATGTACCAATCGCAGATTGGCCCTTTTAAGGTTATTGTTTTATTTGACCATATAGTGTCAGTGTCATACTGATGAACGTTAAAACAATTCCAACCTGGAAATCAGTCTGATTTGAATTCATTCTGAAATGGGACTGAGAATATATCCCTTAACCCCTCGCTCTCTCTCTTTCTCTCTAGAATGCTATAGACTCTAGATCCTAGAATTTTGAAAATGTGTGGAAAACACATCAAATCATCCACCTCTGTTCTGACAAAAAATAAAGTGATGCAAAGGTTGCATTTTAGTACTGCAGGCTAGGGCTCTTTCACCTCTGTAAACTATAGTTGCAAGTTTTAGTGTCACAAGTACAGTTTAATGCCTTTCTTGCAAACTCATAACCCAACAATGCAATAATTAATAACAATGTATTACTAGAAGAAAAACACGAGAAATAAGAATAGGAAATATGAAAAAAGAAAATATGGAAATATGAAACACACAAAGTAAGTAATTAAGCATTCTATATACAGGAAATATTTATAAATCAGATCCAATACCATATTTGCATGTGCAGGGATACTGGAGTGATGGAGGTAGATATGTATAGGGGTAAGGTGACAGGGATACTGGAGTGATGGAGGTAGATATGTATAGGGGTAAGGGGACAGGGATACTGGAGTGATGGAGGTAGATATGTATAGGGGTAAGGGGACAGGGATACTGGAGTGATGGAAGTAGATATGTATAGGGGTAAGGGGACAGGGATACTGGAGTGATGGAGGTAGATATGTATAGGGGTAAGGGGACAGGGATACTGGAGTGATGGAGGTAGATATGTATAGGGGTAAGGGGACAGGGATACTGGAGTGATGGAGGTATATATGTATAGTGGTAAGGGGACTAGGCTGCAGGATATAAGATTAACATAGTAGCATTGCATGTGAGTGGGGTGTAGACCAGTATAAAATGTATGTGCATATTATATGTGAGTGAGCAAATGATGGAGTGAGTGTTTGTGTTGGAGTGACGATGTCTGTGAGTGTGTATATATTGAAATAAAAATGCAACCAGAGGATGGCAGTAAACCTCTAAATAGTATGCTGCTGTGGCTGGATATTAGAGCAGGGCCCAGATCTTCCCTCTTTCTTGTACAGTGTGTATTCTATCTTGGGAATCAGGAAAGTCTGGTTTAGTTTATTTTCCATTCAAACTGTAAACAGATTTGACCATATATAAGTCAATGTTTGCTTTGCCTGTTTGTTGCTTTGTCTCAGCAGTGCATAATACATATTGTTTCAGATGAGTTTGTCATGAGCTTTTGTTTTCATTGACTACACTAAAGCTTGTTGTGTTTTCTTTTTTATTGATGCAGTAGTAGTTAAGATGGGGAGAAGTCTGTCTATAATAAAGCGATGCTCTGCCTTCTCAACAACACTATCAACAGGACAGGTCCTACAGGCCCTAGTTTTGTCGCACCTTGACTACTGTTCAGTCGAGTGGTCAGATGGCACAAAAAAGGACTTGCAATTGGCTCAGAACAGGGCAGCTTGGATGTACACAGAGAGCTAATATTAATAATATGCATGTCAATCTCTCCTGGCTGAAAGTGGAGGAGAGATTGACTTCGTCACTACTTTTATTTATGAGAGGTATTGACATGTTGAATGCACCGTGCTGTCTGTCTAAACTACTGGCACACAGCCCGGACACCCATGCATACCCCACAAGACATGCCACAATAGGTATCTTCACAGTCCCCAAGTCCAGAACAGATTATTGGAGGCACACGGTTCTACATAGAGCCACGAATACGTGGAACTCTATTCCACATCAAGTAACTGACACAAGCAGTAAAATTTGATTTAAAAAAACAGATTTAAAAAAAAAAACTTTATGGAACAGCGGGGACTGTGATGCAACACAGACATTGGCACAGACGCAGGCACACACACTCACACAAACACAATAACATACGCACTATACATACACATGGATTTAGTACTGTAGATATGTGGTAGTGGTGGAGTAGGGGCCTGAAGGCACACCGTGTGTTGTGAAATCTGTGAGTATTGTAATGTTTATAAAATTGTATAAACTGCCTTAATTTTGCTGGACCCCAGGCAGAGTAGCTGCTGCTTTGGCAGGAACTGATGGGGATCCATAATAAATACCAATACAAATACAGCCCCTACAAACATGTAATTGGGAATGTTGATTGACGGCAACAAAAAGTCTAGTGCAAACAGGAAAAAACTATTCAGGCTCAGTGCCCATGTTAAAACCTGTCGGATCAGAGAGAGACATCGTGACAGTGTAATCGTGACAGTCCGATACCTCCTCCAATGAGATCCATACATTTGCAGATTGCCTCAGTAAAGAGTAAGGGAAAGTTAAAAGGGGAATATCCACTCTCTCCACCCACTCACTTTTCCCACAGTTATAACCTGGGACACTGCATTATATGGATTTATTGGACAGAAGAACCTCCAGAGGCTGTGAGCTTGTAAGTGCATTATACCTACTATTTAGATCATTGTGTGATCGTGTGAGTGTGTGTGTGTGTCAGGATTTATTAGTCACCTGACCTCGAGGTGACATCTCATGGTTACGCTCAGGGTCTCTTTCTCAGAATGACCTTTAGAGTCTGTGTTTGATGGTGAATTCAGCTGAACTGTGGGTGTTTCTTTGGCACTGAGGCTGAGAAGAGAGGAAACTGCATAAACTTGAAAATATTTTGGTGTACTCTGGGACTAGGGCTGACACAATTAGAAATCCCTGATCACGCTTGTAGGCGATGTCATGGCAATGTTGGCTAGCTAAGCTCATGCGCAGAAACACATCATCGGGTCTAACGTTGTCACCCGCCGAACTGCGGGACACATGAAAATGTGTCAGTTTGTCACTTTCATGACCTGGCCTCCACAATCACCCGGCCTCAACTCAATTGAGATGGTTTGGGATGAGTTGGACCGTAGAGTGAAGTAAAAGCAGCCAACAAGTGCTCAACATATGTGGGAACTCCTTCAAAACTTTTGGAAAAGCATTCCATGTGAAGCTGGTTGAGAGAATGCCCATTGTGCAAAGCTGTCATCAAGGCAAAGGGTGGCTACTTTGACGAATCTAAAATCTATAATATATTTTGATTTGTTTAACACTTTTTTGGTTACTACATGATTCCATGTGTTATTTCATAGTTTTGATGTCTTCAGTATTATTCTACAATGTAGAAGATAGTACAAATAAATAAAACCCTTGAATGAGTAGGTATGTCCTAACTTTTGACTGGTACTGTATATATATTCCACTTTGACATGACAGAGCATTTAGTTTTACAATTAAATCAATTTTACTCCCACTTTGTAACACAATAAAATGTGAAGAAATCCAAGGGGTATGAATACTTTTGCAAGGCACTGTACATATACTCTTTAAGTTATTCATGTGTTGTGGTCTTTTTTTCTCTGTGCTTTAAGACAGATACACTCACTGGCAAAATGCTTCTGTTGTTTCTGTGTCTGGTTTTGGGAACTTCACAAGGACAAGGTAAATTTCAAACTGCAAACTTAGGTGAAATGATGTTTGTTTTGGTACAATACAATATAATACAGCATTGTTATATATGATAATGAACATGTGAATGTCCACTTTTATCATTGTATATATATGAGCATATGTATCATACTGATATCATCCATTGATATCCTTTTTGTTTTCCAGGGGTTAATGTAACGTGTGACAATGCATCGCTTTCAAAAGACCAGCAATTGACACTGTGCTGTACACTGGATTACACTGCCATACAAACTCTCAACCATGGGACAAATGACACAACATGTGTTACTGAGTGGTATGTATGGAAGTGTTCAGATATTGTAAAACTGAATTGTACTGAAGACTGTCACATGGAAGAAACGGAAGCACCGTCACGAAAATGCTATTATACGAAAGGAATTGTTACAAAAGCTGATGAGGGTAAATACACTTTTTCCATTGGCACAAACTGTGGGACTGGTTCAGGGACAACAAGCTTTTTCAATGTTCCAGTTACTGGTGAGTACAATGCTAAAGTACAAAGCACTACATCAACTACTCCTGTGTCAATTCACTGTCCGGTAGGATATGCTATGCTTTACCGGACAGTGACCAGTCTATATTGACTAGGGTTAAATGGGCCCTGAGTTTTTCCCGATCATATGATATGACCAGGAAAAGCTTTAGTAATTATTAAATGTGATAATACAATATTCCTATATAAATTCAATATACGGCTTTGTACTGTGACGTTTGTGAGTATTCAGTGTGTTCACAGCAAACTTATCTTCATTTTCTCAGTGAAAAGTGTTGACAACGGGAGAGACCAACAAGATGGGAGAGACCAACAAGCTCCTGTATGGTTAGCCCTGGTTGTTATCATCAGCGTCATCGCTGTTCTGGGCGTTCTATTGTTTCTCAAAACTTCCCGTTCTGGCAGAGGATTGATGGAACGACTCAAGAGTTCTATGACCCAGAGCAACAACAACCCTGAAGTTTCAAGAGAGGCACTTAACATGGTGTCTGCATAACATTCAGCGTGAGCCAGTTGGCTTGTTGGTTCTTTCGAAATGAACTCAACGTTGACCTCTGCTATGTTGCTGTATGTCAGACGCATTCTATACCAATAAGACACTACTCACTTTTGCACCTAAATTAGTTTTGCACCAACATTTGTGGAATCAGTTAGTGAAATCACTAATAATCGTCTTTCACAGAAAAAAAGGGTGCTATCTAGAACCTAACAGAGTTCCCTCATCATCCCCATAGGAGAACCCTTTGAATAAATCTGGTTCCAGGTAGAACCCTTTTCATAACATATGTTTGTTAGTAAATGGAGTTGGTTTTGGTCTCTATATACTGTACATTGATGTGTTGTAATATTCTGTAATATTCTGCTCAATTCACAAGCATTGTTTTCATAACTACTAAGCTAAGCTTGTTTTTAGTTTTAGCCCTAACTCTGACATAATATTCTGGGATTCATGTTTTTATTTATGAATATAAAATGTTATTGATTTGTGTACAAATAAACTTTTGGAAATAACCAGTCTTCATAATGTTATTTCTCTCATATAGAGCTTGTTGTCTTGTACCGAATTATTATCACCAACAATAATGTACATTTCAGTTATCAAAGCACATACAGAGTACCTGTCAGCAGAAAATAACCACAACACTTCCTGTGAACAAGTCAACAGAGGAAACTCTTCTCTATCCATTTATTCAGTTGTTCTTCATTTTACCCTGCCAAAAGACAGTTCACCAGTCAGTTGTGAGTGTTTTGCATGTGTGGAAGAGTGTGTGGAGTTCTCTGATAAATGCAGCTGGTACCTAGGTGGCAGGATGGATGTTCTGTTGTGGAGATGTGTGCTGGGACTCCTCTGCACACCTGCAGTGCTCACCTGGACAGGTAAGTGAGTTTTTAGTTGACCTTAAATGGACAATAAACCTTCAGACAAAAAACAAGGAGGACCAAGGTGGCATTCTTGTCTTCATAATAACAATATGTCTAAAACCTGGGCCCCTGTCTATCTATCTCTCTCCCTGCAAGTTTCCCAGAGCCCCAGTGCCGTATCTCTGATGAAGGTCAACTCCTCGGCCGAGATCCTCTGCTCCACATCACTACCCGACCCCACAGGCCTCTACCTCATGGGTCGATTCCACGACAACAGAGATGTGCTGTACTTGTCGATAGCTGACAGAGCAGTCGGTAAGATCACAATCCACAATGGGTTCAGAGGTCGGGTCACAGTACAGCCAGACCAGGACCAGGAGGTCAAGCGGTGCTGTGAGTTCACACTGAGGCTGTCCCAGCTTGGGGTGGAGGACACAGACAGTTACTACTGCAGCTGGAGGTACTACGATACCAAAAGGAAAGTGCTGGTACAGCGGCACAGTAATGGCACCATCATCATTGTCAGAGGTACAAATATTTTTTTTTTTATTAAAGAAGAAGAAATGTTATTCATCAGGGTTAGAGTGAATTCCATTTTTCATTCAGATTGTCTTCCTCTTCCTGGATTAACAAAGAATTGGTATCCAATCATTATTCTAGAACTGTCTGTTACACACTTTTTTATGATGCGGTGTGAAAATATCGATCTCTGCAATTTCAACGACATACCACAACTGATGTAAGTGGTTTTAATGTGGCTAGTACTAGCTATGATCATGATTAGTGCACAAGATGTTAGGTATTGTGTTCCAATATGTGCAATACGGACTCACCATATTCCTTTGAATTTCTTTTGAATGAGTTTTCCCTGAGCAGTTGACCAGCCCAGGAAAAACTCTGGGTCAGAGTCAAAGGGCAATAAGGCCCAGAGTTTTTCAAGAAGACATGAAGCTGAACCACTTCTTCTAATTCCCTCTCCCCTCCATACAGAGAGAGATCCAGAGAAGGGCTGTGGCGGCGGTCAGACCATCATGGAACTCATCTTGATTGTGCTGAGTTGGACGGCCTTCATCGTCATCTTCTTCCTCTTCATTGGAGCTCTGATGTGGCGATGCACACGGGTAAGCCAATGTTTCTCTTATATTTGCCACTGCAAAAACATTCAAATAGTAATTATAATCATTTTCGGAATGGTAAAACGTTTTCAGTGTAACATTAAACATATTGGAGCAATATATATTTTTTATAAGATTATCTTTGAGAACTAACAATCACCATTCTCAGGGAGAATCTGAAATTCCAAAAATGTCATGGGCTGGGTTCAGAAAGCATAAGAACAAGCCATAGGCCAAGGCTAAATGTGTATAATTGTAGGAAATTATCTTTAAAACTGAAAATTCTCAGTCCCATGACAAAATGTGTAGAATTGCAGGAAATTAGCTTTAAAACAGCAACATTTTGTCTCTGTGGCCAAGAGGAGGGCCTATAAAACTGTGCCTTTGGCCATGCCCACTAACCCCCCCCCCATTCTGGATGAAGTCTAAGATGAGTGTGAATATGAATTTGTGAATATGAATCTACTGGCAAATCCTTCTCAATCCTTGTCATATGAAGATAAATTAATGATAAAACGTATCGGTGCTCATCGGCCATAAACATTACACATCAAGTTGGAAATCGCAAAAGCCATAGGCCAAGGCTAAATGTGTAGAATTGCAGGAAATTAGCTTTAAAACAGCAACATTTTGTCTCTGTGGCCAAGAGGAGGGCCTATAAAACTGTGCCTTTTGTCCATGCCCATGCCCACTAACCCCCCCCCCCCCCCCCCCTTCTGGATCTAAGGTGAGTGTGAATATGAATTTAAACATCTCTATGTTTTCCTACAGACCAAAAAGCATTACACACCAGCCAGGGACAATAGAAGACACCACCATCACCACCACCAGCATGTGTGTCCACAGCACAGGCCTACTGCTGACCCACAGTTCATCCACCCCAGCAGCTCTCCGGGCCATGTCGACTTTAAAGGGATACTGTAACATTGAAGGGAATGGAAGAAGTTATTCTGCAATTGCGGTAATAATTTACCTTTAGAGTGTCTACGTAGTTAGGTCTACTGTCTGTTCTCACAAATGGAATGTTCTTGAAATACTATTTTTGGCTAGATTTCAGATATATTTTCAGACGTCTGTCTGAGCAATCCATTATTTGCGTTTATTTGCCAAGTTGGTAGTTGTGCATTTCTGTTCATTGCATCTTACAGAAACATCAGTGCAATTAAATAGTGTGCAATTCTGTGCATTTGTAGGCTACTGTTCTCATGAGCTCTTTCTCACAAAATGTCTGTTTTTCTCTTCTTTTGTGTCTCCACTTCCGATTGTTATGGGAATTGTCTATGTTAACAGAAAGACTCTTTCTATGTGACTCAGTGATACTAACAGCGACGTACCATACCACATCCTGCAGTTTGATGTCTGACAAGCTTTCAGATCATATATCGGCTGCCTAATGTGTGAACAGGTCAATTGTTTTGTTTTTTGCACATCCAGCAGATTTAAAAGTGTTTTCGACAATGTTGCGCTAATCTGTTTGATTATCCTGCTCTTCATCTGACATGTCCTAATGTTACCAAGCTGAATATAAATTCCACGCAAGTCAAAGATATAAAATAGGCATGTGTCAGTCAATTCAACACATGCCCATTTAAAGAGATATTGCTGCATGACTTTGTATTTATGGATTCCCTGGTCTCCCTGACAGACAGCGGCGAGCCCCAGCTGTTTAGTTGATTTATATATATATATTTTGGGGGGGGTTGCGTGTTATTTTGGCATAATACGGGTCACAAATCAGTTTGCAAACAATGTAAAAAAAAATAAAGCTGCATACAGACATGGTCTCTTTTTGCTTTCTTGAGTAAGGCAGCTTCAAAATGCAGGTGTTTCAGCCTAGCTCAGTGCTTTCTGTGGTGGTGGAGCAGCCAACGGAAAATATGGAGCGTAGAGGTTGGTAATGTTCTTTAGTTGCACCGTGATTGGCTCAGTGTTCTGTCACTCATGGGGACACTACATCACTGCAAAATCTACAGGGAGAGCTCAAAAATTCAAGCCCCTTGGGTGCTGCCATAGATTTACATTAGAAGTGCCCAACCAAGCAGGCTCAAGGTCATTGGCACAGATAGAATGATGTCAAATCACATTATATCTACCATAGCTTTGATTGTCGTCAATCTACTGGCAAATCCTTCTCAATCCTTGTCATATGAAGATAAATTAATGATAAAACGTATCGGTGCTCATCGGCCATAAACATTACACAACAAGTTGGAAATCGCAAATTCAACAATGAGTGGTTTGAAAAGAATCAGTGGCTAACTGGAAGCTTCGCGAAGCAATCACCAGTCTGCTATTTAGTGGAGAGGGTGTGTGGTCCAGGTCCAGGTTTAAGGGTCTCTTTTCCAAGCTTAAAAGGATAAACATTCACTCGTAACACACCATGGGCCAGGAAAGGTTGAATACATTGACCATGCTGTCAATCCAGCATGACTTCTGACGCGTTCAAAACAACTGGGAACTCTGAAAAAAAATCTCAGACTGGGAAAATACTTTTTGAACGGTCATCCAACTCAGAATTCCAAGTCGGAAACTCGGGCCTCTTTCTAGACCTCCGACCTGAAGATCACTAACGTCATGAATGAACATTGTTTTTTTTGGAGTTCCCAGTTGTCTTGAAAGCACCATAAATCCTGAGAATGCCAGACTTTGATGACAAAATTTTCCCACAAGAAGGACCACCGTGCCACCTTCCTGTTCAAATGAGCACAGCACAACAAGGTGAGTCCAAAAGGGTATTGTATGCTGCTGCATAAATGATGTAATATGTCAGGGACATATGTATACTGTAGCTAAGAAAGTAATACTAAGTGTATGTTGGTAGTAAGCTCTTAGTAGCCCATGTGCGTCACCCTAATAATCTGGTCCCTTTCCCCCTCATAACTTAGCCTACTTTTCTGACTTGGTGGTGCACATGTAGCCTATAGCCTGTTTTAGAGAAATGTCATCATTGAATATTGTAAGAGCTTTCCTTGTCTGCTTATATGCCCCCTTATTTATCCTACGGTTCTGACTTGGTGTACAGGGACAATACTGTAAGAATGGACCATGTTCTGAATTCTGTTGCTGTACATTTGAAAAATGCTGAACAAATTCATATTGACTTTGTCCATTTTAGCTCGCTCATTAATATCTTAATCGGAATTACGGATTGCCTTTTATCTGCACATCGTTCCCTTATGCCATAGTTTGTACATTTCAATTGTCAGTAGAAACCACATTTGTTTAAACAAGTCAGCCATATTTACATTTACATTTAAGTCATTTAGCAGACGCTCTTATCCAGAGCGACTTACAAGTTGGTGCATTCACCTTATGATATCCAGTGGAACAACCACTTTACAATAGTGCATCTAACTCTTTTAAGGGGGGGGGGGGTTAGAAGGATTACTTTATCCTATCCTAGGTATTCCTTAAAGAGGTGGTGTTTCAGGTGTTTCCGGAAGGTGGTGATTGACTCCGCTGACCTGGCGTCGTGGGGGAGTTTGTTCCACCATTGGGGTGCCAGAGCAGCGAACAGTTTTGACTGGGCTGAGCGGGAGCTGTACTTCCTCAGAGGTAGGGAGGCGAGCAGGCCAGAGGTGGATGAACGCAGTGCCCTTGTTTTGGTGTAGGGCCTGATCAGAGCCTGAAGGTACGGAGGTGCCGTTCCCCTCACAGCTCCGTAGGCAAGCACCATGGTCTTGTAGCGGATGCGAGCTTCAACTGGAAGCCAGTGGAGAGAGCGGAGGAGCGGGGTGACGTGAGAGAACTTGGGAAGGTTGAACACCAGACGGGCTGCGGCGTTCTGGATGAGTTGTAGGGGTTTAATGGCACAGGCAGGGAGCCCAGCCAACAGCGAGTGGCAGTAGTCCAGACGGGAGATGACAAGTGCCTGGATTAGGACCTGCGCCGCTTCCTGTGTGAGGCAGGGTCGTACTCTGCGAATGTTGTAGAGCATGAACCTACAGGAACGGGTCACCGCCTTGATGTTAGTTGAGAACGACAGCGTGTTGTCCAGGATCACGCCAAGGTTCTTAGCACTCTGGGAGGAGGACACAATGGAGTTGTCAACCGTGATGGCGAGATCATGGAACGGGCAGTCCTTCCCCGGGAGGAAGAGCAGCTCCGTCTTGCCGAGGTTCAGCTTGAGGTGGTGATCCGTCATCCACACTGATATGTCTGCCAGACATGCAGAGATGCGATTCGCCACCTGGTTATCAGAAGGGGGAAAGGAGAAGATTAATTGTGTGTCGTCTGCATAGCAATGATAGGAGAGACCATGTGAGGATATGACAGAGCCAAGTGACTTGGTGTATAGCGAGAATAGGAGAGGGCCTAGAACAGAGCCCTGGGGGACACCAGTGGTGAGAGCACGTGGTGCGGAGACAGATTCTCGCCACGCCACCTGGTAGGAGCGACCTGTCAGGTAGGACGCAATCCAAGCGTGGGCCGCGCCGGAGATGCCCAACTCGGAGAGGGTGGAGAGGAGGATCTGATGGTTCACTGTATCAAAGGCAGCCGATAGGTCTAGAAGGATGAGAGCAGAGGAGAGAGAGTTAGCTTTAGCAGTGCGGAGCGCCTCCGTGACACAGAGAAGAGCAGTCTCAGTTGAATGACTAGTCTTGAAACCTGACTGATTTGGATCAAGAAGGTCATTCTGAGAGAGATAGCAGGAGAGCTGGCCAAGGACGGCACGTTCAAGAGTTTTGGAGAGAAAAGAAAGAAGGGATACTGGTATGTAGTTGTTGACATCGGAGGGATCGAGTGTAGGTTTTTTCAGCAGGGGTGCAACTCTCGCTCTCTTGAAGGCGGAAGGGACGTAGCCAGCGGTCAAGGATGAGTTGATGAGCGAGGTGAGGTAAGGGAGAAGGTCTCCGGAAATGGCCTGGAGAAGAGAGGAGGGGATAGGGTCAAGCGGGCAGGTTGTTGGGCGGCCGGCCGTCACAAGACGCGAGATTTCATCTGGAGAGAGAGGGGAGAAAGAGGTCAAAGCACAGGGTAGGGCAGTGTGAGCAGAACCAGCGGTGTCGTTTGACTTAGCAAACGAGGATCGGATGTCGTCGACCTTCTTTTCAAAATGGTTGACGAAGTCATCCGCAGAGAGGGAGGAGGAGGGGGGAGGGGGATTCAGGAGGGAGGAGAAGGTGGCAAAGAGCTTCCTAGGGTTAGAGGCAGATGCTTGGAATTTAGAGTGGTAGAAAGTGGCTTTAGCAGCAGAGACAGAAGAGGAGAATGTAGAGAGGAGGGAGTGAAAGGATGCCAGGTCCGCAGGGAGGCGAGTTTTCCTCCATTTCCGCTCGGCTGCCCGGAGCCCTGTTCTGTGAGCTCGCAATGAGTCGTCGAGCCACGGAGCAGGAGGGGAGGACCGAGCCGGCCTGGAGGATAGGGGACATAGAGAGTTAAAGGATGCAGAAAGGGAGGAGAGGAGGGTTGAGGAGGCAGAATCAGGAGATAGGTTGGAGAAGGTTTGAGCAGAGGGAAGAGATGATAGGATGGAAGAGGAGAGAGTAGCGGGGGAGAGAGAGCGAAGGTTGGGACGGCGCGATACCATCCGAGTAGGGGCAGTGTGGGAAGTGTTGGATGAGAGCGAGAGGGAAAAGGATACAAGGTAGTGGTCGGAGACTTGGAGGGGAGTTGCAATGAGATTAGTGGAAGAACAGCATCTAGTAAAGATGAGGTCAAGCGTATTGCCTGCCTTGTGAGTAGGGGGGGAAGGTGAGAGGGTGAGGTCAAAAGAGGAGAGGAGTGGAAAGAAGGAGGCAGAGAGGAATGAGTCAAAGGTAGACGTGGGGAGGTTAAAGTCACCCAGTACTGTGAGAGGTGAGCCATCCTCAGGAAAGGAACTTATCAAGGCGTCAAGCTCATTGATGAACTCTCCAAGGGAACCTGGGGGGCGATAAATGATAAGGATGTTAAGCTTGAAAGGGCTGGTAACTGTGACAGCATGGAATTCAAAGGAGGCGATAGACAGATGGGTCAGGGGAGAAAGAGAGAATGTCCACTTGGGAGAGATGAGGATCCCAGTGCCACCACCCCGCTGACCAGAAGCTCTCGGGGTGTGCGAGAACACGTGGGCAGACGAGGAGAGAGCAGTAGGAGTAGCAGTGTTATCTGTGGTAATCCATGTTTCCGTCAGTGCCAAGAAGTCGATGGACTGGAGGGAAGCATAGGCTGAGATGAACTCTGCCTTGTTGGCCGCAGATCGGCAGTTCCAGAGGCTGCCGGAGACCTGGAACTCCACGTGGGTCGTGCGCGCTGGGACCACCAGGTTAGAGTGGCGGCGGCCACGCGGTGTGAAGCGTTTGTATGGTCTGTGCAGAGAGGAGAGAAGAGGGATAGACAGACACATAGTTGACAGGCTACAGAAGAGGCTACGCTAATGCAAAGGAGATTGGAATGACAAGTGGACTACACGTCTCGAATGTTCAGAAAGTTAAGCTACGTTGCAAAAAATCTTATCGACTAAAATGATAGTGCTGCTGGCTGGTGGAGTAGGCTAGCTAGCAGTGGCTGCGTTGTTGACTTAGTTTGAAAGTGTAGCTGGCTAGGTAGCCTCGGTAACTGGCTAGGTAACCTTGACAATTACTCTAAACTACACAATTATCTTGGATACAAAGACAGCAAAGACAACTATGTAGCTAGCTAACACTACACTAATCAAGTCGTTCCGTTGTAATGTAATAGTTTCTACAGTGCTGCAATTCGGTAGACGGTAGACGTTGGCTAGCTGCTGGCTTGCTAGCAGTGTTGCCTACGTTAGGACGAAAATAGCTGGCTAGCTAACCTCGGTAATTACGATAATTACTCTAAACTACACAATTACCTTGGATACAAAGACAGCAACGACAACTATGTAGCTAGCTAACACTACACTAATCAAGTCGTTCCGTTGTAATGTAGAAACTAATGTAATAGTTTCTACAGTGCTGCTATTCGGTAGACGGTAGACGTTGGCTAGCTGCTAGCTGCTGGCTAGCTAGCAGTGTTGACTAGGACGAAAATAGCTGACTAGCTAACCTCGGTAATTACGATAATTACTCTAAACTACACAATTATCTTTGATACAAAGACGGCTATGTAGCTAGCTAAGATCAGACAAGTCAAACCGTTGTACTGTAATGAAATGTAATACTACCTGCGGAGCGAAATGCGACCACTCGCTCCACCAGTGCTGCTATTCGGTAGACGGTAGACGTTGGCTAGCTGCTGGCTAGCTAGCAGTGTTGACTAGGACGAAAATAGCTGACTAGCTAACCTCGGTAATTACGATAATACTCTAAACTACACAATTATCTTTGATACCAAGACGGCTATGTAGCTAGCTAAGATCAGACAAGTCAAACCGTTGTACTGTAATGAAATGTAATACTACCTGCGGAGCGAAATGCGAAATGCGACCACTCGCTCCAACCCATATCAGCTATGTTTTTTTTTAGAAAGGCAGTAAATTATGCTGAATGAACTGTTTCGCTGCCAGACAAGGCTCCGCTGATAGCCAGGTGTAACGGTGGTAAGGATTCACTCCATGGTGCTGAAAAGAAACCTCTGATATTGGGACATCTTTATGTAGGCCCTAACAGTTTGTGGGCACCGTTTGTCACCCTTATAGTGCAGTTGATGTATTGTTTAGTGTTGGGTTGTGTAGTGGCTTTGCTGACATGAATCTAAAAAATATATGTGTTGTTTGCCCCACCAAGATTTACATGCTAACATTTCCACTGCTAACAGATATTGTAGAGTTTATGAGAATTTGGCACTCTACGGGGGAATTTCATGAGGCAATATCTAGGGCTCGTCAATGTCTAATCTTAGAATACATCATGGTGTCTGAAAGAGAGGACATAGTAATTCATTTAAACTGTGTTTTACACAGAGTCTTCAAAATAAAACATGGTGCAGAAGCTATTGAATTTATTTGATGTAGAAACCCAACAGAAAACACAGTGACGTTCATTCAAGGGCACCAGAAATTCAAAATCAAGGTCTTGTTATGCAACTGTGTGTGTGTGTGTACCCTGGGGAGACAAATCCTGATAAATCCAAGACATTGACCCACTATTACCTTGGGTTTAGAGATTATTATCTCTATAATGCCATCTGTCAAGGTGCAGTTAGTTTTTACCCGGAACTATGTATGCAGCTGTATTTTCAGGACGAGACACTTTGGACGGAACACATGATAAACGGTTAGTTTTTGACATATGATTTACATTTGTTTCAAGTCTTCCACTATTGTTTTAATTGTGTAATCTGCCTTCATGCATGGCAAGTGCCACATTTTTCAGAATAGCTAGCTAACTTAGTTTGTCTAATAATTAACTCTAAAGCTTATAAACCTAACCAGTTGAGCGAGGTAGCTAGCTAATCCTGTTGAATTAATTTGTCAACAAACGCACCCACGGTCATCTGCAGCACTGTGGCTAGCACACTCACGTAGCTACTACACTGTGGATGGTTAACTATCTAGTAGGGGAACAATTGTACTTTTAATGAATGACTGTGCGTTTATTTAGTTACTAACGCTAGCTAGCTACCTATTTGCAATGTACCAGCTAGCTGATTAATTGTGTTTTCATTATTGTGTGACAACTGGAGAGCACACACCGCCGGAAGAGATGAAGTGAATGATAATCCCGCCCGTAATCCATTCCTGTCCTAGTGCCTTGTCTCGTCTGCATTTCACGTTATGACCAAAACTCAGTCTGGACCAAACTACAAGCTAGTCTCGCTAGCCGCCTACCAAAGAGACATTTCCCGGACGATTGATGATTTGTGAAGATGAGCACTCATAAAGCTGCGTTGTGCAAGGTCCAGATTTTAAAGTTATTTCTGACTTCGGCAAGGTGCGTGAGGATCACACGATTCTATGGTAAGAAGGGGGGCACACAATGGACATTGCTCTCCAAGTGCATGCAGTAATTCACCCTGCCTAGAGTAAAACGACACGTCTACAGGTCTGGACAGATTAGTGATTTAGTAACAGTTATTTATATGTCTGACACTAGCCTATTTACCAATTACCATTACCAATTACCATGTAGTGACATAGAATGAGTTAGCTACATACATGGGTTGTCATTGCTCATTCTGGCATGTGTCTATACAGGTGTGTGTGGACTTTCCACCTCCACACCTGCCTCCAGCCCCAAGGTGTGCATAGTTGGAGGTGGCCCAGCTGGCTTCTACACTGCACAACACCTAGTCAAGGTGAGTGATGTCTCAGTGCTACTGTCCCCAAGATTTGAACCATCGGGTAGATGCTTCCCTTAGCCACAAATCTTTGATCAGAGCTTTCTATCCCAAAATCCTGTTCCAATTTATTGCCCTTCTCCCCGAAGTGTAAACTAGGGAGTCCATTCCATGAGGGGAAGTTAACAAGTGCAGACTTCAGGAAGGATAGAGATTAGATAAAAGGGACAGCAGCCAATGTGTACTTTACACCCAGAGTTTACCTAAGCCCACCTACAGTAATCCACCAGACCCAGGTCTTAGTTGTGCTACAGCTCTGTATTGTTTACATAGCTGAGAATTAGATCCTTTGGCATATAAACACATTTATAGTCCCTTGTTGCTGGTCGTCACTAGTTACCACAGCCACAAAGTCAAAATGATGGCTAAACCGTCATTTCTACAATGTATCTTCTTAAAATCAGATTTTAAACCTAACACTTACCTTAACCATAGCCCAAGATGTACTCTTAAAGTTCAGACACACTGGTAAGATTGTCACATTTTTGCCTGCCGACAGTACTTAGCACCTCTGAACAGGGTGTCAGCAGTCAATCTCTTTTGTGTTCACACAGCAAAGACCTTGGATGTCGTCAGTCGCTCAGCCTTGTTAAAATACTCCAAACCAGAAGGTGGTGGTAGCGTTGTTTGGCAATGCATATCCGTGTGTGTTGCTTATGGTCTAGATTCCAAGCTATCTGTTCTAATGTTGCTATTTTGTGGAAAGCCCTTGATGAAACTAGCCAGATTGCCACAGCTAGATGACCACCTAGGAAGATGGCGAAGAAACAATTTAAATCACTCTCCATAATCCCTTACTGCCAGTGCCAACCCATAGGGGGTTTCTGGTTGGCTCAAAGTCAAGTTGTTGGCCACCAACGAGCATTGCATTAGACAAGTAGATTCGGTAGGTTCGTCGCTACTGGGTAAGAGAAGGAACGGCCTCCCACTGTAATAAGTACCTATCGGTAGTGAGATTCCCGGTGTGCTTCATTCTTTTAAGGAGCCTACTGTTACTCCTTAAGGTCTAAGGACCTTATGTTATTTTCAGAGGTAGACTGGCTCTGGCAGCCAAATACTCATCTAAACGTGAATTGATTCTCAATTGTGATATGGTTCTAGAAACATACTTTCATACTTTCATTTAAAAAAAAAAGATCACCTTTATTTAACCAGGTAGGCCAGTTGAGAACAAGTTCTCACTTACAACTGCGACCTGGCCAAGATAAAGCAAAGCAGTGCGACATAAAACACAGAGTTACATGTGGGATAAACAAAATTACAGTCAATAACACAATAGAAAAATCTATATACAGTGTGTGCAAATGGCGTAAGGAGGTAAGGCAATAAATAGGCCATAGTAGCGAAGTAATTACAATTTAGCAAATTAACACTGGAGAGATAGATGTGCAGATGATGATGTGCAAGTAGGAATACTGGTGTGCAAAAAAAGTAAATTAAAACAATATGGGGATGAGGTAGGTAGTTGGATGGGCTATTTACAGATGGGCTGTGTACAGCTGCAGCGATCAGGAAGCTGCTCAGATAGCTGATGCTTAAATTAGTGAGGGAGATATGAGTCTCCAACTTCAGCGATTTTTGCAATTCGTTCCAGTCATTGGCAGCAAAGAACTGGAAGGAAAGGCGGCCAAAGTAGGTGTTGGCTTTGAGGATGACCAGTGAGATATACCTGCTGGAGCGCATGCTACGGGTGGGTGTTGTTATGGTGACCAGTGAGCTGAGATAAGGCGGAGCTTTACCTAGCAAAGTCTTATAGATGACCTGGAGCCAGTGGGTCTGGCGACGAATATGCAGCGAGGGCCAGCCGACGAGAGCATACAGGTCGCAGTGGTGGGTGGTATATGGGGCTTTGGTGACAAAACGGATGGCACTGTGATAGACTGCATCCAGTTTGCTGAGTAGAGTGTTGGAGGCTATTTTGTAGATGACATCGTCGAGGATCGGTAGGATAGTCAGTTTTACGAGGGTATGTTTGGCAGCATGAGTGAAGGATGCTTTGTTGCGAAATAGGAAGCTGATTCTAGATTTATTTTTGGATAGGAGATGCTTAATGAGTTTGGAAGGAGAGTTTACAGTCTAACCAGACACCTAGGTAGGTGTCCACATATTCTAAGTCAGAACCGTCCAGAGTAGTGATGCTAGTCGTGCGGGCAGTGATCGGTTGAAAAGCATGCATTTAGTTTTACTAGTGTTTAAGAGCAGTTGGAGGCCACGGAAGGAGTGTTGTATGGCGTTGAAGCTCGTTTGGAGGTTTGTAACACAGTGTCCAAAGAAGGGCCAGATGTATACAGAATGGTGTCGTCTGCGTAGAGGTGGATCAAAGAATCACCCGCAGGAAGAGCGACATCGTTGATATATACAGAGAAAAGAGTCGGCCCGAGAATTGAGCCCTGTGGTACCCCCATAGAGACTGCCAGAGGTCCGGACAACAGGCCCTCCGATTTGACACACTGAACTCTATCTGAGAAGTAGTTGGTGAACCAGGCGAGGCAGTCATTTGAGAAACCAAGGCTGTTGAGTCTGCCGATAAGAATACGGTGATTGACAGAGTCGAAAGTCTTGGCCATGTCGATAAAGACGGCTGCACAGTACTGTCTTTTATCGATGGCGGTTATGAGATGGATTAGTACCTTGAGTGTGGCTGATTTCACGCTTCAAGATGGCTTCGATCACATGGACTGGGATATGTTCCGGATAGCATCGAACAACAACATTGATGTATACGCTGATTCGGTGAGCGAGTTTATTAGCAAGTGCATCGGTGATGTTGTACCCACGGCGACTATTAAAACCTTCCCCAACCAGAAACCGTGGATTGATGGCAGCATTCGCGCAAAACTGAAAGCGCGAACCACCGCTTTTAATCAGGGTTTAGCTATTCCCTCCGCATGGCAATCTAACAAGCTAAGCGTCAGTATAGAGACAAAGTAGAGTCGCAATTCAACGGCTCAGACACGAGAGGTATGTGGCAGGGTCTACAGTCAATCACTGTGGGCTAACCTTAACCACACTGCTAACCTTATGCCTAACTTTAAATTAAGATCAAAAAGCAAATTTTTATGTTATGATATTGCCCATTTTGACTTTGTGGCTGTGATAACTAGTGGCAACTCTTTAGTAGAGTAGTTTCACTGTCGGTTTCAGATAATGGTTTGCACTTCTCAGAAGACCCCTGAACTGTAAAATACGGGTAAATCCATTTGAATTCATTCACTTATTTTTTTTGTCAACTTTTAAAAAACCTTTTTAACATCAATTATCTAAAAAAGCATCAACTAAAAAAGATTGCATACGTTGTAACTTAGAACCTACTTTACATCGTTTTAGGTTTTTGTGTTGTGCCCACCATCAGTTGAGACACAACATGCTCTTGAATACCGGGTGGGTGTCATTTCAATCATAGAAATAGAATGTACCTATCCCTTCAGACCACTGCAATTTACCTGGTAAATAAACATTTAATTGAAATGTTAAGTTCTAATTACTACCACAAAGATGGCTGCCGGTCCACCTATCGTCGAATGTCAACTTAAATGGTCATGTCTATTCTATTATCCATATTCCTATGATTTCATTAGGTTTGCTATAGAGGATTGACAATATAATTTAGCATCGACGATATTTAGCATCACAATGCAGTGATTTACCATTTTCTTTTCAGGACAACCAGGGCTACAAGTAGAACACAAACCAATTTGACATAAACAGTTGCATTCATGAGTTTTTATGGCAAATATCAATAATAAAAAAAAGCCAAAGCAAAAACCTGATTTAAAATGTAATTTATGAATGCTGTAAGTACAGAAAACTACAGAAACGGTTTGCTCACTGGGAAATTAATATCCAACTAGTCAGTGACAACTGTGTAGAGTTTGTGACAGCAGCTTTGAGCTTATTACAGTATTCTAGACACTGTCCTGAGATTGTCTATCTTACCTTTCAATAACTTTTGTGTAGCTTGTGAGCACCGCTCTAGTTCAGCCCCCATTAATCACACAGTTGGTATCTACGGCTGAAGAAGAAATAGACATATCCAATGGTATAATGCAGAAGTCTGTAGCTTAGACACACAATGTGTTTTAAGAGGTTAGTCCAAAGTCCAAAACGTGCTTGCGTTACGGTGGGACTCATTGGGTTAAAACAACAGATATTCCCATTGAAGTCAACATTCTCTGATACAGTATGTGGACCTCCAACCATCTTTGTGGTACCATTAGAAAGTTGAAATTTCTATTTTATTCCCATTTTAATGCAAAAACAGATGACGTAAAATAGGGTCTACATCTGCGAGTATGAAAACAATCTTGAGTCGAGGCGTTTTTAGATAATTGACGTTTAAAGGTAAAAAAAATAAAAATACAATTTGACTAAATGTTTTTTTCACGAAAGTATACAATAGTTTGACAGCCCTGTTTGTAAGCTTTTAAATGATAGCAATCTCAACTGTTTATCTTTTCCAGTGATGAAGACATGAATGTCTCATGGTATGGTAGGGTAAGCAAAATAAGTCAACTTTGAGCACCTTTTATCTCTTGAATGTTCTAGCATTCAGGTTTTAAAAGTAGCTTTCTGAGCACTTCTACAATGGGCATATATATATATATATATATATATGGAAGGTTTCGTTCATATCAAAGTGATGCTGTCAAAAAGTGATTGAATTCAAATGGATTTACCCATACTTGGTGATATTAAGAGATCATCTGAGAAATTGTATGTGCACAATTGCCTAATTTGCCTGGGACATATTTTTACAGGCAGCTACCGAGCCTGCTTGTAAACCAGGAAATTACGTCATCAATTGCTGATTACTCTATCAATAGCTCTCATTTGTATTGTGGTGCATACAGTATATAGCGAATGGCTGCTACTTGTATATTTCCCATGTGTAAAGATAGCATTATGTGTGGTCCACGGTTGTTAAAGGGCATGAATACATTTCCTGCACTTGCACACAAAGCCCTTATTTTAAAATAAAAGCCTACCAAGTCTGACTACCCGACAGTGTTGCTCTAGCAATACTGCCGGGTCAAATATAGCCCTGCATACGTCAATAGAGTCAAACTAAATTAGTACGCAGGCCTGGGCAACGCCAATCCTCAGGGGCCTGATTGGTGTCACACTTTTGCCCCAGCCAACACATCTGACTCCAATAATCAACTAGTCATGATCTTCAGTTAAAAACGCAATTAGTTTGAATCAGGTGTGTTTGCTAGGGATGGGGGAAAAGTGTGACACCAATCAGGCCCCCGAGGACTAGAGTTGCCCAGGCCTGAGTCAGTGTCAACATATGTTTGGTTCATACTGGCATGTTTTTAAATGTAAGCAAGACTGTATTGTGTGTCTGTAAAAGACTCGGACAGATGTTCAGGTGGACATCTACGAGCGTCTACCCGTCCCCTTCGGCCTGGTCAGATTTGGGGTGGCCCCCGACCATCCAGAGGTCAAGGTCAGTATTGATTGATTAAATGATAGCCAGACAGAAGCAGACATAATTATATAATTTATTGAATCATGGCATCTCTCTTTCTCTCTCCTCCCTCTTCTCCTCTCTCTCTCTCTTTTTATCTTGTTGTCTCGTCAGAACGTCATCAACACCTTCACCCAAACGGCCCAGCATGCCAGGTGTAGTTTCCATGGCAATGTGAGAGTGGGGAAGGACGTCACTGTGGAGGAGCTTCAAGAAGCCTACCACGCTGTGGTTCTGGTGAGACTACACCCCAAAGAGATCTACACCCCTAAATCACTGTGTGTGTGTGTGTTGGTTTTGTGTCTTTAAGTGTGAGTATTTATGTGTGTGTGTTTATCTGTAGAGCTATGGAGCGGAGGGGAACAGGACTATGGGTGTACCGGGGGAAGACTTGGCTGGGGTGTACTCTGCCAAAGACTTTGTCGGCTGGTACAATGGGCTGCCTAGAAACAGAGAGGTATGTTGTCCTAACTATTTACAAATGTGTTAGGAGAAAGTACTGAGCTTTTAAATCACAGGCTTCGACACACATTTCAGTGATATACAGTGCCTTCGGAAAGTATTTAGACCCCTTGACTTTTTCCAAATTATTCCACATCCTTATTCTAAAATGTAATAAATATTTTATTCCCCATGTCAATCTACACACAACAACCCATAATGACAAAGCAAAAACAGGTTTAGACATTTTTGCTAATTTATAAAAAAACGTAAATATCACATTTACGTAAGTATTCAGACACTTTACTCAGTAACTTGTTGAAGCACCTTTGGCAGTGATCACAGCATCGAGTCTTCTTGGGTAGAAGCTACAATCTTGGCCACCTGTATTTGTGGAGTTTCTCCCATTCTTCTCTGCAGATCCTCTCAAGCTTTGTCAGGTTGTATGGGGAGCTCTGCTGCACAGCTATTTTCAGGTCTCTCCAGAGATGTTAGATCGGCTTCAAGTCCGGGCTCTGGCTGGGCCACTCAAGGACATTCAGAGACTTGTCCCGAAGCCATTCCTGCGTTGTCTTGGCTGTGTGCTTAGGGTCGTTGTCCTGTTGGAATGTGAATTTTCCCCCCAGTCTGAGGTCCTGAGTGCTGTGGAGCAGGTTTTCATCAAGTAGCCCTCTGTACTTTGCTCTGTTCATCTTTCCCTCGATCCTGACTAGTCTCCCAGTCCCTGCAGCTGAAAAATATCCCCACAGCATGATGCTGCCACCACCATGCTTCACCGTAGGGATGGTACCAGGTTTCCTCCAGACGTGACGCTTGGCATTCAGGCCAAAGAGTTCAATCTTGGTTTCATCAGACCAGAAAATCTTGTTTCTCATGGTCTTAGGTGCCTTTTGGCAAACTCCAAGTGGGCTGTCATGTGCCTTTTACTGACAGGTGTGTGCCTTTCCAAACCATGTCCAATCAATTGAATTTACCACAGGTGTACTCCAATCAAGTTGTAGAAACATCTCAAGGATGATCAATGGAAACAGAATGCACCTGAGCTCAATTTCGAGTCTCATGGCAAAGGGTTTGAATAATTATGTAAATAAGGTATTTCTGTTTCTAAAAACCAGTTTTTGCTTTGTCATTATGGGGTATTGTGTGTGGATTGCTGAGGAAAAAGTTTTATTTAATACATTTTAGAATACGGCTGTAGCGTAACAAAATGTGGGAAAAGTCGAGGGGTCTGAATACTTTCCGAATGCACTGTACATAAATCTGTCTATCTCGGTCCCTCTCCATCTCTCTTTATCCATCCTAACTAGCTTAGGCCGGATCTGAGCTGTGAGACGGCTGTAATTCTGGGGCAGGGTAACGTGGCACTGGATGTTGCAAGGATGCTGCTATCTCCTATAGATATTCTGAAGGTAAGATATGCTTGCCTGACGACTCATCCTGAATTTAAGTCCGCTGCTCTATTGCTCCATACTTTGTCTGAAACTGCCATCCTAGAAGTTGTTTGTGTTGACCTCAAAATGAGGGCCGTTGTACAAAACTAATTAAACGGCAAATGGGTCATCTCTAACAAATCTAACCAATCACAATATCAAAGTTGATAACATCATCATGTAGGCCAGCTCTGGGCCAACCCATTCGTTTCTGGGACCAATCGGAATGCTCAGAATGTGTTTGCATGCTAGAGATCGTAATGGAGGAAAGCAAATCCGGACTCATTGTGGAGAAGACACGCTAGTTTGGCCAGAGCGATGTGGATGGGTAGTCAGGCTAGAGATATGCTGCCATGCATCTGCCCAAATACATTCTATATCTGATCTCTCTCTGTCAAAGCCTGAATCCTACCATTGTGTATAAAATGTTAAAGCACACAGAAAGAAAACAATCCATATCTGCATATCTCTGGATTAGAGGTCGACCGATTACGATTTTTCAACGCCGATACCGATTTTTGGAGGGCCAAAAAAAGCCGATACCGATTAATCGGTCGATTATTTATATATATATATATATATATATATATATATATATATATATATATATATATATATAAAAAAAAAACTCCATTATTATATATATATATATATATATATATATATATATATGTGTGTGTATATATTTGTAATAATGACAATTACAATAATACTGAATGAACACTTATTTTAACTTAATATAATACATCAATAAAATCAATTTAGTCTCAAATAAATAAGGAAACATGTTCAATTTGGTTTAAATAATGAAAAAACAAAGTGTTGGAGAAGAAAGTAAAAGTGCAATATTATGTGCCATGTAAAAAAGCTAACGTTTCAGTTCCTTGCTCAGAACATGAGAACATACGAAAGCTGGTTCCTTTTAACATGAGTCTTCAATATTCCCAGGTAAGACGTTTTAGGTTGTAGTTATTATAGGAATTATAGGACTATTTCTCTCTATGCCATTTGTATTTCATATACCTTTTGACAATTGGATGTTCTTATAGGCACTATAGTATTGCCAGCCTAATCTCGGGAGTTGATAGGCTTGAAGTCATAAACAGCGCTGTGCTTCAAGTATTGCGAAGAGCTGCTGGCAAACGCAGGAAAGTGCTGTTTGAATGAATGCTTACGAGCCTGCTGCTGCCTACCACCGCTCAGACTGCTCTATCAAATATCAAATCATAGACTTAATTATAATATAATAACACACAGAAATACGAGCTTTAGGTCATTAATATGGTCAAATCCGGAAACTATCATTTCGAAAACAAAATGTTTATTCTGTCGGTGAAATACGGAATCGTTACGTATTTTATCTAACGGGTGGCATCCCTAAGTCTAAATATTGCTGTTACATTGCACAACCTTCAATGTTATGTCATAATTATGTAAAATTCTGGCAGATTAATTATGGTCTTTGTTAGGAAGAAATGGTCTTCACACAGTTCACGAGCCAGGCGGCCCAAACTGCTGCATATACCCTGACTCAGCTTGCACAGAACGCAAGGGAAGTGACACAATTTCCCTAGTTAAAAGAGATTCATGTTAGCAGGCAATATTAACTAAATATGCAGGTTTAAAAATATATACTTGTGTATTGATTTTAAAGAAAGGCATCGATGTTTATGGTTAGTTACACAATGGTGCAACGACACTGCTTTTTTTGCGCTTGTTAAATCATCACCCGTTTGGCGAAGTAGGCTGTGATTCAATGATAAATTAACAGGCATCGCATTGATTATATGCAACGCAGGACAAGCTAGATAAACTAGTAATATCATCAACCATGTGTAGTTAACTAGTGATTATGTTAAGATTGATTGTTTTTATAAGATAAGTTTAATGCTAGCTAGCACCTTACCTTGGCTCCTTGCTGCACTCGCTTAACAGGTAGTCAGCCTGCCACGCAGTCTCCTCATGGAGTGCAATGTAATCGGCCATAATCGGTGTCCAAAAATGCAGATACCGATTGTTATGAAAACTTGAAATCGGCCCTAATTAATTGGCCATTCCGATTAATCGGTCAACCTCTACTCTGGATATATAATTATTGCTAAGTGTCAGGTGTCTCCATGTAACCCCTTCTCTGTCTCATTCCTGTGTAGAAGACTGATATCACCCAGCATGCACTAGATGCCCTGGCAGAGAGCAGTGTCCGCAGGGTGCTCATTGTGGGGCGCAGGGGACCCCTACAGGTGGCCTGCACTATTAAGGTGAGGCTCTGACCCCTAACACTTAACCCCTGACCACTACGGGTGGGCTGCAGAACACAGGGAGCACACGGGTTGATGCAAGTTCATATCTCACATTTGATGATTCACATTTGATGTGAAATATGAGGGCAATATTTGTATTTCCGAACATTTTGATGATGGACAAAAACATATCTTATACTTTGAGGTAAATAGCTTTGGATCCTCATATCAAAATGTTCTGAAATACAAATATTGCCCTCATATTTCTGAAGGACTGTAAGTTCAGAAAGCACACAGCTCATCACATTATACATTGTATGTATTTTTATTGTCCAAACATTAAATTATGAAGTCATATTTATGAGGGTTTAAAAGTTCCAAGTGCAATTGTTTTGTTCTGTAAATCAGGGAGTATGTATTACTTCATAGTACTTGTGTTGGTTTTGCATAGTGTGATTTCTAGATTGTGGGACAGTTTCCATTCACAACATACATGTGACGGTTTGCCATGTGAGTATACGTGCCAAAGGTTGAGCCTTTTATCTGCCTAAACATGCCCACATCTTTATAAATGAACTTTCCCTCAGATCAGGGGTAATGATTTATATATACACTAGGTGACTGATGGGGGGGGGGGGGGGGCGTTGTGTTGGAACCACCGTGCCTCCAACTTGGCAATACCCTATCGTTCTAACATAAAATGCATTTATTAATGTCTACATTTAGTTTTTTCCCCACATTTATTCGATTAAAGAAACATTTATGCATACTGTTAAAATGATATGGGAGCAAAACATTTAAGAACATGAAACATTACTCCTGTCTAACTTTTTCTACTTATAATTTGTTCTACTTCTTTGACAAACACTTAAGACAACTAAGTTACAAAGAGTTAAGAGTTGCGTTCATAACCATCACCTGTGCTTGTATGTAGTTAAATCAATTATTGTTTTTGCAAACACTCGTGGGTATTTCTTTTTTGTTGTGTCTAGGAGCTGAGAGAGATGGTGAACCTGCCTGGCACCAGACCAGAGATGGAGGCGTCTGAGTTTGAGGGCATAGCAGAAACTCTTAAATGTGAGACACGGCTGTTTAGTTCCTCTTAAGGTTTCTCTCATTAAAATCTTCTGCTATTGACTTTTATCCTTGTCCTTAGTAATGTGATGTCACACACTGCCCTTCACAGGCCTCAACAGCATCTGTATACCCTTCCCCCTCCCTAAGGCCTCCATTGCTACCATCTATCTATCTATCTGACAAGGAACATGCTCCAAACTCCCCCCTCTCAATCATGTCTGAACTCTGCAGACTAGCAGCAGTATATGTCTGCTCTACCATAACCCAGATTGTCAGTGGTTACAGAATCAGATTAACATCATTTGTAATTTCCCCCTTGTCTTCAAACCAGTATCTCTCTCTCTCTCTGCCTTCCCATCAACCTGTTCCCCATGATAAACTGTCTCTTATCTAGACTGTCCGCTCTGCTATCACAGTCTTGTGAGGGCGTTTCAGAAGTTATTATTTACTCTTGTCAGTCACATATTCACAGTATTGTCTTAACCATATTGAGTATAGGACTATGGATTTTCATCTTACATTTACATTTTGAGTCATTTAGCAGACACTCTTATCCAGAGCAACTTACAAGAGCAATTAGGGTTAAGTGCCTTGCACATTGCAGATTTTTCACCGACCCAGCAACCTTTCAGTTACTCGCCCAACGCTCTTAACCATGCACTTTTAAGTGGATGACATAATGGAAACATCTATTGGAATGGTGCTTTTCCAGACAGCCTGAGGGATTATTTTTTACACGTAAGCAGGATGGAGTAAAGAAATTGAAACAAGTTTGTGAAGTGCAGGAGCTAGTTTGGCAACATATGGTGTCTCGGAAAAGTACCTGAAAGTGTCAACCAAGGGTTAGTGTAGATTCCTGTGTGTGTGGGCTGTCTTATTTGTGTGTATACCTGAACTGTAGGTACAGTGGGGCAAAAAAGTATTTAGTCAGCCACCAATTGTGCAAGTTCTCCCACTTAAAAAGATGAGAGAGGCCTGTAATTTTCATCATAGGTACACTTGACAGACAAAACTAGGAAAAAAATCCAGAAAATCACATTGTAGGATTTTTAATGAATTTATTTGCAAATTATGGTGGAAAATAAGTATTTGGTCACCTACAAACAAGCAAGATTTCTGGCTCTCACAGACCTGTAACTTCTTCTTTAAGAGGCTCCTCTGTCCTCCACTCGTTACCTGTATTAATGGCACCTGTTTGAACTTGTTATCAGTATAAAAGACACCTGTCCACAACCTCAAACAGTCACACTCCAAACTCCACTATGGCCAAGACCAAAGAGCTGTCAAAGGACACCAGAAACAAAATTGTAGACCTGCACCAGGCTGGGAAGACTGAATCTGCAATAGGTAAGCAGCTTGGTTTGAAGAAATCAACTGTGGGAGCAATTATTAGGAAATGGAAGACAATCTCCCTCGATGATAATCTCCCTCGATCTGGGGCTCCACGCAAGATCTCACCCCGTGGGGTCAAAATGATCACAAGAACGGTGAGCAAAAATCCCGGAACCACACGGGGGGACCTAGTGAATGACCTGCAGAGAGCTGGGACCAAAGTAACAAAGCCTACCATCAGTAACACACTACGCCGCCAGGGACTCAAATCCTGCAGTGCCAGACGTGTCCCCCTGCTTAAGCCAGTACATGTCCAGGCCCGTCTGAAGTTTGCTAGAGAGCATTTGGATGATCCAGAAGAAGATTGGGAGAATGTCATATGGTCAGATGAAACCAAAATATAACTTTTTGGTAAAAACTCAACTCGTCGTGTTTGGAGGACAAAGAATGCTGAGTTGCATCCAAAGAACACCATACCTACTGTGAAGCATGGGGGTGGAAACATCATGCTTTGGGGCTGTTTTTCTGCAAAGGGACCAGAACGACTGATCCGTGTAAAGGAAAAAATGAATGGGGCTATGTATCGTGAGATTTTGAGTGAAACCTCCTTCCATCAGCAAGGGCATTGAAAATGAAACGTGGCTCGGTCTTTCAGCATGACAATGATCCCAAACACACCGCCCGGGCAACGAAGGAGTGGCTTCGTAAGAAGCATTTCAAGGTCCTGGAGTGGCCTAGCCAGTCTCCAGATCTCAACCCCATAGAAAATTTTTGGAGGGAGTTGAAAGTCCGTGTTGCCCAGCAACAGCCCCAAAACATCACTGCTCTAGAGGAGATCTGCATGGAGGAATGGGCCAAAATACCAGCAACAGTGTTTGAAAACCTTGTGAAGACTTACAGAAAACGTTTGACCTCTGTCATTGCCAACAAAGGGTATATAACAAAGTATTGAGATAAACTTTTGTTATTGACCAAATACTTATTTTCCACCATAATTTGCAAATAAATTCATTAAAAATCCTACAATGTTATTTTCTGGATTTTTTCTCCTCATTTTGTCTGTCATAGTTGAAGTGTACCTATGATGAAAATTACAGGCCTCTCATCTTTTTAAGTGGGAGAACTTGCACAATTGGTGGCTGACTAAATACTTTTTTGCCCCACTGTATGTGTTGATACTTGCCCCCTAGTTTTTGTTCAACTTGTTTATTTTTGTCAGTATAATTCTCATCTGTGCTGGAGTTTCTGTTGAACTGAATACTTGTTTGTTTGTGTGTGTGTGTGTGTCCTCTCAGCGCTGGCCAGGCCCAGGAAGCGTCTGACCGAGCTGCTGCTGAAGGCTGCAATAGAGACTCCAGGGGAGGAGGAGTTAGAGAAACGGAACAGGGCAGAGCGGGCCTGGGGATTCCGCTTCCTCCGGAGGCCCCTGGAGGTCCTCCCCTCCACTGACCTCATCAGGGCCGCAGGGATACGATTGGCTGTCAACCGGCTGGAGGTGAGCCGGGTGCTTTAGGAATAGATATACTGTAGGATCATCTCTTGAGCTTACCCTCTTGCCTCTGTCGTAATTGATTGTCCTTACCTTCCCAGATAAACCCAATAAAACCTTTTTCATTAAACACAAGACAAGGCCATGTTGTCTGAAGCTGGAACAGAGAAGCGCCTAGGTTAAGCTGGCCCCGGCCTCTCTCTGTCTCTCCCCAGGGCGACGGTGAGGGGGTGAGGGCAGTGGCCACCGGTGAGGTGGAAGATGTGGAGTGCGGCCTAGTCATCAGCAGCATCGGCTACAAGAGCCTTCCCATCGACCCCGCCGTCCCCTTCGACGCCCGAAAAGCCATCATCCCCAACACTATGGGCCGCGTGCAGCAGACTGCAGGTGTGTATGGGTGTGTTCGTCTGATTACCTTAAACACAAGCGATTTGGAAAGATGGGCCCAATTTCCCCCCAAAAGGTGTATTTGTAAGTATTTTCATTTGTTTTTAATTCCGATAGGGCTGACATGAAATGAGAGTGGTGTCCCAGAGAGAGAGGGAGATACAGAATAGCAGTGGGGTCGGGATTCTTACCCACGCTAGGGTGGTGGATATATGTCGCAGGCGGTGGGGTTTCGATGATCGAATGAGAAGAACGTCTATCCCTTTTGGATTGAACTGTCCCCTTTAACGTGTGTGTGTGTGTGTGTGTGTCGGCAGGTCTGTACTGCAGTGGCTGGGTGAAGAGGGGTCCCACGGGGGTGATAGCCACCACCATGAATGACAGCTTTGACACAGCCAGGACTCTGCTACAGGACATTGGCAAAGGAACACTGGATGTATCCACCGTCAAGCCTGGCTCACAGGGGGTCTCCGCCCTCCTGGAGAAAAGAGGTACTGCAACTCTTTAGCGCTGTGTTGATTATTGAAATGATTCAATTCACTTCACAATTCACAATTCACCTGTGAGGAAACGTCTTATGTGCAATAGTACGTACAGTAAATGCAATACAGCAGTGTACCATTGTTACGCCTGCAGTGCTATATTTGTGTTTTAACTTCTTGCATGTACTATTTACATCAGGGATAGGCAACTTTGATGGGAGTGGGGGCCACAAAAAATCTGAATTCATCATGAGGGGCCACCGATCCTCTCGGGTCGGCGTACCCACATGTGCATTTTTGTTTTACAGCTAATTACCTGCAATTATACACGTAGATGATGTGAGCAAGACCTCTAAACAGGTCAACGTTCACAAGGCCGACGGATTACCAAGATGTGTACTCCAAGCATACGCGGACCAACTGGCAAGTGTCTTCACTGACATGTTCAATCTCTCCCTACCTACATGTTTCAAGCAGACCACCATAGTCCCTGTGCCCAAGAAAGCGAAGGTAACCTGCCTAAATGACTACCGTTGGTAGCCATGAAGTGCTTTGAAAGGCTGGTCATGGCTCACATCAACAACATCATCCCGGATACCCTAGACCCACTCCAATTCACATACGGCCCCAACAGATCCACAGATGAAGCAATCTCAATCACACGCCACTCTGCCCTTTCCCACCTGGACAAAAGGAACACCTATGTGAGGATGCTGTTCATTAACTCTACCTCAGCGTTCAGCACAATAGTGCCCACAAAGCTAAGGACCCACAAAACTAAGGACCCTGGGACTAAACACCTCCCTATGCAACTGGATCCTAAACTTCCTGACGGGTTGTCCCCAGGTGGTAAGGGTAGGCAACCACACATCTGCCACTGTGATCCTCAACACTGGGGCCCCTCAGGGGTGCGTGCTCAGTCCCCTTTTGTACTCCCTGTTCACCCACAACTGCGTGTCCAAGCACGACTCCAACACCATCATTAAGTTTGCTGACAACACAACGGTGGTAGGCCTGATCAGCGACAATGATGAGACCGCCTATACGGAGGTGGTCAGAGACCTGGCAGTTTGGTGCCAGGAAAACACCCTCTCCCTCAACGTGAGTAAGACAAAGGAGATGATCATGGACTACAGGAAAAGGAGGACCGAACACGCCCCCATTCACATCGACGGAGGTGTAGTGGAGCGGGTCGAGAGTTTCAAGTTCCTTGGTGTCCACATCACCAACGAACTATCATGGTCCATACACGTCATGAACAAGGCACGACAATGCCTTTTCCCCCTCAGGAGACTGAAAAGCTTTGGCATGGGTCCCCAGATCCTCAAAGTTCTACAGCTGCACCATCGAGAGCATCCTGACCGGTTGCATCACCACCTGGTATGGCAACTGCTCTGCATCCGACCATAAAGTGCTACAGAGGGTAGTGCGTACGGCCCAGTACATCACTGGGGCCAAGCTTCCTGTCATCCAGGACCTAAAGTTGAAGAAGGAAGTTTACATACCCCTTAGCCAAATACATTTAAACTCAGTTTTTCACAATTCCTGACATTTAATCCTAGTAAAAATGCCCTGTCTTAGGTCAGTTAGGATCACCACTTTATTTTAAGAATGTGAAATGTCAGAATAATAGTAGAGAATGATTTCTTTCAGCTTTTATTTCTTTCATCACATTCCCAGTGGGTCAAAAGTTTACATACACTCAATTAGTATTTGGTAGCATTGCCTTTAAATTGTTTAACTTGGGTCAAACGTTTCGGGTAGCCTTCCACAAGCTTCCAACAATAAGTTGGGTGAATTTTGGCCCATTCCTCCTGACAGAGCTGGTGTAACTGAATCAGGTTTGTAGGCCTCCTTGCTCAAACACGCTTTTTCAGTTCTGCCCTCAAATTTTCTATAGGATTGAGGTCAGGGCTTTGTGATGGCCACTCCAATACCTTGACTTTGTTGTCCTTAAGCCATCTTGCCACAACTTTGCAAGTATGCTTGGGGTCATTGTCCATTTGGAAGACCCATTTGCGACCAAGCTTTAACTTCCTGACTGATGTCTTGAGATGTTGCTTCAATATATCCACATAATTTTCCTCCCTCTAGATGTAATCTATTTTGTGAAGTGCACCAGTCCCTCCTGCAGCAAAGCACAACATGATGCTGCCACCCCCGTGCTTCACGGTTGGGATGGTGTTCTTCGGCTTGCAAGCATCCCCCTTTTTCCTTCAAATATAACGATGGTCATTATGGCCAAACAGTTCTATTTTTGTTTCATCAGAGCAGAGGACATTTCTCCAGTACACTTTTTGTCCGCATGTGCAGTTGCAAACTGTAATCTGGCTTTTTTATGGCGGTTTTGGAGCAGTGGCTTCTTCCTTGCCTGAGCGGCCTTTCAGGTTATGTCGATTATAGGACTTGTTTTACTGTGGATATAGATACTTTTGTACCTGTTTCCTTCAGCATCTTCACAAGGTCCTTTGCTGCTGTTCTGGGATTGATTTGCACTTTTCGCACCAAAGTACGTTCATCTCTAGACAGAACGCGTCTCCTTCCTGAGCGGTATGACGGCTGCGTGGTCCCATGGTGTTATACTTGCGTACTATTGTTTGTACAGATGAACGTGTTACCTTCAGGCGTTTGGAAATTGCTCCCAGCGATGAACCAGACTTGTGGAGGTCTACAATTTTTTTTCTGAGGTCTTGGCTGATTTCTTTTGATTTTCCCATGATGTCAAGCAAAGAGGCGCTAAGTTTGAAGGTAGGCCTTGAAATACATCCACAGGTACACCTCCAATTAACTCAAATTTACATTTACATTTTAGTCATTTAGCAGACGCTCTTATCCAGAGCGACTTACAGTAGAGTGCATACATTTTTTACATTTTTTTATTACATTTCCCTAACCCGGACGACGCTATGCCAATTGTGCGTCGCCCCACGGACCTCCCGGTTGCGGCCGGCTGCGACAGAGCCTGGGCGCGAACCCAGAGACTCTGGTGGCGCAGCTAGCACTGCGATGCAGTGCCCTAGACCACTGCGCCACCCGGGAGACCTCAAATGATGTCAACTAGCCTATCAGAAGCTTCTAAAGGCATGACATCATTTTCTGGAATTTTCCAAGCTGTTAAAAGGCACAGTCAACTTAGTGCATGTTAACTTCTGAGCCACTGGAATTGTGATACAGTGAATTATAAGTCAAATAATCTGTCTGCAAACAATTGTTGGAAAAATTACTTATGTCATGCACAAAGTAGATGTCCTAACCGACTTACCAAAACTATAGTTTGTTTACAAGAAATTTGTGGAGTGGTTGAAAAACAAGTTTTAATGACTCCACCCTAAGTGTATGTAAACTTCTGACTTCAACTGTATATATTAGGCAGTGTCAGAGGAAGGCCCCAAAAAATTGTCAAAGACTCCAGTCAGCCAAGTCATAGACTGTTCTCTCTGCTACCGTACGGCAAGCGGTACCGGAGCGCCAAGTCCAGGTCCAAAATGCTTCTTAACAGCTTCTACCCCCAAGCCATAGGACTCCTGAATAATTAATCAAATGGTCACTCAGACTATTTGCATTGTCCCCCGCCACAACACACACAGTCACTTTAGCCCTACCTACATGTACAAATTACCTTGACTAACCTGTACCCCCACACATTTACTCGATACCGGTACCCCCTGTATATAGCCTTATTTTATTGTGTTAATTATTATGATTTTTTTTAACAACTTTTTTATTTAGTTAATAGTTTCTTAACTCTATTTTCTTAACTGCATTGTTGGTTAAGGGCTTGTAAGTAAGCATTTCACTGTAAGGTCTACCTACACCTGTTGTATTTGGCGTATGTGACAAATACAATTTGATTTGATTTTGCCATAGGGTGGAGAGAAATATTTGCGGTTTTTAATGATATCTGGGTGAGACTGAATAACAAAATCAATGGCGCCCCCCCAGACAATAATTCGACTATGATAGCAAGTTTAAATAGCTGGCCGCTAAACTAAGCAATCTAAAAATCTTAGCTGACATTGGTTAATTGAATGACTATCAAATCAAATTGTATTAGTCACATGCGTTGAATACAACACCTTACAGTGAAATGCTTACTTACGAGCCCCTAACCGACAGTGCAGTTTAAAAAAAAAAGAGAGATAAAAGTAACAAGTAATTAAAGACTGACAAAAGAGAAACTGCTGGCGCACAGCCAAATTTCGAAATTGCAACTATTCTATCTTTCAATAATATATTTGTATTTATTTTGTATGTAAAAAAATATATATAAAAAATTGTTTGATCCGAGGGCTTTCAAAAGGGCCCGTGGGCCGCCAGTTGCCCATCCCTGATTTACATGATAACAAATCATGACGGCTGGAAATCCCCTAAGGCCAATAGTAATCTTGCTGACTCCATACAGACCTTTCTCTGTCACGAAGATGCCATAAACGGAGCCTGACTAAAGATAAAGGGATAATAACAATGTATCTCCACTGTAATGTAAACTCAGCAACAAAAAAAAGAAACGTCCCTTTTTCAGGACCCTGTCTTTCAAAGATCATTTGTAAAAATTTAAATAACTTCACAGATCTTCATTGTAAAGGGTTTAAACACGGTTTCCCATGCTTGTTCAATGAACCATAAACAATTAATGAACATGTACCTGTGAAACAACACCTGCACAGGATCGGTACATCCGAACATCACACCTGCGGGACAGGTGCAGGATGGCAACAACTGCCCGAGTTACACCAGGAACACACAATCCCTCCATCAGCGCTCAGACTTTCCGCAATAGGCTGAGAGAGGCTGGACTGAGGGCTTGTGGAGGGATTGTGCGTTCCTGGTGTAACTCGGGTAGTTGTTGTTGCCATCCTGTACCTGTCCCGCAGGTGTGATGTTCGGATGTACCGATCCTGTGCAGGTGTTGTTACACGTGGTCTGCCACTGCGAGGACGATCAGCTGTCCGTCCTGTCTCCCTGTAGCGCTGTCTTAGGTGTCTCACAGTACGGACATTGCAATTTATTGCCCTGGCTGGCCACATCTGCATTCCTCATGCCTCCTTGCAGCATGCCTAGGGCACGTTCACGCAGATGAGCAGGGACCCTGGGCATCTTTCTTTTGGTGTTTTTCAGAGTCCGTAGAAAGGCCTCTTTAGTGTCCTAAGTTTTCATAACTGTGACCTTAGTTGCCTACCCTCTGTAAGCTGTTAGTGTCTTAACGACTGTTCCACAGGTTCATGTTCATGAATTGTTTATGGTTCATTGAACAAGCATGGGAAACCGTGTTTAAACCCTTTACAATGAAGATCTGTGAAGTTATTTAAATTTTTACAAATGATCTTTGAAAGACAGGGTCCTGAAAAAGGGACGTTTCTTTTTTTGCTGAGTTTAGGTATGTTGAGGAATAAGTATCAGCTTCCACAAGTGTTAGCGTCCACCTTGATATTTTACAAAAATGACATACCTCCCTGTGATGACTGTAGGTGTGAAGCCAGTTTCGTTCTCTGACTGGGAGAAGATCGACAGTGAGGAGACGAGGAGGGGAGAGACCAGGGGAAAGCCCAGGGAAAAGATGCTGGACGTGGGAGAGATGCTGCAGGTAGCCCGGGCATAGGGACAAGGGACCACACACACAGGTCATAGGGACCAGAGGACTCGACAACCAAGAAGTGAATAAGAACCACTGACCACACACACAACTCTGGTCCAACCCCGCTTTTTATGCCAGCTACAGGCCACGAACTTGTCTGTCTATGGTACACGCACATGATCAATTTAGTCCCTGACCATCATCCAATGCCAGTCATACAATACCCAAGTTCCAAGTTGACGTGCCATATGTAATAAATACACTTTACATAGCCAGAGCTCTCATTGAAACAATGGTGGTGTTTCACTGCAGTACTAGTGATTTTAATGGTTGTGGCTTGGCGCTAATCAAAACAGTCAGGGCCTGGTTTCCCGATAGCGGTGGAATTTAGGCATACAAGTGTTTTAATGATGCATCCATATTTGTGAAGATGTAGTATGTGTTTCTCAATACACCACAGAGAGAACGTTCGCTAAGTGCGTTGTTGAGGCATGTGTCGATACTGATAGGATCGAGACAAAAAAAAGGCAGTGCTGCTCTTGGATCAGCGTTCTCCATTCAAATAACACCTTAACATTAGAATTATTCCACAATACTGCCGACGGATCAGCTCAAAGAGAGATTATCGCCTATGGCTGCAAATCTTAAAACACTGGATTTG
The DNA here is from genome assembly GCF_016432855.1 of Salvelinus namaycush. Taxonomy (NCBI): domain Eukaryota; kingdom Metazoa; phylum Chordata; class Actinopteri; order Salmoniformes; family Salmonidae; genus Salvelinus; species Salvelinus namaycush. Next base: position 23,490,766 of record NC_052341.1, on the reverse strand, counting down.
GCACGTCATTGTGCACATTAGGCTACACATCATGAAATATATTGAGTAAAAAAAATAGACAGTAGCCTAATAGCAAACTAGAACTAAATTGAATGAACATTGTAGTTCAGTATGTAGGCCTATGTAGCTGTAGGTCGACTATTTATCTTTTAATGCACTCGTCTGGGTTTTCATTTGAAGCATATTTTTATCCTTTGCTTATTTGTAAGAATTTTAAAGACATTGGCAACTTCATTTGTAGTCAACTTCGTTGTGAAGTTATCGACAGTCACAGAGAGACAAATATCTTGATTCTATGTTTAGCGGTGATCTTCTGTGTATAAAGTGACGCGGTAGGGAAAAACACATCTAATTACGCACTTAGCTGTTCGACGAGAGTGGAGTGGTCTACGCACTTAGCTGTCTAACAAGCGTTTTCAAGTGCAACTTTAGTAACGATGGATTTGGGAAACAGCTCGGAGATTTAACGATGCCCCATGAAGGTTCTAACAATGAATTTAGCTTTAAGATGCCTTATGAAAACTGGGATCTAGTCTCTGTTGCATTTCCATGAAGACTTACCCCCCCACACCAGTGTGTCACTAGTGTTTTATGTTAATGTAACTGTAGTGTAATTGTGTTTTCATTAAAAGTGTGACACTAAAACTTGGGTAGACCTGAATCAACAACCTCTGCATCATCAAAGACAGTTGCTTTGTGAGACGGTGTTAAAGTTCAGTTGGCCATATACACTGAGTGTACAAAACATTAGGAACACTTTCCTAATATTGAGTTGCACCCCCTTTTTGCCCTTGGATCAGCCTCAAGTCGTCGGGGCATGGACTACAAGGGGGATGCTGGCCCATGTTGACTCCAATGCTTCCCACAGTTGTCAAGTTGGCTGGATGTCCTTTGGGTGGTGGACCATTCTTGATACACACGGGAAACTATTGAGTGAAAAACCCAGAAGTGTTGCAGTCACCTTGTATTTGAGGGTGTTTTTATACATATCTGTTTTACCGTTTTGAAATGAATGCACTTTATGTACAGTGCCTAAAGAAAGTATTTAAACCCCTTGACTTTTTCCACATTTTGTTGTATTACAAGGTGGGATTAAAATCTTTTTGTCAAAGATCTACACAAAATGCTTGAATGTCAAAGTGGAAGAAAAAAATTTACATTTGTAAAAATACAGTACCAGTCAAGTTTGGACACACCTACTTTTCTTTATTTGTACTATTTTCTACATTGTAGAATAATAGTGGAGACATCCAAACTATGAAATAACACATATGGAATCATGTAGTAACCAGAAGTGTTATTTTGATTTGTTTATTTTATATTTGAGATTCTTCAAAGTAGCTACCCTTTGCCTTGATGACAGCTTTGCACACTCTTGGCATTCTCTCAACCAGCTTCACCTGGAAGGCTTTTCCAACACTCTTGAAGGAGTTCCCACATATACTGAGCACTTGTTGGCTGCTTTTCCTTCACTCTGCGGTCCAACTCATCCCAAACCATCTCAGTTGGGTTGAGGTCGGGTGATTGTGGATGTTCAAATCAAGGCCGGTCTGGACTGCTAGTCCAGACAGGACCAAAAAAAGACGTTGGCGTCATTCCGTGCATACTAGGGTGTTACAATTCAATTTTATGAATGCCCATCCATGTGTTAGGCCCACATTTGTTAAACAGACTGTTGCATTGGCTTTATTAGTCCTGATTCCTGTGACTAATCTATTTGGCTCTGAATATCAGCTACCCAGATCCTATTTGGAATGTGTTTTCACAGCGGGAAATGCATTAGTATATATTTTTTGTTCGCTATGATTAACTCTGTTTTGGATGTGTTCAGAACAAGGTTAAGGGCAGAGAAAGCTTGTTGGACACTAAAAAAGCTTTGTTGTAGAGCGTTTAACACAAAATCCGGGGAGTGGCCAGCTGAGTACAAGTCTCATCTTCACATAAATGGATGAGGGAGTGTCCTACTGCCTGACCTATGTTGATGTAAATTTAGAAGAGTGTGGGGCCTAGGATCGAGCCTTGGGGTACCCCCTTGGTGACAGACAGTGGCTGAGACAGCAGATGTTCTGACTTTATACACTGCACTCTTGGGGTGGCAGGTAGCCTAGTGGTTAGAGCATTGGACTAGTAACCAAAAGGTTGCTGGATCGAATCCCTCTGAGCTGAAAAGGTAAAAATCTGTCGTTCTGCCCCTGAACAAGGCAATTAACCCCGGTAGGCCGTCATGTTCTTAACTGACTTGCCTGGTTAAATAAAGGTTTAAAAAAGCCAGTCAGTTGACAAGTTTTTCCAACACTTTTGATAAACAGAGCAAGATATATATTCAAATCAATGTATTAGTCACATGTGCCGAATACACAAATGCTTAGTCATGAGCCCCTAACCAACAATGCAGTTTATTAATTTTATTTTAAAATGTATAGAAATAAAAGTAACAAGTAATGAAAGAGCAGCAGTAAAATAACAATAGCGAGACTATATACAGGGGGATACTGGTACAGAGTCAATATGCAGGGGCACCAGTTAGTCAAGGTAATATGTACATGAAGGTAGTTATTAAAGTGACTAAGCATAGATAGAGTAGCAGCGGTGTATATTGGCCTATAACGGTTAGGATCAGTTTGATCTCCCCCTTTAAATAAAGGACACACCGTGGCTGCCATCTAAGCAATGGGAACCTTCCCAGAGAGGAGAGATGGGCTCGGCGATAGGAGCTGCAATCTTAAAGGATCGAAACAATTTGACCCAGATGGTTTTTTGGGGTCAAGTTTAAGGAGCACCTAAGACTCCCTGCAGGGAGAAACTTTATAGCGGGGCAGGGGGAAAAGAGGGAGGAGTATCGGGGCTAGACGCATTAGAAGGGCTGGGAGAACTGCTCCTTAAAATAACTAACTTTAGCCTTCTGGATAACCGAGTGCACTTATTTCTCAATTGCCTGAATGACAGTCAAGCCGAGTATGCATGTGCTGAGCCTTCTTGAGGTGTCGAACCAGGGGCTGAACCTGTTTTTAATTCTTATTTTCTTTATGGGGGTGTGTTGGTTAACAATGCCAATGAAATCATGTTATAGGTATGCTTGTAATCATTAAGGATTGGAAAGTTTTTCAGGATACAAAAGAAATAGAGGAAAGCACAGGCAATCCTGTTTGACTGCTTTCCACTATACACTGGGAGATAAATGTACCTCAACAGCACAATAATCTAAAACGAGGCCAAATCTACACGAGTTGCTTTCCCTGACGGTGAATGTTACAGAGTGGCCGAGTTACAGTTTTGCCTTAAATCTACTTAAAATGTGGCAAAACCTGAAAATGGTTGTCTAGCAATGATCAACAACAAATTTGACAGAGCTTGAAGAATAGTTTTAATAAATGGGCAAATATTGCACAATCCAGGTGTGTAATCGCGGCCAATGGTGCTTCTACAAAGCATTGACTCTGGGGTGTGAATACTTACATAAATGACATCTGTATTTCATAGAATAAATTTGCTAAAATGTTTTCATGTGTGTAGATCAATTTAATCCATCTTAAATTCAGGCTGTAACAATGTGGAATAAGCCAAGGTGTATGAATACTTTCTAAAAGGCTTTCTCTAATTGATCCCTATATTCTGAACCAGTTCTCTCGATGTATTCTAGTGAGTCGGTCAACAATTCTAACAAAAAAGGTACACCATATTTAAAAGGGATGGCTTAAGAGTGTTAGGTTCTAATTCTCAGAGTAAAAAACTCAACGGACACTATGAAAGGTTAACCAAGTTTATTCTGCTCAGAGGGTCGATACAGCTGCATTCAGACAAAACATGTTTCCACCACAAGTATATATATACTCCAATGTGGGCACTTCTCTCCAGTCCTTACATCTTTTATGGTTCAACAGGAAGACAAACCATTGTTTCTCCCTTAAGGGGATCTGACTTGACCTCAACCCCCTTGATGCCTAATCCAAAGATCTCCACCCATATCCCCTACAGCAATCCTGTGACTTGTGACTTCCTACCATCCTGTACAGGACTCTCCAACCCTGGAAGAGAGAGAGGCCTGCTGGAGTCATGCGGTCCTGGTGCTTCCTGTAGAAATCGACAGTCTTAAATGTCCGCTGTGACAGATGCAGGAAGCGTGTTACTGTGAAATGAACAGATAGATGGTGGTCATGGAGCACAAATGATACTTGTATGTCCTGTTAGTCACCATGGTGATGGTCAGATGTCTTCATGGAAGTTGATGGTTCCTTCCTGTCTGAACAGGATAGACAAAGCGGTGAAAGCCGGTAGCCTTGGCAGGGATCGGGGCCAGATATTGACACAGGTCCTCTCCTGACGTCACAGCCCCACCTGGGATGTTAATCGCCCGGTTTCTTTTTTGCGACCAATTTGTGATTGTCGTCATTTCAAATGGTAATTAAACTAATCTTCATTAATTAAAAACAGATTATCTTTAAAGGGTCATTATCTTAATCAACATATTGGTGGTGGAAGGAGTTCGTTACGGGCAATTCCACAGTAACAGAGTGATGTTGAGACACTGCAAAGTTAAACAAACCATACAACTAACTATGCATAAGGACTACTTAACAATTTCCACCAAAGTTTTACAAACACACATGAAGGACAGTGCAGATACAAAGTTTGATAACAGAATGACGGTTTGTGCTGTTGGTACCGTCATTCTGTTACCAAACTTTGCATCTGCACTGTTCAAGTAAAGGTATTTTTGGTGGAAATTAAGTCATACTTGTGCATAGAGTTGTATGGTTTGTTTAACTTGCAATCATGGGTTTTTGTTTGGTATACATTTAAAAAGTGTAAAATCAGAGTCTCCGCATTATTCTGTTACTGTGGAATTGCCCTTACCCCCAGACAATTTAAATCACTTACACGTTTGACAAAAGCACAATACAATAATCATTATTGCAATACTCACACCAGCCAGTGCACACACTCCCCTTCACTATCCAGCAGATGCTCATCTGAAATGAAGGAATCATTCAGTAAATATTTCTTTAGTCATACATTCGCATGGGGACACAGTGCCACCATGTGGACATGTTAAGAACTGGATTACAAAACTTGTATTCTCATATGGTGTACGAGTGTCTTACCTGGGCTGGTGAGCAGCAGTGTCCATAGGGAGCCCTACTCTGCCACAAAACTGACCTGAGGTGCTACAGAAGCCTGTCACACACAGAGGAGGGCAGGTGAAATAGAAGAAAGACCCAATCAGCATTCAGAGCTAAAAAATTATCTGAACAAAGATACGATAACTGTCGCCGTATCTGTCATAAACTACTGTATGCCCTACGATCCATTTCTGTTACCTCTTTGGGCATCAAGTGATTCCCATAATGTACTTGTGCTGAGCTGTCTTGGTCGTAGCTGACGCGCAGTGTGACCCGGGGGACGAAGTAGGCCATGGGGAACAGATCCTTGAAGATCCCATAGTGATCCGCAAGCCTCTGGACGTGGTACGGGTCACTTGTCTCCTCCCAGCCTGCTTTCACCCGATCCAGGGGGATGTTGACTGGAAAAACAACAAAGCCTAACCTCATAAGGTGAATTGCTGACACCTACTGTACAGGGTAGTAAAAAATACCCCCAAAACAAAATGTTTTGGATTAACAAATTCATACTAATTATCAAAAATCTAAATCACTAAGCAAATTCACGCTACTACCCTGAATTTATAAAAAAAAAAAAAAATCCTTCAGTCGGATTTAAATGTCTATTCAGATCCCAACACAGGCTCATGAACCTGGGAGAGTGGAACCTCTTCATTCAGTACCCCCTGTAACATTTCAGCTGTAAAGTCCTGGAGATCCAGAAATCTATTTGTCGCATTCACAATGTCTAGCTAATTAGAATGTTTTTATTAGTTTGACTAGTGCAATGTATCACTTGCGCTATAAACTCAAAAGTCCGTCTTCATTCTTAGTGTGTCGGGATCCTTCTCCTGCATGGCATTCACTGCAGACTGTGGGGACATCCACTAGCATCTAATCTCTACTCACTCCTTCAGCTATTTTCACTGCCTTCACATAGGAGACCTGCTGGATCGCCCTGATCCTAGCTACTGCAACCTCCATCCTTACAGGTCACTCCGGGAACGTGATTCCAATCACAATTACAGCAGCATGTTTCATCTGACCCTTCAACTACTGCATATTTATTCCTTAGACAAAACACTTGCCAAGTGTCCAAACGTTTTACAATTGTAACACTGCAGCGGCTTCTGTGCATACGGTGTCACCGTATATTTCTCATACATAAGGTTTACATTAAGTCGGGAGTACCACTTCGTCAAATGACAGTAAAACTGATGCGCAAATAAGCCTATCGTTCGATTAAAGCGACGTGCGTCTACCACTCCTGGAACGTTATTATTAAACCACACATCCTCTATGTCAAACGAGAACCAATGTAAAGACAGTTTCAAGTTGGATATTTGCGCTTTCAAACCACTTGAGCCACAGACTCCAAATAAGTGTCATGATGTTGAAAAAATTGCGCACAACAGCACACGATTTGGACATTAATTCACTTTCCAAAGGTAATAAGCATGTGGAAATGTGAACAGCATTTTGTATTCCTAATTGAATTAGTTAGAGAGCGTAAACAAAGTACAAACTCCTTTTTACATTTGAATTTCAATAGCTCCTTGGACATGTGACCTGACTTCAAACAAGGTTCAGAATATACCCTGACTACCCTTCTATATTGCACATCCTTTAGTTTGTCCATTTATCTCACGTTTACATGATTTTTTTACAAATTCAACATTTCAATAGCTCCTTGGTCATGTGACCTACTGACTTAAAACAAAGTTCAGAATGTACACTCAGTGGGCCTACACATTGCACACCCTTTTGTTTGTCCATTTTCATCTCACACGATTTTACAAACTTTCAATGTTTTTCAATGTTTCTAATTTCAATAGTTCCTTGGTCATGTGACCTCCTGACCTCAAACTACTTTCAGAATGTCCACTGACTACACTTCTATATTGCACACCCTTTAGTTTGTCCATTTTCATCTCACAATTTTACATGAATATTTCAAACTTCAATATCTCCTTGGTAATGTGACCTACTGACCTCAAACTACTTTCAGAATGTCCACGGTATAAGGGCACAAGGCGAGACCCAAATGCAGACATAGGAGGCAGATGGTTGAGCTCCGATAATTATTATAAGAAAGGGAGTAGGCAAAGGGAGGTCGGGGACAGGCGAGAGTTCATAAACCAGGTCAGAGTCCAAACAGTACCAGACGATAGGCAGTCTCGAGGTCAAGCCAGGCAGGGGTCAGAAACCAGATCAGAGTCCAAAACAGTACAAGGGGATAGGCAGGCTGATAGTCAGAACTGGCAGAGTGGTCAGGCAGGCGGGTTCGGAGTCAGGACAGGCAAGGGTCGAAACCAGGAGAACTAGAAACAAACAGACTGGGAAAAGTAGGCGCAAGGAAAAACGCTGGTTGACTTGGCAAACAAGACGAACTGGCACAGAGACAGGAAACATAGGGATGTATACATTGGGGATAATAAGCGACACCTGGAGGGGTGGAGACAATCACAAGGACAGGTGAACCAGATCAGAGTGTGACACACGGACTGGCGCCACGAGGCATCCAGTGCGGTAACGCGACCGATCGCGTAAAAGCTGGCGGGAGCCCCGGGGAGTGTTCTCTTTTCTTTGTGATGGGCAGGGCGCCCTGGAATGGGTTTGCCCCGAGAGAGGGGCCCAAGCCCTGGAAAGCGTTGTGGTTTCGGAGGCATCCGGTGAACTCTCCCTGGCCCTTGAAAATCTGGGGGAGAGGGTGTAAATCTCATGCCGGGCCGTACCCATGTCCGCAGCAGGTCTCCAAGGTGAACAGCCTCTGGCATGTTATAACAATGTAGGTAAGGGAAGTTGGCAAAAAAGATCCGTAACTTCGGGATAAGGATTGGCTCTAAGGGCTGGGTCAGTCGGGCTGGGGTGCGAAGCGGGGCTGGGCTCGAGCCACATCTAGGGGAGCAGTCGCTCTGTCGCCCTCCTCTCGCCACCATTGGAAGTTCATTGTGCAGCCTATCTCGCGGTCTCTCGTGTGTGGTTTCGCAAGCGGCTGCGTGCAGGGGTTCGTCGGGGTGGTGTCCGTCGGCAGGGGTGTTGGGTCCGGTGGTTGGCGGCGGCAACTCTGGACGCGCGCCAGACCTTTCTCGCGGATCTCCCCAGACTACGGCACTCGCCGGCCCCCCACATTGTAGGTGGGGCAGTCTCCTCTACGCTCACTTGACTTGAGATGGAGACTAAACCCATTGGCCCTGCAGTGATAGGGCATTGCATGGATCTGGCTCATGCCCTACGAAGTGGGGAGAGGTATCTCCAGCTTGTCTGGGGAGGGAGGCCTACATCTGATGTGGGTAGTGCCATCCACGCTCTTTGATTTGCTGCGGAACCATAAAATGGACGGAAGAAGCCTAGGTTCCCACTGGGCACGGATCACTGAAAGTCAACTTGATGAAATTCAAAGGAACATACCCACCTGTCGCGGTCGCACTCAAATCACCCATTGGGTGACTGACCCCCTCATGTCAAAGTGAGGAATATCGATGAAGCGCTGGTAAAGGTGGAGGGCTGACTGGGCAAGCAAATGATTGAAAGGGGATGATTCTTTTCTGTTGCTTCTTCCAACACCCAGTTGATGGTGCCGCTAGATACTGCAAGAGGTATTTGGTTCTCAAGCCTATAAGTATTGCGCTGGCACTTGATGTCGATTGGGTAAAAAAAAAGCAGCTAATGTCCGCAGAAGGTTAGTAGCGGCAACTGATGTCCAGTTTGTAAGACAGAAAAGCCTCTGATGATACCACCGGACCTTACTCAGGGGCAGCACTCAGGCTGTGGAGGTTGGGGACTTAGTCTCTGAGCGGATAAAAGCGGACGGGTCACCAGGTGCACAGAGCTTGTTTCAGATTACCAGGTGCACAAGGAGGCCTCTAACAAGGTGGGGGGCACTCCCGAGTCCAAGCAGGGGCGGCCAGACTCGGGGGCTGGGGGCAGCACTCAGGCCATGGAGGTTGGAGTGGACTTAGTCTGTGAGCAGAAAAAAGCAGGCGGGTCACTAGGAGCACAGAGCTTGTTTCAGTTTACCAGGTGCACATGGTTCCTGACAGCAGGACTATAGATGTCTTAGTAATTCCAAGGAGTAAGCTATACTCTAAGGCCAAGGGAGAGGGGTGTTGACTGGGTAAGGAGAGTAGGTGTGGAGGCCTGGAGGTCTGTAGTTCCAGGGAGTAAGCTATACACTCTCAGGCCCAGGGAGAGGGCAAGCAGGCAGGCAGGGAGTGTAGGCCTAGAGGCCAGGAATCAGAGGTCACCAGGTCAATGGGGGCCTCCCTGGAGGTCAGGAAGCCCCCAGGGAGAAGGCCCAAGTGAATAGGTTTGTGAGTGACACTGTCCTTCAGAGGGGCAGAGCAGGCAAATTAATGTAAAATCGTGTGAGATGAAAATGGACAAACTAAAGTGTGTGCCATGTGTAGGGCCACTGAGTGTATATTCTGAACCTTGTTTGAAGTCAGTAGGTCACATGACCAAGGAGCTATTGAAATTAGAAACATTGAACAACATTGAAAATTCATGTAAAATTGTGTGAGATTAAAATGGACAAACTAAAGGGTGTGCAATGTGTAGGCCCACTGACTGTACATTCTGAACCTTGTTTTAAGTCAGTGGGTCACATGACAGAGCTATTGAAATTCAAAAATGTAAATAAATAATTAAAATAGTGCGAGATCGACAAAAAACATATATATATATATATATATAAATAAATAAAAATCGTGAAAAAAGTGTGCAATGTGTGTCTATGCCTTCGGGTTAGCTAGAACCAGTTTCTAACAGTTTAGGAGTAATTGAAATTTGACATGTTTGATTTGTCACTATGTTGATGGTCCCTAACTGCTGTTGGTGGACGTAAGGATTACAGGCGAATATCCGTCGAATATTCAACCTGAAACTGTCTTTACCTCGGTCAAACGAGACACCAGAGACAACACCTTTAACCGGTGATCTACTCTGAAAAGCATAGCTTTGCACATCATATGTCGACATCTTGACGAGCCAGAGAGCTCTCCTATTTTGCGATTTTGACACACGAAATCAACATCATACCGCTCATGAGTCCTGGTCACAATGACCGATTCCACTTTACCCAATTCGTTATTCACCATCTTCGAGACCGTAAACGGAGTCAACCTTGCTCGTGAATAGCACTCACCATAAACTGCTGTTGATTTCCAACTTTAGCCCCTTTTACTCTACTCTTCTTCTCCATCGTCCACACATTCTCACCAACTGTACTCGCGCCAAGAGAATCGCACAAGACCTCCACTTCCACCGGGCGCTGTCTGACTTTGGTGAATGAAGAAACGCAAACTGTAACATCCGGTAAGTGGGGATAGGTATGTGTAAGCGTACTTCGTCATCATGTGGAGCGTCTGCCATGTTCAAACCAACTCGGAAATCTCTGTCTTCCGACTTTTTAAAATGTATTTCTTATTTAACCTTTATTTAACTAGGCAAGTCAGTTAAGACCAAATTATTATTTACAATTACGACATATACTTGCCAAACCCGGACGACGCTGGAACAATTGTGCGCCGCCCTATGGTACTCCCAATCACGGCCGGTTGTGATACAGCCTGGACTTCAGTTTATTCAAGACAACTGTGAACTCGGAAAAACGAACTCCGACTGAGAAAAATGTTTTGGATGATCATCCAACTAGGAATTCCAAATCGGGCCTCCTTCCAGAGCTCCGACTTTCCGACCTGCAGATCACTGACATCGTGATTTTACCTCGTTTTTTCCGAATTCCCAGTTGTCTTGAACGCTGTATTTCGGCAAGGCGGATTCCCAGCAACTGTATTTACGTCAGATGCCCTAATTTATTATATTGCACTGGTGAGCTACATTTACTTTTAAGTGGAATTTTAGCTAGAATTATATATGTGAAAAGTTTTACCTTTAATCCGTTTGGCTAGTATCATAAAACTGTAACGTTACTCATATTTCGACTTGATAGCTGTCTTTTTACTGTAATCATGGTTACAAAGTAACGTTAGCTAGCTACATTAGCTATGTATTAACGTTAGCGCCCTGGCTAGTATCTACTGTGATGTCATTCATTTGATATAGCTAGGCTAGCTACAAACTACTGGCTTTGCTATAGCCTATGTAACATCGTTTGACCCACTCACCGTATGGCATCAAATGACAACATCTCATAGTGTATAACGTTAATTCCTTTGTAATGGTCGAGTTCCTCATAATGTCCAACTGTCACCATGGTCATTCTCCTAAATATACAGTATATATACAGTGTATATATATATATATATATATATATTAGGTTATATATATACACACAGTACAAGTAAAAAGTTTGGACACACCTAATCATTCCAGGGTTTTTCTTTATTTTTACTATTTTCTACATTGTCGAATAATAGTGAAGACATCAAAACTATGAAATAACACATATGGAATCATGTAGTAACCAAAAAAGTGTTATTTAAAGTAGCCACCCTTTGCCTTGATGACAGCTTTGCACACTCTTGGCATTCTCTCAACCAGCTTCATGACATAGTCACCTGGAACGCATTTAAATTAACAGGTGCGCCTTGTTAAAAGTTAATTTGTGGAATTTCTTTCCTTAATGCGTTTGAGACAATCAGTTGTATTGTGACATGGTAGGAGTGGTATACAGAAGATAGCCCTATTTGGTAAAAGACCAAGTCCATATTATGGCAAGAACAGCTCGAATAAGCGAAGAGAAATGACAGTCAATCCGGAAAATTTGATGGTTTTTGCGATCAAGTGCTATGATGAAACTGACTCTCATGAGGATTGCCACAGGAAAGGAAGACCCAGAGTTACCTCTGCTGCAGAGGATAAGTTCATTCAAGTTATCTGCACCTCAGATTACAGCCCAAATAAATGCTTCACAGAGTTCAAGTAACAGACACATCTCAATATCAACTGTTCAGGGGAGTCTGCAAGAATCAGGCCTTCATGGTCGAATTGCTGCAAAGAAACCACTACTAAAGGACACCAATAAGAAGAAGAGACTTGCTTGGTCCAAGAAACACGAGCAATGGACATTAGACCGGTGGAAATCTGTCCTTTGGTCTGAGTCCAAATTTGAGATTTTTGGTTCCAACCGCCGTGTCTTTGTGAGACGCCGTGTGGGTGAACGGATGATCTCTGCATGTGTGGTTCCCATCGTGAAGCATGGAGGAGGTTTGCACTTCGTGGGACTATCATTTGTTTTTCAACAGGACAATGACCTAAAACACACCTCCAGGCTGTGTAAGGGCTATTTGGCCAAGGAGAGGGATGGAGTGCTGCATCAGATGACCTGGCCTCCACAATCACCTGACCTCAACCCAATTGAGATGGTCTGGGATGAGTTGGACCGCAAGTGAAGGAAAAGCAGCCAACAAGTGCTCAGCATATGTGGGAACTTCTTGAAGACTGTTGGAAAAGCATTCCTCATGAAGCTGGTAGAGAGAATGCTATGAGTGCAAAGCTGTCATCAAGGCAAAGGTTGGCTACTTTGAAGAATCAAACATTTTAAATATATTTTGATTTGATGAACACTTGTTTGCTTACTACATGATTCCATGTGTGTTATTTCATAGTTTTGATGTCTTCACTATTATTCTACAATATAGAAAATAGTCAAAATAAAGAAAAACCCTTGAATGAGTAGGTCTGTCAAAATCTTTGACTCATACTGTATATGGCACATCTTTTTGTCATTTAACTATTTTTGTGACTATCGCTAACAGAATATACACACCTTGAATTACATACCTATAGTAGAGAAGAGGAGAACATCTTTCTCACGATGTCAACTTTACTTCTCAACTCCTAATATTAGGCAAGTTACACTCATTGGAGCTATTTAAAATCACTGGAGTATCTGACAAAGGCTTTTAAAAAGCACATGCAAGTACCAGTTATGGCAAGTGCCACTGGTAAGCTTTCTTGACTTAATTTTTGCCAACAAGACTAACCTTTGTTTAACCAGCTAAACAGGCACTATAAGATATATATTTTTTTAAAGTTACCTTTCTATCTAATAGGCTGTGTTCACAGGAGGTTGGTGGCACCTTAATTGGGGAGGATGGGCTCGTGTTAATGGCTGAAGCGGAATTGGTGGAATGGTATCAAATACATGGTTAGCCAGCCATTAGTATGATCTGTCCTCCCTCAGCAGCCTCCACTGGCTGTGTTAGAGTTTACACTTCCTCCTCCAATTGTAATGTGGGGAGGTCAAAATAATGCAAAATCTATTCATTTTAAAATGTTGATTACTTCTCCTTGGCATTCACCTGATGATAAGATGTGAATTAAATATTTTTTGCTAACATATGATGGGGGTCGCCAGTTTGCCTGGGTGGTAGTCCCTGGGCAAGAAAGGTTGAAGACCCCTGTCCTAAATGGCTCTTTGTCTCGTGATGCTGTCGACAATAAATAAATGAACATGTTACAGTAGGCCAGTACACAATAATGTGACAGTATCATAGCTAGCTACAGCATGATGCAATCTTAGAATCAAGATTGAAATCCATATGCATGTTATGTAGCTACTGTATCAGCAACCTACATCATGTCCAACTTCTCCCATTCATTTCTCTCCACAGATCTGAAGAGGTGTGTTCTGTTCACAGATCTACTGGAGGGATGGAGACGCACAATTTGTCCTGCGCCATTTGCTTGGACCGCTTCAAAGTCCCAGTCACCATCCCATGCGGTCACACCTTCTGTCGAGACTGCATCACAACTCACTGGGACACCAAGTCCAGGTCTGACATCGGGCCGCATTGCCCTATCTGCAACGAGAAATTCCCCACTAGACCCATCCTAAAACGCAACGTGTCCCTGTCCGTTCTGGCTGAGGCCACAGCGAACAGTGCTGGTGCATTCGGGAGAGACACTGTACCGGTTATGAGGGGCGACATGGCCAGAGCCACGCCCCTGATTCTGTGTGACCGACACAAGAAGTCCCTGGTGTACTACTGCCGGAAGGACAACATGTGTGTGTGCTGCGAGTGTGCCATCTCCGAGTGTAAGAACCACGAGAAAGTGCTGGTGGAGGCTGAGAAGGAGAACCGAGAGGTGAGTGTCAGACAGACCGTAAGTGGCTCCTATGTTTTTGTGACTGTCAAAGAGATGAACAAAAACAAAATCTGCCACAGCCCCATTGGCTGCCTGTGACCCAACACTAACTCCTGGAAAACACTGATACTATATATATATACACACTATATTCTCTCTGACAGGTCAACATTTGTGTGCTGCAAATGTCATGAAATTGAATTCATACTCTGCTGCATATCCTACACACTCATTGTGGTATTGTCTATCTGTTTGAACAGTTACTACTGAGGAAGAAGAGTGTGGAGGTGGGAATATGTATGGAGGAGACTGAGAGGAGCATCACTGAGCTGACAGAGAACATCACCAAAGCCAAGGTAACGTTGTTTTTTACAGTGACCGTCACTACACCTTTATATTGAAAGTACCATAGTCAATGGATAGGCCTACATTGGTTCATTGCGAAAAGGTTTCCTCTAATTGCAAGGTAGATTTGTCGGATATTAGTCGCATTGTTTCAAATTAGGGCTGTGACGGTCATGGACATTTGGATGAAGGTTATTTGTCAGCAATATGACCGCAGCCACTTTATAATCATTCAGTATATATTTTTTAAGATGCATATTTTGTCCTCCACTCCTGAATGCAGGTGCTACTGCTGAAAGGGGTGCGTTGTCTAGGCAGCCTAAGACTCGTTTTCTACAACACCTTGCTTGTTTCAGCAAAGTTTAATCACGTTAAAAATGGGGATGTAACGATTCACATAGGCATCTGTCCATGATTCAAATGTTTAAGATACAAGTGCATCGGTCTGCGGACCCCAAACCGATCAAAATGTAGCATGCATCGTTCATAAAAATCAATTCCAAATGTTATGAAATTATGGTTCACAAAAATGTTTTGCTCATATTACATTCTTTCTACCTTCTGAAAATACCTCTCATCTTTTGTGACAACTGTCAAAGACTCCAGCCACCCAAGCCACAGACTGATCACTCAGCTACTGTTCGGCAAACGGTACCAGAGCATTGGCTCTCGGACGAACAGGCTCCGAGACAGCTTCCGCCCACAAGCCATAAGACTTCTGAATAGCCAGACTGCTGAATAGTCAATTAAGGGTACCCAAACTATCTGCACTGACCCTACACACACTCACTAGACTATATAAACACAAACCATATACACACACACACTCACTCACACACAACATTGACACCCCACACGCATACACTGTTAGGTTCTAAATGACAGGGTAAAAATGGACGGACAACTATTAAAAACTCAAACCAAGTTTATTCACCCAAAGGGTCAGACAGACAGCTGAACAGACAAAGATGTGTTTCCACCAGCACACGTGTATATACCTCAATTTGGGTGAAGTCTCCTCCTTCCCTCTAAACATTACATCTTTATTGCTAGGCAGGAAGTTAAGTGATGCAGATAATAAACTGTTCCTTCTCCCTTAATGTGACCTGACCTAGGCCCCCATTCCTCACTAAACCACAGCTCTCCACCCTTATCAGTGACTGCAACCATGTGATTGCCTTAACTTTACTCAGTACATTCCAAGCTTAATTGACTCCACCATATACATTCCTCCTACAGACTAACTTCTGGTGTAGAAACCAAACTGTGGCGCTCCTCATTTCAATAAGATACCTGATGATTAACAATATTTCAAGTTTAGAAATCATAACCCATCAAATATATACGCACACACTTTTATACTCATCATTTGCTGCTGCTGCTCTGTTCTTTGTTTTACTCTTATTATTATCTGCCCCCAGCTGTGCTCTGGACACCATATGTGAACTGATTGCCCCCCATCTATCTTCAGAGCTCGTGCTGCTAGGCGACCTAAACTGGAACATGCTTAACACCCCAGCCATCCTACAATCTAAGCTTGATGCCCTCAATCTCACACAAATTATCAATGAACCTACCAGGTACCACCCCAAAGCCGTAAACACGGGCACCCTCATAGATATCATCCTAACCAACTTGCCCTCTAAATACACCTCTGCTGTTTTCAACCAAGATCTCAGCGACCACTGCCTCATTGCCTGCATCCGTAATGGGTCAGCGGTCAAACGACCTCCACTCATCACTGTCAAACGCTCCCTGAAACACTTCAGCGAGCAGGCCTTTCTAATCGACCTGGCCGGGGTATCCTGGAAGGATATTGATCTCATCCCGTCAGTAGAGGATGCCTGGTTATTTTTTTAAATGCCTTCCTCACCATCTTAAATAAGCATGCCCCATTCAAGAAATTTAGAACCAGGAACAGATATAGCCCTTGGTTCTCTCCAGACCTGACTGCCCTTAACCAACACAAAAACATCCTGTGGCGTTCTGCATTAGCATCGAACAGCCCCCGTGATATGCAACTTTTCAGGGAAGCTAGAAACCATTACACACAGGCAGTTAGAAAAGCCAAGGCTAGCTTTTTCAAGCAGAAATTTGCTCCCTGCAACACAAACTCAAAAAAGTTCTGGGACACTGTAAAGTCCATGGAGAATAAGAACATCTCCTCCCAGCTGCCCACTGCACTGAAGATGGAAACACTGTCACCACCGACAAATCCACTATAATTGAGAATTTCAATAAGCATTTTTCTACGGCTGGCCATGCTTTCCACCTGGCTACCCCTACCCCGTCAACAGCACTGCACCCCCCACAGCTACTCGCCCAAACCTTCTCCATTTCTCATTCTCCCAAATCCAGTCAGCTGATGTTCTGAAAGAGCTGCAAAATCTGGACCCCTAGAAATCAGCCGGGCTAGATAATCTGGACCCTTTCTTTCTAAAATTATCTGCTGAAATTGTTGCCAACCCTATTACTAGCCTGTTCAACCTCTCTTTCGTGTCGTCTGAGATTCCCAAAGATTGGAAAGCATCTGCGGTCATCCCCCTCTTCAAACCTACCAACCAGTAAGAATTCTGGCTCTCACAGACCTGTTAGTTTTTCTTTAAGAAGCCCTCCTGTTCCCCACTCATTACCTGTATTAACTGCACCTGTTTGAACTCGTTACCTGTATAAAAGACACCTGTCCACACACTCAATCAAATAGACTCCAACCTCTCCACAATGGCCAAGACCAGAGAGCTGTGTAATGACATCAGGGATAAAATTGTAGACCTGCACAAGGCTGGGATGGGCTACAGGACAATAGGCAAGCAGCTTGGTGAGAAGGCAACAACTGTTGGCGCAATTATTAGAAAATGGAAGAAGTTCAAGATGACGGTCAATCACCCTCGGTCTGGGGCTCCATGCAAGATCTCACCTTGTGGGGCATCAATGATCATGACGAAGGTGAGGGATCAGCCCAGAACTACACGGCAGGACCTGGTCAATGACCTGAAGAGAGCTGGGACCACAGTCTCAAAGAAAACCATTAGTAACACACTACGCCGTCATGGATTAAAATCCTGCAGCGCACGCAAGGTCCCCCTGCTCAAGCCAGCGCATGTCCATGCCCGTCTGAAGTTTGCCAATGACCATCTGGATGATCCAGAGGAGGAATGGGAGAAGGTCGTGTGGTCTGATGAGACAAAAATAGAGCTTTTTGGTCTAAACTCCACTCGCTGTGTTTGGAGGAAGAAGAAGGATGAGTACAACCCCAAGAACACCATCCCAACCGTGAAGCATGGAGGTGGAAACATCATTCTTTGGGGATGCTTTTCTGCAAAGGGGACAGGACGACTGCACCGTATTGAGGGGAGGATGGATGGGGCCATGTATCGCGAGATCTTGGCTAACAACCTCCTTCCCTCAGTAAGAGCATTGAAGATGGGTCGTGGCTGGGTCTTCCAGCATGACAACGACCCGAAACACACAGCCAGGGCAACTAAGGAGTGAGAAGCATCTCAAGGTCCTGGAGTGGCCTAGCCAGTCTCCAGACCTGAACCCAATAGAAAATCTTTGGAGGGAGCTGAAAGTCCCTATTGCCCAGCGACAGCCCCGAAACCTGAAGGATCTGGAGAAGGTCTGTATGGAGGAGTGGGCCAAAATCCCTGCTGCAGTGTGTGCAAACCTGGTCAAGAACTACAGGAAATGTATGATCTCTGTAATTGCAAACAAAGGTTTCTGTACCAAATATTAAGTTCTGCTTTTCGGATGTGTCAAATACTTATGTCATGCAATAAAATGCAAATGAATTACTTAAAAATCATACAATGTGATTTTCTGGATTTTAGATTCTGTCTCTCACAGTTGAAGTGTACCTATAATAAAAATTACAGACCTCTACATGCTTTGTAAGTAGGAAAACCTGCAAAATCGGTAGTGTATCCAATACTTGTTCTCCCCACTGTACATAATTTACACACACACACTTTTTATTTTATTTAAGCCTCATTTTACCAGGTCAGTTGACTGAGAAAACATTCTCATTTACAGCAACAACCTGGGGAGTAGTTACAGGGGAGAGGTGGGAGATGAATGAGCCAATTAGAAGCTGGGGATGATTAGGTGGCCATGATGGTGGTGAGGGCCAGATTGGAAATTTAGCCAGGACACCGGGGTTAACACCTCTACTCTTATGTCCTTTGGTGACCACAGAGTCAGGACACCCGTTTAATATCCCATCCGAAATACAGCACACCCTAAACAGGGAAATGTCCCGAATCACTGCCTTGGGGTATTGAGATATTTATTTTAGGTCAGAGGAAAGAGTGCCTCCTACTGTCCCTCAAACACCACTTTCAGCAGCATCTGGTCTCCCATCCAGGGACCGACTATGCTTAGCTTCAGTGGCAAGCCAGCATGGGGATGCAGGGTGGTATGCTGCACTAGCGCACATGCACACAGTCTTGTGACACACAATTCAGTCCCATTCAAAATCCTATTTTCCCTAACCCGTACTCTTAACCTAACCCCAAAACCTAACCTTAACCCTAAACATAACCCTAACCCTTAACATAATTCTAACCTTAACACTAACTTGTTCTCAACTAGCCTACCTGGTTAAATAAAGGTGAAATAAAATAAATAAAGGGGGGGATTCCTGGTCCCCACAAGAATAGTTAAACACGTCCACGTCCACCTCCACACACACAAACACACACAATGAGGCCCTTGTCTACATTCCTAGAGTCAGATGAACTTGTGGATACCATTTTTATGTCTCTGCGTGCAGTTGCTAACTAGCACCAGTGCAATTGCTAACTCGCGTCAGCGCAATGACGAAGTCTATGAGTTCAACTGACTCTGGTGAAGTAAAAAATAAAATGTAAACGTAATGAGTTTTTTTATTTTCATGACGGTCTTCATCCATAATCTGCGGCTACACAAGCCAGCCCTAATTTCAATATTGGTTTATTGGAAAGTTGACACCTCTCTCACTGCAGTGTTAACTACAATCCTAAATACCACTACTATCCTTGGTCTCTATATGGTAAATGTTTCCCTCTTACTGTTCTCACCCCCAACTTCTCCCCCTCTGTAGGTGACCCTGCAGCAGACCTCCCACTGGGTGAATGCCAAGTTCTCCATGCTGTTGAAGGTGCTAGCAGAGAAACAGGAGTCTACAGAGAACTTCATTGAGCAGGAGAAGGAGGCTTCCCTCTCCCAGGTGGAGGCTAGGTTGGAGGAGCTACAGGAGAGGGCCAAGCAACTCGGGGAGCGCCAGAGCCAGATCGCAACTCTTCGCAACCTGCCCGACATCCAGCTAATACAGGTTAGCATTGACATATTTTCCCAAATAGATTGGATTTTTACCGGCATACAGAATGACCTATCCCCAAAAACAATATGCTGATCATTTATCTCAGAGCTGGTTTTACATGTAAGCATTCACTGCTATAAAACTTGTCGGTTAGGAGACTCAAGCCTAGTGTGCACAGAGCAGAGTAATAGAAATGTTTGAAATGATTGATAACCTTGATATTTAGCACTGACGCCGTTCCCTCCTGATTCAGGCAGCATCCTCTATTTACAGACCATTGATATGTTCTACTCCCCAGTAAACAAATCACATCAGAATATAACAAGATTGAACCCAAGTGCAGACTCAGACGAGGAGACAGGGATAAGGTTACCAAGGTATTTATTGAAAAGCAGGGGGAGATGGGGTGCAGGCCAGGGGGAGCTTGGGCGGGTAGCAGGAAACTAGGAACTGAGGCTAGGGTAAGGGGAGTAGGGGCAGGGTAGGCAGGTCCGGAGCGGCAGGGCACCCAGCAGCACTCCTCAGGCCCGTATCCTTCCCAGTCCACCAGGTACTGCCAGCCGCGACCCCGACGGACGCACGTACAGAAGCTGCCGGACGGTATAGGCAGGATGGTCATCAATGAGCCGAGGGGGTGGAGGAGCTGCTACAGGAGGAGACAGGTTTAATCAGGGATACATGGAAGGTAGGGTGGATCCTGAGAGGGGCTGGGAGTTTCAGGCGCACAGCAGAGCGGTTAATGACACAGTCAATCTCAAAGGGCCAATGAATCGGGAGGAAAGTTTCTTCGATGCCACTTTCAATGGCAGGTGAAGAGAGCCATACCTTTTGGCTTGAGGTGTAGACTGGAGCTGAGGCACGGCGACGATTGGCTTGGGACTGGGTCCTGGAGGAGGCACGGGGAAGAGAAGCCTGTGCCTTCCTCCAGGTACGAGGACAACGGTGCATATGGTCATGGACAGAGGGGACCTCAAGCTCTTGGGCGGGGACCAAGAGGGGTTGGAAACCCAGAGCACACTCGAAAGGTGACATACCTGACGAGGAGTTGGTGAGGGTGTTTTGGGCATAGTCAACCCAGGGTAGCTGAGCACTCCAGGAGGAAGGGTTAGCAGAAGTCACGCAGCGTAGGGTAGTCTCCATCTCCTGGTTGGCCCGTTCAGTCTGGCCGTTGGT
Source organism: Salvelinus namaycush (assembly GCF_016432855.1). NCBI lineage: Eukaryota > Metazoa > Chordata > Actinopteri > Salmoniformes > Salmonidae > Salvelinus > Salvelinus namaycush. The sequence continues at coordinate 23,469,796 of NC_052341.1, read as the reverse complement.
CTGAGGGTGATATCCCGAAGAAAGACTGACATTGATAGCAAGAGCTGAACAGAAGGATCTCCATACCTGGGACGTAAACTGGTGTCCCGTCGGAAACGATGTCAGTGGGGATGCCATGCAGATGAAACACATGGGATACCAGCAGGTCTGCAGTTTCCCTGGAGGACGGGAGCTTGGAGAGGGGAATGAAGTGAGCCGCTTTGGAAAATCTGTCAATAATGGTGAGGATGACTGAGTTACCGTTAGAAGGGGGAAGGCCAGTGACGAAGTCTATGTGTGACCAAGGGCGACTGGGTATGGGAAGGGGGCGAAGCAGACTGGAAGTGGGTCTAGTGGAGGTTTTGTTCCGGGCACAGACCGAGCAGGCTGAGACAAACTCCCGGGCATCTCTCTCCATGGTGGGCCACCAAAAGCGCTGACGCAGGAAGGCAAGGGTCCGGTTCATGCCAGGGTGACAGGTGAGGCAGGTAGAATGGGCCCACTGAAGAACAGAGCGAACAGAATCAGAAACAAACAGAGCATTTCTAGGACCGTTACCCGGGTCAGGCTAGTTCTGCTGAGCCTGGCGGATACGGGACTCGATCTTCCAGGAGACGGCGGCAACGATGCAGGTGGATGGCACAATGGAATCTGGCTCAGAACCAGTGTTGTCGGCGGTGAACTGGCGGGAGAGGGCGTCAGGCTTGGTATTCCTAGAACCGGGGTGATAAGTGAGTGGGAAGTTGAATCTACCGAGGGAACAAGGCCCACTTGGCTTCCCGGGAGTTCAGACGTTTGGCAGTCTGGATGTAGGACAGGTTTTTATGGTCAGTCCACACGATGAAGGGGAGTACAGAGCCCTCCAGCCAGTGACGCCATTCCTCCAGAGCCAGCTTAACTGCCAGAAGTCAAAATTCTTCTCTGCAGGTGAGAGCTTACGGGAGAAGAATGCACATGGGTGGAGCTTCTGATCAGAGTGGAGTTGAGAGTGGTGCTGCCAGACGGCTGTAGTTGCGGATGAAACATCTGTAAAAATTGGCGAAACGCTGTAGCTGCTTCAGGTTAAAGGGTGCAGGACACTCTGTGACTGCCATGACCTTGGCGGGGTCCATATGTAACTTCACCTGTGCAATAATATAACCGGAAAGACAGAGAAAACATGGAACTCACATTTCTCAGCTTTGACAAAAAGCTTATTCTTCCACAGCCGTTGGAGAACTTGGCGAACGTGTTGCTGGTGAGCCTCAGGGTCCTTAGAAAAAAATCTGAATGTCATCCAAATAGACAAAAACGAAGCGTCCAATCACATCCCTCAGCACTTTATTGACTAGGTTCTGGAAAACAGCAGGGGCGTTAGTAAGACCAAAAGGCATGACCAAATACTCAAAGTGGCCAAGTGGTGTGTTAAACGCAGTTTTCCACTCGTCCCCCTCTCTGATGCAGACAAGGTGGTAGGCATTCCGGAGGTCGAGTTTGGTGAACAACGTGGCAACATGGAGGGGGGCAATTGCAGAACTGATGAGTGGCAAGGGATACTTATTCAGCCCCCAGAAGTCTATACCTCACTGACCCATCCTTTTTATTTACAAAGAAAAAACCAGCACCCACCGGAGAGGAAGAAGGCCTGCAGCCAGGGAAACATGGATGTACCTTTCCATAGCCTCGTGCTCCGGGCAAGAGAGGTTATACAACCGAGCTCATCGAGTCCATCAGGCTCATCCCTGGACACCAACTCGTCCTTGATGGTCTCAGTGAGAGCGTTCTGGAATGCTCCCTGAACGGCCTCATTCTAGCCGTTCTCAGCGGCAAGGGTGCGAACCTCGATCGCCATTTCAGCGACACTATGGGAGCCTTGATAGAGGGACAGGAGTCATTTAGCGGCATCCTTACTGCTGACAGGGTGGTCGAAGACTCTCATCATCTCCTCCGTGAAGCTGGAGTAGGAGGAGCAGATGGACTGTATCTCCCACACCGCCGTGGCCCAGGAAAGCGCTGCTCCACGGAGGCAGCCAATCAGTAAGGAAATCATGGCCCGTTCGCTAACATAGGAGTAGGGCTGTTGCTCGAATACTAGTGAACATTGTACCAAAAATGCTCTGCAAGCTCCGAGGTTGCCATCGTAACGCTCGGGGGCCGGAACAAATGGCTCACGGGGCAGAGGAGAAGGACTAGGGGCTGGTTGCGAGCTCTGGGCGAAGGTTCGTCCTGCAGGTCAGAAAGGCTCCGTGAAAACTCCTTGACGTGTTCCAGAAGGGTTTTCTGTGCCTGGTCATGTTGCTCGAGCATGGCGCCTTGGCCGGCGAAGGTTTGGTGGAGAGGATCTAAGTCTGCTGGGTTCATATATTTTGGCCAGATTGTACTGTTACGCGGGGTGGAGCAGGTGAACCTAAGTGCAGACTCAGACGAGGAGACAGGGATAAGGTAACCAAGGTATTTATTGAAAAGTGGGGGGGGGGGGGGCAGGCCAGGGGGAGCTCGGGCGGGTAGCAGGGAACCAGGAACTGAGGCTGGGGCAAGGAGAGTAGGGGCAGGGTAAGCAGGTCCGGAGCAGAATCCAAGGAAGCAGTAGAGTGGGGGTCCAAGGCAGGGAAGCAGGATTGACGAGACGAGGGACTGGCGACAGGGACCAGAGTCAGAGCAGACGGAACTGTAGCGGAGAGAAAAGCAGCATTATGGTAGGGAAAACAGGCACCACAGAATAACGAGATCTATGCAGGAACAAACGGCTTGAAATGCAGACTGACTGAGCAGAAGCTATGATCTGGCAGCGTGGAAGTGGCAGGCCTGAGTATTTGTAGAGGTCTTGATTATGGAACAGGTTGCAGCTGGTGGGGATCTGCTCTGACTCCAGCACACCTGTCTCCACTCACATAATCAGATACACCCACACAGAGAGAGAGAGGGAGAGAGCACTGGGGTGCTTGCGGCAGGTTAGGGAGACACAGGATGAGAAGTAGAGGGCGTGGCAGAGGCAGATGTAACACTACCATAGTTTGGAGAAGCCTGGGACTGTACTTCATTAGTCTCCAAATACTCTAGAGCATCAACTAGATTCAGCCGCGGGGAGATTTTTTGGGGTCGGGGGGCCCAGAACATATTTACTAATAATTTGTAGACTGCAAAATGACAGCAAGAAGCCCAAACATATAAAATATTTGACTAAAACATAATCATTTCAAGCATTGCTTACATTTGTATACGATCACATTTGTCTCTATTATGTGTGGGAATAGTTGGAACTGGAGCACTTGGAGCTGATTTCCTGGTGTTTTTACAGTCTTCGAGTGCATTCGGAAAGTATTCAGACCCCTTGACTTTTTCCACATGTTGTTATGTTACAGCCTTATTCTAAAATGGATTAAAACAAAAAATATCCTCATCAATCTACACACAATTCCCCATAATGACAAAGCAAAAACTGTTGTTGTTTTTTTTTAAATTTGAGCAAATTTAAATTAAATAAAAACTGAAATATCACATTTACATAACTATTCAGACCCTTGAAGCACCTTTGGCAGCGATGACAGACTTGAGTCGTCTTGGGTATGACGCTAAAACCTTGGCACACCTGTATTTGGGGAGTGTCTCCCATTCTTCTCTGTAGATCCTCTCAAGATCTGTCAGGTTGGATGTGGAGCGTCGCTGCACAGCTATTTTCAGGTCTCTCCAGAGATGTTCAATCGGGTTCAAGTCCAGGCTCTGGCTGGGCCACTACCATAAAGCCCTAATTGGTGGGGTGTTGCAGAGATGGTTGTCCTTCTGGAAAGTTCTCCCATCTCCACAGAGAAACTCTAGAGCTCTGTCAGTGACCATCGGGTTCTTGGTCACCTCCCTGACCAAAACCCTTGTCCCCCGATTGCTCAGTTTGGCTGGGCGGCCAGCTCTAGGAAGAGCCTTGGTGGTTCCAAACTTCTTCCATTTAATAATGATGGAGGTCACTGTGTTCTTGGGGGCCTTCAATCCTGCAGAGTTTTTTTGGTACACCTCCCCAGATCTGTGCCTTGACACAATCATGTCTCGGAGCTCTACGGACAAGTTGTAGAAACATCTCAACGTTACTCAATGGAAACAGGATGCACCTGAGCTCAGCTTCGAGTCTCAAAGCAAAGGGTCTGAATAATTATGTAATTAAGGTATGTTTTTTTATTTTCAATACATTTGCAAACATTTCTATAAACCTGTTTTCACTTTGTCATTATGGGGTATTGTGTGTAGATTGCTGAGGATTTTTATTTATTTAATCAATTTTAGAATAAGGCTGTAACGTAACACAATGAGGATAAAGTCAAAGGGTCTGAATTCTTTCCGAAGGCACTGTATACCAAACATTAGGAGACCCTACTAATATTGAGTTGTACACCCCCCTTTTGCCCTCAGAATAGCCTCAATTCGTCACGGCATGGTCTTTACAAGGTGTCGAAAGCGTTCCACAGGGATGCTGGTCCATGTTGACTCCAATGCTTCCCACAGTTGTGAATCATTCTGTTACACACAGGAAACTGTTGTGTGAAAAACCCAGCAGTGTTGCAGTTCTTGAGTCAAACCTACTACCATACCCATTCAAAGGCACTTACATCTTTTGTCTGGTCCATTCACCTTCTGAATGGCACACATACACAATACATGTCTCAATTGTCTTAAAAATCCTTTAATCTGTCTCTCCTTCATTTACACTGATTGAAGTGGATTTAACAAGTGACATCAATAAGGGATCATAGTTTTCACCTGGATTTACCTGGTCAGTCTGTTATGGAAAAAGCAGGTGTTCTTAATGTTTTGTATGCTTAGTGTGAGGATGTATTGTGGCAGACCAGGGGGTTTGGTCAAGACGTTTACACAGATCCGACACGGACAGTATGATTAGCTCGGTTTCAAGGGTGTTTATTTAAATAATAAATCAAAAATGAAAAGGATAGGTCTCCCCCATGAGACCCTCTCCGGGATACCGTCTTCTGGGCTCAATGTCTTGCTGTATTTTGTCGGGCACAAAAACTGAACTCCCTCCTCATACCTCTGCAACCGTCCCCAACTATACAGGAGTCCTTTCTTCCCCCGCTCTCTCTTGTGCGCTGCCCTTCTGGCAGCTTTATGGGCCTTGCACAGCTGGTGAGCAATCAGCCCTTGATTACTCACCAGCTCCCAATCAGCCCCAATTAGTCCTGGCCGGAGAGCCTGTCGAGACCTGGCACGTCCAGCAGATGGAGCCATCGCCTCGTGATGTATACTACGTCTGTCACCAGGCCTCGACCAGGCCTCGACGAGTCTCCCCCTAGTGGCTGACCTGCTGTATGCCACAGTGTATATGCACTACCGTTCAAAAGTTTGGGGTCACTTAGAAATGTCCTTGTTTTTGAAGGAAAAGCACATTTTTTTTGTCCATTAAAATTACATCAAATTGATCAGAAATACAGTGTAGACATTGTTAATGTTGTAAATGACTATTGTAGCTGGAAACGGCTTATTTTGAATGAAATATCTACATAGGCGTACAGAGGCCCATTATCAGCAACTATCACTCCTGTGTTCCAATGGCACGTTGTGTTAGCTAATCCAAGTGTATCATTTTATAAGGCTAATTGATCATTAGAAAACCCTTTTGCAATTATGTTAGCACATCTGAAAACTGTTGTCCTGATTAAAGAAGCAATAAAACTTCTTTAGACTAGTTGAGTATCTGGAGCATCAGCATTTGTGGGTTCGATTACAGGCTCAAAATGGCCAGAAACAAATAACTTTCTTCTGAAACTCAATCTATTCTTGTTCTGAGAAATGAAGGCTATTCTATGCGAGAAATTGCCAAGAAACTGAAGATCTCGTACAACGCTGTGTTCTACACCCTTCACAAAACAGCGCGAACTGGCCCTAACCAGAATAGAAAGAGGCGTGGGAGGCCCCGGTGCACAACTGAGCAAGAGGACAAGTACATTAGAGTGTCTAGTTTGAGAAACAGACGCCTCACAAGTCCTCAACTGGCAGCTTCATTAAATAGTACCCACAAAACACCAGTCTCAACGTCAACAGTGTTCCTCTGTCCAGTGTCTGTGTTCTTTTGCCCATCTTAATGTTTTCTTTCTATTGGCCAGTCTGAGATATGGCTTTTTCTTTGCAACTCTGCCTAGAAAGCCAGCATCCCTGAGTCGCCTCTTCACTGTTGACGTTGAGACTGGAAATTGCAAAAGGTGTTTTGTAATGATCAATTAGCCTTTTAAAATTATGAACTTGGATTAGCTAACACAACGTGCCATTGGAACACAGGAGTGATGGTTGCTGATAATGGGCCTATGTAGATATTCCATAAAAAAAATCTGCCGTTTCCAGCTACAATAGTCATTTACAACATTAACAATGTCTACACTGTATTTCTGATCAATTTGATGTTATTTTAATGGTCAAAAAAAATATTTTCTTTCAAAAACAAGGACATTTCTAAGTCACCTCAAACTTTTGAACGGTAGTGTATATACTCGTACTTGATTGATAAATTAAGGTAATTAATTAGTAAGCAACTCCCCTCACCTGGTTTTCTAGGTTTTAATTGAAAGGAAAAACCCAGAAGACACTAGGCCCTCTATGGAATGAGTTTGACATCCCTGCTCTAGCCTATCCACTGGGCAAAAACTGGTTGAATCAACGTTGTTTCCACGTCATTTCAACCCCAGAAATCAATGTGATGACGTTGAATCAACGTGGGAAACCGATTGGATTTGCAAGTCATCAGTGTGGCTAATATTCTGCTTATTGTCATGACTGTCCACGAGAATCCAAATAGGTCAGATCAGGTTTGCAATGAATAACTTCAATCAGACCCCCTCTCACCCGTAGAGGGGGAAGGAAAGAACTAGTGGGGATTAACAACTCATGTCCTGTTGTAAATCAAGGGAGAAAATCCAGGCCTGCACTCTCAAGATTCACCAAAGGAATGTGCTTCGTCTCAACAGACTTTTTCCCGCTGAAACTCACACATTCAAAAGTGAATAATGGAACAATATTTCTAACAGAGAACGTGGGCTATAGGACACAAATGTCATTTTGTTTGTTATTTTGTGATGTCATTAAAAAATTAAAAAGGAAATACTGTAACTTGGAAAGTATACCAACTACATATGTGAAGTTTCCATACTATGCGTTGTGCATTTAATATGAAAGATGATGAAAGTGTTTTTGCTAAGACAGGAATGTGATTTGAGAAGTTAAGAGATAATTGTTTTCCATAACTTTGCACAGTGAGTAATCACCGCCCCAGAGTGAGGTCAGGGAGCGTGCCAGCCTGCCGGAACCGCCCCTTTTGAGGAAAAGGTATAAAGGACTTTTGAGGAAAAGGTATAAAGGATGGGTTAAGAAGTTAACACATTGAACCAGAAAAGGCGTGAAGCGGCAGCTGCGCGTTTTAAAATGGTTTTTACTTTGAATCTCAACACGAGGTAGAGATGATAAACTCACCTCTCGGACAATCACTGTAATGGCTGATTAGCTGTTCTTAGTAAAGTATCTTCTAAAGTGAATTTAAGTAAGACCATCCTGTTACTCTGCTCAAACCATCTTATTACGCTACTCTCATCACCCCATAGGCTTAGCCAGCCATATTGATGGTTACCCAATCTTCAAAGAAGCATCTTCAAGGGCGAATGGAAGGAAAATCAACTCTGTAATTCTGTTCAGGAATACACACCAAGTCACCGGATACCGGACAACTACGAAGAAGGACAACAGGAGAAGAATTGTTGGAACCATTTTGGACAATCAGAGCCTTACAAGCGTGCCGCAAAAGGGCCCAACCCCCTTTCCAAGGCTGCTCCATTCACCGAGAGACCCCCGGCGAACCCAAGCATGTCATGCAATACATTCATGATTTCTTTCTCAATGCGGGCGCTGGTTCGTGTGCAAAGTATATGGTTATTGTAGGTGAGAGTAGTTTCTGAATGTGACAATGTTAAGTGTGTCTGTCTCTATCTCGCTCCATCTCTTCTTTAACAAGCATCCATGTTGTTGTCAATGCACTAGGGACCTGTTTTCAGCGTATTAAGTCTTCAGTCAATAACCGGTGCAGAGTGTATGTTTATCCTGTGTTCCCATTTAGTTAGCTAGTAAATAAATAATTTAACCAATTTGTGTAGTACTGAATCATAAGTAAGGCTCGAGTTTTTGCAGATGCAAGGAGGTTACGACTGTTCAAAATGATATGATACGAGGTTATGATTAATAAGTTGTCTGTTTATAGATGTGATAGGTAAAGACCTTTTAGAGTTTAATTCAGGAGATGGTAACTCTTTAAATAACCACTGTCGTGGTGCCCCAGATCCTAATGAGCTAATTGTTACATGGTTAATTCAAATCGGGTAACAATTACACATAGTTGGTTAATGAGTTGACTAACAGTCTTCAGATTAATGTTAAAGTCAAGTCACGACATTATCATAGTAGCCTATCAAGTCCTAAGTGAAAATACCAGTCATCGGAAGGCAAGTCCGAGTCACCAATGGCCAAGTCCAAGTTTAGTCACAAGAAATAAAATCAGGATTCGAGTCGTACTCGAGTCCGAGTCCTGTACTTGAGTACTACAACACTGCATAAATCACATACATAAAATATATGAACATGTTAGCACTAAGTAGCTTTGGGATAAAATTCCCATATTGTATTATTATTGACAATCATACTATATCATTTTCCTCCTTTGCTCTGTAGGAGTCTCGGCTGGTGGAGGTCCCTCGTATGAAGGACATTCCAGTGGATGTGACCCCTAACCTGCAGGAGAGGCTCAGCGGGGTGACAGACGTCCTCTCACGGATCTCCAAGCTAGTATCTGAGGACCTGGAGAAGGCTGTGTCTACAGCTGTGGGGCAGGACAAGCAAGGTAACCTAACCTCACTGTATGAAGGAGGAGGCTGTGTGTAAGGTCAGGACAAGCAAGGTAACCTAACCTCACTGTATGAAGGAGGAGGCTGTGTGTAAGGTCAGGACAAGGTAACCTAACCTCACTGTATGAAGGAGGAGGCTGTGTGTAAGGTCAGGACAAGGTAACCTAACCTCACTGTATGAAGGAGGAGGCTGTGTGTAAGGTCAGGACAAGGTAACCTAACCTCACTGTATGAAGGAGGGGGCTGTGTGTAAGGTCAGGACAAGCAAGGTAACCTAACCTCATTGTATGAAGGAGGAGGCTGTGTGTAAGGTCAGGACAAGGTAACCTAACCTCATTGTATGAAGGAGGAGGCTGTGTGTAAGGTCAGGACAAGGTAACCTAACCTCATTGTATGAAGGAGGAGGCTGTGTGTAAGGTCAGGACAAGGTAACCTAACCTCACTGTATGAAGGAGGAGGCTGTGTGTAAGGTCAGGACAAGGTAACCTAACCTCATTGTATGAAGGAGGAGGCTGTGTGTCAGGACAAGGTAACCTAACCTCATTGTATGAAGGAGGAGGCTGTGTGTAAGGTCAGGACAAGGTAACCTAACCTCATTGTATGAAGGAGGAGGCTGTGTGTAAGGTCAGGACAAGGTAACCTAACCTCACTGTATGAAGGAGGAGGCTGTGTGTAAGGTCAGGACAAGGTAACCTAACCTCACTGTATGAAGGAGGAGGCTGTGTGTAAGGTCAGGACAAGGTAACCTAACCTCACTGTATGAAGGAGGAGGCTGTGTGTAAGGTCATGACAAGGTAACCTAACCTCACTGTATGAAGGAGGAGGCTGTGTGTAAGGTCAGGACAAGGTAACCTAACCTCACTGTATGAAGGAGGAGGCTGTGTGTAAGGTCAGGACATGGTAACCTAACCTCACTGTATGAAGGAGGAGGCTGTGTGTAAGGTCAGGACAAGGTAACCTAACCTCACTGTATGAAGGAGGAGGCTGTGTGTAAGGTCAGGACAAGGTAACCTAACCTCACTGTATGAAGGAGGAGGCTGTGTGTAAGGTCAGGACAAGGTAACCTAACCTCATTGTATGAAGGAGGAGGCTGTGTGTAAGGTCAGGACAAGGTAACCTAACCTCATTGTATGAAGGAGGAGGCTGTGTGTAAGGTCAGGACAAGGTAACCTAACCTCACTGTATGAAGGAGGAGGCTGTGTGTAAGGTCAGGACAAGGTAACCTAACCTCACTGTATGAAGGAGGAGGCTGTGTGTAAGGTCAGGACAAGGTAACCTAACCTCACTGTATGAAGGAGGAGGCTGTGTGTAAGGTCAGGACAAGGTAACCTAACCTCACTGTATGAAGGAGGAGGCGGTGTGTAAGGTCAGGACAAGGTAACCTAACCTCACTGTATGAAGGAGGAGGCGGTGTGTAAGGTCAGGACAAGGTAACCTAACCTCACTGTATGAAGGAGGAGGTTGTGTGTAAGGTCAGGACAAGGTAACCTAACCTCACTGTATGAAGGAGGAGGCTGTGTGTAAGGTCAGGACAAGGTAACCTAACCTCACTGTATGAAGGAGGAGGCTGTGTGTAAGGTCAGGACAAGGTAACCTAACCTCATTGTATGAAGGAGGAGGCTGTGTGTAAGGTCAGGACAAGGTAACCTAACCTCATTGTATGAAGGAGGAGGCTGTGTGTAAGGTCAGGACAAGGTAACCTAACCTCACTGTATGAAGGAGGAGGCTGTGTGTAAGGTCAGGACAAGGTAACCTAACCTCACTGTATGGAGGAGGCTGTGTGTAAGGTCAGGACAAGGTAACCTAACCTCATTGTATGAAGGAGGAGGCTGTGTGTAAGGTCAGGACAAGCAAGGTAACCTAACCTCATTGTATGAAGGAGGAGGCTGTGTGTAAGGTCAGGACAAGGTAACCTAACCTCACTGTATGAAGGAGGAGGCTGTGTGTAAGGTCATGACAAGCAAGGTAACCTAACCTCATTGTATGAAGGAGGAGGCTGTGTGTAAGGTCAGGACAAGGTAACCTAACCTCACTGTATGAAGGAGGAGGCTGTGTGTAAGGTCAGGACAAGGTAACCTAACCTCATTGTATGAAGGAGGAGGCTGTGTGTCAGGACAAGGTAACCTAACCTCATTGTATGAAGGAGGAGGCTGTGTGTAAGGTCAGGACAAGCAAGGTAACCTAACCTCATTGTATGAAGGAGGGGGCTGTGTGTAAGGTCAGGACAAGCAAGGTAACCTAACCTCATTGTATGAAGGAGGAGGCTGTGTGTAAGGTCAGGACAAGGTAACCTAACCTCATTGTATGAAGGAGGAGGCTGTGTGTAAGGTCAGGACAAGGTAACCTAACCTCATTGTATGAAGGAGGAGGCTGTGTGTCAGGACAAGGTAACCTAACCTCACTGTATGAAGGAGGAGGCTGTGTGTAAGGTCAGGACAAGGTAACCTAACCTCATTGTATGAAGGAGGAGGCTGTGTGTCAGGACAAGGTAACCTAACCTCATTGTATGAAGGAGGAGGCTGTGTGTAAGGTCAGGACAAGCAAGGTAACCTAACCTCATTGTATGAAGGAGGAGGCTGTGTGTAAGGTCAGGACAAGGTAACCTAACCTCACTGTATGAAGGAGGAGGCTGTGTGTAAGGTCAGGACAAGGTAACCTAACCTCACTGTATGAAGGAGGAGGCTGTGTGTAAGGTCAGGACAAGGTAACCTAACCTCACTGTATGAAGGAGGAGGCTGTGTGTAAGGTCATGACAAGGTAACCTAACCTCACTGTATGAAGGAGGAGGCTGTGTGTAAGGTCAGGACAAGGTAACCTAACCTCATTGTATGAAGGAGGAGGCTGTGTGTAAGGTCAGGACAAGGTAACCTAACCTCACTGTATGAAGGAGGAGGCTGTGTGTAAGGTCAGGACAAGCAAGGTAACCTAACCTCACTGTATGAAGGAGGAGGCTGTGTGTAAGGTCAGGACAAGGTAACCTAACCTCATTGTATGAAGGAGGAGGCTGTGTGTAAGGTCAGGACAAGGTAACCTAACCTCATTGTATGAAGGAGGAGGCTGTGTGTAAGGTCAGGACAAGGTAACCTAACCTCACTGTATGAAGGAGGAGGATGTGTGTAAGGTCAGGACAAGGTAACCTAACCTCACTGTATGAAGGAGGAGGCTGTGTGTAAGGTCAGGACAAGGTAACCTAACCTCACTGTATGAAGGAGGAGGCTGTGTGTAAGGTCAGGACAAGGTAACCTAACCTCACTGTATGAAGGAGGAGGCTGTGTGTAAGGTCAGGACAAGGTAACCTAACCTCACTGTATGAAGGAGGAGGCTGTGTGTAAGGTCAGGACATGCAAGGTAACCTAACCTCACTGTATGAAGGAGGAGGCTGTGTGTAAGGTCAGGACAAGGTAACCTAACCCCACTGTATGAAGGAGGAGGCTGTTTATAAGGTCAGGACAAGGTAACCTAACCTCACTGTATGAAGGAGGAGGCTGTGTGTCAGGACAAGGTAACCTAACCTCACTGTATGAAGGAGGAGGCTGTGTGTAAGGTCAGGACAAGGTAACCTAACCTCATTGTATGAAGGAGGAGGCTGTGTGTAAGGTCAGGACAAGGTAACCTAACCTCACTGTATGAAGGAGGAGGCTGTGTGTAAGGTCAGGACAAGGTAACCTAACCTCATTGTATGAAGGAGGAGGCGGTGTGTAAGGTCAGGACAAGGTAACCTAACCTCACTGTATGAAGGAGGAGGCTGTGTGTAAGGTCAGGACAAGGTAACCTAACCTCACTGTATGAAGGAGGAGGCTGTGTGTAAGGTCAGGACAAGGTAACCTAACCTCATTGTATGAAGGAGGAGGCTGTGTGTAAGGTCAGGACAAGGTAACCTAACCTCATTGTATGAAGGAGGAGGCTGTGTGTAAGGTCAGGACAAGGTAACCTAACCTCACTGTATGAAGGAGGAGGCTATGTGTAAGGTCAGGACATGGTAACCTAACCTCACTGTATGAAGGAGGAGGCTGTGTGTAAGGTCAGGACAAGGTAACCTAACCTCACCGTATGAAGGAGGAGGCTATGTGTAAGGTCAGGACATGGTAACCTCACTGTATGAAGGAGGAGGCTGTGTGTAAGGTCAGGACAAGCAAGGTAACCTAACCTCACTGTATGAAGGAGGAGGCTGTGTGTAAGGTCAGGACAAGGTAACCTAACCCCACTGTATGAAGGAGGAGGCTGTGTGTAAGGTCAGGACAAGGTAACCTAACCCCACTGTATGAAGGAGGAGGCTGTGTGTAAGGTCAGGACAAGGTAACCTAACCCCACTGTATGAAGGAGGAGGCTGTGTGTAAGGTCAGGACAAGGTAACCTAACCTCACTGTATGAAGGAGGAGGCTATGTGTAAGGTCAGGACATGGTAACCTAACCTCACTGTATGAAGGAGGAGGCTGTGTGTAAGGTCAGGACAAGCAAGGTAACCTAACCTCACTGTATGAAGGAGGAGGCTGTGTGTAAGGTCAGGACAAGGTAACCTAACCCCACTGTGTGAAGGAGGAGGCTGTGTGTAAGGTCAGGACAAGGTAACCTAACCTCACTGTATGAAGGAGGAGGCTGTGTGTAAGGTCAGGACAAGGTAACCTAACCTCACTGTATGAAGGAGGAGGCTGTGTGTAAGGTCAGGACAAGGTAACCTAACCTCACTGTATGAAGGAGGAGGCTGTGTGTAAGGTCAGGACAAGGTAACCTAACCTCATTGTATGAAGGAGGAGGCTGTGTGTAAGGTCAGGACATGGTAACCTAACCTCACTGTATGAAGGAGGAGGCTGTGTGTAAGGTCAGGACAAGCAAGGTAACCTAACCTCACTGTATGAAGGAGGAGGCTGTGTGTAAGGTCAGGACAAGGTAACCTAACCTCATTGTATGAAGGAGGAGGCTGTGTGTAAGGTCAGGACAAGGTAACCTAACCTCACTGTATGAAGGAGGAGGCTGTGTGTAAGGTCAGGACAAGGTAACCTAACCTCACTGTATGAAGGAGGAGGCGGTGTGTAAGGTCAGGACAAGGTAACCTAACCTCACTGTATGAACGAGGAGGCTGTGTGTAAGGTCAGGACAAGGTAACCTAACCTCACTGTATGAAGGAGGAGGCTGTGTGTAAGGTCAGGACAAGGTAACCTAACCTCACTGTATGAAGGAGGAGGCTGTGTGTAAGGTCAGGACAAGGTAACCTAACCTCACTGTATGAAGGAGGAGGCTGTGTGTAAGGTCAGGACAAGGTAACCTAACCTCACTGTATGAAGGAGGAGGCTGTGTGTAAGGTCAGGACAAGGTAACCTAACCTCACTGTATGAAGGAGGAGGCTGTGTGTAAGGTCAGGACAAGGTAACCTAACCTCACTATATGAAGGAGGAGGCTGTGTGTAAGGTCAGGACATGGTAACCTAACCTCACTGTATGAAGGAGGAGGCTGTGTGTAAGGTCAGGACATGGTAACCTAACCTCACTGTATGAAGGAGGAGGCTGTGTGTAAGGTCAGGACATGGTAACCTTATTGTATGAGGAGCATATTGTCTTACTTTGCCGAGGTAAATGCTCTATATTTAGCTGCTCTGTATTTAGCTGGAGCTGTGTGTGTTGTTTTTATGGATAGTCATCTCTAAACTTTTAAAATGTCTGTCTGTGTTTCTCCCCCGATCTCCCTCCTTTTCCCCATCCCCCACCCCCTCTCTTCCCTAGGTTCTCCCCAGGATAAGCGCCCTGTCCTGGCTGTGGTCCCCAGTCCTGCTGCTCCATGTCACCCCACTGGGAAGGAGGGCCTCAGTGAATGTATGTGGTCGTTCCTTACTTTAACATAAAACTTTCAGATATTAACACAGTAACTGTAAATAATAGCATATATATTTTTTCTGGAATCTATAATTAGTAACCTGAATGATGTTCAGAACTTTACCAACATAAGTGTGATCTATCACCTACCCTTTGTTTTAGAGCTAATTTAGACTAATAAACTGTACACCTAAATGTCTTCTCACATGCTACCTCCTCCTCCTCAGACCGCTGCACCCTGACCTTTGACCCTCGCACGGCCAACGGTCACCTGCTCCTCTGCCAGGAGAACCTACGGGCGGAACACCTGACCTCTGGGCCGCGCCCTGTCCCAGCCCACGAGGCTCGCTTTGACCACACCTGGCAAGTGCTCTGCTTCCAGGGCTTCAAACACGGAAAGCACTACTGGGAGCTGGAGTTGTCCAAGCCATGGGCCTACCTGGGGGTAAGAAGATGTGAAGGCCATGGCAGCCAAATGATATGTAAATATTTGTATATACTGTATAGAATTGTGCCCGTGTCTTTAGAAATTTTGACTGCACCTCTTCCTACCTTTGACCCCTGCATCTCTCCCCCAGGTGACTTACGAGGGCATCCCCAGGAAGGAAAAGGGGAAAAGGTGCATGGTGGGAATGAACGATCTGTCCTGGAGCCTCCAGCTGGATGAGCGCCAGCTGAGTGCCTGGCACAACGGCCGCCAGGAGACGGTGGCTGGCCACTCCCACCACTCCCGCATCGGAATTCTGCTGGACTACGAGGCTGGAACACTGACGTACTATGGAGACGGGCATACGCGGCTGCATGCCTTCCACTGTGCCTTCACTCAGGAGCTGTTCCCCGCCTGTTGGATAGGGGAGGGCGTGAGCATCACCCTCTGCTCGCCATGACGACAACACGAAAGGGAATGACCGTGACCTAACAATCTCTTATAGGACTAGTCTTGGGAAACTATAACCCTGTTTATACCTGGTGCTAACATGGGTCCTTTGTCCTGATCTTGCCTACATTCTGATTGTGCCTACATTTCCAGAAATGTGTCTACATACAGTATGCTATTAAAATGTGCCTGTTGTTGGTCCATTGTGTCTCCATTTTGACCAGATTTCCTTGTCCCTTTATGCAAATTATTTCACAGCTTTCAAAATAATATTTATTTATTGTAAGACACATATTGATGTAATCAGTCAATAATCAGTCAATGGTGCCACCTGTCAATGATTTTAGAGAGTGGAATAATTATGATTTAAATGGTTTCTCTGTCCAGATCTGTCTACACTTGTAAAATATCCAGACACTGTTTCTGACTACCTCCAGTCACAATCAAATTACAATGTGTCTTTTTATTGTCAACACCTGTCTAAAAATGTGGGCACGATCAGGATGTTGACAGGATCAGGACAAAGGACACAAGTTAAAACCAGGTAAAAACGGGGTTCAGTTATTTTTCGGGAACCATAGACATTGCATCATTGTATCTTTCCCATTATGGCGTCTGTGAGAGCACGGAAAAGTCTAAACGGGATCTTAGGGACGTCCCAACTCTGGCATCATTCCGTTGAATTTTAAACATTTTGAGTTAGGGTTGGGAGGTAGATCGTTTTTGGCTGTTTGTGCATACTTTTTTTTTCTAGAGACAAGCTGAAGTTCGAAGCCGAAGTCTACGCCCCTTTGTCGGTGATTGGTCAACAGTAGTGATTTTTCAATGAAGTGTATGTTGTCATTCAACGAGAGATTAATTGTTTTCCTGTACACCACCGTTCAAAAGTTTGGGGTCACTTAGAAATGTCCTTGTTTTTGAAGGAAAAGCACATTTTTTGTCCATTTAAAATAACATCAAATTGATCAGAAATACAGTGTAGACATTGTTAATGTTGTAAATTACTATTGTAGCTGGAAACGGCTTATTTTGAATGGAATATCTACATAGGCGTAGAGGCCCATTATCAGCAACCATCACTCCTGTGTTCCAATGGCACATTGTGTTAGCTAATCCAAGTTTATCATTTTATAAGGCTAATTGATCATTAGAAAACCCTTTTGCAATTATCTTAGCACATCTGAAAACTGTTGTCCTGATTAAAGAAGCAATAAAACTTCTTCAGACTAGTTGAGTATCTGGAGCATCAGCATTTGTGGGTTCGATTACAGGCTCAAAATGGCCAGAAACAAATAACTTTCTTCTGAAACTATTCAGTCTATTGTTGTTCTGAGAAATGAAGGCTATTCCATGCGAGAAATTGCCAAGAAACTGAAAATCTCGTACAACGCTGTGTACTACTCCCTTCACAGAACAGCGCAAACTGGCATTAACCAGAATAGAAAGAGGAGTGGGAGGCCCCGGTGCACAACTGAGCAAGAGGACAAGTACATTAGAGTGTCTAGTTTGAGAAACAGACACCTCACAAGTCCTCAATTGGCAGCTTCATTAAATAGTACCCACAAAACACCAGTCTCAATATCAACAGTGTTCCTCTGTCCAGTGTCTGTGTTTTTTTGCCCATCTTAATATTTTCTTTCTATTGGCCAGTCTGAGATATGGCTTTTTCTTTGCAACTCTGCCTAGAAAGCCAGCATCCCGCAGTCGCCTCTTCACTGTTGCGTATTAGGGACCTATCCCATGTGAGACCTTTCATTCTCCGACTGTAGTCTGCAACCCTCATTTTCCCATAGTGAGATAATGTAGCAGTCAGCATTTTATAAACAAAATCCTTAACCTGGTGAGACCCCCGGTTACAAAAATGCAACAGACCCTAAACTCATGTCAAACACTACACAGTTCATCTCCTTAGATCCAGATGTATATCTTAGTAGCATTTGCTGTGTGTCCAGTCTTCTCTAAGATGTATTGATTACATAGAAGAAAAAAATCATCAAGAAAAACATTCTAGGCCAGAGCTAGAGGTGAATTAAATCTAGTTGTGTAGTTGCCAAATGTTGTGAGTTAAAAGAGACCCCTCCTAATTGGAACCATAACACGATGACAAACCACTCTCCCTCACAGTGCTGTCCCTCACATTGCTGTCCCTAACATGTAAAGCTGATGATGATGATAGTGTTGTGATGTCACCTTACTGTACAGATGTTTTTACAGTCCCGTTGTGGGACACTGACTTAAATGGGAGAGATTAGTAAACACAGCTGTGTCACATGAATCTTCTGGAATGTTAATGTTCAGGAACATGGGATCAGACTCGGTACAGTGGACTAGTCTTTGGGATACTGTTGGGAACTGGAAAGGACTACTGTACGGGAACCCGGTTTTCCGTGAGAGAACAGAAAATCACGTCTCTAGGGCTGCTATAGGCTAAGGAAATGTCACAAAAGTTCCTGTTGGAATTGTACTGGAGATGATGTTAAATGTTTAGAACAACTTTGTGTTGGAAGTTGGAACTGGACATAAATCTGTTATTAATGTAGACTTGGTGCCAGCCTGTTTCTGATTTAGCCAACTTGTCATTTTGCCAAACAAGGCAATGATGTAGCACATAAATGCAGAAATAGTCAGGTTCCCAGGCTAGCATCACAATGTGTAGAGAAAAATGAAATACAGTCAAATTAATAAAATGGACACACTTCACATCACACAAGATCAGTTTGATAAAACCCAGTTCAATGCATATTAGTTACAACTGAGACCATGCTTTGCTTTTGTTTTGTCTTTTCAATATTATATTTGAATTACTCAATAAATTAATGTGAGTTTTAAATAAATACAGTGCTTTCAGAAAGTATTCAGACCGCTTGACTTTTTTCACATGTTGTTACGTTACAGCCTTATACTAAGGAGGGGCTTCCGTCTGACCACTCTACCATAAAGGCCTGATTGGTAGAGTGCTGCGGAGATGGCTGTCCTTCTGGAAGGTTCTCCCATCTCCACAGAGGAACTCTGGAGCTCTGTCAGAGTGACCATCAGGTTGTTGGTCAACACCCTGACCAAGGCCCTTCTCCGGCTCAGTTTAGCCGGGTGGACAGCTCTGGGAAGTGTCTTGGTGGTTCCAAACTTCTTCCATTTAAGAATGATGGAGGCCATTGTGTTCTTGGGGACCTTCAATGCTGCAGACATTTTTTGGTACCCTTCCCCACATCTGTACCTTGACACAACCCTGCCTCGGAGCTCTACAGACAATTCCTTCGACCTCATAGCTTTGTTTTTCCTCTGACATGCACTGTCAACTGTGGGACCTTATATAGACAGGTATGTGCCTTTCCAAATCATGTCCAATCAATTGAATTTACCACAGGTTGACTCCAAACATGTTGTAGAAACATCTCAAGGATGATCAATGGAAACAGGATTTACCTGAGCTCAATTTCGAGTCTCATAGCAAAGGGTCTGAATAGATATGTAAATGTGATATTTCTGGTCCAAACATTTTTAAACCCGTTTTCGCTTTGTCATTATGGGGTATTGTGTGTAGATTGTTGAGAAAAAATAATAATTTTATCAACGTAACAATATGTGGAAAAAGTGAAGGGGTCTGAATACTTTCCGAATGCACTGTATGTAGCCATATATTACTTGTTTACTTAGCCAAAATATTTGTTACCGTTACGCTTGTTTACACTGAACTGCACTGGGGTCGGCATGCCATCATGGTTAGATTAAGACTCCGTGGAGCTGGCGTGAGATATGGGTCTGAAAACGTACCTCAATGCAGGGATGGGATATGCCACTGTACTCCAAATTTTACCTTTATCCAAACTGTACATCGAGAAGATTGAAATACTGCTACTTTTCCAGAAAACGACCCTTTTCGTTCTCTTATGCAATTATTTCCCATGGAGGGCCACGTTAGAATATATTTTTGCCATCGTGGGCCAGAAACATATTACAGGTTTGTACATCATGTGACTGTGTTGACAGATGTATCTACTGTAAATCACATCCAGCTTTGCTACTTATTTTACTTTTTTAACATGCACAGAAATAAACCACATCCATGTTATCCTTTTGGTAGGTATTTTCATTATTAAACATGCATTGAACTACACGGGGGGAAAGTACACTGTGCATTCAGCACCACAGACAGAACTCTTGTTAACGGGTATGCACAAAAACACAAGAAAGAGAGAGCTCAACATTACATTTAAACTACTCAATCAGTGTGAGGAGTGAAGTCTCTGATGGACATTGACTAGAGCGGTGAAGTCAGGTATAGTTTCTGACATCACTATGAGCAGGATTGCTGAGAGGTGAGAGTCAGTAAGAGATGATCTGTGCCTTGACTTACATTTACATTACATTTAAGTCATTTAGCAGACGCTCTTATCCAGAGCGACTTACAAATTGGTGCATTCACCTTATGATATCCAGTGGAACAACCACTTTACAATAGTGCATCTAACTCTTTTAAGGGGGAGGGGGGGGGTTAGAAGGATTACTTTATCCTATCCTAGGTATTCCTTAAAGAGGTGGGGTTTCAGGTGTCTCCGGAAGGTGGTGATTGACTCCGCTGACCTGGCGTCGTGAGGGAGTTTGTTCCACCATTGGGGTGCCAGAGCAGCGAACAGTTTTGACTGGGCTGAGCGGGAACTGTACTTCCTCAGAGGTAGGGAGGCGAGCAGGCCAGAGGTGGATGAACGCAGTGCCCTTGTTTGGGTGTAGGGCCTGATCAGAGCCTGAAGGTACGGAGGTGCCGTTCCCCTCACAGCTCCGTAGGCAAGCACCATGGTCTTGTAGCGGATGCGAGCTTCAACTGGAAGCCAGTGGAGAGAGCGGAGGAGCGGGGTGACGTGAGAGAACTTGGGAAGGTTGAACACCAGACGGGCTGCGGCGTTCTGGATGAGTTGTAGGGGTTTAATAGCACAGGCAGCCAACAGCGAGTTGCAGTAATCCAGACGGGAGATGACAAGTGCCTGGATTAGGACCTGCGCCGCTTCCTGTGTGAGGCAGGGTCGTACTCTGCGAATGTTGTAGAGCATGAACCTACAGGAACGGGTCACCGCCTTGATGTGAGTTGAGAACGACAGGGTGTTGTCCAGGATCACGCCAAGGTTCTTAGCACTCTGGGAGGAGGACACAATGGAGTTGTCAACCGTGATGGCGAGATCATGGAACGGGCAGTCCTTCCCCGGGAGGAAGAGCAGCTCCGTCTTGCCGAGGTTCAGCTTGAGGTGGTGATCCGTCATCCACACTGATATGTCTGCCAGACATGCAGAGATGCGATTCGCCACCTGGTTATCAGAGGGGGGAAAGGAGAAGATTAATTGTGTGTCGTCTGCATAGCAATGATAGGAGAGACCATGTGAGGATATGACAGAGCCAAGTGACTTGGTGTATAGCGAGAATAGGAGAGGGCCTAGAACAGAGCCCTGGGGGACACCCGTGGTGAGAGCACGTGGTGCGGAGACAGATTCTCGCCACGCCACCTGGTAGGAGCGACCTGTCAGGTAGGACGCAATCCAAGCGTGGGCCGCGCCGGAGATGCCCAGCTCGGAGAGGGTGGAGAGGAGGATCTGATGGTTCACAGTATCAAAGGCAGCCGATAGGTCTAGAAGGATGAGAGCAGAGGAGAGAGAGTTAGCTTTAGCAGTGCGGAGCGCCTCCGTGACACAGAGAAGAGCAGTCTCAGTTGAATGACTAGTCTTGAAACCTGACTGATTTGGATCAAGAAGGTCATTCTGAGAGAGATAGCAGGAGAGCTGGCCAAGGACGGCACGTTCAAGAGTTTTGGAGAGAAAGGAAAGAAGGGATACTGGTCTGTAGTTGTTGACATCGGAGGGATCAAGTGTAGGTTTTTTCAGAAGGGGTGCAACTCTCGCTCTCTTGAAGACGGAAGGGACGTAGCCAGCGGTCAAGGATGAGTTGATGAGCGAGGTGAGGTAAGGGAGAAGGTCTCCGGAAATGGTCTGGAGAAGAGAGGAGGGGATAGGGTCAAGCGGGCAGGTTGTTGGGCGGCCGGCCGTCACAAGACGCGAGATTTCATCTGGAGAGAGAGGGGAGAAAGAGGTCAAAGCACAGGGTAGGGCAGTGTGAGCAGAACCAGCGGTGTCGTTTGACTTAGCAAACGAGGATCGGATGTCGTCGACCTTCTTTTCAAAATGGTTGACGAAGTCATCCGCAGAGAGGGAGGAGGGGGGAGGAGGGGGAGGAGGATTCAGGAGGGAGGAGAAGGTGGCAAAGAGCTTCCTAGGGTTAGAGGCAGATGCTTGGAATTTAGAGTGGTAGAAAGTGGCTTTAGCAGCAGAGACAGAAGAGGAGAATGTAGAGAGGAGGGAGTGAAAGGATGCCAGGTCCGCAGGGAGGCGAGTTTTCCTCCATTTCCGCTCGGCTGCCCGGAGCCCTGTTCTGTGAGCTCGCAATGAGTCGTCGAGCCACGGAGCAGGAGGGGAGGACCGAGCAGGCCTGGAGGATAGGGGACATAGAGAGTCAAAGGATGCAGAAAGGGAGGAGAGGAGGGTTGAGGAGGCAGAATCAGGAGATAGGTTGGAGAAGGTTTGAGCAGAGGGAAGAGATGATAGGATGGAAGAGGAGAGAGTAGCGGGGGAGAGAGAGCGAAGGTTGGGACGGCGCGATACCATCCGAGTAGGGGCAGTGTGGGAAGTGTTGGATGAGAGCGAGAGGGAAAAGGATACAAGGTAGTGGTCGGAGACTTGGAGGGGAGTTGCAATGAGATTAGTGGAAGAACAGCATCTAGTAAAGATGAGGTCAAGCGTATTGCCTGCCTTGTGAGTAGGGGGGGAAGGTGAGAGGGTGAGGTCAAAAGAGGAGAGGAGTGGAAAGAAGGAGGCAGAGAAGAATGAGTCAAAGGTAGACGTGGGGAGGTTAAAGTCACCCAGAACTGTGAGAGGTGAGCCATCCTCAGGAAAGGAATTTATCAGGGCGTCAAGCTCATTGATGAACTCTCCAAGGGAACCTGGAGGGCGATAAATGATAAGGATGTTAAGCTTGAAAGGGCTGGTAACTGTGACAGCATGGAATTCAAAGGAGGCGATAGACAGATGGGTCAGGGGAGAAAGAGAGAATGTCCACTTGGGAGAGATGAGGATCCCAGTGCCACCACCCCGCTGACCAGAAGCTCTCGGGGTGTGCGAGAACACGTGGGCAGACGAGGAGAGAGCAGTAGGAGTAGCAGTGTTATCAGTGGTAATCCATGTTTCCGTCAGTGCCAAGAAGTCGAGGGACTGGAGGGACGCATAGGCTGAGATGAACTCTGCCTTGTTGGCCGCAGATCGGCAGTTCCAGAGGCTGCCGGAGACCTGGAACTCCACGTGGGTCGTGCGCGCTGGAACCACCAGGTTAGGGTAGCGGCGGCCACGCGGTGTGAAGCGTTTGTATGGTCTGTGCAGAGAGGAGAGAAGAGGGATAGACAGACACATAGTTGACAGGCTACAGAAGAGGCTACGCTAATGCAAAGGAGATTAGAATGACAAGTGGACTACACGTCTCGAATGTTCAGAAAGTTAAGCTTACGTTGCAAAAATAAAATAAAAAAAATCGTATTGACTAAAATGATATAGTACTGCTGGCGGTGAAGTAGGCTGGCTAGCAGTGGCTGCGTTGTTGACTTTGTTTGAAAGTGTAGCTGGCTAGGTAACCTCTAACTGGCTAGGTAACCTCGACAATTTCTCAAAACTACACAATTATCTTGGATACAAGGACAGCAAAGACAACTATGTAGCTAGCTAACACTACGCTAATCAAGTCGTTCCGTTGTAATGTAAGTTGTAATGTGAGTTTCTACAGTGCTGCTATTCGGTAGAAGTTGGCTAGCTAGCAGTGTTAGCTAGCAGTGTTGACTAGGTAGGAGAACGGCAGCGCGGCGAAAATAGCTGGCTAGTTAACCGAATAATTACTCTAAACTACTCTAAGCTACACAATTATCTTAGATACAAAGATAGCAAGACTTGTTATATTTCATCACTGAAAATGTCTGTTCACATATGTAGGTTGACCCAAACAGTACAAACATCTTCTGAGCATGACTCCTAATCTTTGGAAAGTTTTGTTCATCGAGAGATGCATAGAACCTCGTCAGCGACATTGTTTTGAATAGTTCTCCAATCACTGCATCAGACTGAAGATCGATAAGCTCAAGTTGCAGGTCAGTGGGAGCGTTATCCACATTGAAGGTGAAAGGAGAGGAAACCAACAGCAGGTCAGTGGGAGCGTTATCCACATTGAAGGTGAAAGGAGAGGAAACCAACAGCAGGTCAGTGGGAGTGTTATCCACATTGAAGGTGAAAGGAGAGGAACCCAACAGCAGGTCAGTGGGAGCGTTATCCACATTGAAGGTGAAAGGAGAGGAAACCAACAGCAGGTCAGTGGGAGTGTTATCCACATTGAAGGTGAAAGAGGAGGAAACCAACAGCAGGTCAGTGGGAGCGTTATCCACATTGAAGGTGAAAGGAGAGGAAACCAACAGCAGGTCAGTGGGAGCGTTATCCACATTGAAGGTGAAAGGAGAGGAAACCAACAGCAGGTCAGTGGGAGCGTTATCCACATTGAAGGTGAAAGGAGAGGAAACCAACAGCAGGTCAGTGGGAGCGTTATCCACATTGAAGGTGAAAGGAGAGGAAACCAACAGCAGGTCAGTGGGAGCGTTATCCACATTGAAGGTGAAAGGAGAGGAAACCAACAGCAGGTCAGTGGGAGCGTTATCCACATTGAAGGTGAAAGGAGAGGAGACCAACAGCAGGTCAGTGGGAGCGTTATCCACATTGAAGGTGAAAGGAGAGGAAACCAACAGCAGGTCAGTGGGAGCGTTATCCACATTGAAGGTGAAAGGAGAGGAAACCAACAGCAGGTCAGTGGGAGCGTTATCCACATTGAAGGTGAAAGGAGAGGAAACCAACAGCAGGTCAGTGGGAGCGTTATCCACATTGAAGGTGAAAGGAGAGGAAACCAACAGCAGGTCAGTGGGAGCGTTATCCACATTGAAGGTGAAAGGAGAGGAGACCAACAGCAGGTCAGTGGGAGCGTTATCCACATTGAAGGTGAAAGGAGAGGAAACCAACAGCAGGTCAGTGGGAGCGTTATCCACATTGAAGGTGAAAGGAGAGGAAACCAACAGCAGGTCAGTGGGAGTGTTATCCACATTGAAGGTGAAAGGAGAGGAAACCAACAGCAGGTCAGTGGGAGCGTTATCCACATTGAAGGTGAAAGGAGAGGAAACCAACAGCAGGTCAGTGGGAGCGTTATCCACATTGAAGGTGAAAGGAGAGGAAACCAACAGCAGGTCAGTGGGAGCGTTATCCACATTGAAGGTGAAAGGAGAGGAAACCAACAGCAGGTCAGTGGGAGCGTTATCCACATTGAAGGTGAAAGGAGAGGAAACCAACAGCAGGTCAGTGGGAGCGTTATCCACATTGAAGGTGAAAGGAGAGGAAACCAACAGCAGGTCAGTGGGAGCGTTATCCACATTGAAGGTGAAAGGAGAGGAAACCAACAGCAGGTCAGTGGGAGCGTTATCCACATTGAAGGTGAAAGGAGAGGAAACCAACAGCAGGTCAGTGGGAGCGTTATCCACATTGAAGGTGAAAGGAGAGGAAACCAACAGCAGGTCAGTGGGAGCGTTATCCACATTGAAGGTGAAAGGAGAGGAAACCAACAGCAGGTCAGTGGGAGCGTTATCCACATTGAAGGTGAAAGGAGAGGAAACCAACAGCAGGTCAGTGGGAGTGTTATCCACATTGAAGGTGAAAGGAGAGGAAACCAACAGCAGGTCAGTGGGAGCGTTATCCACATTGAAGGTGAAAGGAGAGGAAACCAACAGCAGGTCAGTGGGAGGGTTATCCACATTGAAGGTGAAAGGAGAGGAAACCAACAGCAGGTCAGTGGGAGTGTTATCCACATTGAAGGTGAAAGGAGAGGAAACCAACAGCAGGTCAGTGGGAGTGTTATCCACATTGAAGGTGAAAGGAGAGGAAACCAACAGAGTGTCAGTGGGAGTGTTATCCACATTGAAGGTGAAAGGAGAGGAAACCAACAGCAGGTCAGTGGGAGCGTTATCCACATTGAAGGTGAAAGGAGAGGAAACCAACAGAGTGTCAGTGGGAGTGTTATCCACATTGAAGGTGAAAGGAGAGGAAACCAACAGCAGGTCAGTGGGAGCGTTATCCACATTGAAGGTGAAAGGAGAGGAAACCAACAGCAGGTCAGTGGGAGAGTTATCCACATTGAAGGTGAAAGGAGAGGAAACCAACAGCAGGTCAGTGGGAGAGTTATCCACATTGAAGGTGAAAGGAGAGGAAACCAACAGCAGGTCAGTGGGAGCGTTATCCACATTGAAGGTGAAAGGAGAGGAAACCAACAGCAGGTCAGTGGGAGCGTTATCCACATTGAAGGTGAAAGGAGAGGAAACCAACAGCAGGTCAGTGGGAGCGTTATCCACATTGAAGGTGAAAGGAGAGGAAACCAACAGCAGGTCAGTGGGAGCGTTATCCACATTGAAGGTGAAAGGAGAGGAAACCAACAGCAGGTCAGTGGGAGAGTTATCCACATTGAAGGTGAAAGGAGAGGAAACCAACAGCAGGTCAGTGGGAGCGTTATCCACATTGAAGGTGAAAGGAGAGGAAACCAACAGCAGGTCAGTGGGAGCGTTATCCACATTGAAGGTGAAAGGAGAGGAAACCAACAGCAGGTCAGTGGGAGCGTTATCCACATTGAAGGTGAAAGGAGAGGAAACCAACAGCAGGTCAGTGGGAGCGTTATCCACATTGAAGGTGAAAGGAGAGGAAACCAACAGCAGGTCAGTGGGAGCGTTATCCACATTGAAGGTGAAAGGAGAGGAAACCAACAGCAGGTCAGTGGGAGCGTTATCCACATTGAAGGTGAAAGGAGAGGAGACCAACAGCAGGTCAGTGGGAGCGTTATCCACATTGAAGGTGAAAGGAGAGGAAACCAACAGCAGGTCAGTGGGAGCGTTATCCACATTGAAGGTGAAAGGAGAGGAAACCAACAGCAGGTCAGTGGGAGCGTTATCCACATTGAAGGTGAAAGGAGAGGAAACCAACAGCAGGTCAGTGGGAGCGTTATCCACATTGAAGGTGAAAGGAGAGGAAACCAACAGCAGGTCAGTGGGAGCGTTATCCACATTGAAGGTGAAAGGAGAGGAAACCAACAGCAGGTCAGTGGGAGCGTTATCCACATTGAAGGTGAAAGGAGAGGAAACCAACAGCAGGTCAGTGGGAGCGTTATCCACATTGAAGGTGAAAGGAGAGGAAACCAACAGCAGGTCAGTGGGAGTGTTATCCACATTGAAGGTGAAAGGAGAGGAAACCAACAGCAGGTCAGTGGGAGCGTTATCCACATTGAAGGTGAAAGGAGAGGAAACCAACAGCAGGTCAGTGGGAGCGTTATCCACATTGAAGGTGAAAGGAGAGGAAACCAACAGCAGGTCAGTGGGAGCGTTATCCACATTGAAGGTGAAAGGAGAGGAAACCAACAGCAGGTCAGTGGGAGCGTTATCCACATTGAAGGTGAAAGGAGAGGAAACCAACAGCAGGTCAGTGGGAGCGTTATCCACATTGAAGGTGAAAGGAGAGGAAACCAACAGCAGGTCAGTGGGAGCGTTATCCACATTGAAGGTGAAAGGAGAGGAAACCAACAGCAGGTCAGTGGGAGCGTTATCCACATTGAAGGTGAAAGGAGAGGAAACCAACAGCAGGTCAGTGGGAGCGTTATCCACATTGAAGGTGAAAGGAGAGGAAACCAACAGCAGGTCAGTGGGAGCGTTATCCACATTGAAGGTGAAAGGAGAGGAAACCAACAGCAGGTCAGTGGGAGTGTTATCCACATTGAAGGTGAAAGGAGAGGAAACCAACAGCAGGTCAGTGGGAGTGTTATCCACATTGAAGGTGAAAGGAGAGGAAACCAACAGAGTGTCAGTGGGAGTGTTATCCACATTGAAGGTGAAAGGAGAGGAAACCAACAGCAGGTCAGTGGGAGCGTTATCCACATTGAAGGTGAAAGGAGAGGAAACCAACAGAGTGTCAGTGGGAGTGTTATCCACATTGAAGGTGAAAGGAGAGGAAACCAACAGCAGGTCAGTGGGAGCGTTATCCACATTGAAGGTGAAAGGAGAGGAAACCAACAGCAGGTCAGTGGGAGAGTTATCCACATTGAAGGTGAAAGGAGAGGAAACCAACAGCAGGTCAGTGGGAGAGTTATCCACATTGAAGGTGAAAGGAGAGGAAACCAACAGCAGGTCAGTGGGAGCGTTATCCACATTGAAGGTGAAAGGAGAGGAAACCAACAGCAGGTCAGTGGGAGCGTTATCCACATTGAAGGTGAAAGGAGAGGAAACCAACAGCAGGTCAGTGGGAGCGTTATCCACATTGAAGGTGAAAAGAGAGGAAACCAACAGCAGGTCAGTGGGAGCGTTATCCACATTGAAGGTGAAAGGAGAGGAAACCAACAGCAGGTCAGAGGGAGTGTTATCCACATTGAAGGTGAAAGGAGAGGAAACCAACAGCAGGTCAGTGGGAGCGTTATCCACATTGAAGGTGAAAGGAGAGGAAACCAACAGCAGGTCAGTGGGAGTGTTATCCACATTGAAGGTGAAAGGAGAGGAAACCAACAGCAGGTCAGTTGGAGCGTTATCCACATTGAAGGTGAAAGGAGAGGAAACCAACAGCAGGTCAGTGGGAGTGTTATCCACATTGAAGGTGAAAGGAGAGGAAACCAACAGAGTGTCAGTGGGAGTGTTATCCACATTGAAGGTGAAAGGAGAGGGAACCAACAGCAGGTCAGTGGGAGTGTTATCCACATTGAAGGTGAAAGGAGAGGAAACCAACAGCAGGTCAGTGGGAGTGTTATCCACATTGAAGGTGAAAGGAGAGGAAACCAACAGCAGGTCAGTGGGAGCGTTATCCACATTGAAGGTGAAAGGAGAGGAAACCAACAGCAGGTCAGTGGGAGCGTTATCCACATTGAAGGTGAAAGGAGAGGAAACCAACAGCAGGTCAGTGGGAGCGTTATCCACATTGAAGGTGAAAGGAGAGGAAACCAACAGCAGGTCAGTGGGAGTGTTATCCACATTGAAGGTGAAAGGAGAGGAAACCAACAGCAGGTCAGTGGGAGCGTTATCCACATTGAAGGTGAAAGGAGAGGAAACCAACAGCAGGTCAGTGGGAGGGTTATCCACATTGAAGGTGAAAGGAGAGGAAACCAACAGCAGGTCAGTGGGAGTGTTATCCACATTGAAGGTGAAAGGAGAGGAAACCAACAGCAGGTCAGTGGGAGTGTTATCCACATTGAAGGTGAAAGGAGAGGAAACCAACAGAGTGTCAGTGGGAGTGTTATCCACATTGAAGGTGAAAGGAGAGGAAACCAACAGCAGGTCAGTGGGAGCGTTATCCACATTGAAGGTGAAAGGAGAGGAAACCAACAGCAGGTCAGTGGGAGCGTTATCCACATTGAAGGTGAAAGGAGAGGAAACCAACAGCAGGTCAGTGGGAGAGTTATCCACATTGAAGGTGAAAGGAGAGGAAACCAACAGCAGGTCAGTGGGAGAGTTATCCACATTGAAGGTGAAAGGAGAGGAAACCAACAGCAGGTCAGTGGGAGCGTTATCCACATTGAAGGTGAAAGGAGAGGAAACCAACAGCAGGTCAGTGGGAGCGTTATCCACATTGAAGGTGAAAGGAGAGGAAACCAACAGCAGGTCAGTGGGAGCGTTATCCACATTGAAGGTGAAAGGAGAGGAAACCAACAGCAGGTCAGTGGGAGCGTTATCCACATTGAAGGTGAAAGGAGAGGAAACCAACAGCAGGTCAGTGGGAGAGTTATCCACATTGAAGGTGAAAGGAGAGGAAACCAACAGCAGGTCAGTGGGAGCGTTATCCACATTGAAGGTGAAAGGAGAGGAAACCAACAGCAGGTCAGTGGGAGCGTTATCCACATTGAAGGTGAAAGGAGAGGAAACCAACAGCAGGTCAGTGGGAGCGTTATCCACATTGAAGGTGAAAGGAGAGGAAACCAACAGCAGGTCAGTGGGAGCGTTATCCACATTGAAGGTGAAAGGAGAGGAAACCAACAGCAGGTCAGTGGGAGCGTTATCCACATTGAAGGTGAAAGGAGAGGAAACCAACAGCAGGTCAGTGGGAGCGTTATCCACATTGAAGGTGAAAGGAGAGGAGACCAACAGCAGGTCAGTGGGAGCGTTATCCACATTGAAGGTGAAAGGAGAGGAAACCAACAGCAGGTCAGTGGGAGCGTTATCCACATTGAAGGTGAAAGGAGAGGAAACCAACAGCAGGTCAGTGGGAGCGTTATCCACATTGAAGGTGAAAGGAGAGGAAACCAACAGCAGGTCAGTGGGAGAGTTATCCACATTGAAGGTGAAAGGAGAGGAAACCAACAGCAGGTCAGTGGGAGCGTTATCCACATTGAAGGTGAAAGGAGAGGAAACCAACAGCAGGTCAGTGGGAGCGTTATCCACATTGAAGGTGAAAGGAGAGGAAACCAACAGCAGGTCAGTGGGAGCGTTATCCACATTGAAGGTGAAAGGAGAGGAAACCAACAGCAGGTCAGTGGGAGCGTTATCCACATTGAAGGTGAAAGGAGAGGAAACCAACAGCAGGTCAGTGGGAGAGTTATCCACATTGAAGGTGAAAGGAGAGGAAACCAACAGCAGGTCAGTGGGAGCGTTATCCACATTGAAGGTGAAAGGAGAGGAAACCAACAGCAGGTCAGTGGGAGCGTTATCCACATTGAAGGTGAAAGGAGAGGAAACCAACAGCAGGTCAGTGGGAGCGTTATCCACATTGAAGGTGAAAGGAGAGGAAACCAACAGCAGGTCAGTGGGAGCGTTATCCACATTGAAGGTGAAAGGAGAGGAAACCAACAGCAGGTCAGTGGGAGCGTTATCCACATTGAAGGTGAAAGGAGAGGAAACCAACAGCAGGTCAGTGGGAGCGTTATCCACATTGAAGGTGAAAGGAGAGGAAACCAACAGCAGGTCAGTGGGAGCGTTATCCACATTGAAGGTGAAAGGAGAGGAAACAAACAGCATGTCATTTTCCAACACTTTGAAATCCTCAAAACGACGAGAAAACTCACCTTTCAAAGCACGCAGCAGCGATGTATACTTCTCCCGCTGGTCATCTGATAGGGAACAGACTAGTAGTGTCGGAAGGTGGGTGAGATTGTTGGCTTCTACTTGGCGGGTCAGGAGAATGGTTGGCTGATTTTGCCTTCATTGTTGACTTTTTTGCAAAAAGGCCTTTCCCTTGTAGTTTGGAATTCAGTTAATTCATGAGGGCCCTGATGTCCACAGTGAAGGCAAAATCAGCCAACCATTCTTTATCTTGCAGTTGAGGGAAATCCACATATTTTCCTTTAATTTGCAAAAATTCAGCAATCTCTGACTTCAGGTCTCACACCCTTTTAAGCACCTTCCCCAAACTCAGCTATCTCACGTTTGTGTGGTAGGGGAGATCTGCATGACCCGACTCTGTCTCTTCCAACAGTGAGACAAACTGCCTGTGGTTTAAAGATTTTGCTCGAAGTTTACCACTTTAGTGACTGTATCCACAGCATGGCTAATTTTCAGAACACATTTACAGAGCTCATGCATGCTTCAGTGTTGCTTGCCTCAAAGCGAGCATAAAAGGCATTTGGCTCGTATGGTAGGCTTCCATCACAATTTGTAGGGCCTTCCTCTGACACCGCCTGGTATAGAAGTCCAGGATGGCAGGAATCTTGACCCCAGTGATGTACCGGGCTGTACGCACAACCCTCTGCAGTGGCTTGTGGTCAGAGGCCGAGCAGTTGCCATACCAGGCAGTGATGCAACCAGTCAGGATGCTCTCGATGGTACAGCTGTATAACTTATGAGGATCTGATGACCCATGCCAAATCTTTTCAGTCTCCTGAGGGGGAATAGGCTTTGTCGTGCCCTCTTCCCGACTTTCTTGGTGTGTTTGGACCATGATAGTTTGTTGTTGATGTGGACACCAAGAAACTTGAAGCTCTCAACCTGATCCACAACAGCCCCGTCGATGAGAATGGGGGCGTGCTTGGTCCTCCTTTACCTGTAGTCCACAATCATCTCCTTTGTCTTGATCACGATGAGGGAGAGGTTGTTGACCTGGCACCACACGGCCAGTTCTCTGACCTCCTCCCTATAGGCTGTCTCATCGTTGTCGGTGATCAGGCCTACTACTGTTGTGTCATCGGCAAACTTAATGGTGGTGTTGGAGCCGTGCCTGGCTATGCAGTCATGAGTGAACAGGGAGTACAGGAGGGGACTGAGCACGCACCCTTAATGGGCCCTCGTGTTGAGGATCAGCATGGTGGATGTGTTGTTACCTACCCTTACCACCTGGGGGCGGCCGTCAGGAAGTCCAGGATCCAGTTGCAGAGGGAGGTGTTTATTCCCAGGGTCCTTAGCTTAGTGATGAGCTTTGAGGGCACTATGGTGTTGAACGCTGAGCTGTAGTCAATGAATAGCATTCCCACAGTGAGGCCTGATCAACCTCACTAGAAATTATCGAGACAGGTGGGATTTAATTATAACATGAGGGACACCAGTCTCTAGTCTAGTTTACCATTACCATTACGTTTACCATTACGTTATAGGATACCATTATTTCCTTATGGAGTTATTGAGAGTTGTAATTCTAAATTTATTGATTTAACCTGCAGTCTTGTTTGTTTTTGAGTCACGATTTGAGACGTGTTCAAAGGGGAAATGACCTGTTCCCTGTGGCCCTGGCCCTTTGGTAAATATGCAAATAATATTTTGTTCAGTCTGCATATAAAAGGAAAAATATATGTTAATAATGGTTGACAGTTATTCCAAATCGATTGTGATATGTGTATTGCTGTTTTCATTCTTTTCTTTGTTTCGATACATCTCACCAGATTGGGTCTGCTGTATTGTTGGGATTTCTCCCGATGGGTTAGCGCTCTAACTCCCCGACCGGAGAGGTCGCCAGTATCATGAGGGTGTATAAGCTAATTGTGAAAATGGTTAAAACAGTTGTGGTTATGCTCTTTGACATTCGTCTTAGAGTTTTTGGGAATATTAAGAAAATTGGGAATGTAATCATTTGTCATACAGTGAATGGATGGTCTTGAGTTCCAAATTCAGAAGTGTCTTAAATTGTTGTTTTGTTCTCTTCTCACTCAAGTTATGGTGAAGGTGACCACAGTGTCTTGATGAATGGAAGGGATCATTTGACCACGAATAGTGTGTGAACCTCAAAACCCTCCCTAACCGGCTGAAGAAAGAGTGACAAAGGCATTCAATATGACCGTGACTTTTAACACTCCTACCTGTGACCTGAGTCCAGGCCATCAACCTGGGTACGGGCGGCAGGAGTGCACCATGAGTCCTGAGACCGCGCATGTGGAGTGAGCATGGAGAGAGATAACGTTCAAACTTCTCTCATGCTGCTGGAGTACTGGTGGGGAAAATCAACCAGACAGAATGGTGGTGGCGGCTCAGGTGAGAGACTGTGTACTTGGGAAAAACGGATTCATTTCTTTGTATATTGAAATCGGGACATTATCAAGGGCCATCAACTGTGACAGGCATGAGTTACATGTGTGCCGATGGGAAGATGTAACGCTATCTGAAGAAGAACCAAATAAAGACACGCTAAAAGGATGAGGGCCGCGTGAAGGTGGGGTGGTCAACAATGCCTTTAATAATTTAGTTGGGGTGTCAGGTTTATTGAGGAAGTCTGCACACTGAAATTTATAGTAATGAAGACTAAGACAGCATTGAGATACTGATCTGTCATTAATTACCATGCCACTCGCGACAGTAAAACAGGGATAAACAGGGGTTACAATGAGAGGAGTTATGACCGGTAATATATGGTCCCGTTTGTAAATGTATATTCTTACCGTGATGATGTGTGCTAGGTTGAGGGGCTTGAATTCGAGTGATAGACTCTGTTACGCGGAGTGGAAGGGGGAACCCAAGAGCAGACTCAGACGAGGAGACGGGGATGAAGTAACCAAGGAATTTATTGGAACACAGGGGGAAGATGGAGTGCAGGTCAGAGGAAACTCGGGCGGGTTGCTGGAAACTAGGTGCAGAGGCTGAGGGGTTGAGACAGGGTAAGCAGGTCCGGGGGGAATCCAAGGGAGTAGTAGATTGGGGAATCCAGGACAGAGTAGCAGGGTGACGAGACGTGGGACAGGAGACAGAGACCAGAGTCAGAGCGGACAGAACTGTAGTGGAAAGGAAAACAGGCACAACAGGATCTGAATAGTAACAAACAGCTAGAAACATGGACTGACTGAGCAGAGATTACGATCTGGCAGCACGGAAGTGGCAGGGCTGAGTATTTGTAGAGGTCTTGATTATGGAACAGGTTGCAGCTGGTGGGGATCTGCTCTGACTCCAGCACACCTGTCTCCGCCCACACAATCACACACACACAGGATGAGCAGCAGAGGGCGTTGCAGGAGCAGATGTGACAAACTCAATGTAAAGCACTATGGACTGTCATTCTAAATTTGGGTTGGATAATTTATCAAATGTTTTAATTATGATTCGGAAAGGAGAGAAGGAGAGAGAGAGCGTTGCTCTCAAACTGTGAGGGGTGGGTGTATTTGGTCTAAGGAAGGTTTTTTCTCTCTAGAAACCTTTTCTTTAAATGTCCTCCGAGAGTGAGGTTATTAGAGAACACTAGATGATAGCTTGAGTCAACCATGAAGGTTTTTTTTTGTTTTACCATGTCATCAGAATTTTTATGTTAAATCGCATCAATACATAAAAATGTCTGGATGATACGGTACAATTAATTGCATACAAGGTTCATAGTCTGTGTCTTGCGATAACACCTAAAGATGAAAATGAAGGAGACGGCTTGGGGACCAGCATCACATGGGCATAGAACTGAACAGATGGACATTTTCCCCCCTGTCTTGGTCGCATCAAGGGTGGTGTGAAATTATTAAACATGTATTGTCTCTCTTCCCTGTTCAAGTCAATATGTGTTTAGGTGTCGTGGAACATAAGAGTGATCATTGTTCCAGAGGAGGGATTGGTGTATATTGACTAATTGATTTGAGAATGTTTTAGTACGGTTATAACTATAGTAGTGACTAATGTGTTATGGGTTAGATGGAATGATTTATGTGCAAATGTATTTGTGGCAGGAGGCGAGGTACAAATGAGGCCTGTGGTTGAGACAGAATGTTTACATGAGGGTGTAAAGCGGAATGGAATGTGAATGTGGAGCTCGTAAATGAAGGACGGGGTGATAGTCTGTGGGGGATGATACAACTCCTCTATGTATATTGCTACAGGAGATAGCTCATAGGAGAGAGACGACAGCTAACTGCACGATAGACTACTATGATGTTAAATTGAACGTCACACAAACCCAGATCATGGTGAGAGTAGCAGAGATAGTGTTGTCATTTCAGACACTGTTTTCAAATTTCAATGATGGGTTTGTCAAAGAAGACAATGCTTGGAAGAATAGCCACAGATTCCTGTATAGAGGAGGCCACATCACCGGAAGGCTGTAATAATAGCATCACATCTCTTGCAGAGTGTGATTAAGAAACATGTGACTCAGAGTTGTGTAAGGTTGGATACTCTTCCAATGTCACTAATCTCTCACCCATTTCTAACAGCCAGCAAACACTTGACAGAAGACTGGGACCGAGTGACGGTAAACGGTTAATGTCAGAGGGTGGCTGTTTATCAACTGTTGGGACACAAAGTTTACACTATAAAGAGGGTGTTCACAAAGGGGTGGGGTGTAGATCGGCCTTGGGATGAGCGATGTGTACATAACCTGAGCACAAGAAAGTATTGTCCACAGGTAGACTGTAGTAGAATACAGGAGGTCATTGGAGATGTTGGTGGCTAGGGGACCAGGTATGTGTTGGGAGATGCATAGGGAGTATATGAAAGGGTCAGTCCTAAATCTATTAGTGAACCACGAACAATAGAAGAGCAGGAGACAGATTCCATGCAGTAGTTGTACTCACGGCAGTCACTGTAGGGACAGTAACTGAAGGATGGTAGAGTAACGACATGGAATAGGAATAGGGTGCAAATGAGGGATTTTGATGTATACGTCATGGGCAGTGTCAGTAGTAGCAGGGGTTACTTTAGTAGCATTGTTGGGATATAATTTTCTGAAGGCAGTGAGGTTGAAACGTGTATATACAGTGCTGAGTTACCTCAAGATGAGGTAAAGTGGATTAAGGCTACTGCACGTGTATATTGGGTGGCTATGGAGGAAGAAGGAGAAGGGGAGCAAAGTGAAAATAACATGGCTTGGAAACATGGCTTGGGAACACCTCTCTGAAGACTGGGTGAAAGCATAAGGTTTTTTAAGGCCTTCATTTTTGTGGAACCCAGCTGAAAAGTATCCTGAAGGCATAGTCAGGCAAAGAGAGAGTGGGAATCGTCATGTTATCAGACTTTGGTTTTTCTTTGCACATATAATTATGCATAGTGTCACAGGTGTTGAGAGGAGTAGTCAGTAGGCAGTCGCAGGTTTAGAACTACTGAATGTATTTAAGCACCATAGAACAAAACGGGACGAAACCTAAATGCTGTTGTGCTCAAAATATATCTTCATAAACAAAAAGGCACAGGGCGACTCAGTACTCAGGAAATAGTAGGAGAGATTCCTCTCAGGAAAACAAGTAACATTTACAGTGGCCGACAAAGATAAATGGCAGAGGGAGTATATGTACAGTGATAGAGTGGGGAACCAGGTGTATGTACTGATGATGAGACAAGTCCAGGGTTGATGAGTGAAGGGCGTTTGCCAGCAGTGGGTTCGGCAGCAGCTAGAAGGCCGGCGATGCCGAACGCCTGAGCTGGACTCGAGGGGGAGCCAAAGCGAAGGCTGGTGTGAAAGTCCCCCCCCCCCCCGAGACACTGCACCAGCAGCGGGGCACCGCCAACCTTAGGGATGACCCCTGTGGTGGCATATTTCTGCTTTACCAAATGAGGAGAGTTACAAACTTCACACACCAGTCAGAGTTATACTTAGACTACATCTTTAATAATAAGAGCTTTGCAATAGCCTTTGACTTTCAATGATGCGCCATCTCTAATGAACCATTGAAAGTGACAACAGAAAAGTACAAAGATCTTTTATAGCCAAGATACACCCCTCTCAACCTACATGACGAACCACAAATTTTAGGAATAGTTCACAAAGGGACTTTATAATTGAGAAAGGAGTATCCCTTAGCCAGATAACATTTGCTATAAATTATCGTTCAGTTTGGTCCCTAAGACGAGGTTCTAATCTCGTTCCTGGTACTTCATAGCACAGAACCATTACCTCATCCAATGGCATAACTCAATTGTCAACTCTAGATACTCCCATCTAAAGTAAAACCCCTTCTTGACCTCTCTCCTGGACAAACTCACTGAGGGGAGTGACTTGCGCACAGACATTGTGGAGACAAGTAATTGGTTACGCCATCCCTTCACATGGTTTAACAGACACATTCACATATGAAGACAATGTTCCATCCTGTCCTCTTCCCTTTCTGATATTCTGCATAGCACCAGAGACATGTAAAAGACAAGCCTGACCTCTCCCCTCTCTGGGCCCCAAGTGACTGAGCCCCAGCTGAGGGAAGAAATGCAACTGCCAACACTAGAGTCTATTAGAAATACATTCTAATAAAAAGTATATCACATAAGAATATTATGCAGATATGACATCTTAATTACTTATGTTACCCAACTAATTCTGATTCATCCACCACACCCCGGAGACGCGGTGCGGGTCGATCGGGATGATGTGGAAGTCCCGGATGAGAGAACGATCCAGGACGTCCCGCACCGGAACCCAGCACCGCTCTTTGGGACCGTACCCCTCCCAGTTGACCAGGTACTGGAGAAGCCCCCCACGACGCAGAGTCCAACAGGCTGCGGACAGAGTACGCCAGGGCCCCCACGATGTCCAAGGGAGGGGGAGGTGCGTTGTGGGGTCCAGCACTAGCCAAGGGACCAGCTGCCACCGGCCTGAGGAGAGATACATGAAATGAGGATAAGACACGGTAATTGACGGGGAGTTGAAATCTGTACGTCACCTCATTGACTCAGGACCTTGATCGGCCCCACAAACCGCGGGCTGAGCTTCCTCCGGCAGGGCAAGCGGAGGGGCAGATCCTTCATAGAAA
Organism: Salvelinus namaycush; assembly: GCF_016432855.1. NCBI lineage: Eukaryota > Metazoa > Chordata > Actinopteri > Salmoniformes > Salmonidae > Salvelinus > Salvelinus namaycush. Next base: position 23,432,081 of record NC_052341.1, on the reverse strand, counting down.
GCCAGACCCTGTCACCGGGGTGAAAGACCGGGGCCACACTGCTGTGACGAACAGCCCACGCCTTTAACCGGAGTACGACATTTTGGAGACGGGTGTGCGCGTTGTTCCATACCTCCTCGGCGCGCCGGAACCAATCGTCCACCACAAGAGCCTCGATCTGACTCCAGTGCCAGGGTGCCAGGGCCGGCTGATAGCCTAGAACACACTGAAAGGGTGTGATGTTAGTGGAGGAGTGATGGAGGGAGTTTTGTGCGTATTCTGCCCTAGGCAGAAATGCAGCCCACTCCCCCCGGCCGGTCATGACAGTAATTATGAAGGTACTTACCCAGTTCCTGATTTACCCATTCCACCTGCCCATTTGATTGGGGATGGTACCCGGAGGTGAGGCTGACCGTGACCCCCAGTCGTTCCATGAAGGCCTTCCAGACACGGGAAGTGAACTGAGGACCACGGTCAGACACGATGTCCTCTGGGATCCCGTAGTGCCAGAAGACGTGAGAGAAGAGAGCCTTCACGGTCTGCAGGGCCGTAGGGAGACCAGGCAGAGGAATCAAACGACAGGCTTTGGAAAACCGGTCCACAACAACCAGGGTGGTGGTGTGTCCCTCCGAGGGGGGAAGGTCTGTGACAAAGTCCATGGAGAGATGGGACCAGGGTCGTTGAGGAACCGGCAACGGGTGGAGTTTGCCATAGGGGAGGTGTCTAGGTGTCTTGCTCTGTGTGCAGGTGGAGCAGGGAGAGACGTAAACCCGGACGTCCCGGGCCAAGGTGGGCCACCAGTACTTGGCAGAGAGACAGTCGATAGTACAGGCTATACCCGGGTGCCCCTTCACAGGTGCTGTGTGTGCCCAGGCGAGGAGACGGTCCTGCACATCAGAGGGCACGTAGATACGCCCCTCGGGACAGTGGGCAGGTGAGGGCTCCTGTCGCAGGGCTCAACGGATGTCTCCGTCCACATTCCACATCACAGGAGCCACAATGCTGGACAGGGGAATAATGGTTGTCACTTTCTCCCTCCGATCCTCTGTGTTATGCATCCGGGACAACGCATCGGCCTTAACCTTCTTTGATCTCGGCCGGTAGGAGAGGGTAAAGTCAAACCTGGCGAAGAATAGGGCCCACCAGGCCTGACGCGGGTTCAGCCTCTTCGCTGCTCGAATGTACTCCAAGTTCCTGTGGTCCATCCAGATAATGAATGGGTGTTTAGCACCCTCCAGCCAGTGCCGCCATGCTTTCAGCGCCTTCTTGACGGCCAACAACTCACGATCGCCCACGTCGTATTTCCACTCCACGGGAGACAGCTTCCGTGAGTAGAAGGTGCATGGATGGAGTTTAGGCGACGATCCAGTGCGTTGGGAGAGAACAGCCCCTACTCCAACCTCAGAGGTGTCCACCTCCACGATGAAAGGCAGAGACGGTTCAGGGTGAACCAGAACAGATGCGTTAGTAAAACGTTCCTTGAGCGCACGAAAGGCTTCGTTGGACTCCCCAGTCCAGCACAGCTGTCGAGGACCTCCCTTCAGGAGGGAGGTGAGAAAGGGAATGACCGTGACCTAACAATCTCATATTCAGGGTTGGGTAGGTTACCTTCTCAATGTAATATGTTACAGTTACTAGTTACCTGTCCAAAATTGTAATCAGTAATGTAACTTTTGGATTACTCAAACTCGGTAACGTAATCTGATTACATTCTGTTACTTTTACTTTCCCCTTAAGAGGCATTAGAAGAAGACAAAAATGTATGTTACCAATTGAATGACATCTATTGCAGGATAAATCAATGTTAAAGTTTACATAACTGGCCATATATGGATGTTACATTTTACTTTATGGGTTGGTTATGTAGGCTTTGTTACATCTGCCCCTGCCATGCCCTCTACTTCTCATCCTGTGTCTCCCTAACCTGCCGCCACTCCCCCAGTGCTCTCTCCCTCCCTCTCTCTCTCTGTGGGTGTATCTGATCGTGTGAGTGGAGACAGGTGTGTTGGAGTCAGAGCAGATCCCCGCCAGCTGCAACCTGTTCCATATCAAGACCTCTACAAATACTCAGCCCTGCCACTTCCACGCTGCCAGATCATAGCCGCTGCTCAGTCAGTCTGCATTTCAAGCTGTTTGTTCCTGCATAGATCTTGTTATTCTGTTGTGCCTGGTTTCCCTAGCCTGACGCTACTTTTCTCTCCGCTACAGTTCCGTCCGCTCTGACTCTGGTCCCTGTCTCCAGTCCCTCATCTCATCAGTCCTGCTTCCCTGCCCTGGACCCCCGCTCTACTGCTTCCTTGGATTCCGCTCCGGACCTGCTTACCCTGCCCCTACTCCCCTTGCCCCAGCCTCAGTTCCTGGTTCCCTGCTACCCGCCGAGCTCCCCCTGGCCTGCACCCCATCTCTCCCTGCTTTTCAATAAATACCTTGGTTACCTTATCCCTGTCTCCTCGTCTGAGTCTGCACTTGGGTTCACCTGCTCCGCCCCACGTAACAGGCTTCTTCTAACCCATCGCTTTTTACTACATATAATAATACGATTGAATGATATCTTCACATTAAAAACCAAAGTCTATCAGAATTCCAGTCATTCCAATACAAGGTATACCCCTTGATCTTCAAGAATAGGACTTGGAAATATGGAAGTATAGATTAGCCAAATTGTTTAACCTGAGCATAACCCCAAAACTAAGGATTTATTAGCTAGCCCTACTCTGTTGTTTATGATTTTGTTGTCATGGACTGATTGGGCTCATTGATTCAAGTTGAAAAATAAATGCTGCGCTCATGGAATGGCATGCTTTGAGCATTAATGAAAAGTGCCATTTACATGTGAAAAATGAATACCATATGCTGCATTTGCTATAGGCCTATTGTTTACATTTTTGTTGGTGACACTTTGATATATTGATAATATGAATAAAGGGCACATCCACTGTTTAAAGGGCACATCCACAGATGCCCCACCTCTATTTTAGTAAAAGACTGAGGGATGAGCCTGGAGAAATGTTACCACTCTCAGATTAATAGACAGAGCTACAGATGCAAGGACTGACCATCCATGATATAACAACTATTGTTTTAACCATGTTATGAGGTTATAAAGTGTTTGTTTATATTTATAATGTTTACAAACATTGGAGAAAAACAAGCTTATATTTTGGGTTCACATGGAGTGTGACAGTTGAACTAAACTCAAAACTAGGGCATTTATAAGTTATATTCTTCAAGAATCAATGTATGTATATAATTTATAAGTCCAAAAATGGATGTAGCAACTACAGATTGCCCCTTTAAGTATATCAAAAGTGTGCAAATTTGAACATGTGTCCATTAGATTTTTTTTCCGCAAACATCCTTTCTGAATTTAAAAGTAATCCTCGAAGTAATCATCTAGTTTTTAAAAGTATCGGCAATCTGATTAGCCTACAATATTTTAGCTGGTAACGTAAGGGAACATTTACCGTTTTTTGTAATCCCTTACATGTAACGGATTACATCCCTTACTCCCAACCCTGGCTATTGGTTGCGTTTAAGACATGGGCCGTTCGTTTTATTGATCTCAGTATGTCATTGACAGTGTATCTTGTCATTTTGGTCATTTGTGTGGTATTAAAAAATATATCCAGTCATGTAAAATTATGTAGAATTGGCAGAAATTATTTTAGAAAAGGCTATGTTTTTCTCAGACGTGCAAATACTGTACGATGATTTGCGCGTCCGACGTCGGACACTGGTCTTCAGGGCTGAGCCCGATTGCTTGTTCTGACCTCTAAGAATAATGAATGCTGAGTGTAGCAGTGCAAGGTCTTTTTAAGGAGAATATTTGGATTATTAGTTTATGAACGATTTGCATTTCGATTGCTGGTTAATCGAAGCCATCCATCCAAACCATTTATTCAGATCTGGCAGTTCAAAGAGGATAGTTTCAAGGGTAATCGATTGGGCCTAGTTATTGTTCATTAGCAGCATACATTTGCATGCATTCTCTTAAATCTCGTAAAATAGCCTATACTCTTCATGTGCAGTGTATAGCCTACTGTACTGTTTGTCCGTCTGAACTGTCTGCCTGTCTTGGTGAAAATCTTAGGTTAATAAAATACAATATAGTGAACAAAAATATAAACACAACATGCAACAATTTTACTGAGTTACAGTTCACATAAGGAAAGCAGTCAATTGAAACGAATTCTTTAGGCTCTAATCTATGGATTTCACATGAATTGGCAGGGGCACAGCCATGAGTGGGCCTGGAAGGCCATAAGCCCAGCCAGTCAGAATTAATTGTTCCCCACAAAAGGGCTTTATTACAGACAGAAATACTCCTCAGTTTCATCAGCTGTCCAGGTGGTTGGTGTCAGATGATTCTGCAGGTGAAGAAGCCGGATGTGGAGGTAACTGGGCTGGTGTGGTTACATGTGGTGTGCCGTGGTGAGACCGGTTGGACATACTGCTAAATTCTCTAAAACGATGTTGGAGGCAGTTTATGGTAGGGAAATTAACACTAAATGTTCTGGCAAAATCTCTGGTAGACATTCCTGGAGTCAGCATGCCAATTGTACACTCCCTCAACTTGAGACATCTGTGGCATTGTTTTGCAACAAAACTGCAAATTTTTGGTGTCTTTTTATTGACCCCACAACAAGGTGCACCTGTGTAATGATCATGCTGTTTAATCAGCTACCTTGATATGCCACACCTGTCAGGTGGATGGATTATCTTGGCAAAGGAGAAATGCTCACTAACAGGGACGTAAACAAATGTGTGCACAACATTATAGAGAAATAAGCTTTTTGTGGGTGGGTACTTTTATTTCAGCTCATGGAACATGGGCCCAGTACTTTACATATTACGTTTATATTTTTGTTAAGTATAAAATAGTCTCCTTTAGTTTGTGTGCCTATTATTATTCACCTGAGTGTCCTCGCCAGCCAGGGTAGGGCAGGACTTACAACATTCCAATGTTAAAGTCTTGTGAATCTCTCCAGCATACTTTTTTAAATTGAAAATGGTAACAATCGGAGCGATGGACAAATACTTATTTCAAAATGGGCTTCATTCCCATTCATATTATCAAGACATATCAAAATAGTTTTAAAAGATGCCCTTGCCTTAAAGTTCAACCTCAGATCTTTAGTGTAATAGCCTATAGATTCAAGTGAAAACATGTTCTGTTCTTTTGAAATAGCCAAACATGTTCAGTATTAGAATGAGACTACATTAACTGACATAGGTCAAATTAATTTGGTGATGTTGTGCTATATTATATGGACTTATTAGACTATTAAAATGTAGGGGGAAAGGCAGACATTATATAAACATTGGATTTCTGTGGCTCGCATGTCATAATCATTTTTGTTTTCAGATGTTTTCCTTTGGTAGGCCTACCCATGTGTCTCTCCTCACTCGGAAAGCTTGCTCACTGATGCCAATACCAAAGCTGATCATTTTGACTTGTTTGAATTACATGATGTTAATAATAATAGTGATGATGGTGAGAGCCCAGTATAGCCTCTTTAATCATAGGCTATTGTTACTTTGTGTCTCTAAAATCATTGTTTCAATCTCTATAGTCATGTGAGTCTTTTTTAATTGAAACGTCCAAATTTCGGGCCGTTTACCAGATATATTGTTTTCATTATTGATCAAAATTCGGTATGCTATAGCCTTTAGATCACATTCTGCCCATAGGAACACATTTATTTTATGTCATAAAAAGAACAGCTATGCATGATTTAATGAAAAGCAGAAAACAGACATTGTTTTACATTCTTTAATAAAAGACAAACAGGCAATAGAGAAAAGCCCACCTACAAGGAAACTTGGCATATCTCGATGACTTTGAGTGCGCGAGGTGGTCTGTGCATCCAGTGGTGCCTTGTTCTATAAAAATACATGTATATGATATAACCCCCACCCACTTTGCCAAAGCACAGCCCCCACACCAGCAAACCACCAACTTGAGACAAGGCAGAATATAGCCCACAAAGATCTCCCCCACCGCACAAACCCGACGTTGTGACTTAAAAAGGACCACTCCTTTGGGAACCTTAATCTACAGGATCGGTGGATCCCCCGTGGACGGTTGAGCTAACGTAGGCTAATGTGATTAGCATAAGGTTGTAAGTAACAAGAACATTTCCCAGAGCATAGACATATCTGATATGGACAGAAAGCTTAAATACAGTAGCTATTGTAGTGAAATAATACCATGCTATTGTTTGAGAGTGCACAGTTATGAACTTGAAAATGTATAAATAAACCAATTAGGCACATTTGGGCAGTCTTGATACAAAATGTTGACAGACGCAATGGTTCATTGGATCAGCCTAAAACGTTGCACATACACTGCTGCCATCTAGTGGCTAAAATCTAAATTGCAGGGGCCTCCCGGGTGGCGCAGTGGTCTAGAGCACTGCATCGCAGCGCTAGCTGCGCCACCAGAGTCTCTGGGTTCGGGCCCAGGCTCTGTCGCAGCCGGCCGCGACCGGGAGGTCCGTGGGGCGACGCACAATTGGCTTAGCGTCGTCCGGGTTAGGGAGGGTTTGGCCGGTAGGGATATCCTTGTCTCATCGCGCTCCAGCGACTCCTGTGGCGGGCCGGGCGCAGTGCGCGCTAACCGAGGGGGGCGGGTGCACGGTGTTTCCTCCGACACATTGGTGCGGCTGGCTTCCGGGTTGGAGGCGCGCTGTGTTAAGAAGCAGTGCGGCTTGGTTGGGTTGTGCTTCGGAGGACGCATGGCTTTCGACCTTCGTCTCTCCCGAGCCCGTACGGGAGTTGTAGCGATGAGACAAGATAGTAATTACTAGCGATTGGATACCACGAAAATTGGGAAGAAAAGGGGATAAAATTTAAAAAATAAAAAAAAAAATAATAAAAATAAAATAAAAATTCTAAATTGCACCTGGGCTGGAATAATACATTATGGCCTTTCTCTTGCATTTCAAAGATGTAACAAAAAAATGGAAAATACTTTTTTCTTCGTATCATCTTTTACCAGATCTAATGTTATATTCCCCTACATTAATTTCACATTTCCACAAACTTCAGTGTTTCCTTTCAATTGGTGTCAAGAATATGCATATCCTTGCTTCAGGTCCTGAGCTACAGGCAGTTAGATTTGGGTATGTCATTTTAGGCGAAAATTGAAAAAAAGGAGCGGATCCTCTTAAAACCTTTCACGAACCTCAACCCCGTATCCGGGATCACCCCCCACCCCCCCCCACACTGATTAGCATCGCTAGCATAGCGTCACAATTAAATAGTAGCATCTAAATATCATTAAATCACAAGTCCAAGACACCAAATGAAAGATACAGATCTTGTGAATAAAGCCACCATTTCAGATTTTTTAAATGTTTTACAGGGAAGACAAAATATGTAAATCTATTAGCTAACCACGTTAGCAAAAGACACCACTTTTCTAACTCCATCAGTTTCTTACTCCATCAGGTGCTATCACCAATTCGGCCAAATAAAGATATTGATAGCCACTAACCAAGAAAAAACCTCATCAGATGACAGTCTGATAACATATTTATTATATAGGATAGGTTTTGTTAGAAAAATGTGCATATTTCAGGTAGAAATCATAGTTTACAATTGCACCCACCATCACAACTCGACTAGAATAAATACAGAGAGCAACGTGTATTACCTAATTACTAATCATAAAACATTTCTTAAAAATACACAGCTCACAGCAATGGAAAGACACAGATCTTGTGAATTCAGACAATATTTCAGATGTTCTAAGTGTTTTACAGCGAAAACACAATAAATCGTTATATTAGCATACCACATGTGCAAACGTTACCCGAGCATTGATTCAAGCCAAAGAGAGCGATAACGTAATCATCGCCAAAATATATTAATTTTTTCACTAACCTTCTCAGAATTCTTCCGATGACACTCCTGTAACATCATATTACAACATACATATAGAGTTTGTTCGAAAATGTGCATATTTAGCCACAAAAAAACGTGGTTATACAATGACAATACTAGCAAAACTAGCCTGAAAATGTCGGGCGCCATTTTGGACAGTGATCTGGCGTAATGAATAACTAATCGTAAACTTTACTAAAAAATATAGGGTGGACAGCAATCGAAAGACAAATTAGTTCTTAATGCAATCGCTGAATTACATTTCTAAAATTATCCTTACTGTGCAATACAGGGTTCGCCAAGCGAAGCTATACCAAAAAAAATGGCGGAATATGCGTTTAAAATTTTTCGACAGAACGATTTATCATCTTAAATATTTCTTACTATGAGGTGATCTTCCATCAGAATCTTGGGCAATGTATCCTTTCTTGGGTCTAATCTTCTTTTGGTCGAAAGATGTCCTCTTGTCCGTCGAAATGCCCACTAACGTTCGACCGGGACCCCGAAACGTGCCCGGCGCGTCAAAGTGCATCACAAAGCAATGCCTCAAAATCGCACTAAACGGATATAAATTGCTATAAAACGGTTTAAATTAACTACCTTATGATGTTTTTAACACCTATAACGAGTAAAAACATGACCGGCGATATATTACTGGCTAAACAACAGCTTGGAAAGAGAGCAGGTCCGACGTCCATCGTGCGTCAGGCGCAGGGAGCAAAAGAACGGTACATCCGGTCTTTGGCCTTTTATACAGGCCCTGATTGCGCAATCGACTCCATTCAAATTGTCACCACTTACTGACATCTAGAGGAAGGCGTGGGCAGTGTTTGTAACCTCATAGCATTTACAGGGACATTAAAACTGACCTGGGACCAGAGGCCAAGATTTCTGAAATCTCACTCCATATCAGGAAAAGTGCTGTAGAATGAGTTCTGTTCCACTCAGAGACATAATTCAAACGGCTATAGAAACTAGAGAGTGTTTTCTATCCAATAATAACAATAATATGCATATTGTACGAGCAAGAATTGAGTACTAGGCAGTTTAATCTGTAGAGCAAATTATGCTAATGCGAAACAGCACCCCCTATAGTGGCAAGAGTTATTAACAGGAATGCAAACCACTCTCCCTCCTGTTGCTGTCCCTAACATGTAAAGTTTATGATGACAGTGTTGTGATGTCTCCTGTACAGATGTTTTTACGGTCCTGTTGTGGGACACGGACTTGAACGGGAGGCAATTAGTAAGCACAGCTGTGACACAGGAATCTTCTGGAATGTTAATGTTCTGGAACATGGGATCAGACTCGGTACAGCGGACTAGCCTTTAGGATACTGATGTAGATTTGCACAAGTTCTCCGAACATGTCGTTTTGTCAAACAAGGCAATGATGTAGCATATAAATGCAGAAATAGTCAGGTACCCAAGTTAGCATCACAATGTGTACAGAAAAAGACAATTAGTTGCAATTGAGACCATGCTTTTGTTTCATCTTTTCAATAAAATATTTGACCATTTCAAATAAAATACTAAAATGAATGGGAGTTACAAATAAATATAGTCATATGACTTGTTTACTATATACAGCCATAGCAGGAGCGAAGACGCCTGATGCAGTTTTTTTAAAGTGCAAAGAATCAGGTAACTGCCTTGTGTAACTGAGGGAGAAAGAGTGGCCAAAATATTAAGGTGCTCAGATCCGATTCAGAGATTGACCTCAAACATGTCAGTGAAGAACACATCACAAGAGAAGTACAGCCATTGCTGTTGTTTTAAGACAGAGACCTGACCTAGTCCGTTATCTAGTGCAAGTCCGGAACACTGCAAAATGCTGTGACGCAAGCATGACAGCACTTATCCTTGATCTGATGTGGTGGGGGAGTTCTAGAATGTTCAGAAGAGTGACACACAGGACATTACATCATAGGGCAACTGCTCTATACACACACAGGCAGTAGCAGATAAGATATTTCTCTCAAATTTTGGGCACAAATTTGTTAACATACCTGTTAGTGAGCATTTCTCCTTTGCCAACGTAATCCATCCACATGACAGATGTGGCATATCAAGAAACTGATTAAACAGCATGATCATTACACAGGTGCACCTTGTACTGGGGACAATAAAAGGACACTCTAAATTGTGCAGTTTTGTCACACAACACAATGCCACAGATATCAAGTTGAGGGAGCGTGCAATTGGGAATGTCCACCAGAGCTGTTGCCAGAATTTTATGTTCATTTCTCTACCAAAAGCCAATGTCATTTTAGAGAATTTAGCATTACGTTCAACCGGCCTCACAACCTCAGACCACGTGTAACCACGGCAGCTCAGGACCTCCACATCTGGCTTCTTCACCTGCAGGATTGTCTGAGACCAGCCACCTGGACATCTGATGAAACTGAGGAGTATTTCTGTCTGTAATAAAGCCCTTTTGTGTAGAAAAATGAATTCTGATTGGCTGGGCCTGGCTCCCCAGTGGGTAGATCAGGGCCCAATTTATTTATTTAAAATTGACTGATTTCCTTATATGAACTGTAACTCAGTAAAATCGTTGAAATTGTTGCATGTTACGTTTTATATTTTTGTTCAGTATAGTTCGACTAGGATCAGGGATTCACTAATATTCTAACTAGCTGTCAACTATAACTGACATTATGGTCCCTATCAACACAAAGGGCGAGTCTCAAATGACACCATATTTCCTATATACAAGGGTATCATTTCAGATTTGTACCATATATGTCAAACTTCACCAACTGTTCTTTAACCTTTTTTTATTCAGGTTAGTCTCATTGCAATAACATTTATTTTTCAACAGAGACCTGGTCCAATGATCTACTGCTATGCTCTCATATTTAAAGTAGTCACATTAAAATCCTGTACAGAAAAATTATAAATAAATAAATAAACAATACAGACTTGCGCTAGCCACTGGATAGATTAGCAAAGAAAAAACTTCATTCAATCCAGTTTGATAGGTCGTCTTAGAAAATAAATCACTTTCCCATCAAAACAACCGGCTAGACCTTCAGCCTGCATGTCTGCCCGTTTCTGCTTTAGCCAACTTGCCGTTGTCATGTCTGGCAAGAAAATGTAGGGTTTGCTAATACAGAAAAAGGCAGGTACCCAAGACTAGTACTAAACCTCACCTCAGCCTTAACCTAATATTATGTTAGGTTTCCTGACAGCTTAGGGCCCAAACAAGCTACAATCATATCATCAACCACTCTAGAAGAGCTGTAAGTTACACTTTTTAGTTAAAGTCAGCTGGGTATGATATAATTGTTTAGTGGAACTCGGGTAGAAGGGAACTGCCTGTACACGAGCTTGAGAAAGCTGGGATGGATTCAAAGGGAGCCAGGTAGACAGGAGGTGTTGATGGAAGAGACAGAGGAGGAGAAAGGAGGAGGAAACATAGGGATGGAGAGATGGGGCGGTAGAGGCCGTGGGAGCTGAGATATCGATGCTCTACTTGGTCTTCTTGTCCTCAGTCGGAGAGTAGGGGGGAGGTTTGTCCTGGAGAAGAGGAGAAAAACAGTATTATTACAGATATACACAGTATGGAGGACAAAATCAACTGAGTTAAACCCATTTGATTAAAGTACTACATTGATACTATGATAATCTGATATAATGTCAGTTCCTACACTAGATATAGCAGGATAACATTTGATTAAAGTACTAAATTGATACTATGCTAATCTGATATACTGTCAGTTCCTACACTAGATATAGCAGGATAACATTTGATTAAAGTACTACATTGATACTATGCTAATCTGATATACTGTCAGTTCCTACACTAGATATAGCAGGATAACATTTGGCATTTGCTTTGACTGGTTTCCCCAACCTGTGTGGCTGATTTCGGGCTGTAGCTGTCATTACATTTTGTCAGCTGGTTATTGTCATGCAAAAGACTGCGGGTCTCACAGTAATTGACGGTTAATTAACAAACATTTAGCATCTCCAGGCATCAACTCATTATGATATGAAGAAATTGTATTTCAGAAGAACAAAATACGAGTTGGCCTACTGTATGTTATCTGGCTATGCACCATGCTATATATAGGCTGTAGGCTTGTTCATTTAGCGGACGATATATGTTTATAAGTCCCATGCCATTATGTTATATGATTTTATTTTAAGAATAATATAATTGAACTTAGTTGAATAAAATACAAAGGATGTTTTTCATTCTGGATCAAGTGTGCATATAAAGTGGCTATGTTGAGCATAAGTGATCATTTGAAACAAGTCCTATACACTAGATTTAGAGCTATTTGGCAACTTTAGTTGTGAATGATACCTTAGATCTTTGAAATCAAAACATATATGGGCTGCATGATGCGACCATAGGCTATTGATGATTTGAGAAAGTCATAAAAAAAGCTTCCACTCTGTTCCTTGCCTCAGGCTGCACACGTTCTCTCATCAAGTGATCATATTTTCACCCAACAGACTATTCTCAACTTAGTCTTAACTAATATGTAAAAATGCGTTTCGATTTAGAATGGCAGCAACAGTGGTAAAAGAAAAGACGTATGCACTCGAATAGCGAATGGAGGCCGCTTTCCCACGGTTCATTTTTCAATCATGCTGGGTAGGCTACTCTGGATATTTCACTCCATGCATCAACCACTGTTTGAGGCGCAGGCAGGCTCTCGCTGCACGACTGGTGATATTCTGCCAAACTCTGTATGCCATGGGCTCGCCAACCCTGTTCCTACAGCTACCCCAGTGCTCTGTATCCCATGCGCTCTCCAACCCTGTTCCTACAGCTACCCCAGTGCTCTGTATGCCATGGGTTCTCCAACCCTGTTCCTACAGCTACCCCAGTGCTCTGTATGCCATTAGCTCTCCAACCCTGTTCCTACAGCTACCCGGTGCTCTGTATGCCATGGGCCCTGCAACCCTGTTCCTACAGCTACCCCAGTGCTCTGTATGCCATGGGCTCGCCAACCCTGTTCCTACAGCTACCCCAGTGCTCTGTATCCCATGCGCTCTCCAACCCTGTTCCTACAGCTACCCCAGTGCTCTGTATCCCATGGGCTCTCCAACCCTGTTCCTACAGCTACCCCAGTGCTCTGTATCCCATGGGCTCTCCAACCCTGTTCCTACAGCTACCCCAGTGCTCTGTATGCCATGGACCCTCCAACCCTGTTCCTACAGCTACCCCAGTGCTCTGTATGCCATGGGCTCTCCAACCCTGTTCCTACAGCTACCCCAGTGCTCTGTATCCCATGGGCTCTCCAACCCTGTTCCTACAGCTACCCCAGTGCTCTGTATGCCATGGGCCCTCCAACCCTGTTCCTACAGCTACCCCAATGCTCTGTATGCCATGGGCCCTCCAACCCTGTTCCTACAGCTACCCCAGTGCTCTGTATGCCATGGGCCCTCCAACCCTGTTCCTACAGCTACCCCAGTGCTCTGTATGCCATGGACCCTCCAACCCTGTTCCTACAGCTACCCCAGTGCTCTGTATGCCATGGACCCTCCAACCCTGTTCCTACAGCTACCCCAGTGCTCTCTATGCCATGGGCCCTGCAACCCTGTTCCTACAGCTACCCCAGTGCTCTGTATGCCATGGGCTCGCCAACCCTGTTCCTACAGCTACCCCAGTGCTCTGTATCCCATGCGCTCTCCAACCCTGTTCCTACAGCTACCCCAGTGCTCTGTATCCCATGGGCTCTCCAACCCTGTTCCTACAGCTACCCCAGTGCTCGGTATGCCATGGGCCCTCCAACCCTGTTCCTACAGCTACCCCAGTGCTCTGTATGCCATGGGCCCTCCAACCCTGTTCCTACAGCTACCCCAGTGCTCTGTATGCCATGGGCCCTCCAACCCTGTTCCTACAGCTACCCCAGTGCTCTGTATCCCATGGGCTCTCCAACCCTGTTCCTACAGCTACCCCAGTGCTCTGTATGCCATGGGCTCTCCAACCCTGTTCCTACAGCTACCCCAGTGCTCTGTATCCCATGGGCTCTCCAACCCTGTTCCTACAGCTACCCCAGTGCTCTGTATGCCATGGGCCCTCCAACCCTGTTCCTACAGCTACCCCAATGCTCTGTATGCCATGGGCCCTCCAACCCTGTTCCTACAGCTACCCCAGTGCTCTGTATGCCATGGGCCCTCCAACCCTGTTCCTACAGCTACCCCAGTGCTCTGTATACCATGGGCCCTCCAACCCTGTTCCTACAGCTACCCCAGTGCTCTGTATGCCATGGACCCTCCAACCCTGTTCCTACAGCTACCCCAGTGCTCTGTATGCCATGGACCCTCCAACCCTGTTCCTACAGCTACCCCAGTGCTCTGTATGCCATGGACCCTCCAACCCTGTTCCTACAGCTACCCCAGTGCTCTGTATGCCATGGGCTCTCCAACCCTGTTCCTACAGCTACCCCAGTGCTCTGTATGCCATGGGCTCTCCAACCCTGTTCCTACAGCTACCCCAGTGCTTCATTTGGGAAACCAAGTGAAATATGTTTGGGAACATCGATAGTATTACATTTTCACAAGGAAACATTTAATTCAACTGTTGACAGCCCCTCTCTGCTTGCTCGAGAAAGGAATGTAGGAGAGAGGGGAGATGGAAATGCACGGTATAAAGCTAAAAAGTCACACGCCAGCCTATTAATTATGAAAATATTTACTAGGGAATTTGCAATTTCACTATAATTGTAAGCTAACTCTGTAAGCATGCCTAGGCCTATATGTTCTCTCCCAGAATCATATATAGAATGTTTGGAGTGTAGCATAAGGTAAACAGTCCATCCAGTATGCATGATAATACAGTCCTCACTCAAAGAAGATTACTAGAATTTGAGTATAGACTCGACCAATTATGTACCAGACATCTTAAATCCGTTTCTCTTATGTTTCTGTGCCATGTGTAATATGCAGTAGGCGATGTATTGTATCATTTTAATTCCCTTCTTTCTTGGTGTCAAATATAGGCCTATGCATTTGCATAAGCTCTAATATGCTCATGGGTGTTTTGAATGAATCGTCGCCTTAGAAAGCGCTGTCCATTTCATTGTGTTAGGCTTTGAAACAACATCCACAACAACCATGTTCTCCACTCAGTTTCAACCTGCTGTTGAACTTCTCTCTTCAAACTGATCATCACAGTGAGGTGAGTTTTAAAAGCACATACTGTTTTGATAAGTGTTTGATGTGATTTTCAATAGCATTTGCATTGATGTCAGAGTGGTTAGAGGGACAATAGAGCCCTGAGTACCAGGCCATTAGCAACCTGATGGTAGTTAGCAAATTGGGTACTACCAACTCATGTCCAGAGTGCATAAAAGGAGATTACGTGACTCAAAAGGTTACGTGGAATTTTACTGCGGTCCTGACTGCCGGTGTGGTGGTAATACAGTCACCACAACAGCCCTAGTCTGACTACTCTCCACCGGAGAGGAAGTGAGCACCTGTTCTCTGGTTGCACTGGAAGTGGGATGTGGGATGTCTCTCACAGGTCTCTGTACCATTGGATTGTTCCTCTCTCATTGGTCCTGTGCTGCTTCCTGCATGGCATTAATTGGCTGTACTCTAACCTGCTCTTTGTTTATTGGGTCAGGCAGCTGTCTGCATTGACTTGTCCTGATGACGCTGCCTCTCCTACTGGGCCAACAATTTAAATATAATGGGGAGAATCCATACCCTACTAAAGTGAAATGTTATCTATGTGCATTTGATAAAGTCAGATTTACAGTGGTAAAATGGTAAACAGGTGGTAAACAGGTGTACCTGTGGTAGGTAGGTGGGAGGGAGTGTGGCACAGCTGGTACTGGCTGCTGTCTCTGCTGCCTTTGCCTCGGCTGGGGGAGGAGAGAAGCACAAATTAATTAATTGTCCTATTATTTAATGCTTTGGCAGCATGGGATCGCTCACATCACGCTAATTAAAACTATATCTAATGAAGGAACTTTGCAAGAGTGAGTTATAAAGAAAGAAAGAAAAGGAGAGAGTGAGCGAGGGGAAGGAGAGAGAGAGCACGAGAGAGAGGAGAGAAAGCGAGAACCAAAATGTATTCTGACCTGCAGGTGTGGAGGGCAGGTCAGGGTTGTGGGGGGCCTGCTGTCCCAGGGGGGCCGAGTAGGGAGGAGGGGGCATGTAGGCCGCAGGGCCATCAAACCCGGCGGGGTTGGGGTAGAATGCATCTGGAAAGAAACAGACAGTGGTTAGATATGAGATGCAATAATACATGGACTGTTTTTTTGTGATTAAACTATTTTTTAAAGTCCAATTGGACAAGTACAAAACATTAAAAGGAAGACAGCAGTCGTCTTGGTGTCTGGTCAGTACCTGGCGGAGGGGGGTTGGGGTAGGAGTACCCGGGTGGGGGTCCCGCCGGGTACCCATTGGCTGGGGGAGGAGGGTAGGCATATGCCCCGTTGGCCATGTACGGACAGCCCCCAAAGCCACCACTCACAGGCTGCCCTCTGGATGCTGCACAGGGGAAGAGGAGAGGGGGAAACATCCATTTAAACTAGCTATTTCAAAAGGAGCTAGTCACTGGGTAAAATGGTAAAAGATTAAAGCTCCAAAGTTCTTCACCTTGTGCAGCGACCTGTAACATGCACTGTCCAAACTCAATGGCTCCTCCAGCAGCAAACACCAGCTTAAAGGTGGCACAGCCTTCCCAGCCTCCTGAGAGAGTGAGAAGTACAGTTAACTCTTTCAAAAAATAAAAGATAAAACATATTCCAGATTTTAAACTAAAGCGAGCCTGTTCCTCCAAGGTTTGGCAGGGAGATCAAGAAGACTTTCCTTCTATGTCCATTTTAAGCACAGAAGTGGTCCTTGGCTAGGTATGTCTCATAAATGTACTTATTATGCAGTCACTTTACCTCTACTTACATGTACAAATTACCTCGACTAACCTGTACCCCCGCACATTGACTCGGTACCTATACCCCCTGTATATAGCCTCATTATTGTCATTTTATTGTGTTAATTATTTTTACTTTAGTTTACTTAGTAAATATTTTCGTTACTATTTTCCTAACTGCATTGTTGGTGAAGGGCTTGTAAGCAAGCATTTCACAGTAAGGTCTACACCTGTTGTATCCGGCGCATGTGACAAATTTGATTTGATTTATGTTTCTCTGCTACTGACAGTGTGAAGTTCTTTGACTGTATCCCACCACACCTCAGTCTCATTCTCTCACACACAAACACACACACCTCCGGGCTCTGCGCTGACTGTGCCTTTGATGTAGTTGGCCCCCAGGACAGGCTGTTTGACCTCACAGCCCTTCATCAGGTAGAAAGGCATCATGAAGGAATGCAGAGCATCATGACCCCCCTTCGCCACAAAGATCACCTGGGGACAGACAACCTGGATTACGCCCATCATTTGCTTTCATATCTAGTGCCTATAGGGTTAGGGACTGGGTTGGGGTGTGTGAAAAATGTGCACGGTAAAGAAGTGTGTCTCCTCTTACCCTGTAGGGAGTCAGGAAGACACTCCCCTTCTTACTCTTCCTGAAGGCATCAGGCAGGCACTCAGCTTCACAGAATACAAGCTCCACGTTCTCATAGCTCATCAACACACTGATGACACACACACACACACACACTTTTGTCAACATATAATTTTGAAGTTGCAAGTCAATTCAGTGTTAATTTACCTAACTCAACATGACAATTATTATTTTCCATAACCACAGATAAAAATAAAAGATTTAAAAGAGCATGCTTATGAGATCAGGGGGGCATTGTGCAACTGTCCGAGTTGGTCAGTTACCATAAGTGGTCCATTGCTCATCTCCAGTAAAGAGCTAGTAGGCTGTAATAGGCTTAGGCTTGGTGACACACTAGTGGCTGGCTAGATGGTTAGTTACAACACCTTAATAGGTTTACCTGCCATGCCCGCATGACAGATACGTAACGCGTATTTCCGGGAAAACGGCATGATTAGTGGAGTAGCGTTGAGTGTAGAGGTGGATCAAATAAATATTCTTAGTGTTTGTGACGCCCGCCGTTTGGTGAGAAGTAGACCCGGTGGCAATGGCAAGACGGAGAATTCCCAGCCTGTCTTGTTGAGCTTTGACAGTGTTTCTTCCTGATAAGGTCAGGTTATAGTTGCTATTCTGTGAGGGCCTATGTTCCGAACCAGCTTCGGTGCTTTAGGTGCCAAGGATCCGGACATGTTGCAGCAGTGTGTAGACAGGAGATCCCACGATGTGAGAAATGTGCAGGAGGGCAAAGTCAGAGGGAGTGTACAGTTGGGATAGAGAAAGCCCTGTGTCAACCGTGGGGGTGCCCATGCAACTGGGGATCCAAAATGCCCTGTGAGAGAGACAGGTTGAGATTGCCAGAGTTTGAGTAGGGCAGAAAACGTCCTATGCTGAGGCAGTGAAGAGAGTAGAGGATAGCCCAAGGGTTAGTTAGGCAACTCCGAGCCCCCAATTGAGTAGGCCTGAAGAGAGAGCCAGAGAGGATGGGTTTTAGTAAGGTTGGATTTTTTGCATTTATAGCCATGGTGATCAACTGCAATGCACTGATGGAGCAAAAATCACAGAAGATAGATCTGGTCGTTGCAGCAGCAAAGATATTTGGGTGTGAGAGATTTTAGTGCAGAAGATCTACAGGAAATTTTGGGAGAAGGGGTTCCATCCTCCCAGGCTGACGGTCTTCTGTAGGATCGTTTAGGTAGTGGAGGTGGTGGGAAAAGTACCCAATTGTCATACTTGAGTACAAGTAAAGATACCTTAATAGAAAATGACTCAAGTAAAAGTGAAAGTCACCCAGTAAAATACCACTTGAGTAAAAGTCTAAAAGTATTTGGTTTTAAATATACTTAAGTATCAAAAGCAAATGTAATTGCTGAAATATACTTAAGTATCAAAAGTAAAAGCATGAATCATTTCAAATTCCTTAAATTAAGCAAACCAGGCGTCACAATTTTCTTTTCTTTTTTTAAATGTACAGATAGCCAGCAATCAGACATCATTTACAAACAAGGCATTTGTGTTTAATGAGTCCACCAGATCAGAGGCAGTAGGGATGACCAGGGATTTTGATAAGTGTGTGAATTGGACCATTTTCCTATCAAAATGTAATGAATACTTTTGGCTGTCGGGGAAAATGTATGGAGTAAAAAAGTACATTATTTTCATTATGAATGTAGTGAAGTAAAAAATAAACAGTTGAGTACAGATACCCCCAAAAACTACTTAAGTAGTACTTTAAAGTATTTTTACACCACTGAGTAGTGGGATGGGGTGGTGGGTTTCTGGGGATACTGTATATGTGCAGGATTTGATGGTGCTGCAATTTAGGTTTTTGCTATTCTCCTTTATTTTCTTGTTTTGTCACAATGTGGAATGCACATTCCAAACTAAGTAACGCAGCAATATGCCAAAAAGGGTCTAGTTTGCCAGAAATTCACAATTGGAAGAAGAAGACGAGGTCAAATCATGACATCAGTGATCTTCAGGTCAGAGTTCTTGAAAAATGCCAGTCTCAACCGTTCAGACGTCGTTTTTTCCCCCAGTTGTTTTGAACGCGGCATAAACTCAACCTAAACTGATGAGCTGAAGTGACACTGACAGATAGTCAACACACGATTTGATTGTCATCATTATGCAAGAGTTAGCTTCTGAGTCCTGGCCAAGTTGTTGACAAGGCAAGATCTATTAGCTAGTTTGCTAGGTGTCTGAAAGAATACGCAATGTCAAAGCTACAATACATTGAATGGCTAGCTGGTAAGATACACAGAAAGCTAACTAACGTTACATAGCTAGACATTGCCTAGCTACATAGGGAGAATCTCAATTGCATACTCCTAGGTTCCCCCCCTCTGACCTTCTCCTCCAAATGGGTTTTGAGGAGGTGAAGAGAGGACGAGGAGATTCTCCCATACACACAGCTAACTAACGTAACTCTACCAAAGACATTACAGTATGAAGACGGGAAGGAATTGCTTCTTGAATAGAAATTCCGGATCACGCTTGAAGGCGATGTTGGCTAGCTAAGCTCATGCGCAGAAACACGTTGGGGTCGTCTCACGCCGAACTGCGCATGTGTAGACCATCAACTCAAAGGCACTCCTTCGATATAAAGTCGTTTTTGACGAAAATAAAAACGTTTCAGTTTGTCACTTTCACGAGGTTGGAGTAATAACATGTTCAAATACTTAAGACATTTGGCTCGAATCTAGGTGGTGCCTTTACATTTCATGAAAATTAACAACCAATGAATATTTTTTCACTTCTCTCATTGACTTCTCAAACCCCAAACCCCGGCCTGGTCTGTTTAGTCTGCTTCGCAAGCGTTCACAGAAGTCTAGTGATGTTCCGTATCTGTGTTAAGAAACTCTGTGCGTCTACTACGGCTAGCTTGCTCACGTTGACTGAAGAGCATTAGCTAGCTAGTATGAGCAAGCTAGCTCTAGCTATCTAACGTTACCTTTCACTGTTGGTGATAATGACGCCTCCGGATTCTGAATTGTTCTTGTTCAAAGCCATTGCGATGTCGCTTCGTAACTACCGAGTGGAATGAACAAAGTAAAAGACTGACAAATGCAGTCTCAAATGTGAACTGGATAAAATCGTTGTGTAGTTTCACTAGTCCGCCTGCTTCACGGACCACTTTTGTTGTGATGCTGATGCGCCTGCACTTTCTGGCATGTTACGCCCACACGGCGGTGTCATCTCAAAGTGTCTCTCTGGTCATTTCTAGAGAGAGAGTGGACGACTTTAGAAAGATGTCATTAAGGTACACAGTGAAGTGGTTTACCATACTGTATTTTGTTAAACATATTAGTAGTTGAATTTGAAAGAGCTCTACAGTACCCAATATTTAGGCTACTTATTGACTATGGGTGCAAGCATAGCTGCTGGAAATAGTGGTGCTGAGTAGGGGTGTGCCTAGTAGTCAGTTATTGTAATAAATATATGGGCAGGTTTCCAGATACAAATATGATACGAGTATTTTTTTTATTATCCGCGATTTTTTTTGTTGATTTAAAAAAAAAAATCTGGTGTCAGCACACAACTTTCTAATGTCAATCATTCATATGTGCGAGTTTCTAAATAACTCAACTGGCTAGTTTGCCTGTCTGTAAAGAGATGGGCGGGCTGTACTTTGATCCTGCTGCTCTGATAGAGCGTATTTCTAAGTCCACTCGCTTCAGATCACTTTTCCTCACATGTTTTCAGTCTGATCATTTAGATTGCTGCTGCCTGATACTAGGATTTAACTTTCATTTATTTTTAATCCCTTTTTCGTTGTATCCAATTGGTAGTTACAGTCTTGTCCCATCGCTGCAACTCCCAGTACGGACTTGGGAGAGGCAAAGGTCGAGAGCCACGCATCCTTCGAAAAACGACACTTAACACAATGCCTGCTTAACCTGGAAGCCAGCCACACCAATGTGTTGGAGGAAACACTGTACACCTGGCAGCTATGTCAGCGTGCATGTGCCCGGCCCACCACAGGAGTCGCTAGAGCGCGATGGGACAAGGGCATCCCAGCTGGCCAAACCCTCCCCTAACCCGGATGACGCTGGGACAATTGTGCACCGCCCCGTGGGTATCCCAGTCGCAGCCGGCTGCGACAGAGCCTGAACTCGAACCAGGATCTCTAGTGGCACAGCTAGTACTGCAATGCAGTGCCTTAGACCACTGCACCCCTCGGGAGGCCCCTGATTTGACTTTTTAAACATTATTATTATTATAACATTTAGCAGACACTCTTATCCAGAGTGAGTGTATTCATTTTCCATTCATACTGGTCCACCCGTGGGAATCAAACCCACAACACTGGCATTGCAAGTTCCATGCTCTACCAACTGGGCCACACGGGACTAAGCATATGGTGAGGACGTTTGCTATCAAGCTATCAATATGCATAATATCAAAACAATCGGGACAAGTTTAGAGAAAGAAATATAAAATGCTGATGCGGATTCTGACCAGTGGAGGCTTCTGAGGACGGCTCATAATAATGGCTGGTATGGAGTCAATGGAGTGGGATCAACCACATGTAAACCATGTTTTTGATGTGTTTGATGTGGCACATGCGCCGAATACAACTTTACTGCGAAATGCTTACTTACAAGCTCTTAACCAACAATGCAGTTTTAAGAAAAATACGAGTTTAGAAAAGATTTACTAAATAAACTAAAGTAAAAAATAAAAATGTAACAATAAAATGTAAATAACGAGGCTATATATCAATGTGCGGGAGTACAGGTTAGTCTAGGTAATTGAGGTAGTATGTACATGTAGGTAGGGGTTTAGTGACTATGCATAGATAATTAACAGCGAGTAGCAGCAGCATACTTTAAAAAATGTTTTAGCATAGGGGGGGTCAATGCAAATAGTCCAGCCATTTGATAAGCTGTTGGCTTGGGGGTAGAAGCTGTGCATTTTGGACCTAGACTTGGCCATTCCATTGACTTGGCCATTCCACTTGGCCATTCCATTGACTCCATTCCAGCCATTATTATGAGCCGTTCTCCCCTCATCAGCCTCCACTGATTCTGATTGAGTGACAGCAAACTTGGCTGCCCGCTGCAAGTTGAAGAGACAGACAAAGAAGAGTTGAAGAGACAGACCTAAACAGCTTCTACCCCCAAGCCACAAGACTCCTGAACATCTAATCAAATGGCTACCCAGACTGTTTGCATTCCCCCCCCCCCTTTACGCTGCTGCTACTCTCTGTTATTATCTATGCATAGTCACTTTAATAACTCTACCTACATGTACATATTACCTCAATTACCTCGACTAACCGGTGCCCCCGCACATTGACTCTGTACCGGTACCCCCTGTATATAGCCTCGCTATTGTTATTTTACTGCAGCTCTTTAATTATTTGTTAACTTTTATTTCTTATTTTTTTAGGTATTTTTCTTAAAACTGCATTGTTAGTTAAAGGCTTGTAAGTAAGATTTCACTGTAAGGTCTACACCTGTTGTATTCGGCGCATGTGACAAATAACATTTGATTTGATTTGACACACACACACATTTTTTGCAGTGAGAAACATGCAGGGAGGTATTTTTCTAACATCTACATAGGCATATTAAAACATTTACGGATATAATTACAAATATGGGTATGGCCATGTCGGCACACCCCTAGCGCTGCAGCGCCCCCTAAAAAATGGAGCCTTTAGTAGTCCTGTATTAGCGCACCGATATAGTCGTCTGTAGCGCGGGCAAAAACATTTATTCAGCACTGCAGCACCACCACCCACCGTCAGCGAAAATATCTCAGCACCCTCACCCCCAAACTACAGGTGCAAGTGCTCTTGTTGACACCATACATTGGTTGACGCAGAAAACCTTCACAAATGTGTGTAGTTCCCTGTAGTTTCTAGAGGAAGTGTAACAGTATAGCTTCCGTCCCTCTCCTCACCCCTACCTGGGCTCGAACCAGGGACCCTCTGCACACATAGACAACAGCCACCCTCGAAGCATCGTTAGCCATTGCGCCACAAAACCACCGCTAACTAGCTAGCCATTTCACATCGGTTACACTCACCCCCCTTTTGATCTTCTCCTTTTCCGCAGCAACCAGTGATCCGGGTCACAGCACCAATGTAACAGTATAGCTTCCGTCCCTCTCCTCGCCCCTACCTGGGCTCGAACCAGGGACCCTCTGCACACATAGACAACAGCCACCCTCGAAGCATCGTTACCCATTGCGCCACAAAAGCCTCGGGGAACAACTACTTCAACTACTTCAAGGGGAACAACTACTTCAAGGTCTCAGAGCGAGTGACATCACCGATTGAAACACTATTAGCGCGTACCACCGCTAACTAGCTAGCCATTTCACATCGGTTACAGAAGCTTGGTGGTGATGGGCTGATGAGTTTTGTTGAAACAGAGACAAACGAGAAGAGAACACCATGCACGGGAGAGAGAAACATGCTATGTTCTTGAAAGTGATGGTGTGTGTGTGTGTGTGTGTGTGTGTGTGTGTGTGTGTGTGTGTGTGTGTGTGTGTGTGTGTGTGTGTGTGTGTGTGTGTATGTGTGTGTGTGTGTGTGTGTGTGTGTGTGTGTGTGTGTGTGTGTGTGTGTGTGTGTGTGTGTGTGTTTATGCGTTTGAGTGTGTGTACACTACTGTATACAGTTTGCAAGAGAAAGAGAGAGATGGCATTTGGACAAAGATAAAGAAACGGTTGCAAGTTACAGCAACCACCTTCAACAGGAAATTATGACTTCCTGTTGCTAAGCGATAGCACTGCTCTCTCGTATAGCCTCCCATCCACTAGACACAGCAGACAACACACAGCCACACACACGCAGTCATACAGACTCACCAAAGACGGGCATTTGGCTGTTCGTCCACATCAACCATGATGACAAGCCAGGATGGATTCTCCAGAACAGGAGATGACCTACTACAACCTCCCGATCAGGCAAGTACCAAACTTTGTCATGTAGAAAATAAGTTAATTTGATGTGTTCATATTTGTAATACGCAACTAAATAAATCCAAAGCATTAGTCTTCTGTGAAACACCTTTATTGTCCTGGCATTGGCCCATCTTATTAGAACGGGTTTATATTGCGTTTTGGCACTATGTTTATCATCAGGCTCATGTGTGTGTGTTTAGAGTTTGATGTACTCTTAGATAACAGTTTGGGAGGATGGCCTCAACGGATGCTGAGGTCAAATTGGTTTGAAAAACTTTATTTTCCGCATCAGTTAAGTTTTGAGTGACTTCAAAATACCTTTTGTATTGAGAAGAAATGTGTCATGATGTTTTAATAACACTTGAATTATCGTTAATGTACTCGTTGTGTAAGCATTACATGCAGTCCATTTGGTATTTCTAGACAAGATGTGACCATGAATCATACTTCGGTACTACTCGGTACTACTTGAGGTCAGATGATACTGTATGGAGAGGGATGTGTTTTCACTTTTCATAAAAGAACCACAGACAAGACATCCATAGTTGTAATACCTGTATGTGTGTGTGTGTGTGTGTGTGTGTGTGTGTGTGTGTGTGTGTGTGTGTGTGTGTGTGTGTGTGTGTGTGTGTGTGTGTGTGTGTGTGTGTGTGTGTGTGTGTGTGTGTGTGTGTGTGCGTTCATGTTTTATGTGCATAATTTCTTATCCAATCCTACATTTGTGTAGAGACTGGAGTAGTGTAGTTTCTTTATCGCCTTCAATGAGGAAGTCCCTGCCAGAATCGATGCCTATCTGACTTGTGTCACCCTGACTATGCATGGGATTGTTTCACATTAAAACCTTTCTCAAGCTCCCCACTATTGCATAATTGCTATGACCCAGCAGGTACATTTGGCCTATCTATGGCGTGGATTTCTAGGATAAGTATAGGGCCAGGGGTTTCTTGACCACCAGTGGCTAAACTGTGTTGCTTCCCTTCCACATTTGCCTCCATACAGACTCGTGGCTCAACTTGGAACAGACAGAGACAGGTAGAGTGAGAAGAACCTCTATTTTAAATATGCACAAAATATGAATGCTATTTTGCTATACATGCTTCCGACAACCAAGGTTTCCTGTATTACGGTATTGTGTGTGACCCCTCTTTCTCTCAGAGCTCCCCTGCCCGTAAACTGGGGATGACCAGGAAAGAGAAGGACACGAGGGTAGGTCCAGCTTCTTTTTTTCTCGACATAGGGACAAGGGTGGTTAAGCAGTATGAGCTAAAGCCTTGTGCTGCAATGAATATCATAATCAATGATGTTGTGTCTTGATTGTATTTGTCATTATCAAATAAACTATTAAGTAAGTTTGTACACAATCACTTTATGAACTCTGACTTCAGCATTTCTTGAATACAGCACACACAGTAGATAACATGATCTATGTACTTTCAGGACTTTAAGGAGAATGAGAACCCAGAAGAGAAGGAGAGAATACATAATGAGCAAGAGGTATCATCGTTATAACTCATAAGAATTGTGCTCATTTTCATTGGATTTTTTTCTACAGCAGGTTACATTAGTAGTCCTTTTAGAGTCCCTATTGAAGGTTCATGTTTGTACATCTTCTCTCTCTTTCTCCCACATCCTCTCCCTCCCAGCTCAAGTCGCTGTATAAAGAGCTGCTGTACACTATCACCCACAAGCTGGGGAAGCCAGCCTCGGCAGAGGTCTTCACTGACAACCAGCTGCACCAATACATCAGAGAGGTGATAATCTAACCGAACAAACTCAACTAACCCTGTAATATACTAACCCTCTCATTTACATGACATCTAACCACACTCTCTCTGTCCTCAACCTCTCACAGACCAAATGCTGTGCTCTGATTATTTAATTGTCCCAATACTAATACCTTGTTGCTATCAAACTACCCCTCCCCCTTTAGGCTTTCTCTATGGCAGTGGATGAACACCAGAGTCTGACAGAGAGGGTCCAGAACACAGAGGTGAGTTAGCAGAGGAGTTTCAAAGGTCTATGAGAAGCCATTTGACCCAGCAGTATTTACCTATACAGTATCTAAGGGGGATTTTGTCGCATGCAAGAGTCCACCTATTATTTTTCTCAGTTCCTGAGTCTGAGTCTTGTCCACAGCCTCCAGTCTACTGTCTGATGGCCACTGTGAAGGAAGCCACGGGCATCCTGGGAAAAGACGTCAGTGGTACGTCTTCCTCACCTCAGATCTGTGAACACAATTCATTTCATTTAGGGTTAGGGTGAACTATTTAGATTATCTGGAGTTGGCAAGAGATTTCTCTATTTAGGTTGGTCCGTTTAGGAACTACAGATCTAGCAGAAGTTCTACTATTGTGGCCTGCGAATCCAACTATAGTTGACCTCCAGTGGGTTGTGTTATGTTGTCCCCAGGTTTCAGTGACCCATACTGCTTACTGACCATCCTGGAGGATGAGAAGGAGAGCAGGACACGGCGGTCCAGACCTAAACCCCGTAAAGCCGTGGTGAAGGACGCCGCCTCAGACGAGAAGGTTTACACGACAGACACAAAGAAACAGACCCTCAACCCCATCTGGAACCAGACCTTCGTACTGTGCGTGAAGGAACATTTACATAGCACCTAGAACCTATAAATATAACAAATCTATGAGTTTACTTTACAAAGGGTGCCTTGAAATAGCCTGGTCCCCCTGAACATCCTGACAAAGTAAACACTGAAGCTACTCCATGTGGTGTCTCTCATGGAGATTGTAAACATATTTCTTCCCCTGGGCTGGTAGGGAGTTTGAAGACACTACAGTGGCCAGCTTCCACATCGAGATGTGGTGAGTTTCCAGTAAACCACTGTTCTGTTAAGTTGAAGTAAAAGAAACTCAACCTGTTACTTCATATTCATTCGGATCAATCTCTCTCTCATAGGGACAAGGATGAGGAGTTGTCTCTGGCACAGAAGCTAGAGGAGATCCGAACCAATTTCCATGGACTGAGGAGGTAGAGCTTGCACACACACACGCACTCGCGCGCACACACACACACACACACACACACACACACACACACACACACACACACACACACACACATTATCCCAATGTTGATCGTTTCTGACCCCATTCAGGATGATCAAAGATGCTAAGAAGGAGAAAGGCCAGGATGATTACTTGGGAAGCATTGTGCTGAGACTGAAGGTAAAGCAGTTCCAAAACACACATGCTCACCCACCCTGATGCTCACCAAGCAACACTCCTAATGTGTGTGTGTGTGTGTGTGTGTGGGGGTGTGTGCGTGTGTGTGTGTGTGTGGGTGCGTGCGTGCGTGCGTGCGTGTGTGTGTGTGTGTGTGTGAAGGACCTGCATTGTACAGAGGATAACTGGTATGTTCTGGAGCCGAGGACAGAGACTTATCCAGATCGGGGCCAGTGTCATCTGCAGCTCAAATTCATCCATAAAGAGGTATGGAGCTCGAGTCCCTCTACAACTCTCTAGTGGCAACTTATGTTTAATTAAGCAGAATTGGTCAACGTAATGAACACACAAAACCAAAATTGTCAATCTACACATCTAGTCAGACGGATGAGAGAAACACCAAAGGAGCAGGGTGGTCTTTCTCTTACAGTAACTGTGAGATATATGATTTTTTTTAAACAATGTTTAATTAACAGTTATTAATAGTTGTTGATCTATAGTAAGCTCAGGTTATCACTTGTAGTTGGTGATGTGTCTGCTGTACAATTGTATTTTATTGTATGTGAAAAAAGAAACAGACCGATTATAGTGTTTGTTTGTCTGTGACAGAGAGACGGGACTTTGAGTGCTGGTCGTAGTGCTTACGTCAACTACTGTGGGATCCTACTGCAGTTTGTCCAGTCTTACATCGCTAAGCAGCAGGTAATAAATGTTCAGTTCCAACATTTGACAGTCATATACCTGTACATCTAGTGGTTAATCTGTGAAGGTAATACACCTGCCTCAGGGTAGTGTTCCATGGAAGGGGGAGTTGTGTGGGGAGGGACAGACCCTGTTGGAACTCTACGCCACTCAGTGTAACCTCTCGCCTTTCCTGCAGGACCTTGCGTAAGTAGGCTACCACACACTCAAAACACATACACACATCTACACTCGTTTACATGTTCAAATTGACACTATATGTTTTATAGGAAGTGGATGGCCTACAGTAAACTATACCAAAGTTTAGAGGTGGATTCCTCAGTGCTGCTCCAGCAGCTGACCAGTATAGAGTACCACTGGCACCAGCAGGATCTACCCTACCAACAGGTAAGACAGGCTTTACTTTGCTTTTATTGCATATTATATACTGTGTATATCATTTACTAAAGAAATAAACACAAACATATGTGTACAGAAACAGGAGCTAGGGGACTCTCTACGTGGTTTCCTGCATTATGGACTGTGTCTCGTGGCCAAATACAGAGACATCTTTCCTCCAACGCAGGACGCTACCCCTCGCTTACACAGACTGCTCAGGTACCCTGCTGTGTGTGTGTGTGTGTGTGTGTGTGTGTGTGTGTGTGTGTGTGTGTGTGTGTGTGTGTGTGTGTGTGTGTGTGTGTGTGTGTGTGTGTGTGTGTGTGTGTGTGTGTGTGTGTGTGTGTGTGTGTGTGTGTGTGTGTGTGTGTGTTTGTATTTGTATTAATTATGGATCCCCATTAGCTGCTGCCAAGGCCCCAATTTGACCTATCAGGTGTAAAGCCATAACACTTACGTTTTTCCGACAGCAGACCATGATCGATAATGTCAAAAGCCGCACTGAAGTCTAACAAAACAGCCCCCACAATATTTTTATCATCAATTTCTCTCAGCCAATCATCAGTTATTTGTGTAAGTGCTGTGCTTGTTGAATGTCCTTCCCTACAAGCGTGCTGAAAGTCTGTTGTCATTTTGTTTACTGTCAAATGTGTGTGTGTGTGTGTGTGTGTGTGTGTGTGTGTGTGTGTGTGTGTGTGTGTGTGTGTGTGTGTGTGTGTGTGTGTGTGTGTGTGTGTGTGTGTGTGTGTTTATTAAAACAGAGCTAATGAACAACCTGTGTGTTGTCTTGTTGTAGGATCCTGTCTCAGGTCTGTAAGACGCAGGCATTTCAGAAGCTGAACGCAGCTCAGTTTGACCTACATGACGAGGTCAACGAGGCTGTGCATGTAAGTACATATAGAAAGACTACTATGAAGTCTACAGTTAATACTGTGAAAGATCCACAGAGCTATTACTCTGTAAGACTAAATGTCTTTGTTTGCCTCAGTCTGGTACACAGGAGTGGTTCACCATAAAGAAAGGGTTACACCAGCCCATGAACAAGGTAGGCTACAGACAAAGGAAGAGAGACCCCTCCCACATATCAATTTCAAAGCACATCATGCACTTCTTTACACACTTTCCCTTTATACACATTCTGTAACTTTATCTCTCTTTCCACCCCCCCACCCCCCATTTCCCTCATCCCAGGACCTGACAGAGACCGTGAGTGCTCTCTCTAGGCTGATAGGTGAAGTACAGCAGGACATCAAGCACAACAAGGACTGCTGGAATAGAGTGTTTGTCAGGTAAGAGACAGACGACCATACAGAACATAAGTATAGTGGGAGGTGTCATTATCTGTCTTCAATACGAAGAAGGTCTGGTTGTTTATCATATGAATGGACTTGAATGGGGTTGTTTCTCTCTCTCTCTCTCTCTCTCTCTCTCTGTAGTGCTGTGCAGGTGGATGTGTTCACTGTAGTCTACCAAAAGCTGGACTTCCTGGTAAGTGGAGTCCAGCGTTTTTTACTCTCTACCTCTCTCTCTCCTCTGTATAACTCACACCTTTTCCCCTCTCTCTCCTGTAGCTGGCAGGGGAGGTGAGAGACACTCTCAGCCTGTTGGAGGGTGAGATGGAGCAGAGTCTAGCCAATAGCCTGTTCCCTCTCTACCTAAGTCTACAGGTCATCCACAAAGACAAGGCCTTCCTACAGAAAAGGTCAGAGATTACTCCCTTATGCTACATACTCAGTAGTACACACTACTTACACACTACTCCCTTACACATACTCAGTACTTCACACTACTACACTATATGATAGAGCTAAGGCTGTTGTGTTGTTTCAGGGGTAAACTGTTGGAGCTGACTAACTTCCATGAGGGCTTCCGTGAGGCGCTTCCCTATTGGTTGAACAAGGCCTTCAGCACCACTCAGGGCAGGGTGGAGAGAGCTGTACAGGTGGACCAGGTAACATACTGTTATAACACAACACCTAGAATAGAATGGCATTCCACCCACTCCTCAATCAAAACTACCATTATCCCGCCCATTCTCCCTCCAGCAGAGGGAGACTTCAGCCCCTTCGCCAGGTTAAATACACACACCTGCAGGCAATTAGTGGCAGCCTGACAAACCTCCAGTTGATACCTTTCGGTGTTTGTAGTAGTTCAGTAGGTTATACCTTTTACCTGTTGATATATTTATTGAAAATAAATCATCTGTACCATCCTATCATCCCTGCTATTACATTCTATGATTAAAATAGGCTATAGCCTTTTGAACTGTTCTCCATCTCTCTGTGTGTTCTTACCGACACAATTCCACGGTAGCCCATACCAACATCAGCAACACAACCTATACAGTCCTTTCAGTCTACCAGTTTTTACAATAATTGAATAGAATAATATAATTAAGTAGAATAGATACCAGCTAAAATATTCACTGTACACCTTAAAGTTGCACTCCAGTCTCCTTTTCACCTCATTTATCACCTGATATACTCAACAAAAGGCACATCTCGATAGGTGGTCGAGGTATCCTCGTGATTTGGCACAAGTGAGGGGATTGGACTTCCCTATTTTGTTCTCTATTGCTCCTCTACTTTTCCCTCCAAGCAAGGGGGGAGGCCGATGACATCAGAGGGCACCATCAGACCAACTCCCTAAATGGCCTACATCTTGAAGTTTGCAACAAAAAAAAGCCCTATTTTCCTCAAAAAATATTTTTGTCTACATGACTGTATTTATACGTGGGATATTGTTTTTCAACAGGAAAAGTAAAAAAATGTCTGGAGTGTGTCTTTTAAAGCCAGGTAAAATAGTCACTCCCTCTCTCTCTCCTGTCTTTCCCAGCTCCAGCCGCTGCAGTCGGGCCCGGTGCCCATAAAACACAGTTCGTCAGCAGTAGACCTGGTGACCTGTGTCCAGCCCATCTGTCAGCTGTGGGAGCAACTCTCCTGGCCAGACCCTGAGGAGGCCTTCATGCTCATGGTCAAACTCACTGAGGTACTGCATCATAAACATACATTGTCATGCAAGTACACATAGTATCTCATCATAACCAGACAAGGACATGCTCTATCATACATTATCATACACACATTTACTATTGTTGGCATACACGTTTTTGCTAATTTTTTGTGGGTGTGCGCGGTGTGCGTTCAGGACGTGTGTAAGATTGTGATGAACTACTGTCGTATCCTGAAGGAGCGGGTCAGGGAGCTGTCTGAGAACTCAGACCCCGGCAGTGCTGTCAACATGGTGAGGGGAAGAACACTCCTCCCTCTATCCTCTATCCACTTTCATTTATTTTCCTTCTCTCTTTCTACTTGTGTCCATCTCAATCACAATTTTTGTGTGTCTATCTCCTCTTCTCTCAACTACATTTAAGTGAATTATGTTCATCGCCATCTCTCTGTGTCTCTCTCTCTTTCACCCCCCCCCCCCCCCCCCCAGCTGTGTGTAGTAGTGAATGACTTGGAACACCTGAGGTCAGTGCTGATCCGCCTGCCCCAGCAACTCAACTGGGCAGGGCTTCGAGAACGTACCCTTCACGTGATAGGGGACCCTCAGTTCCACAACGTGCTCCCCTCACAGCTGCAGCATGCACAGGGGGTCCTCAACAAAGAGATACGCTCTGCCTTAGAGACCGTTGGACGGAAGGTAGGGGTGTAGGAGAGAGGGGTGGGGTTCAATGGAGGAGTCAAAAGAGACCTAGACCAGGGCTACGTTCAGTACGTTTTTACGTTCTGGAACGTTCAATTGAATGGAAACGGTGCTGTACTGAATGACCAGTTAAAAAACAGGGAGGGTTTGGGTTGGGGAACGCTGTCAGCATGGCCACTTCCCTTTAAATACATCACTCAATGCTTCAAGCCACACCACGCCACACCCACCAAACGGGAGCAAACGTACCTCAAAGTCTGTTCAAGAACTTACAAGAAAGTTTTGGGGAAACGTGTCGTTTAGTACAAACCGTTCCGCAACGTAGCAAACGTTCAAGCGAACTGAACACACCTCAACTCACATTTAGAATTCAGTCTTGGCCTCTAGCATTTCTTCATGAACCAAATCTTAAACAAGGCCAAACCAGGAAGTTCAGCCGCCCTTTAAGACCCAAACGCTTCAGAAATTGGCCTATAGTCACCTTCATTAATATAGTTTATAGTTATTGAAGTATCTCTCTCTCGCTCTCTCCAGCTGAATTCAGACATTGCGATGTACGTCCGCAGCATGTCTACTCGATGCAGAATCCCCTCCAAGTCCACTGAAGAAGTAAGAAACTGCCGTCAGCCATTTCCGATTCAGCAATACTGAATTTATAGACAAACATTTCCTTGACTTATGAAAAGCATATTACTGTAACTGACATGAACTGTTCCATGTGTCCCCTATCGTAGGCTGTGGTTCCCCTGATAAAATATCTGGAGAGAGAACTGCAGTACATGAATGAGAACCTAGTCCAAGAGAACTTCAACAGGTACAGGTACACGCACGTACACACATAGCTGTAGCGCCGATCACACAATCTTTGTTGTTCAACTGGTACTGAACATGTATCACCCTCTTTGTTCCAGCATACCTGTATGAATATCTTATAGTAGTTGACAAGCCTTTCAAATATTCTCCTCATCTCCACTCTTCCTTCCTTCCCCAGTCTGTTGACTCCGTTGTGGACTAACTCCATAAGGACCTTATACCAGGTAGCTACACAGCAGAAGCAGGAGGATGGACTCATGGTGTTCTGTCAACGACTGCAATTCACACTCCAGGTTAGAATGGTACTGGGTACACACTCCAGGTTAGTTAAGTACTGAGTACACACTCCAGGTTAGAATGGTACTGGGAACACACTCCAGGTTAGTTAAGTACTGAGTACACACTCCAGGTTAGTTAAGTACTGAGTACACACTCCAGGTTAGAATGGTACTGGGTACACACTCCAGGTTAGTTAAGTACTGAGTACACACTCCAGGTTAGTTAAGTACTGAGTACACACTCCAGGTTAGTATAGTACTGAGTACACACTCCAGGTTAGAATGGTACTGGGTACACACTCCAGGTTAGTTAAGTACTGGATACACACTCCAGGTTAGTTAAGTACTGAGTACACACTCCAGGTTAGAATGGTACTGGGTACACACTCCAGGTTAGTTAAGTACTGAGTACACACTCCAGGTTAGAATGGTACTGGGTACACACTCCAGGTTAGTTAAGTACTGGGTACACACTCCAGGTTAGTTAAGTACTGAGTACACACTCCAGGTTAGAATGGTACTGGGTACACACTCCAGGTTAGTTAAGTACTGGGTACACACTCCAGGTTAGTTAAGTACTGAGTACACACTCCAGGTTAGAATGGTACTGGGTACACACTCCAGGTTAGTTAAGTACTGAGTACACACTCCAGGTTAGTTAAGTACTGAGTACACACTCCAGGTTAGTATAGTACTGAGTACACACTCCAGGTTAGAATGGTACTGGGTACACACTCCAGGTTAGTTAAGTACTGAGTACACACTCCAGGTTAGTTAAGTACTGGGTACACACTCCAGGTTAGAATGGTACTGGGTACACACTCCAGGTTAGTTAAGTACTGAGTACACACTCCAGGTTAGAATGGTACTGGGTACACACTCCAGGTTAGTTAAGTACTGAGCACACACTCCAGGTTAGAATGGTACTGGGTACACACTCCAGGTTAGAATGGTACTGGGTACACACTCCAGGTTAGTTAAGTACTGAGTACACACTCCAGGTTGGTATAGTACTGAGTACACACTCCAGATTAATACATTATTCTTAAATACACACTTCAGAACATTTCTGACTGTGTGTTGCAGTGTCTGGAGCAGTGTTTTCATGCTGAGGGGAATGGACTGCCACTGGATACTCTTCACATTGACAGCTACAAGGTGAGTTCATGTTGGTTACATTTCACATTATATTGTTAGAAACATATAATGGTTCTATAAGGACATGTAGAAACATTAAATGGGGGGGGGATCTTGGGTTATAAACACTATACAATAACTCTCTTTCCTCTCTCTACTCATTCATTGAGATTCTGAAAGCTCATCTGACACACAACTCTCTCAACTGCAAGCAGCTCATAGAGAAATTCCTGGATAGAAAAGTATGGGAGCAGGTAAGAGCCTATTTTATTTGTGTTGTATAACAGTAAAAAGCATTGCTATAGAGAATACATTGAATCTGTGTTTGTGTAACAGAAGGTTTACAGTGGAGAGAAGTACGGCGCGGTCACACTACTAGCATCCTACAGGAGGTCTGACCATAGACTCAGAGTGGAAGTGTTGAATGCAGCTAACCTCCTACCCATGGACTCCAACGGTAATTGGTTTCCTCTCCTTGTCTCCTTCTAGACAGGTCTACTAGACAGGTCTTCTTACAGATCAGATGTCTCCTGTCTCTCTCCAGGTTCCAGTGATCCGTTTGTCCAGTTGCGTCTGGAGCCTGGTCATGTGTTTTCTGAGGTGGAGCCTCGCACCACCCAGATCAAGAACTGTGACCTCAACCCCCTGTTCGACGAGGCCTTCGAGTTGTAAGCACTAGCTCCAACTGCTGCCCTTCCGTCGCTACATTGGTGGCAGCGGATAATCCAAGTCTCTCAGATCTTTCCAACTTTAACCTTGCCTCCTACTCATCCCTGCCCTTAGGAACTATACAAGTAATTATCTCTCCCATATCCCACTCTCATTCCCCTCTTCTTTATGTACTCCCGGTCAGTCTGGTGTCAGTGGAGCAGTGCCAGGCTGCGGGAGCGTGTCTGGTGGTGACAGTGTTGGACTATGACACCCTGACAACAGACGACTTCGAGGGGGAGGCCTTCCTGGCTCTGAAGGCAGTGCCGGGGGTCGGAGGGGGATCAGGGGACAGACAGGGGCACAAGCCAGACCCCTCCCCGGCCCAGATACGCCTGCCGCTCATGCACCCTAAACCAAACGGTATGATTTGGAATTCAATTCTGTGAAAATTAAACACAAAGGTGCATGATACTGAAGTGTGTGTGTTCTCTCCAGATGACAGTATCCTGAAGCTGTTGGAGTCGAGGAGAGGAGAGAGGGAGGCTCAGCTGTTTGTGAAGAAACGCAGACAGAGAGAGAAACAGTCCCAGGACGGGAAACAATAATAACACAGCTTCATCCAAAAATATAAATTTGTTTTATTTTTCTATACCAAAACACACAAAATGAAACACTGTTGGTGGATGCAGTAGGACAAGGTGTGAACTTTGTGCCAGGTCTATGTATAGTAGTGATCGTGTCTTTTCACTGGTTATCAACACACCCACACACCCCTGCTGTTTCCAAAGCCTGACACCTGGTGTAGTCAGTGCATGTAGCAAGTATGACATACAAGAACTATGTATATTTGACACGAGTTTGACATACTGTGAAATATCAAAATGCTTGCAAATGTAAATTATGCCCCAGAAACATTATACATAGATTTTGATTAAAAAAAGGCTGGCATTTGAGTTAACGTGAAGCGCCTTGTTATTAAATGAAAATCGGCATCATTTCAGACTACACACTACAATAGTACATTTTTCTTGATTGTTTTAACATGCTCCCATCTTTCCGGTTAACGAAGAATAATAATATTACAGACTGCAAACCTGAGTCAGTCACGCACAGAAACTATCTGTAAGCAACACAGACTGCTGCGTCCAAATAGTTTAACATGGCTTTCCTTCCTTTATCTGCAATTTCTTTGTAGGCTTCCACCATATGTCCTTCCTGTAGTTTCAGATCAGTGTGAAGGAGACAAGGAGAGGAAGCCTTTTTATACTATTGAGATGCAGCCCTATTCTTCCTCGGACTATAAGTCTCATTAGCAAAACAATAATAACTAACGGTAAAAACTAAAACCTTGTACTCCTTCAAATGGTGGCCCACTTAGGCTGCATCATGAGATGGCTGTCTGGATCATGCATGCCTTTAACAACTGAGTCAGATTTGTGGTTCAGCTTGTAATGGTTAAAGCCAGGTCTGTGATTAGAGAGCTGATCCTGAATCATTTCTTATGGACAGGTAGTGCATGTAAAAATAAAAAAAATCTGATCTTGAATCAGTGACAATATGGACCGGAGGCTGGTCTTTGGGCTGGTCTTTGAGTGAGGATACCATATCTATATCTGGGCTATAGATAGTTGAGTTAGGTCAGGATAACTGATCTAGGTTCTGTTCTGGGCAAAGGGGGCACTCTGTAGAGCTGGTGCAGCTGTTACACAGTAGACCATGTCCACAGGGCAGAGAGACCGATCCCTGCTCTCCACACGTCACACAACATTGACACTGCTTTCTATACACCACCTGGATAGGGGGATGAAAGAGAGGGAGAGGGGAGGAAAAAGTGAATAGTCTGCTGGTTAGTTGGGGAATGTTTCACACCAACAAGCAAAGCTCTGTGTGTATGTGAGTTTGCATGTGTATACTGTAAATATCGGTGTGTCTCCTTTACCTGTTCCACAGTGTGTAGACATGTACAGAGCTGGGCCTGCAAACTGAGGACAGACTCTAGAGGCAGTCTGTGGAGCAGCTGGAGCTGGTGGAGGCCCAAGTGAGGGTTCTCTCCTGTCCTCATGCTCTCCAGTGCCTCCTGGAGGAGGGAGGTCTGTCTCTTTGCCGTCTCCTCAGCCTGCCTCGCCCGCTCCGCTTCAAGAGCTGACCGACCGGCCGAGCCACGAGACTCCTCTGCATCCGACTTCAACACCGCCCACGACTGGAGTGAGAGCGGGATGTAGAGTGAGATGAGAAAAAAGAGGGAGAGAGCAACAGAGGGAGAAAGGGGGAAGGAAGAGAGGGAAAATGTTTTAGTCTGACCCATCTGTTGGTTTATTGGTGTACACTAACATGCACACACACACAAACCCACTCCCACTTCTCGTACCTGTGCTGTATGTCTCCAGGTGTGGTCCCAGTGTTTCAGTAGTCTGTTAGCATCGTCTAGTTCCTGTCGGACCCGGGCTGTCTCCATGCTCTGGCCCATGGTGGGTAGCAGGGCCGGGGGCGTACCGGGAGAACCCTGGCCTGATGGGTGCTCCCAGATACTACTGCTCATACCATTCAGACCTGCAATACAGGAGACATGGAACACATGAGACATTTAGATATTTAGCTGAGGTGTCTTTGGAATGTATGGGAGAATTAAAGAAATTATACACATTTTAAAACCCTCGAATTTTGTAGGATTTGGGCAGAAAAATACATGATCTAAAAAGATATCCACAAACCTAAAGAGCTATGCGATGGCCCCAAGAAGCTGCTTTCTGATTTGCTGGGCTGCGATAGATGGGAGGAGAAGAATGGCGATTGGTGGGTTCTGATTGGTGGAGAGGGCGAGGGGGAGCTGAAAGGGGCAGAGCTGCAGAGGGTTCCTGGAATGTTGACAGGAGCAGAGCTCTGGAGCTGATTTCCTCCTGCAACATCAACCAATAATTTAAATCAATCAATCATGAAATTCCACTCAGGCGTGTGCGTGTGTCTAGGCTCCATACTTACCCAGCATGGCTCTGGGAAGAGCTGAGCTGCTGTCCAGACTTCTCTGCAGGGCAGACATGCCAAAGTCGTTCAGGTCCAGGTCATCCAGAGCTGACTCTATACAACACATTATCAACCAAAACATCAGTCCGTCAGATCTGTCCCACATTATTAACCAAAACATCAGTCCGTCAGATCTGTCCCACATTATTAACCAAAACATCAGTCCGTCAGATCTGTCCCACATTATTAACCAAAACATCAGTCTGTCAGATCTGTACGGCAGCAATCAAGTGGCAATATTATTCAGCGATATCCCATGTAATTGCCCCTCCGGGATAAATATTTTTTTTAATTGAATGTAATGTTAGGAAGTGAACTACAATAGTCAGCTAATTTTACAAATGGCTAGCTCCTCTGACTAAGAGTAATAAGAGTTTCAAAAGTCTACTGTGCCTGTGTGACTGACTCACCCACTACAGACTCTACGGTGTCGCTGGTGGGGTAGAAGGGCAGTGCGTTGGCATTCATGCCCGAGAAGAGGCCTGGTGCTGGGGCTCCATGGTGGAGGTGGTGGCCCTGGTGCAGGGGTCCAGGAGGGGCAGGGCTGGGAGGGGTGGCTGCCAGGCTGGAGGGAACACTCGATGACAGACTCAGAGGACTACCCACTGGGAGGAACACCAGCAGGTCCTAGAGAGAGCGAGAAGGGTGGTGATGGTATCTTCTATACAGACTGGTGTAGTTATAGTACAATAAGCAATGTCGCCTAATAGTTTCTGCTTTCAACAATGTGATATTGCTGCCTTACAGAGACATCAAGACAATGAATGACAAGCTGGCTGAAGCAGCAACAGACACCCAAGCCAATAATGTGTAATTATCAAAAAGAAAGGAGGACCAAGGCACTCTTCATATAATTCATTAAAATGCCTTTATTTGTATGGCATGTTCAATAGAAACAACATTTTAAAAATCCGACGTTTCGGCTGCATGGCCTTCGTCAGGGAGTACAAAGAAATAATACAATGTCCTCTTTTGAACAGCTTTTCCAATTAGCCCTAATTAGAAGAGGGAATGGTTACAAAATTGATTGGACACACCTAGTAAGCAATACTATACACATTAAAAATGTGAAATACTGTAGCTGTTATCATAAAAGTACAACTCCAAGCTAGAAGTATCAGAACACTAAAAGGTAGTTCTAACCTTAAATATGACTGTGAGAAGTGTCAAGAATAAGAAAGCAATATATTCCATAGTACACTAGACCACAGCAAAACATGAACAACAGTCTAAACATAGCTGAGGGCAATTGAGCAAAAATGTCCACTAGATGACAGCAAATGGACCCATCACGACCCTACAGGAAGGGTGAGAAATCCATATCTTCATTTAAACCAGGGTATTTAGTGGCCTGTAGTTTGTAAATCCAAAAACTTCATGTTTTGCTGTGTTCTAGTGTACTATGGAATATATTGCTTTCTTATTCTTGACACTTCTCACAGTCATATTTTTAAAACTTTGATTCTATTGAACATGCCATACAAATAAAGGCATTTTAATGAATTATATGAAGAGTGCCTTGGTCCTCCTTTCTTTTTGATGACCAATTTACCCCTTTTACCAAAGAGCACCTTCTGTCTACCAAAATGTACTATTGTGTACCTTAGTAGCGCATCCCTTCCTCCTCTTTCTAATGTGTAATTATAGTTCGAAGCTGGTTGATTTTGACAACAATAAAAAGGTACCTGTTTGCTGTGATGAGACGCCATTTCTCTGTTGCGCTGGTCCATGGTAAAACTCTTCTGTTTGGCATGGTCTTCCCTCTCGTACCCCGGTGCCCTACCGTACCCCCCCTCCCCAGCCCAGGGGGAGAGGGGTTCGCCTCCCCCACACACGTCCTCACACAACGACAGCACCCTCCCTAACAGGCCTTGTTCTGCCACACACCCCCCCCCTGACGGGGAGAACGGACCTCCAGACAGAGACCCAGATCTTCCACCTCGGCCCCCAGGGCTGGAGCATCCTTCCTGGGCAGGGTGAGGGTCTTGGGGTCCTGGGAGGAGAGGTGGGGAGCTGGGGGTCTGAAACGAGGGTTCTTCACTGATAGGGGGCTCTATGGGACAGGAGGAGAAAGAGTAGATCAGTTACTTACTTGCTAACTATCATTTTACAACACGATTTTGCTAACTTTCATTTTACAACACGATTAGGGTGTTGAGACACTTACTGTTGTCAAGGTGTGCAAAGGCACAGAAGGGGCCCCGGGGGCAGCTGCCACACTGCTGCATATCATTACACTTCGTGGACTTATAGATCTGGAGAGGCACATCAGACAAAACACACTGTCATTTAATATAGAGTTCTAATTTGTGTTAAGCAAATGTAGCTAACTCGAACTTTGGCACAAATCTGCCAATGATATAAACGGATGACGTAGTTATAATTTGAGACAAGGAGCATGTTTCTGAAGTTTGGACGGACCGCATCACGTACCTCAGGGTGAAACTGCTGCTCTGTGCGTGTGTGGCAGTACTGGCATCCCTCTGCCACCTCACACTTACTGGGATCTCCCCACTCCTCACTGTGCTTCACCGCTGGGCACGGCAGCGCTCTGGAGAGGGAGAGAGAGAGACCCCACACACTTTAGTATTGTTTTTGGGACACAAGTAAATAATATATTTTTAAAAACAGGTCATATGACCTGTGTGTGTCAAATGGATGTGTGCATGTTTTGTACCTGTATTTGTGTTTGTGTGGACTACGCCGCCTGTCTTTGCTATTGTGGTAGTAGGGACAGGCGTAACCTTGGCGACACAGACGAGGAGGCTTTTTACACAGATCTGTCTTGTAGTGGGACAACACATAGGTGTTATCTACAGAGAGAGAAAGGGAGAGAAATGTAGTAGCATTGGAATCATGGCCTTCACATGGAACATCAATTGATCAGTTAAAGGATGTGCATGTGTATATTCGTACCCTGCCAACGCGGTTCCTCACTCAGGATTTTCTCAATGAGGGCGGTACTGGCCGCCAGCCCCGACTGGCCCTCCCCCCCTCCTCCCTCAGCAGCCCCCGACCCCCCTTGAGACTCCATCACCTGCACCTCCCTGGAGAGGGGAAGAGGGGTGCACATGGCAACGAGACCCGTTAGAAAGTGGAACAATGAAACAGAAATCTCTGGCTTTGGGTCATTAAACTAAACCTTAATTTGAAGACGAACAGAAGATATGTCTCCGCTGCACTGTATACTCCTGTACCTGACGTCGTAGACGGGACATCGTAGGTCATGTGATCCGTGTGCAAAGGCGCAGTGGGAGCCGTTCTTACTGCAGTGGCCCTTCCCATCCGTCTCGTGGATACAGGAGCCCGTCTTATAGTACCTCAGGTGGTACCGCCGCTCTGTGTCGCCCGCCGTACGATGCAGGTACGGACATCTGGAAATCACAAATTGGGAAAACAAACTAAATATCTTGCTGGGTCATGTGATATTGTCTCAGAGCTACAGTCTTCCTCATTAGCATTCCCCCTGTGTGTGTTAATAGGCTGAGTGTGTGAAAGTGATAATGTGTCAGCACTTCTCCTGATCTGCCTGAGGCATGGCCCAGAGGGGGGGAGGGGTGCTGTTTTCAGCTGCAAATCACAGCAGTCAACAACGATCACCTCAGCTATTCAACTGAATGGGTACACCTCATTGATACAGTACCCTCAATCTGAAAACAAATCTCAATCTCAGATTCTTAGGTGCTTTATTATGCAATGTAGAGCATGTTCTGTGTATCTTTAGGATGAAACTCATCACACCGATTGTCAGTCTGCACAGTACGGGGCCATTTGTTCACTTGGTGTCGGCGCGGTGTGTTATAGGGACCACCCGCTGTTGGCCATTGACAGTCATAATTTTCGCCCGTTACTACATGTACAATCGGTTTGAAAATTACTGCCGGCACTCTGATCAGAGGTGCAAAGTACTCTCAGCCGGGCAAATCCTACCAGTCTGTCCATGCCTTTAATGTGGGGAACTCAAGAATTTACCTAATAGGACAGATTTGAGACCCCCCCAAAAACATTGGTTTTAGTGCACCATAAAATAGTGAAGAAAACAAGTCTCTGTCTTTTGTACCAATAGATCAAATAAAAAATCTTTCTCTTCCTCTCTCACACACACTTACTCATCCCCGTCAGAGCAGGTGCCTGTGCCCTCGTCGTATTTGGTGCAGTAGACGTCTGGACTGTAGTTGAAGGTTCCGTCCCGCCTGCGGATGGGCCTGCGGCGCCGCTGGTTCAGAAAGTGCCAGTGGAAGCATGCAAAGGGCCGGTGCTGGGTACACTTGTGCTGCACAAACAGAGGACACTGTTCTGTCCTGAACTCCTTCAGATACCTGCATAGAGCGGGAAAGAGAGGAAATGGGTAGAGATATAGGAGTAGTACATTAGTGCATGTCGTATATTTAATACCAAAAAAATAACAATAGCAAGCTGCACGTATTAGTTATCACAACTTTTCACCTATGTTGCAGATGTAAACATGTCCCCCTCAGACTCGCTCTCAAAAACACACTGACACATAAAGACAACTTATGAACCACTTATGGACCATTACACCAATTAAAGTGTCTTATACTGTAATTTGACGGCATATTATCATATCCTGACATAAAATGTCCCCAAACAGTCCAGGGCTACTGTACAGATCCAAACCACGCCAACTCAGTCAACAGTAGGCCTCTCACTTATATTGCCTAACTAGAATTGGTACACACTAATGCAGACCAGAGATAGCTGGTAAAAAATACTTAAATTCAAACCCGACAGGAGCAATTTAACTAATTATCCGAACGTCAGTGGTGTTTGGGTGTGTTTATACACGTGAGGTTGTGTGGTCTACGTACGTGTAGTGTTGAGGTTTCTCAGGCTGTACGTGCAGGACGTTGGCGGGAGACGTCGTGCCACCTGCGGGCGAGGAGGATGAGGAGGAAGAAGGTCCACCGGAGGTCGTAGCCCCCGACGAGGACGGGGGCTTTGTGTGTGTTTTCGACATGTTTTCCTCTTTGAAGCTTTTGTACCAGCGTTCTGTTTCCAGTGTGCGACGAAGTCCGCATTCTTTACCTTTGCGCGCTTGCGCCTGGTACGAGGAAGTGGAAGCGTCAGTTCGAACGGTTTGCTAAGAACTGTGGGGCATGTAGTTCAACATTGTCTGTCCCATTTGCCTTTAAACTGCAGTCAGTGAAAGACAGAAATATAATTTTAACATAAAACAATTATCTTTATTAGATGGAGCATACATAAAGTTGTACTTGACGTTTGAGTCACACATATGAAATGTGTTATGTGCAAACCAAATAATAAATAACAATATTACACGGTTTCCCACGTGTGTGGTCATTCATGAACTATTAGTTACAAAACATGCTCAACTTTTTATTTAACTTTCAAAACAGAATTTTGCAATTACTACTTCCAAGATACCACAGTCGACTGCAGTTACTACACTTTTCCTGCAGTTTCAAAACTGCAATCTTTTTTGTAATATGGAAATATGTACAATTGTGTGATATTTAATATTTTCCTGGTCATTCACGAGCAATATGGTGATAAGAGTTATAGCTATCTGTCGAAAACTCTAGGGGGCATTCTGCCTTCTACCTACAGTTCTCAGCCATTAGCTTCGCCCAGGTCTGCCTCATGTGAACTACAATCCCGACGCTGTGTCTCAGCGTCTAGAAACGTCAATAATCATCGCTTGTGATACCGCCTTTGAAACGTATGGCCCTTATCCAGGGCCGGCTCTAGCCTTTTTGGGGACCTAAGCAAGATGTGATTCCTGCAATTCTACATATTTTTCCATTGGGCGAAGTAACAATTTAGCAATTTTATAAAAAAATCAATGCAATTCTACTTATGTTGCCATGGGGTAGAGATGAATTTTAAAAAATCTGTTTAACAGCTAATTTCCAACAATTCTAATCCATTTTGCCATTGGGTGGAGACACATTTTTGCAGTTTTAAAGCTAATTCCCTGCAATTCTACACAAGTGACTGCTTATGCCTGGAGCCAAACATGCCCTTATCTTTCATCAGTGAGAAAGAATCCTTCTTTAAATAAAAAAAAAGATACACTTACTGTAGCAGTTTTTAACAGATCCATACAACTATGGTATGAGTGCCTCCATCCAACGAAACTACACTTCCCAAGTCACGCTTACACACAGGTGTTCGGAGCATGCTAAATAGCAAATTAGCACAGGTGGTCGCCTCTTCTCTGCCGTCTGTTCTCCGTAAACAAGCGCTGTAACATGGAGATATGGTCATGTGGGAACACCAAAGGTTCAGCTGGTGGCTAGCAGAACTCGGCTAGCCGAACAAATGTGCTTGCATTCTCTCTGGATCTGGATGCGACTTCCAAATCGAGAGAAAGGTCATCTCTGGATTAACTATATAATGTTATCTAAATGTAGTAATAAATAATTGACAATTCTGTGAACTGTCTTGGGTAAGGTTTAATTTGACACAGTACCTGTTAGCAAAGGTGTTAACTAGAGATGCTGTGCAGGGATTTGTAGTCTTGCATGATGTGGCGCAGCATATCAGTGCTAGAGGCGTCACTACAGACCCTGGTTTGATTCCAGGCTGTATCACAACCAGCCGTGATTGGGAGTCCCATAGGGCGGCGCACAATTGGCCCAGCGTCGTCCTGGTTAAGGTTTGGCCAGGGTAGGCGTCATAGTAAATAAGAATTTGTTCTTAACTGACTTGCCTAGTTTTTTTTAATTTAACCTTTATTTAACTAGGCAAGTCAGTTTAAATAAAGATGTCTACTTTGATGCTAATGAGCATTTTTTAAATCTTAGAGTAAATAGGGCCGAATATATTGATTAAAAGTCCCCTTGTCCGAAAGAGAATTAAATTATTATCAAAACGTCACGCCAGGGTAAACCTACACAAGACAC
Organism: Salvelinus namaycush; assembly: GCF_016432855.1. NCBI lineage: Eukaryota > Metazoa > Chordata > Actinopteri > Salmoniformes > Salmonidae > Salvelinus > Salvelinus namaycush. The sequence goes on along the minus strand of NC_052341.1, from coordinate 23,387,128 downwards.
AGCCCTGTTTCTAAAATCTCTTATGAGAAAAATGAATGGTGAAAAAACAATTGGAACCATTTCCCTGTTTGACCGCTAGGTTTTATGGGTATTATGACACCTCCACTGTGTGGCTCTATTGAAGAATCCCTACTGTTGACCAATCACCAGGATCCGAACTTCAGCTTGCCTCCAGAAAAATGTGGTTTACCTGAACAGCCCATCAAAAAATCACAAAATGCAAAAACGTCCTCATAATATATGCACGAACCGAACTTTTTCGGCTGTGAAGCATGTGGCTTCACAGTGCCTTAAACCTATCAAGGTGTATATCAATTTAACCTAAGGTCCTTATGCTTCCAAAACCATACCGCAAGCGATGCATGTTAATGTTTAGACCGAACCTCTGGGATCTTAACAAAACTCCCTCCGACTAAAGAAGTCTTTGTTCAATGACTCTTATGTGTCATTTAATGGAACTGAGAGACATGATCAAGAGCTATGGTGATGTCCTTCAAGTTGCACAGAATTGTTAGAACATGATGAGACATGTTATGAATCCCATTTTGTAATTTTTTTGTTGAAATGGCATTATTTTCAACCAAAGTAGTTTCCTATAATGTCTCGGCTGCTGATTGGCTACAGAGGACAGACAACAACCAATGGGAGGGTGACTTTGTTAACCAATGAGAGAGACGTTTTGGTGGAGTTTAAACCAATGGTCTCACGAGTTTCTAGTTCTCAACCAACCGGATTTATAAACGGTTAGTTGACGTCATTGGGAAATATAAAATTTGACTCACTTCCCCAGTTATCGTTATTCGTGGTTTGTGTCTGAAGGAAACGGAGTAACTTTAAATACGTTCAGTTTTGGAATAGTCCAGCAGTTACCAATCGGTAAGTAACTTTAGCGGTTTTGGTAGTTTTCGTCTTACCAATCACAAATATTTGAAGTTGTCGTCGGTTGACGGTCTTAAATATGGAACAATAGAATTCCAATTGGAGATCTGAGATGGCTGGAGGCTAAACAGACTTGGTTGGCTACAGTACTGTAGGTAAATTACGTTAATTTGGTTTACTGCATTTTCTCCATTCTAGATAGCTATTTTGTTACTAAAAATGTGACTTTCGATTCAAGCAGGAGCGTGAGTTTTAATTAACGTTAACGTTGCTATATGGCATGTTGCTAGCTAACGTTAGCCATAGTGCTAATGCGCTTGGTTGGTTAGTGGTTGATCAGTGTTGTAGCTTTACGTTTTTAACGTTCTCTTTTCTACAGTATGTGTTTTCGTTTTGCTGGCGTCATTCCCACAATGACTCGTTAAATTGATAGCAAAACGTTCTTGACCTGTGTTTATTACACCTAGCTATAGCGTTTGCCCGCTCAAACGAACAAAGGTACGCACTGCAGTGCAAAAATACGAAATGTTGGGAGGCAACAAGTTAAGGCGGGGAGGTTTGTTCATAAGCAAGCGCGCTGCTGGGACGGATGAGACTCCTCTCCGAGGGGTACCTAGGGGAGGGGGAGTATTCAAATTAGCCATTGTTACAATGTTGCTCAATTGTTGCAAGCTTTGCAACAATCGTCACTACCTAGCAAAGTTGACGGGACCAATTTAAGCGTTTTCGGCGGCAACATTTGAGCTGTTGGTTTGAGGCAACTGAACTTGCAGCATATAGCCCAAGATCGTAGACGTTGTGCCTCGTTTTGAAAAGCTATTTCAAATCGGTATTGCCCTCTTCAAATCCCAGACTGACCATAATCTCCGTTATTTAAATTTTCTAGTAAAATGGCTCGTACCAAGCAAACCGCCCGCAAGTCCACCGGAGGAAAGGCGCCAAGGAAGCAGCTCGCTACAAAGGCAGCCAGGAAAAGCGCGCCATCCACCGGGGGAGTAAAGAAACCCCATCGTTACAGGTACTGGGAGCAGTTCAACCGGTTTTCCAACATTATTTTGTTTACTTTGTCTAGATTTAACTTGCAGGTGTGTCAGTAACAGTTCTAGTTTCACACATTTTAGGGTTAATTTCTAATTAACTAATCTAACATTATACTGTTTTTATTCCCCAGGCCAGGAACTGTGGCTCTGCGTGAGATCCGTCGTTACCAGAAGTCAACTGAGTTGCTGATCCGCAAGCTGCCCTTCCAGCGCCTGGTGAGAGAAATCGCCCAGGACTTCAAGACTGACCTGCGTTTCCAGAGTGCTGCCATTGGAGCTCTTCAGGTAAGATCCACGCTGACTGCTGCTATCACACTAATAGTATGAGGGCTAATGTACAGGGCAAACTGTAACAATTTTTGTTATTTCCCACTTCTCTCCAACAGGAGGCCAGCGAAGCATACCTGGTGGGTCTGTTCGAGGACACCAACCTGTGTGCCATCCACGCCAAGCGTGTCACCATCATGCCCAAAGACATCCAGCTGGCCCGGAGGATAAGGGGAGAGAGGGCTTAAATGGCGTTCAACTGCCTTTTCCAGACATAATCCTATTTATCTTAACCATTTCATAAGTTTTTTTTTCCTTCTGTTTTTTGTAATGTATTTTAGAATGATAAGAGATCAGTCATTCCACAAACCTCAATTCAGATCTGGCCAATGTGAGGACAGAAGAATGTAGGAATATCTGCTTCAATTGCAAATGAGGCTTGTTTTTACATTGAGTAGAGGATAGTGTATTACATGACTGTATTGACTGTTCAGTCAGATGCCCTCTTCAGATGTTAACTGGCTCATTTTGGATCCTGGTGGATAGTATAGGCTCCAGATGAGGTTGGAGCTCTTGCTTGTGGTTCAAGGTGGGGGGGGATTCAAGATGTCTGAATTCTTCTCAGCTGCCAGGGGAAGGCATGGTCTGTGTGCTTCATCAATTTCCACCCTCTGTCTGTCAGCATGTCTTGCACAACACCTCACTACTACATAGTGGTGTCGGGATTTACCTCTTGACACTGTCTGGGATGGCTAGGAGCATGACAAAGCCCCTCTGTATATTCTGAACTGCTTTTTACATGTTATTTTTCCAACATACAAAACCTTGGCAGCTACATTTAATACTATTTATGGAAGCATTGTCGCATTGTAGTCTTTCTATTAAATGTCTTTATGAATAAATGCTCATGTGTTTCTTGTTCTGAGGATAATGTCTCTATCCACTAGGGGCTTTTACATTTGGTGTTCACACTTGTATTTTTCAAAGCATGTGTTTATTCAATTACCACAACATTTTGATGTTTGGCACATATCCAGTTGTCAAGGGGTTTCTTTTCATACGAACCACTCCGTGTGCTTGAAACCGGTAGCTGTGGAATTGAGGAAAAAATCTGATTTTTGAAATGTGACTGGAATGGGAGAATATTTCAAATGTTTACGGTCTTGATGGCATCCCACAACAGGAAATGCTCATACCAGAGATATTTCATTGTCTTCAATTATACTCACCGATGCGGTTGACTATCTCCTCACATTCTTTGACTGCGCTGGCTCTAAGCACCACACAGTAGAATCCTGTTGACTGAGGAGTTTCTGGGGAGTCTCTGAAAATGGAGCCAATTACACGTTCTGACATCTGCTCTCAAGCAACGGCCCTGTGCAGCTCCGGATGCTTCACTGCTGTTAATGCTTTTCTCCAGAGGAGAGCTTTAGAAATTCAATGAGGCTGCCCCTAGATGCTGATCTAAGAACTGTTCTCTATTTCCCCTCCGGAATGTTATTGTTAGGATGGGGGATCGTGTAAACTGATCCTAAATCTGGTTACGGGCATTTTATAGCTGGGGAGGTGTGAGCGACAGGAAAACGGGATGCTGTTACTCTTCCTGTCCAGTTATTTAGTCTACTGTACAATAAGGAATGACTCATTTGAGTGTGCTTTTGCACAGACTAAAAAGGCACGTTGTCTAAGGTTGTAACAGTTGTATTTGTTGGAATATAGCTGCAATGGTGAGAAGGCCTGGGACTATTCTCTGATATATAATGGCTGATATGTTTTTTATTAATACTCACACTACGCAGAAGGCAAAGACGGTATAGTCCGGCTGGCCAAACCGCCCTACACATGAGATCTCTGGGTAATGATGCTGGAACAACTCCTAAACACACAAAGGGGAAAATGATGAGAACTTCAACCAACGACCCTATATAATTTCGATCCACTGGACAAAAACTGTTTTGCCAACGTGTGATATGATCCAGTTACTCACTGTCATATTGGATTTCTCAGTGCAGATCAAGTGGGTTTCCTTAAGGTCTAAAAGTACTTCCTGTTGGGAAAGTGAGAGGATATGTTAGTAGTTAGATTACAGATTACAACAAACTAGTCAGGTCAGCATGTCTCTATTTGTCAGTACCATGCGGGGCTGGTTTTGCTGTAAGACCAGGGGGATTCCATGTTGAAGCACCTCCTTGCCTCCATACTGTCAAGAAAAGAGATAAAACACGGTCACACACAATTTAACACACAATAACCACAAGTACACAACACACCACAATTGATGTGCAAATAGTACAACATAAAAAATCTTCTCAAACAGTGAAACGCTAAGACAATACACACCAACATGTAATTATAATGTTCAAATAACATATCTACCATTCCAATGTTTGTCTTTCCCAAGAACTGCACAATGTACACAATTCTGTGGGGGGAGAGGGGTTTAGTAACTCAGATGAGGTAAACATGCCTGTGTACTATTTTAACATAAGAGATTAGAAACAGATTTCAGTGTGACACTACAAATAGCCCTACGCCCTGAACACTGTAGATCTGAATGGATGGGATTGGTATAAGCAATATGGTAGTACCTAATCATTTATACACTGCTCAAAAAAATAAAGGGAACACTTAAACAACACAATGTAACTCCAAGTCAATCACACTTCTGTGAAATCAAACTGTACACTTAGGAAGCAACACTGATTGACAATAAATTTCACATGCTGTTGTGCAAATGGAATAGACAAAAGGTGGAAATTATAGGCAATTAGCAAGACACCCCCAAAAAAGGAGTGATTCTGCAGGTGGTGACCACAGACCACTTCTCAGTTCCTATGCTTCCTGGCTGATGTTTTGGTCACTTTTGAATGCTGGCGGTGCTCTCACTCTAGTGGTAGCATGAGACGGAGTCTACAACCCACACAAGTGGCTCAGGTAGTGCAGTTCATCCAGGATGGCACATCAATGCGAGCTGTGGCAAAAAGGTTTGCTGTGTCTGTCAGCGTAGTGTCCAGAGCATGGAGGCGCTACCAGGAGACAGGCCAGTACATCAGGAGACGTGGAGGAGGCCGTAGGAGGGCAACAACCCAGCAGCAGGACCGCTACCTCCGCCTTTGTGCAAGGAGGTGCACTGCCAGCGCCCTGCAAAATGACCTCCAGCAGGCCACAAATGTGCATGTGTCAGCATATGGTCTCACAAGGGGTCTGAGGATCTCATCTCGGTACCTAATGGCAGTCAGGCTACCTCTGGCGAGCACATGGAGGGCTGTGCGGCCCCACAAAGAAATGCCACCCCACACCATGACTGACCCATCGCCAAACCGGTCATGCTGGAGGATGTTGCAGGCAGCAGAACGTTCTCCACGGCGTCTCCAGACTCTGTCACGTCTGTCACATGTGCTCATGTGCTCAGTGTGAACCTGCTTTCATCTGTGAAGAGCACAGGGCGCCAGTGGCGAATTTGCCAATCTTGGTGTTCTCTGGCAAATGCCAAACGTCCTGCACGGTGTTGGGCTGTAAGCACAACCCCCACCTGTGGACGTCGGGCCCTCATACCACCCTCATGGAGTCTGTTTCTGACCGTTTGAGCAGACACATGCACATTTGTGGCCTGCTGGAGGTCATTTTGCAGGGCGCTGGCAGTGCACCTCCTTGCACAAAGGCGGAGGTAGCGGTCCTGCTGCTGGGTTGTTGCCCTCCTACGGCCTCCTCCACGTCTCCTGATGTACTGGCCTGTCTCCTGGTAGCGCCTCCATGCTCTGGACACTACGCTGACAGACACAGCAAACCTTTTTGCCACAGCTCGCATTGATGTGCCATCCTGGATGAACTGCACTACCTGAGCCACTTGTGTGGGTTGTAGACTCCGTCTCATGCTACCACTAGAGTGAGAGCACCGCCAGCATTCAAAAGTGACCAAAACATCAGCCAGGAAGCATAGGAACTGAGAAGTGGTCTGTGGTCACCACCTGCAGAATCACTCCTTTTTTGGGGGTGTCTTGCTAATTGCCTATAATTTCCACCTTTTGTCTATTCCATTTGCACAACAGCATGTGAAATTTATTGTCAATCAGTGTTGCTTCCTAAGTGTACAGTTTGATTTCACAGAAGTGTGATTGACTTGGAGTTACATTGTGTTGTTTAAGTGTTCCCTTTATTTTTTTGAGCAGTGTATATACATTAGATGACTAACAGCCACCGCTGACGACACCTCACCTCCATCTTGGAACTCCCCCACTGTTGCAAAAAATATTTTGGAAGCTATAGAAATGCATTTGTTAATGTCTACGTTTGTTTTCGTTACATTTATCCTATTACAAATTAATGCACATTTTATTAATTATATTATGTTAGCTGAACATAAAAATAAAAACATGACAAAATAAAAAATGTCCCTTAAAGTAACATTTGCAGAAAGTACTAATGTTACTGTCCCCACAAAAAATACTAAATACATGTCATTTTGTCCTTGAAACATTTAATTGAAATTCTGTAGAATTCCATTCATTCCTATGGAGGACTGCTTCTTCTGGGGAGTGCCAATATTGCCGACCGGTGGCTTCAAAGCCTCTCATTGTCCAATGCATAGCAATCCAGGGTTTATATACATCATTGGTAATAACACCAAATTGCTTTCTTATTAGCGGGCTGCAAACCAATAACAGATGCATTACCGCAACAACAATCTCTCAGACTTGCCTTCCCTCTTTGAGGCACTGAGAGGGTGTGGGCCTCTGGCCCTGATTGGTGGGTTCTTGGGAGGAAGGGGAGGGGCCTAGCTGCAGGGAGGGGTTCTCTTCTCTAAGAGCTCTTAGGAGTTTGATGATGGGGCGATATACACCCCCGTCCTGCACACACCACCGTAACACACGCAGGGACAGGGGACGCCCCTTAAGCCTGGAGAGGACCACACCTGCCTGAGAACACACACACACAAAAGCACAATGTCTCAATTAGATATTCAAAGAGAAAAATGCCCTGTACAGCATATTAAATAAATATATGGTTTGTCTAAGGTGTGGCTGTATACAGCACCAATCATAAGATTAGACACACCTAGTCATTCAAGGGTTTTTCTTTATTTCAATTAACAGGTGAGCCTTGTTAAAATATTATTTGTAGAATAGATTTCCTTCTTAATGCGTTTGAGCCAATCAGTTGTGTTGTGAGAAGGTAGGGTGGTATTCAGAAGATAGCCCTATTTGGTAAAAGACCAAGTCTATATTATGGCAAGAACAACTCAAATAAGTAAAAAGAAACGACAGTCTATCATTACTTTCAGACATGAAGGTCAGTCAATCCGGAAAATGTCAAGAACTTTGAAAGTTTCTTCAAGTGCAGTCGCAAAAACCATCAAGCGCTATGATGAAACTGGCTCTCATGAGGACCGCCACAGGAAAGGAAGACCCAGAGTTACCTCTGTTGCAGAGGATAAATTCATTAGAGTTACCAGCCTCAGAAAATGCAGCCCAAATAAATGCTTCACAGAGTTCAAGTAACAGACACATCTCAACATCAACTGTTCAGATGAGACTGCGTGAATCAGGCCTTCATGGTCGAATTGCTGCAAAGAAACCACTACTAAAGGAAACCAATAAGAAGAGACTTGCTTGGGCCAAGAAACACAAGCAATGGACATTAGACCGGTGGAAATCTGACCTTTGGTCTGATGAGTCCAAATTTGAGATTTTTGGTTCCAACCGCTGTGTCTTTGTGAGACGCAGAATAGGTGAACGGATAATCTCTGCATGTGTGGATCCAGCCGTGAAGCATGGAGGAGGAAGTGTGATGGTGTGGGGGTGCTTTGCTGGTGACACTGTCTGTGATTTATTTAGAATTCAAGGCACACTTAACCAGCATGTCTACCACAGCATTCTGCAGCAATACGACATCCCATCTGGTTTGTGCTTAGTGGGACTATCTTTTGTTTTTCAACAGGACGATGACCCAAAACACCTCCAGGCTGTGTAAGGGCTGGAGGTGGGTTAGGGTTAGGAGAGTGATGGAGTGCTGCATCAGATGACCTGGCCTCCACACTCACCCGACCTCAACCCAATTGAGATGGTTTGGGATGAGTTGAACCGCAAAGTGAAGGAAAAGCAGCCAACAAGTGCTGAGCATATGTGGGAACTCCTTCAAGACTGTTGGAAAAGCATTCCAGGTGTAGCTGGTTGAGAGAATGCCAAGAGTTTTCAAAGGTGTCATCAAAGCAAAGGCCGGCTAATTTGAAGAATCTCAAATATAAAATATATTTTGATTTGTTTAACACTTTTGTGGTTACTACATGATTCCATATATGTTATTTCACAGTTTTGATGTCTTCACTAAAAAGTAAAAATAAAGAAAAATGAGTAGGTGTGTCCAAACTTTTGACTGGTACTGCATATATATATATACAGTTGCAGTCAGAAGTTTACATACACTTAGGTTGGAGTCATTAAAACTTGTTTTTCAACCACACCACAAATTTATTGTAAAGAAACTATAGTTTTGGCAAGTTGGTTAGGACATCTACTTTGTGCATGACACAAGTCATTTTTCCAACAATTGTTTACAGACAGATTATTTCACATAATTCTAAGTCAGTTGACTGTGCCTTTAAACAGCTTGGAAAATTCCAGAAAATAATGTCATGACTTTAGAAGCTTCTGATAGGCTAATTGACATAATTTGAGTCAATTGGAGGTGTACCTGTGGATGTATTTCAAGGCCTACCTTCAAACTCAGTGCCTCTTTGATTGACATAATGGGAAAATCAAAAGAAATCAGCCAAGACCTCAGAAAAAAGATTGTAGACCTCCACAAGTCTGGTTCATCCTTGGGAGCAATTTCCAAACGCCTGAAGATACCACGTTCATATGCACAAACAATAGTACGCAAGTATAAACACCATGGGACCACGCAGCCGTCATACCGCTCAGGAAGGAGACGCGTTCTGTCTCCTAGAGATGAACGTACTTTGGTGCGAAAAGTGCAAATCAATCCCAGAACAACAGCAAAGGACCTTGTGAAGATGCTGGAGGAAACAGGTACAAAAGTATTTATATCCACAGTAAAACAAGTCCTATATCGACATAACCTGAAAGGCCACTCAGCAAGGAAGAAGCCACTGCTCCAAAACCGCCATAAAAAAGCCAGATTACGGTTTGCAACTGCACATGGGGACAAAGATGATACTTTTTGGAGAAATGTCCTCTGGTCTGATGACCCAAAAATAGAACCGTTTGGCCATATTGACCATCGTTATGTTTGGAGGAAAAAGGGGGAGGCTTGCAAGCCGAAGAACACCATCCCAACCGTGAATCACGGGGGTGGCAGCATCATGTTGTGGGGGTGCTTTGCTGTAGGAGGGACTGGTGCACTTCATAAAATAGATGGCATCACGAGGAAGGAAAATTATGTGGATATATTGAAGTAACATCTCAAGTCATCAGTCAGGAAGTTAAAGCTTGGTCGCAAATGGGTCTTCCAAATGGAGAATGACCCCAAGCATACTTCCAAAGTTGTGGCAAAAAGGCCTAAGGACAACAGTCAAGGTATTGGAGTGGCCATCACAAAGCCCTGACCTCAATCATATAGCAAATTTGTGGGCAGAACTGAAAAAGCGTGTGCGAGCAAGGAGGCCTACAAACCTGACTCAGTTACACCAGCTCTGTCAGGAGGAATGGGCCAAAATTCACCCAACTTATTGTGGGAAGCTTGTGGAAGGCTACCCGAAACGTTTGACCCAAGTTAAACAATTTAAAGGCAATGCTACCAAATACTAATTGAGTGTATGTAAACTTCTGATCCACTGGGAATGTGATGAAAGAAATAAAAGCTGAAAGATATCATTCTCTCTACTATTATTCTGACATTTCACATTCTTAAAATAAAGTGGTCATCCGAACTGACCTAAGACAGGGAATTTTTACTAGGATTAAATGTCAGGAATTGTGAACGTAAACTTCCGACTTCAACTGTATGTATACTACCATATACTACCATTTAAAAGTTTGGGGTCACTTATAAATTTCCTTGTTTTTGAAAGGAAAGATAATTTTTTGGTCCATTATAATAACATAAAATTGATCAGAAATACAGTGTAGACATTGTTAATGTTGTAAATGACTATTGTAGCTGGAAACGGCCGATTTCTAATGGAATATCTACATAGGCGTACAGAGGCCCATTATCAGCAACCATCACTCCTGTATTCCAATGGCACGTTGTGTTAGCTAATCCAAGTTCATAATTTTAAAAGGCTAATTAATCCTTAGAAAACCCTTTTGCAATTATGTTAGCACAGCTGAAAACTGTTGTCCTGATTAAAGAAGCAATAAAACTGGTCTTCTTTAGACTATTTGTGTATCTGGAGCAGCAAATCAAAATCAAATCAAATTCTACTAGTCACATGCGCCAAATACAACAGGTGTAGTAGACCCTACAGTGAAATGCTTACTTACGAGCCCCTAACCGACAGTGCAGTTCAAAAAAATATGGATAAGAATAAGAGATGAAAGTAAAAAGTAATTAAAGAGCAGCAGTAAAAAATAACAATATATACAGGGGGGTGCCGGTACAGAGTCAATGTGCGGGGGCACCGGTTAGTTGAGGTAGTATGTACATGTAGGTAGAGTTAATTAAAGTGACTATGCATAGATGACAACAGAAAGTGGCGAATAGTCTGGGTAGCCATTTGACTAGATGTTCAGGAGTCTTATGGCTTAGAGGTAGAAGCTGTTTAGAAGCTTCTTGGACCTAGACTTGGCGCTCCGGTACCGCTTGCCGTGTGGTAGCAGAGAGAACAGTCAATGACTAGGGTGGCTAGACTCTTTGACAATTTTTAGGGCCTTCCTCTGACACCGCCTGGTATAGAGGTCCTGGATGGCAGGAAGCTTGGCCCCAGTGATGCACTGGGCCGTTCGCACTACCCTCTGTAGTGCCTTTTGGTCGGAGGCCGAGCAGTTGCCATACCAGGCAGTGATGCAACCAGTCAGGATGCTCTCGATGGTGCAGCTGTAGAACCTTTTGAGGATCTGAGGACCATGCCAAATCTTTTCAGTCTCCTGAGGGGGAATAGGTTTTGTCATGCCCGCTTCACAACTGTCTTGGTGTTTGTTGGTGATGTGGACACCAAGGAACTTGAAGCTCTCAACCTGCTCCACTGCAGCCCCGTCGATGACAATGGGGGCGTGCTCGGTCCTCTTTTTCCTGTAGTCCACAATCATCTCCTTAGTCTTGATCACGTTGAGGGAGAGGTTGTTGTCCTGGCACCACCCGGCCAGGTCTCTGACCTCCTCCCTATAGGCTGTCTCGTTGTTGTCGGCGATTGTTGTGTCATCTGCAAATTTAATGATGGTGTTGGTGTCGTGCCTGGCTGTGCAGTCATGAGTGAACAGAGAGTACAGGAGGGGGCTGAGAACGCACCCCTGAGGGGCCCCTGTGTTGAGGATCAGAGTGGTGGATGTGTTGTTACCTACTCTTACCACCTGGGGGCGGCCCGTCAGGAAGTGGTCCCGTGTGGCTCAGTTGGTAGAGCATGGCGTTTGCAACGCCAGGGTTGTGGGTTCATTCCCCACGGGGGGACCAGGATGAATATGTATGAACTTTCCAATTTGTAAGTCGCTCTGGATAAGAGCGTCTGCTAAATGACTTAAATGTAATGTAAATGTAAGTCCAGGATCCAATTGCAGAGCTAGGTGTTCAGTCCCAGGGTCCTTAGCTTATTGATGAGCTTTGAGGGTACTAAGTTGTTGAACACTGAACTGTACTCAATGAATAGCATTCTCACATAGGTGTTCCTTTTGTCCAGGTGGGAAAGGGCAGTGTGGAGTGCAATAGAGACTGCATCATCTGTGGGTCTGTTGGGGCGGTATGCAAATTGGATTGGGTCTAGGAATAATGGTGTTGATGTGAGCCATGACCAGCCTTTCAAAGCCCTTCATGACTATAGACGTGAGTGCTACGGGTCGGTAGTCATTCAGGCAGGTTACCTTAGTGTTTAAACTTTAATGCAGGGAAACTTAAATCCGTTTTACCAAATTTCTATCAGCATGTTAAACGTGCAGCCAGAGGGAAAAGAACTCTGGACCACCTATACTCAACACACAGAGATGCATACAAAGCTCTCCCTCGACCTCCATTTGGCAAATGTGACGATAATTCCATCCTCCTGCTTACAAGCAAAAATTAAAGCAGGAAGCACCAGTGACTAGATCAAAAAAAAAGTGGTCAGATGAAGCAGATGCTAAGCTACAGGACTGTTTCGCTAGCACAGACTGGAATATGTTCCGGGATTCCTCCAATGGCATTGAGGAGTACACCACATCTGCCAAAGCTTCATCAATAAGTGCATCGATGACGTCGTCCCCAACATGACCGTACGTACATACCCCAACCAGTATCCGCACTGAACTAAAGGCTAGAGCTGCCGCTTTCAAGGAGTGGGACTCTAACCCCGAAGCTTATAAGAAATCCCACTATACCCTCCGACGAACCATCAAACAGGCAATGCGTTAATACAGGACTAAGATCGAGTCGTACTACACCGGCTCTGACGCTCATCGGATGTGGCAGGGCCTGTAAACCATTAAGTCCTATTCTTGAAGATCAAGGTGTATAACATTTATTGGAATTTTATTTAACCTTTATTTAACGACTGGAATTCTGATAGAAAGCAGGGCACGTGCCCAGTGTCCCTGTTAATTTTGTTAGTCACTTTCACTCAGATATCATATTAACACGACAAAATGTGTATAATTGCAGGAAATTTGCTTTTAAAACTGCTAAAAATTCTCCTCAACCCCTAGTTATAATTTTTAGAATTGCAGAAGATTTGATTTTTGTTGTTCTCCAAACAGCATTTTAGGGGTTTTAAATTGTATAGAAATGCAGTAAATGAGCTTCAATTTTCTTCAAAGTTCCCCAGGACCAGTGGAAGCAAAACAGCCCCATATACTGTACTGTAGTGCATTCAGAAAGTATTCACACATTTTGTTGTGTTACAGGGTGGGATTTAAATGGGTTTAATTGTAATTCTTTTGTCATCAATTCACACAAAATACTCTGTAATGTCAAAGAAGAAAAATTCTAACATTTGTTATAAAAAAAAAACGTGATTACAGCTGAGTCTTTCTGGGTAAGTCTCTAAGAGCTTTGCACACCTGGATTGTACAATATTTGCACATTAATATTTTTAAATTCTTCAAGCTCTGTCAAGTTGGTTGATGGTTATTGCTATACAGCCATTTTCAAGTCTTGCCATAGATTTCAAGCTGATTTAAGTCAAAACTGTAACTAAGCCACTCAGGAACATTCAATGTCGTCTTGGTAAGCAACTCCAGTGTATATTTGGCCTTGTATTTTAGGTTATTGTCCCGCTGAAAGGTTTTCCTCTAGGATTTTGCCTGTGCTTAGCATTATTCTGTTTCTTTTTATTCTAAAAAACTCCCTAGTCCTTGCCGATGAAAAGCATACCCATAACATGATGCAGCCACCACCATGCTTGAAAATATGAATAGTAGTACTCAGTGATGTGTTGTGTGGATTTGCCCTAAACATAACGTTTTGTATTCAGGACATAAAGTTAATTTCTTTGCCACATTTTTATGCAGTTTTACTTTAGTGCCTTATTGCAAACAGGATGCATGTTTTGGAATATTTTTATGGAATATTTGTGTTCTGTACAGGCTTCCTTCTTTTCATTCTGTCATTTAGGTTAGTATTGTGGAGTAGCTACAATGTTGTTGATCCATCATCAGTTTCCTCACAGCAATTAAACTCTGTAACTGTTTTAAAGTCACCATTGGCCTCATGGGGAAATCCCTGAGCGGTTTCTTTCCCCTCCGGCAACTGAGTTAGTAAGGACGCCTGTATCTTTGTAGTGTCTGTGTATTGATACACCATCCAAAGTGTAATGAATAATTTCGCCATGCACAAAGGGATATTCAATATCTTTTTGATTTGATTTTTAACCATATACCAATTTGTGCCCTTCTTTGCGAGGCATTGGGAAACCTCCCTGGTCTTTGTGGTTGAATCTGTGTTTGAAATGCACTGCTTGACTAATTATTTTTATACTAAGTCGGATGATTTTGCATGGTCCTGAGGAGCAGTGGCGTGCCGTGGGCCTGGGGCCTGGGCCTTCAGTGAGGTACTACACAGTCCCACCCGAATTAATCCACCTCTTATTACCATCATTATGATGCCATGGCTCTAGACACTATACATTTAGACAGAAACGCAGTATAACCAGGCGTTGCGTCACCTTGAAATTGAAGAATTGAAATTTTTGGGTAAACAGTGTTTACCCAAAAACATGACACAATCAATGAGTCTTTTCAATATTTCCCTTCACCTTTTCATTGTGCAGCTCCGTTGCCCTGCGGGCTTGTTCTTTGAGCTGTAGATCCACTCCGGTGTCCCCAAAAGTTTTCAAAAGCACCATTGCTTGTAAGTGCCCAGCCGTACTTTGGTGTCTCGTTGCTGCCTTGGTTAGACAACTCAAGTTTGCAAAGCCAGTGTGGCTCCAAACACCAAATCGATCACTTGCAAATAATAGGCATTCCCAGCAGTACAGTTTGCAGTGCTTCTCGGAGCCTGTGAGCCATTGACAGCGCTCGTAGTTGAAACTTTGAAAGTGGCGAGCGAACGAAAGTCTTTCCCGCCTGTGACAGGCTTTGTGGCGTCGGGCGACCTCTCCTTACAATGTCTAACTTTTCTTGAAAAGTTCGTCTTGAGAATGGCGTTATAATTATATCCTCGACCAAATCGATATCTTCTCCTTCCGCCATTGTGGGTTGAAAAAACAGCTTAGTAGTACGCAAATTAATTTGTTTATCAAATTCAGTTTCCTAGATCTGCAAAGACCTGCCCATAGGACCTGCCTCTCAATATTGGTAATCCAATCAAAAGACGTGCACGCACTACGCCTGCTAGCTGGCTCCTGTATAATACTGGAGCCAGCCAGCAGGCGTACAATAGCCAACCCTAAAGCTGATTGGTTGACACTAAATTTTCATTTCCATTCACTATAAGCTACAAGCGCCCGCACTGTTGATTCTGAAGGCCTGAGGGCAGATTTTAGACCCCTGGCAACACATGATGGCTGAATATGATTGGATAAAAGATCTAACATAAAGACCAGCCCTCCAAATCTCAACCTGGGGCTGGAAGCAGTGCAACCAAGAGGAAAGCTATGAAATGAAGAGTATAACTCTTACTCTGGGGAATAATTTAATACATATTTGTGGGGAAATATATTAAAAAAAAAATTATATTCTGATGATGTTTAGGCCAGCAGAGAAGGCCTTGCAGGCCCTGACGGCCCACCACTGCTGAGGAGCAGCTGACTAAAAAGCAGGTGTGTTAGATTAGGGCTGGAGCTATTTTTTTTGTAAAGGTCTCCTTACCTGTCCATTGCAGGCATTCCGTAAGGAGATTCCGTTGATCTCATCAATGATGTCACCTGGATGTACACACTTGTCCACCTGAGCCTGGCTACCTGGCAACAGTTTCAGGACAAAGACACGGCCGCTGAGATACCTGGGGGAAGAGAGAGAGAGAGAGGTGGGAGAGGAGAGGAGAGGAGAGGAGAGGAAGGGAGAGGAGAGGAGAGGAGAGGAGAGGAGAGGAGAGGAGAGGAGAGGAGAGGAGAGAGAGAGAGAGAGAGAGAGAGAGAGAGAGAGAGAGGGATGACTGTGTATTATGAGGAAGGATACAAACACTGCCACTTACCTGAGCACCATCCCTAGCTCACGACAGGGTACTGCCTCATACATATCACACACCTGGAAAACACAGACATAGTCCTCACTTCAATAGGCAAAATATACACAGACTAACTATGAGGCAGGGAGGTCATACATAGATCTGAGATTGTACAGTGCTCATTTCAATATCTTACCGGTAGAAGCCAGCTCTCATCCAGAAAACTGCAGTTCTTAAGTGAAAAGGCAGACATTTTGCTGATGTGAGCAGTGACATTCTATGTTTTGAGAACACTTTGTATTTGCAACATTTTGTTTTAGGCCAACAGTCTAAGCAGAGACTTGCCTCGTGCTTTCTGACACTGTGCATCAACCACATCATAGTCAGGCAAACAGGAGAGGGAAGGAAACATTTTGTACCTCCATGTCCAGTTTGAATTCCATTTCTGAGAGGACCATGAGCAGGGACATGAAAGGCTCTTAGAGAGGAAGGATATTTGACTCAGTCATCATGAGTGTTGTTGGACACTTCACAAGTTGAACTTTAATAATGGAACACTGGTCACTTTAATCATGTTTACACACTGCTTTAATCAACTCATATGTACAGTATATACTGTATTCTATTCTATTGTATTTTAGTCAATGCCACTCCAACATTGCTCGTCTTAATATTTATATATTTCTTTATTCCATTGTTTTACTTTTAGATTTGTGTGTTGTTGTGAATCGTTAGATACTACTGCGCTGTTGGAGTCAGGAACACAAGCATTTCGCTACACCCGCAATAACGTCTGCTAAATATGTGTATGTGACCAATAGAATGTGATTTTATTTGATCTGCTGTGATGAAAATCATTTCCTGATATTAAGGCCAATGCCAACACCAACCATTCAGTGAAAACAAAGAGAAGAAAAGCCTCACCCACAAATTCCTCATTCCTAAGAAGTGAAATAGCTGGGTTGTACCACTGGAAAATAGAAATCAGTAAAATAAGTCAATGATATGATAGCCTATTCAAACATAACTGGAATATAGCCTAATTACTGAACATCAAAGAAATGTCAATTGTAATGTTACAACAATGTAACAACAAGGTATTAGAGCCAATATGAGTGAGAGATAACAGACCTCTAGTACTTTGGGTGTGTGTAACAGGTGTTTGATGACTCCTTCTAGAACCCTCCGTCTGAGGGCTAGCCTAAGGAGGTAGCGTCCTCGTCCCTGAGCTGACAACAGTTTCCTGCAGGCTAAGGTCTGTTCAACCGCAAGCGACACAGTACTCAGTCTAGAATACACGCACAGGAACACACACACCAGTGAGGGAGCCAAGACAACAACAGGGGGGTTAGTAGTCACTGTATGTTATTTTCTAGAACACAATCTCTAAATGTGCTGTAGGTAGTTTACCTGCCGCAGTTGTCGTGTTGGAGGAGTTGCTCGAAACATTGCCAGTAGTCCCTGTGTACTAGACCAAGGACTGGCTCTGAGGGAGATACACACTAGTTAGAATGTAGGCAGGCTCTAATGTTCTGTACTCCTGTCTGTAGGACTTTGCTTTGTTATAATACTCACGTTGAAGGCCCTTCCTGAGGATGAGCTCCAGTAATTCACAGCAGGAGGAGAGGTGAGGGTTGACATCTGTCACTGTCCCCTCTTCTGTCTGCAGGTTCAGGATGCATACTGGACGAGAAAAAATATACACACAATGCAATATATGTGCGCACACATTACATGGGCCACATTGGGTAGATACTGTATGTGCACAGGCGTTGCGGGAACAATGCATGAATCATAATGGGCAGACATAGACACAATAATAGACCATACACAGTCAATTTAGACGTTTTAAATCAATAGTTCAAGAGTTAATTTTAACACCATCCCAGATAACATATGGTCCTATTCTACAGAGTGTAAAAAGTACTTTTATTATACTGTTACATTTTGAGTGTTAATGCAACACTTTATAATGTAAAAAAATGAACACCGCATTAGACTTGCCATTGTTACTCAAATGTAACACTATGGAGTAATTAACACTCACAGTGTTATTTATGTTAAACACTAGTGTTAATGTAACAGTTTAACTTTAGTTCGTCCCCTCGCCCCGACCCGGGCGCGAACCAGGGACCCTCTGCACACATCAACAACTGACACCCACGAAGCGTCGTTAGCCATCGCTCAACAAAAGCCACAGCCCTTTCAGAGCAAGGGGAACCACTACTTCAAGGTCTCAAAGCGAGTGACGTAACCGATTGAAACGCTATTAGCGCGCACCACCGCTAACTAGCTAGCCATTTCACATCCGTTACACTCACCCCCTTTCAACCTCCTCCTTATCCGCAGCAACCAGTGATCCGGGTCACGGCACCAATGTAACAGTTTAACTTTAGTCCGTCCCCTCGCCCCGACCCGGACGCGAACCAGGGACCCTCTGCACACATCAACAACTGACACCCACGAAGCGTCGTTACCCATCGGTCCACAAAAGCCACGGCCCTTGCAGAGCAAGGGGAACCACTACTTCAAGGTCTCAAAGCGAGTGACGTAACCGATTGAAACGCTATTAGCGCGCACCACCGCTAACTAGCTAGCCATTTCACATCCGTTACACTCACCCCCTTTCAACCTCCTCCTTATCCGCAGCAACCAGTGATCCGGATCACGGGACCAATGTAACAGTTTAACTTTAGTCCGTCCCCTCGCCCCGACCCGGACGCGAACCAGGGACCCTCTGCACACATCAACAACTGACACCCACGAAGCGTTGTTACCCATCGCTCCACAAAAGCTGCGGCCCTTGCAGAGCAAGGGGAACCACTACTTCAAGGTCTCAAAGCGAGTGACGTAACCGATTGAAACGCTATTAGCGCGCACCACCGCTAACTAGCTAGCCATTTCACATCCGTTACACTCACCCCCTTTCAACCTCCTCCTTATCCGCAGCAACCAGTGATCCGGGTCACGGCACCAATGTAACAGTTTAACTTTAGTCCGTCCCCTCGCCCCGACCCGGACGCGAACCAGGGACCCTCTGCACACATCAACAACTGACACCCACGAAGCGTCGTTACCCATCGGTCCACAAAAGCCACGGCCCTTGCAGAGCAAGGGGAACCACTACTTCAAGGTCTCAAAGCGAGTGACGTAACCGATTGAAACACTATTAGCGCGCACCACCGCTAACTAGCTAGCCATTTCACATCCGTTACACTCACCCCCTTTCAACCTCCTCCTTATCCGCAGCAACCAGTGATCCGGATCACGGGACCAATGTAACAGTTTAACTTTAGTCCGTCCCCTCGCCCCGACCCGGACGCGAACCAGGGACCCTCTGCACACATCAACAACTGACACCCACGAAGCGTTGTTACCCATCGCTCCACAAAAGCTGCGGCCCTTGCAGAGCAAGGGGAACCACTACTTCAAGGTCTCAAAGCGAGTGACGTAACCGATTGAAACGCTATTAGCGCGCACCACCGCTAACTAGCTAGCCATTTCACATCCGTTACATTAATCTATAGTTAACTCCTACTAGTGTTATGCAAAAACATTGTTACAGTGATTTTGGGTGTCGTTTTAACACTGGCCAATTTTCTGTGTAGGCTTGTGATATATGCACAATACATGGACAACATATGGCAGACATGTGGGTGGTGTCTTTCCTTTCGCTGTATGATGTTGACTGACAAAGGGCACCTCTTCCACACTTGATGGCCAAGGAGGACCCAGTTACTTGGCAACCTGAAAACATCACTGCTTTTGTCTATTTGTGTTTTGCATAGTGTCTGATAGGCTTCACCAGCACTAGATTGCGTCAGGTGGTTGAGTGATAGAATAAAATAGAGGTAAAAGGTGCAGTGAAACTGCATTAATTCATCAAAGATGCAGCTCCAATAGTAAAATCGAAAAGTGATCCTTCAAAATATTTCATACAGCGGATGGATGATATGTCTAACATTCAGAGATAACACATGCTTCACAAAAGATAGACTATAAAGCAATTTTCTGGTAGAAGAATGTACTTATTCTATAGTCCCTGCTGCAGCACATGAGCGTAACCTGCGCCGCCTATGTAGGAGCGTTTGTCTAATGATTAGGCTATACTAGGCTGAGTAAATATCTGCTGATACTCTCGCTCAGCCTATTCCTGTCTGTGTATCTACAAATGAACAACACATAACCCCCATATGCATGTCTCCATTCACTCGGTGTCCATTTGCAGTATGTTCTTACCTTTGAGGGTCCCGAGCAGCGGGTCTTTCGGAGGCATAACTAATATTATTAGCGCAGATATAGACGCACTGTACCGCCTGTCATTTAACAATGCGTCATAGCTTTCACACACTTCCGCATGTCTAAAACATACCGAGACACCCTTTCCCTTAGGCTGTTATAGATAGGGAAATGTAAATGATATCAATGATATCAATGTCCAAATAGACTACATGAATCACATTTTGGGGAGGTTGGACTGGAAATGTCAGTGACAGCTGCAATAAACAATTTTCACTCAAAAACATTGAAGCTAGCCTACTCGGTTTCAGAATAGACTGCTTCATTTTGCACACACTGAATGGCTACATTGTTTCTGTCATTTAATCGTGGTCTCTCAAATTGACGCGCTGTAAATGAGATTCTATACTCTGGCGACCTCTTGTGGAAAACAAAGTGAATTATCAAAACGCGTGAAGACCCAACAAAGATGTCTACCTGTTTCGTCTGTATTCGTAAATGTTTCGGAAACACCCGAACTTTTATTCGCACAGCGTGGTGCTAATGAGGTCACTCACTCACTCACTCACTCAATGCAGTTGCAGTAGATAGAGCCTGGCGCATGTATAACGGTAGTGAGGTGCAGAGTAGGCTACAACAGTAGTTAGTCATAGGCCCTACTCCTACCGAAAACATTTACGTGATTTTCTGGACTACAACCATTCCCTAGGTAAGTTTTCTGCTTCAGGCATCTTAATTTCAATGCAATATTTTCTTATTTGTTTCTCCACGATGTCTAAAATAATCAATGTAGGCTACTGTAGACGCAAGCTTTACGCATAAAATGATGGTTGCATTATCCAAGCTAGTCTTGCAACATTGAGTTTGGATATGTTTGGAGAATTGTTTAACGTTCTGCATGATGCGCCCTGAAAGTGGAATCGTTTGTATTACTTGATGATGTCTGCGCTGTGCGCTCTGGGGAGCGGTCGGGTCAGCTACAGAAGTATTGTGTCAATATATGTTCTTATTATATAGGCTTCATAATGGTATTACTCATGTGATATTACGCTTTGGAACCAGTCCAAATGAAACCTCCAGCCCACTCTGTTGTGATAATCTGTTCTTACCGGCCAGAGGTGTTGTTTTGTGTGTCCTAGAATAGAAAGTCACTAAGGTTGTGGTCAGGGACAGGTGAGTTATAATCCGGGATCTCCTCTTATCTCAAATCCACTACAATCTACAATACACCTAATGCATAGCCTAATAAACCTTTAATTACAGGTGCGTAATGATAAAGGTGTCCATTAACTAGATAGCCTATGTTATTATGTTTCGCCGGAAATTGCCTGTCGTGTTTACAAATTTGGCTTTATGTTTATTACAGTTTACTCAACTCCGTTTAATTCGTTAACCGGATTACTGGCACGGGTTCTGCAGGTGTCCTCGGTAGACTCTCCCGGTCACTGTGTGCGCGCACGTGTCCCAGTCACTCGTTTTGGACATGCGCTAATCCCGCTTGTTGTTTAGACCACAGAAATAGAAGACGCAGGTTCACCTGTTGTGAAAGTGTTACAATCACGTTTAGGTTCAGTGGCTCAACTGTCTCATTCAAAACTCCCATCTTTGCGTAGTAATATGGTGCATAAATATTGGCGTGTATGCCTAAATTCTTCTGTCAATTCTGATCTAAACCAATAAGTCTAAATGACAAGTTACAAGTTCAGGTCTAAGGGGAAGGGGCTCTTATTGATCAAACTGTGTTAGAACAGTGGTGGCCAGCCCTCCTCTTGGAGAGATACTGGTTATGCAGGCTTTCGTTTCAACCCAACTATAACACACCTAATTCAACTAATCAAGTTCCTGAGCATCACCTTATTAGTAGAACCAGTTGTTTTAGGGCAGGGTTGGAACAAAACCCCACAGGAGGGTAACGCCACCTGATTAAGGATAAGTCCTTTCAAGGTGTTATTATAAGGTGATGGCATAGTGCCTCCAAAATAACCCTAACAACCAACCAGCTGTGAAAATCCTTTGTAGGCAACATTTCCAAACACAAAGCATCATTGTTACTCTGCTGTGTTCTCCTTTAAAAGTTGATGAATTGCATCTTCTTTTGGCCACTTTCCCCTGCGGCCTCTGTCACAAAAAGGACAGAAAATGTACCCTCTTGTACATCAAACTAACTGGAGACTGCAGGCCAGGGGGGTGCTGCTGATTCAACACCACTGGGGCCAAACGGTCGATCGGTTGTACCAATTCGTTTTTAGCTCTGTCGCCCATGCTATTAAAATATTCAGAAAATAAATCATTGCGATTTTCCCATTGTGTTAATTATGGCGGATTCATTGATTTCCACGTTTTTAATGTTTTTTCAAGATGAATGAAAAGAGAATCGTCCAGCCCATTGGGTATCTCACTACACCCCCATATGTCATGTCTTATCGAGGACCTTATCTTTCAGGTTTAAACAGTGTGTGTGTATTTTTCATTTGTGAAATGATTTTGATGTGATATGAAAGTAGAGGGATTTATGTTTCTAGAACCACACCGCAATTGAGAATCGATTCACGTTTAGATGGAGTATTTGGCTGTTTTGACTGCCAGAGCCAATTCACCTCTAAACAGAACATGTAAGGTCCTTGGACTAAGGAGTAACGTTAAGCTCTTTTAGTCCAATGTTGGGCTAGCACTGGACTTAAGGTAAGGTGGCTGTCTCCTAGGTACACGCATTGAACACCTGGTCACATATACCTACTTCTCACATTTCTTCACACATCAAATCAGGTTACAGACCGTGCAGTGTAGCTAGGCCTAAGACCTTTAAACATAACAAGTGCAGAAAAATCAGTGGACTGGTTATTGGTTTCGTAACAACACACACACACACACACACACACACACACACACACACACACACACACACACACACACACACACACACACACACACACACACACACACACACACACACACACACACACACACACACACACACACACACACACACACACACACATCGATTTGAGGTGCTATTGGAGCCCAGTCAGCTGTAGATCAAGCCTAGCACTGACAGAGTGAGTGCCAGTGCATAATAAAGTTGTGTATCACTGCGCCAGCGATTAAATCTGTGTATCACCGTGCCAGCATATTGAAGCTGTGTATCACTGTGCCACAGGGCCTCTCTCTCCCCCCAGCTGCCAACATGATGAAGGAGTGCCTCCAGTTCCTCATCGAGCCGGCAAAAAAAATTAAGATCCGCCTCAAGGTACGACCCTGGGACACCTCAACTCTCAGACACCTCGTTGCCCTTTCCTGCAGTCAAATGACCTAGTGGCCTCATGGGTGGAATGTTATTTAGTATTTTTCATATTTTCATAATAAAAAAAATATTTTAAGATATGAACGCAGAAAATCTGGTGTTTCTATGTCAAGCGGTTTTGTTATATTTCAGTCTTCTACGATGTATATAAAGTGTAATATTGGGATGCAAACTCAAAATGTAATACATTTCAACACTACAGTATATCTGATATGGTACAGGTGTTTCATTTTTTTAGCCCATAACCATGTGTGTGAGGTGTATACTTTTGTTTCAAAGTAGATTTGTTTAAGATTACCAAGATTACTGCCCAATGCAGTACAAGGATAATAGTACTGATGGTTAATTTCCCCTCTGTGGTTTATCTGTGTAGCAGTGCTGCTAGTGATTTTTTTTTTACCCTCTTTTTCTCTCTCATCCATTGATCTCTCTGTTCTAGGAGTCTCGTAAGAAAGTGACAAATGAGAAGAAAGAACCTTTAGTGGAGAGTCAGCTGTTTATAATGGAGCTGGCCAGGGAACTCAACAGACTGTGCCAGGTACACACATACACAAACACACATGCACACAACCACTCTCTCTACTATTAACTCTCTCTCTCTCTTTGCAGAGGTCAAATGTCCTAGCCTACATCTGGACCAATGAAGACTCCTGGCCTCCCAGTGTGTGTAGAGAATGCATAGTGGAGTGGGCTGCCGTGCTGGAGAATAGAGTACAGGCGAGCACTCGTATTTGAAAGAAGTGAAACTAAGTTTTACTTTAAAAGCCTTTATTTCTTGAAATCAAACATTTGTCATTGTTCTCTTTGTTGATAAACTATTATCATGCCTTGATGTGAGACTTGTTAATGTAGTTTTTACTTAACGATCTCTTTATTGACCCATGTCCTTTGCTTTTGCAGCCAAGGAGCATCCAGAGAGAGCTCCAGGCTGACAGGCCAGAGAAGAGGGAGTGGAACGGTCACCTGTTGTGTATGCTGGAGACAGGTGGAGAGTATGACATGGCATCCCACAAACGGGTCATCATGGACTGGACACACCAGCTCAGAAACAAACTAGAGGTATGGAATAGGGGAGGGATTGGGTCACTACGACAGGAGGTTGGTGGCACATTAGTTGGAAAAAACGGGCTTGTGGTAATGACTGGAGCGTAATCAGAGGAATGGTATCATATACATCATACACATTTCCAGGTATTTGATGCCATTTCATTTGATCCGTTCCGGCCATTATTATGAGCCGCTCTCCCCTCAGCAGCCTCCTGTGAGTCCAGTGTATTACTAAAGTGGTTGTACTACAATACTACTTATTGTTGACAAATTAACAAAGACACGTTGTCCTTCTTTATCTAATTTTATTCTCTGGCACAGCGAGTAGTTTACTGATTAACTTATTAGAGTTGTTGTTATCCCTTGGCCTCCCCCTTCTTTCTCTTTCCCTTTCTCTGTATTCCTCTCTCCCTCTTCTTCTATTTCTGTTGCTGTCAGACTCCAAGGCTGTCACACCTATTTGATTAAAGACTTACTCTTGCTCCAATTCCTATTCTTCTCTCCCTCTCTCTCTCTCGCACTCTCATTTTCTTTCTCTCTCTCTCTCTCGCTCTCTTTATCCCTCCGTCTCTGACACCTCTGTAATTAAGGAGCAGCTCCCTGTCCCAGTTCATCCTCACCTCTCCTTCTCATATGACATGCTCTTCATTTATTTAACAAAAAATGTTGTTCCATTTTTTTTTACATTCCAAAAACATACCATCAACAGTTTACAGACACACAAACAATGACTACATCTCATCTGCCCAGTCCCGAATTCTCACACCCTTATGCCTAGTGCCTGCATTATTGTTTGCCACTTGGCCTTAAATTGGTCTTCTTGGTCGTCCATGCTATTTCAATAATTCAATAATAAATCATTTGTTTTTTACATTGTGTCCATTGACTTCCAAGTTTTTAGCACACGTTTTTTCAAGATGAGTGAGGAAAAAGGAATCGTCTAGCCCATTGGGGATCTCACTACACCCCATATGTCATGTCTTAAAATATGCAGACAGACGGATTAAAAGAAAGTTTACATTGTAATACTTCTGACAGCCAACTTTCTAGCTCCGCCCACAACTTCCAGACTTAATAGCGTTCCCAGAAAGCATAGATTATTGAGTCATTATTAGTTTTACACTTGAGAGACGACTCTGTCGTTGTACTGTAGAATTTGTCAATTTTGTCTCTTGTGTAATGCATTCTATACATTAGTTTATATTGGATTAAGCGTACATTTTCATTAAATGTAATTTCATTAGTTAGGCTCCAACTTTCCCTCCATCTTGTGCCAACATAAGTTCTTTTAAAATATTTTTTCCAATAGTTTAGATTTTTTTCTAAGAGATTGTCACTTAGATATGGTCTCTGCAAGGTTTTATATATCTTCCCTATCATATGAACATCCTTTTCTGACTCAAATAGGATTCCCTCAAGGTTGCTCTAATGTCCAAAAGATTTGAAATGTAAATTTTGTGATATGTAACCTTTAAGTTGCATGTATTTGAACGTATCTACATTGGTCAGTCCAGAATTACATTTTAATTCTGTCATGGAAATAAATGTATTTCCTGTTAACAAGTCATTTACGGTTTCTGTGCCTTTAGTTTTCCATGTGGGCCAATTTATTGATGAACTCTGGAAAGCTATTCAAGGATTGTTCCATAAGGTTGTGTTTCTAGGAAGTGATATTGGTACTTGTAAAATACATTTCATTTTCTTCCATATCATTATAGTGTTCTTAACTATGAAGTTGTTCATGTTCTTAGCTTTATCCTTTGTAAATAGACATGTAAAAATATTCTGGGGGTGAGCTTGCGCATCTTCAATATGTACTCATTGTTCCTCTTTAGTGCATTTAACTATATGTCTCAAGTAAAAGCCTTAGGTAGCGAGTTGATACAATTCTGGAAAGTCTGGAAGGTTAAAATCCCCCTCAGACTTAGGAAGATGTAAAACTTTCCCTTTTATTCTATGATTTTTTTGGCCCATATAAAGTCTGTTAGGACCGAGTATACTTTTTTAAAAGAATGTCATCGGTGGGCTAATTGGTATTACTGAAAATAAATATAAAAACTTTGGCAGCCATGCCATTCTAAAGAGGTTTATTCTACCTGTAAGATTTATGGGAAGATTATTCAATTTAATTAGATCTGCTTTCATATTGTTGAGTAATGGAATAAAGTTTTATTTATATATTTGTTGTTTGTTGTCACTTATTAAGCATCCTAAGTATTTCATATTTTTGTGGTCCACTTAAAGGATTGCTGTAGATCGGGAGTTGTTCTTTTTCTTTTTCCTATTGCCATTATTTCGTTTTTTCCACGTACATTTTATAACCTGAGATTTTTGAGTATTCAGAAAATATTTTTACAAAGGGAAATTGAGTTTTCAATATTATTCAGGTATATCATGAGATCATCTGCAAATAATTGTATGTTTAACAATACTGATACCTGTTACGTTTGAGTCCTGTCTAATTCTTTCTGCAAGTGATTCACTTGCCAGTGCAAACAGGAGGGGGGAGAAGGGACATCCTTGTCTTGTGCCCCTTTCTAAAACAATTTAATCAGATAATGTATTACAGTGGCTTGCGGAAGTATTCACCCCCCTTGGCATTTTTCCTATTTTGTTGCCTTACAACTTGGAATTAAAATTGATATTTTGGGGGGTTTGTATCATTTGATTTACACAACATGCCTACCACTTTGAAGATGCAAAATATTTTTTCTTGTGAAATTAACTAGAAATAAGACAGAAAAACTTGAGAGTGCATAACTATTCACCCCCCCTCCCCCAAAGTCAATACTTTGTAGAGCCACCTTTTGCAGCAATTACAGCTGCAAGTCTCTTGGGGTATGTCTCTATAAGCTTGGCACATCTAGCCACTGGGATTTTTGCCCATTCTTCAAGGCAAAACTGCTCCAGCTCCTTCAAATTGGATAGGTTCTGCTGGTGTACAGCAATCTTTAAGTCATACCACAAATTCTCAATTGGATTGAGGTCTGGGCTTTGACTAGGCCATTCCAAGACATTTAAATGTTTCCCTCAAGTTTTGCTTTAGCAGTATGCTTAGGGTCATTGTCCTGCTGGAAGGTGAACCTCCGTCCCAGTCTCAAATCTCTGGAAGACTGAAACAGGATTCCCTCAAGAATTTCCCTGTATTTAGCGCCGTCCATCATTCCTTTAATTCTGACCAGTTTCCCAGTCACTGCCGATGAAAAACATCCCCACAGCATGCTGCCACCATCATGCTTCACTGTGGGGATGGAGTTCTCGGGGTGATGAGAGGTGTTGGGTTTGCGCCAGACAGTGTTTTCCTTGATGGCTAAAAAGCTCAGTTTTAGTCTCATCTGACCAGAGTACCTTCTTCTATATGTTTGGGAAGTCTCCCACATGCCTTATGTTTTTCTTTAAGCAATGGCTTTTTTTCTGGCCACTCTTCCATAAAGCCCAGCTCTATGAAGTGTACGGCTTAAAGTGGTCCTATGGACAGATACTCCAATCTCTGCTGTGGAGCTTTGCAGCTCCTTCAGGGGTATCTTTGGTCTCTTTGTTGCCTCTCTGATTAATGCCCTCCTTGCCTGGTCCGTGGGTTTTGGTGGCCGGCCCTCTCTTTGCAGGTTTGTTGTGGTGCCATATTCTTTCCATTTTCTAATAATGGATTTAATGGTGCTCCGTGAGATGTTCAAAGTTTCTGATATTTTTTTATAACCCAACCCTTATCGGTACTTCTCCACAACTTTGTCCCTGACCTGTTTGGAGCGCTCCTTGGTCTTCATGGTGCCGCTTGCTTGGTGGTGACCCTTGCTTAGTGGTGTTACAGACTCTGGGGCCTTTCAGAACAGGTGTATATATACTGAAATCATGTGACAGATCATGTGACACTTATATTGCACACAGGTGGGCTTTATTTAACTAATAATGTGACTTATGAAGGTAATTGGTAGCACCAGATCTTATTTAAGGGTTTCATAGCAAAGGGGGCGTATACATATGCACACACCACTTTTCCATGTTTTATTTTTTAGAATTTTTTGAAACAAGTTATTTTTTTAGTTTCACTTCACCAATTTGGACTATTTTGTGTATGTCCATTACATGAAATCAAAATCAAAATAAATGTAAATTTAAATTACAGGTTGTAATGCAACAAAATAGGAAAAACGCCAAGGGAGATGAATACTTTTGCAAGGCACTGTATTCATGTATATTTTTGCTTTAGGACATTTATATAATATTTTAATTTAATTGATTATTTAAGCTGCAAAGTTGTCAGCTTACAACGTTTTTAATAGAAAAGGCAATTAAAGACGATCAAAAGCCTTTTCTGCATCAACAGCCATTATTGATGAATCCATATCTTGTTTTTTGCGTGTTGTGTTAAACTGAAACATGTTCTTGTATTTGTTTGTAAGTGTCTATTTTTACTAAACCCTGTTTGATTGATATGTAGAAGTCTGGTAAGACTTTTGCCATTCTATTGCTTGTAAGCTTTTTTATTGTCACAATTTAATAAAGTTATGGGTCTATAATCAGGGATTCTCCAGATCTTCCTGGTTTTAATATAACTGAAATAACTGTTTGATACATGGAACTAAGAAGTACTGAATTAAGTGACGTGTGTTGTCATTTGTGTAGATAGGGGGCTACTTTATCCCAAAATGTTAGAATAGAATTCTATGGGAAAGATAGTGATTTATTTTTCTTTAAGTTTGAAATCGGATGTAACTTTTTCAGAGTATGAGATTTTCATTCCCCTAATGTACACCTTAAATGCACCCCAGATTATATCGGGGGTCGGCTTTTCCCTGTCAAAATCAAATCAAAATCAAATCAAATTTTATTTGTCACATACACACGGTTAGCAGATGTTAATGCGAGTGTAGCGAAATGCTTCTGCTTCTAGTTCCGACAATGCATTAATAACCAACGAGTAATCTAACCTAACAATTTCACAACAACTATCTTATACACACAAGTGTAAAGGGATGAAGAATATGTACATAAAAATATATGAATGAGTGATGGTACAGAACGGCATAGGCAAGATGCAGTAGATGGTATAGAGTACAGTATATACATATGAGATGAGTAATGTAGGGTATGAAAACATATAAAAGTGGCGTTGTTTAAAGTGGCTAGTGATACATGTATTACATAAAGATGCCAAGATGCAGTAGATGGTATAGAGTACAGTATATACATATGAGATGAGTAATGTAGGGTATGTAAACATTATATTAAGTGGCATTGTTTAAAGTGGCTAGTGATACATACTGTCCTCTATGTTTACATTTGTAATGGTAAAGTTTAGAATTTTTTTGTTTACGTGTTTAATAAAATTCGGGTTCAGAAGATGCGCTCTGTTCATTCTCCAAATTCTGTCGCTAAATGTATTTTCTATTACTGTGATACCGGAGAATGATCCAATATCACTATTTCATGAATGTTTTTATCCAGTAAATTGTTGAGTGCATTTAAAAAAAAATATATATATACCCATTTCCTTAACAGAAGATGCCATCTCCCTCTAAATCTCGCCTCTCCTACCCTCTTTTAGTTTCTTAGTATATAAAGTAATAACCATATTGACTTCCCTCCCTCTCTAGCCCAGTATCTGGCCCGGTGAGCCCGTATTGATGATGTTGGATGATCTGGAGTTCCAGTGGAGGAGGGGGCGTCTGCCGAACCTTCTCCCAGCCATGGAGCTGGTCATGTGGGTCGTGCTGAGTGCAGACAGCCCTGACAAGGTGTGTGAGTGTCAATGAGTCAACAAAAAATAATAATACAAATAATAAAAACGAACACCCTTGCCTGTCTTGACCTAACACTCACACTTTTCCTTTCTTATTAGCACTGATTGTTGATAGCTCCTTATTGAGGCAACTATTTGCTTACTACGACTGTGATATGCAGTTGTCTGTCTTAGCTACCTTAAAATGAATACACTAACTCTAAGTCGCTCTGTATAACAGCGTCTGCTAAATGACTAAGATGTTCATGTAAACCAACTGATTATCAATTCATGTGTCTGATTAGATACATATCACACGGATAAACTCACTCGAGCCTTTCCTCTGTGTCTGCAGGAGGACGTAACCAAGCAGTGGCTGATCAGAAGACAGAGGAGTCAGAAGATTGGTGTGTAGAGCTTTGACGTATTGGAGTCTTCAAGAAAGTGTTAGATTCAATTAGGTCAAGCGTTAACCCGCGCTAGTCGACGCCCGCATTGCTGGTGTTTTGGTGGTGCAGGAGGTGTAACTGCGTTGGAGCTGTCAAATCGGTGAGCGGGTGTTCGTGGTCATTATCATGAAGCCACACCCGTCCCACTCACGTTAGAAGTTTAGAATGAGAAAGTGTAGGCTGTATAGAAATAATGACGCTCAAATTTAAAATTATAAAATGAAATAATACGGATTCTTATCAGCCTAATGGAGATGCAGATTATATTCCAGTGTTCAGATTTGTAATCACAGCTGCATGGGATTTCTAAATGTGGCTCGGTGCAGCCAATGGCAATGTCCACAATTGTCACGACTTCGACCGAGGCAGGCTCTCCTTCCCGTTCGGGTGGCGTTCGGCGGTCGTCGTCACCGGCCTATTAGCTGCCACTGATCCTTTTCTCCCCCTCCCTATGTGTTTATTGGGCGCACCTGTTTTGTATGAGGGTTAATTAGTTGGGCTTATTTAATCAGCCGGCATACACGTTTCTTTGTGCGGGATTGTTTGTATGTAAGTTGGTGTTGGTTTTGTGCTTCATGTTTCTGGACATTATTCATTCCCCACGTGTCTGGGGTAGTTTATTAGTGTACACCCAGTGTGTTAGTAGGGTGGCCTAGTTTGTCCGTGTTTCATTAAAAAACATTTGTTTTGCAATTGCTGCTCCTGCGCTTTTTCCTTCACACTCCGACACCCAGGCCTTACAGAATCCCGCACCAGCTCTGACCTATGGAGTCAGCAGGAGCAGCGGCCAACCCTCTCCCATCGATGGAGGAACGGGTGCTCCATCATACCACCGTTCTCCACCGTATTGGAACAGCGATGGATTCAATGATGGAGCGAATGGACAGATGGGAGAGGAGTGGTCTCCTCTCTCCACCTTCGGCTCCTCCAGCCCAGGACTCTCCATCCCTCGGCTCCAGCGCTCTCCGTCTGACACTCCCGAGGGATTATGATGGATCGGCGGCAGGGTGCCAGGGGTTCCTACTCCAACTGGAGCTGTACCTTGCCACCGTAAGACCCACTCCCTCGGGAGCGGAGAGGGTGAGTGTCCTCGTCTCCTGCCTCACGGGTCGTGCTCTGGAGTGGGCAAACGCAGTCTGGAATGGCCCAGACTCAGCGAAGGAGCACTACCCAGAGTTCAGCCGCCGTTTTCGGGCCGTATTTGACCATCCTACAGAGGGCCGAGCGGCGGGAGAACGACTGTTCCACCTTAGGCAGGAGAAGAGGAGCGCCCAGGATTACGCGTTGGAGTTCCGGACCCTGGCTGCAGGATCTGGGTGGAACGACAGGGCCCTTATTGATCACTACCGGTGTAGTCTCCGGGAGGACGTCCGCAGGGAGCTAGCATGTCGGGACACCGCTCTTTCCCTGGATGAGCTGATTGACATGTCTATCCGTCTGGACAATCTGCTGGCTGCCCGCGGGCGTTCTGAGAGGGTCCTGTACGTTCCACCACCCAGTCCCTCCGCTCCTATTCCGATGGAGGTGGGAGGGGTTGGGCAGAGGGATACCGGAGGAGGAGGCTCTCCCTGCACCAGCTGTGGTCGGAGAGGACACACGGCCGATCGGTGCTGGGGGGGTCCGTCTGGGAGTCGAGATGGCAGGCGGAACACTTCTCGATCACCCCAGGTGAGTCAGCACCAAACTCACCCAGAACCCCCTGTTAGTCACATGTTTGTCTTGATTTTTTTTCTTAAATTTTTCCCCTCTTCCCAGCATAGGGCGCTAGTCGATTCAGGCGCAGCTGGGAACTTTATGGATCGCGGACTCGCTCTTAGGTTAAGGGTTCCGCTTGTGCCGATAGATTCTCCCTTTCCCGTGCACTCCCTAGATAGCCGGCCATTAGGGTCAGGGGTGGTCAGGGAGACCACGGTTCCCCTGGACATGGTGACGCAGGGGAATCATAAGGAGCGTATTAGCTTTTATATTATTGATTCGCCTGCGTTTCCGGTGGTACTAGGGATTCCCTGGCTGGCCCGGCACAATCCTAAAATTTCGTGGAAACAGGGGGTTCTCCAGGGGTGGTCAAAGGAGTGTTCTGGAAGGTGTTTGGGAGTTTCCATCGGTGCCACGTCGGTGGAAAGTCCAGACCAGGGTTCCACGGTGTACATTCCCCCCGAGTATGCCGATTTGGCAATCGCTTTCAGTAAAAAGAAAGCGACTAAATTACCACCTTATCGACCGGGAAGGGATTGTGCGATAGATCTCCAGGTAGACGCTGCGCTTCCCAAGAGTCACGTGTACCCATTGTCCCAAGAGGAGACGGTGGCTATGGAGACATATGTCACTGAGTCTCTGGGACAGGGGTACATTCGGTCCTCCATCTCACCCGCCTCCTCGAGTTTCTTTTTTGTGAAGAAAAAGGAGGGAGGTTTGCGTCCGTGTATTGATTATAGAGGTCTAAATGCCATCACCGTGGGGTTTAGTTCCCCACTACCTCTCATTGCTACGGCAATGGAATCATTTCACGGAGCGCAGTTCTTCACAAAATTGGATCTCAGGAGCGCGTATAGTCTGGTGCGTATTCGGAAAGGAGACGAGTGGAAAACCGCATTTAGTACCACATCGGGCCATTATGAGTACTGCGTCATGCCGTATGGGTTAAAGAATGCTCCAGCCGTTTTCCAATCCTTTGTAGACGATATTCTCAGGGACCTGCACGGGCAGGGAGTGGTTGTTTATATCGATGACATTCTGATCTACTCAGCCACTTACGCCGCGCATGTGTCTCTGGTACGCAAGGTGCTTGGTAGACTGCTGGAGCATGACCTATATGTCAAGGCTGAGAAGTGTGTGTTCTCCAAACGAGCCGTCTCTTTTCTGGGTTATCGCATTTCCACCTCGGGCGTGGTGGTAGGGAGTGACCGCATTAAGGCCGTGCGTAATTGGCCGACTCCGACCACGGTAAAGGAGGTGCAGCGGTTTTTGGGTTTTGCCAACTACTACCGGAGGTTTATCCGGGGTTTTGGCCAGGTGGCAGCTCCTATTACCTCACTGCTGAAGGGGGGTCCGGTGCGTTTGCAGTGGTCAGCAAAAGCGGACGGAGCTTTCAACAGGTTGAAGGCGCTGTTCACGGATGCGCCCGTGTTGGCACATCCGGATCCCTCTCTAGCATTCATAGTGGAGGTGGACGCGTCCGAGGCTGGGGTAGGTGCCGTGCTATCACAGCGCTCTGGTACGCCACCAAAACTCCACCCCTGTGCTTTCTTCTCGAAGAAACTCAGCCCAGCGGAGCGTAACTATGATGTGGGGGACCGGGAGTTGTTAGCAGTGGTCAGTGCCCTGAAGGTGTGGAGACACTGGCTTGAGGGGGCTAAGCACCCTTTTCTCATCTGGACCGACCACCAGAATCTGGAGTATATTCGGGAAGCTAGGAGACTGAATCCACGTCAAGCAAGGTGGGCCATGTTCTTTACCCGATTCCAGTTTACCTTAACGTATAGACCGGGCTCCCAGAACGTAAAGGCGGATGCACTGTCCCGTTTTTACGACTCGGACGATCGGCCCACCGAACCCACTCCCATCCTTCCCGCCTCTAGGCTGATAGCACCAGTGGTGTGGGAAGTGGACTCGGACATCGAGCGGGCGTTACGGGCGGAACCCGCTCCTCCTCAGTGTCCGGTGGGGCGGAAATACGTGCCGCTTGGTGTTCGGGACAAATTGATTCGGTGGGCTCACGTTCTACCCTCCTCGGGTCACCCTGGGGTGAAGAGGACAGTGGGGAGCCTTCGGGGGAGGTATTGGTGGCCTACCTTGGCGAGAGACGTTAGGGTTTATGTTTCCTCCTGTTCGGTATGCGCCCAGAGTAAGGCTCCTAGGCACCTTCCTAGAGGGAAGTTACAACCCCTCCCCGTTCCACAACGGCCTTGGTCGCACCTGTCCGTAGATTTTCTGACCGATCTTCCCCCGTCTCAGGGGAACACTACGGTACTGGTGATTGTGGATCGGTTCTCGAAGTCCTGTCGTCTCCTCCCGTTGCCCGGTATTCCTACAGCCCTACAGACTGCGGAGGCATTATTCACCCACGTCTTCCGGCACTACGGGGTGCCGGAGGACATTGTTTCTGATCGGGGCCCCCAATTCACGTCCCGAGTATGGAGGGCGTTTATGGAGCGTTTGGGGGTCTCGGTCAGCCTTACCTCCGGTTATCACCCTGAGAGTAATGGGCAGGTGGAGAGAGTGAACCAGGAGGTGGGTAGGTTTCTGCGGTCGTATTGCCAGGACCGGCCAGGGGAGTGGGCGAGATACATTCCCTGGGCCGAAATGGCCCAGAACTCACTACGCCACTCCTCTACTAACGTGTCCCCCTTTCAGTGTGTATTGGGGTACCAGCCGGTCCTGGCACCATGGCATCCGAGCCAGACCGAGGCTCCTGCGGTGGAGGAATGGGTGCAGCGCTCCAAGGAGACATGGAGAGCCGTCCAGGAATCACTTCAACAAGCTAGTGGACGGCAGAAGAGGAGTGCTGACCGCCACCGCAGTGAGGCCCCCGTGTTTGTACCGGGGGACAGGGTCTGGCTCTCGACCCGAAACCTGCCCCTCCGCTTGCCCTGCCGGAAGCTGGGTCCGCAGTGTGTAGGGCCCTTCAAAGTCCTGAGGAGAATAAACGAGGTGTGTTATCGATTACAACTCCCTTCCTATTATCGTATTAACCCCTCGTTTCATGTGTCTCTCCTCAGGCCAGTGGTAGCTGATCCCCTGCAGGACGGTGAGGTACCGGAGGTCCCTCCCCCCCCTCTGGACATCGAGGGGACCCCGGCGTACAAGATACGGGCCATTCTGGACTCGAGACGCCGGGTGAGGGGCCTGCAGTACCTCGTGGACTGGGAGGGGTACGGTCCGGAGGAGAGGTGCTGGGTACCGGTGGGGGACATTTTGGATCCGTCTATGCTGAGGGATTTCCATCGCCTCCATCCGGATCGCCCTGCACCTCGTCCTCCGGGTCGACCTCGAGGCCGGTGTCGGCGCGCTGCGGGAGCCGCGCGTCAGAGGGGGGGTACTGTCACGACTTCGACCGAGGCAGGCTCTCCTTCCCGTTCGGGTGGCGTTCGGCGGTCGTCGTCACCGGCCTATTAGCTGCCACTGATCCTTTTCTCCCCCTCCCTATGTGTTTATTGGGCGCACCTGTTTTGTATGAGGGTTAATTAGTTGGGCTTATTTAATCAGCCGGCATACACGTTTCTTTGTGCGGGATTGTTTGTATGTAAGTTGGTGTTGGTTTTGTGCTTCATGTTTCTGGACATTATTCATTCCCCACGTGTCTGGGGTAGTTTATTAGTGTACACCCAGTGTGTTAGTAGGGTGGCCTAGTTTGTCCGTGTTTCATTAAAAAGCATTTGTTTTGCAATTGCTGCTCCTGCGCTTTTTCCTTCACACTCCGACACCCAGGCCTTACAACAATAGATATAATGTCCGCAGCCGTTTGTGGATTTGACAGCTCTAAAGCCTGTCACATGCTTCCCAGTCGAAACATTTGCGCATGTATTATGATGACATTTTGTGACGTTTTGGTGTTCAGCAGTTATTTTTGTTGGGCTGTTTGAGTCGGAGTGAGAACTATGGACGGGATTCTTCAATGAAGTGTTGTTTTTCAATGAGAGACCACTAGTTTTCATGCACAATTTTTTACTTGAGAAATACGGCACCAAACATCTTTGTTAGATGTGAAATTGCGCGATTCAGACGTCAAAATGTATTACAGATTTATTAATTGATCTTAGATTAATTCTGAGTATTTTGGGGGAGTGTTATTGACTATGTTGTTGCTACAGCATCTAAAGAGGGAGAAACAGTAATATTGATGCTTTTTTCTCGTTTTTCAAGTGAAGGTCTTTTAAGGGAGTATGGCAAGGCACAGACGTTCGCTTTGCCTAGCCGAGTTCCGCTAGGAGCAACCGAACCTAGAATGTGGGCGCCTTAACACCTCCAAAACAACAGCAACATGGTGTCAGCTAGCACAAATCTGATTGAATATAGCCCTTACACAAGTATAACAGCAATCAGTGACAAAGAGATGTTGGAGATCACAGGTGTGTCAATGTGTGACAATGAGAGATGATGACTATTTTGATTATGCCACTAAGTATTGATGAAGGGTAATAATCGATCAGTGGTCAAGATATCACATCAGGGCAAGGTGGGCACAGGCTAGCCCACACCATTCCCACTCTAGCCCAGCATGAATATTATAGAATATTTGGGGGCATGGTTTGCACACAGTTATTTTTGTGTAACCCGTTACTGAGAGTGTCGTTCCAGTTTAAGTGTTCTGATGTGTGATGCAAAATCATTCTGATCTAGTACACTGCCATTGATGGAGAAAAAAAATGAAATAAGTGCATGTGACATATGAGGAACTTAGCAGTTTCTCTTGTAAAAATATATGTATGATAGCTGTCATTCGCTAAATACCTTTGAGGGTTAAATAATAGATCAAATGTATAAGGTGGACAGCTCAAATAGGGCCATTATTTTAGCCCACATCGGGCCGACATCATGCCAGTGTGGGCATGTTTTCTGGGAAAATATGGGTTTATATCAGGCAGTGAGGGCTGCCCATCGGCCCAGTGTGTGCAGCTTACATGGTGCCAATATTTTTGCCCGCATTGGGCCCACATTGTGCCAATGGGTGTGTTTACACAGGCAGCCCAATTCTGATATTTATTTCCACTAATTGGTCTGTTGACCAATCGCATCAGACCTTTTCACATCAGATCTTTAGTGAAAAGACCAATTAGTAAAAAGAACGATCAGAATTGGGCTGCCTGTCTAAACACAGTCTTGGTGGGCATGTGGGCTGGGATGGTTGATGAATCACTTGAAGTGCTGCCAATTGGTACTGATAAAACATGAAAGAAATAACTAATTCCAGTAGACACCAGAGGAATGGACAAACATTCCTGAGTCCTTTGCAGTTACGTAACAGAAAATGAGTTAAGATTTAATTTTAACAGTATTTTAACCACAGTTTTGTTAACACTTTCAGATGCAGCACGCTACATTCCCCATAATGGTATGTGAAACTCATGCTGGACTCATGCTTTATTGAGGAGTAAAGGAAACTGTAAATACAGTCATCCCATTTCTCACCCTAACAACTTTTTTTCTCAGTATGGAACTGGATCTGTGATGCTGCAGAGGAAGTGACCCTTGACCCCAAGACAGCCAACCCTGACCTCATCCTCTCCAACGACGACAAGCGCATGTGCTGTGGCCTGGAGCGGCGAGACATCCCTAACTGCACGTGTCGCTTCGATGGCTGGTGGTGCGCTCTGGGAAACGAGGGCTACACCTCTGGGCGCCATTACTGGGAAGTTGAAGTGGGCAACCGGGACTGGCGGCTGGGCGTGGCTAAAGCCTCTGCCCAAAGGAAGGGTTATAGTTCCCTCAACACAAAGACGGGCTACCTCACCCTGCGGCTGGAGAGGGGCTTAGACCTCAAGGCCCTGACGGTGCCTTCCACCCCGCTGGCCCAGATGCTGGTCCCCAGGAAGGTGGGGGTCTACCTGGACTATGAGCAAGGCCAGCTCTCCTTCTACGACGTGGAGAAGAGGTCCCACATCTACACGTACAACGAGACCTTCACAGAGAGACTGTTCCCTGTGTTTGGGACTGTAGAGGTGGTGAAGGGTCTGGTGATCAGGTCGGCACAGACCAGGGAACCCTGCCTCTGCCCTGGACCCTGTCTCTGGTGCTAAGCTAAGTGCTTAGATAACATATCACAGCATCTTTAAAACTGGTCCTGGAGAGCTAGCCTAGAATCCACACTTAGAGCTCGATTCCATCAGATTAAGCGTTAACGCTTAAGTTTTGGCGGTGTCGGAGTTGTAACTGCGTTGGAGCTGTCAAATCGGTGAGCAGCTACTCGTAGTCATTGTCATGAAGCCACACCCGTCCCACTCGCGTTAGACGTTCAGAACGAGAAAGTGTAGACTATACATAAATAATGACGCTCAAACTGAAAATCATTCAATGAAATAATGAGGATTTCCATGAGCTAAATCAATGTGTAGATTACATCACACATTCAAGTGTTCGAACTTGTAAACAAGGCTGCATTGGGATGGCAATGTTCACGATAGGTATAATACTGGGAGACGCTTGTGAATTTTGACAGCTGTAACACGGTTCCACCTCAGACAGTCAAAACAACAGCTATGCGGGTGTCGGCTAGCGCAGATCTGATTGAATCGAGCCCTTAATATTGTAAACGTAGCAATATTCCGTGTCAATTCCAGGCTAGTGGAGTGCAGGCGTTTTGCTCTACTCCAGCCCTAACACACCTTATTCAATGGTTTGATGATTAGTTGATTAGTTGAATCAGGTATGTTCGAATTAGGCTGGAACAAAAGCCTGCACTCCTCAGGACCAGGGTTGAAGAACAATCATTACCCCCTCCCAACACTTTTTCTCTTAAAGTGCCTTCATACCATCTGGAAATGAAGTGGTAACTATTTGTATTGGTTGTTAAATTGCCATAGTATTTCATGGTATAAAGACACTGTAAAAGAAAGTGCTTCCCAAAGATCCAATGTAGTTGAAATGCTGTAGTTCAGTGGAGTTTGCGCACAGAAGAAAGACAGACAGCACGCAGTAGTCTCATAATGTGTATCAGCGTATTTTTGGGAAGTTGCGGTATGATATTGACCGTGTGTGTATAATGGTGTGAACAATGCTTTTTTTCAGTCATCGATAAATTAACCACATTTTCAAAGATCTGTTTGTCGGTTTGTGGTCTACAAAGGTTATGAGAATAGATAGAAATGCAACTATAATATTGAGGTTCATATTCAATCTTTATTAAATGCCATAAAATGGACATGCCAGATATAAAAAACAAACAGCAGATTATTGTATGGACGTTACATGAAGTAATTGATGACAAAGTATAAACATTTATTTTTGGTATATTTATGAAATATCATGACTTTTTTTTTTATATATCAAATTCAACTTCTACATTCGACCAGTATAATTATTTTCGCCATATATCTCACTAAGTGTAAGGACTTGTTACAACAGACAGTTTACCAATGGACAGTATTTAGAATTGAACCAAAGCACAACATAGGTGTAAAAATACATTATAAAGAGAATACAATCTTTTTGTCACAAAACATATCCCTCTGAAATATCATGACCAAGTTTTCTATCTATGCTAGAATATATTAGTTAGGCATAACATGCTTGTAGACCGAAGTACTCTTTTTAAAACAATTATACAGTAATGAGATAAACATTTAAAGTATGAAATACTGTTACATTACACCTTATGATGTTATATCTACATTATGGATTAATTAAAGACATGCTCCGCAACTTTGGCGACTAGTAAGTATTTTTTAAAGCTCCTAATTTGGGCTGGATGTGTCAATGTGTAATTCATACATGCATAATCTATGAGCAGGATTACTGTTATCTCAATTAGCCACGAAATTCCTAATTTGATAGAGACTGATTTCTGGAAGCTGTGCGGCTCCATCTTCTCTACATTTTGCCCCATGTGGGGCGAGTTTCAGCCAATGAGCTTCAGCCCCTCGCCATCTGAGTGACAGATAGCAAGATAGCACACACAGCAGCGTGCGAGAGAGAGCAATGACGTGGTGCACATATCTGCAGATATGTGACATAGTACAGAATTTTCGGGGACCACTTTTGGCTTGTGAGCCTACCTTCAGAACTACTGGCTAAAAAGTATACACAAGTACCAGAGAATCTCTTTAACTTTGTTCAGCATGGAAAATGTACAAAAAAAAGAAATATGCAAAACCATAGGAAACATATTTTTACACAAACAATACATCGCAATACAGTATTTGGCATCAACGTTTCAATTCAATCTCTTCTGACAAAGAAAACACGTCAGCCTAATATATTTCATGTTTGTAATAGTAATGACTGTGAGTATCACCAACAATCTAACAATACAATTCTCCATGAGCCCCTACAAACAAACATAGTTAAGTGTACTGGCAGGCGGTTGCTACAAAGATGAGACAACCTGTGATATGTGGTTGTCCCACCTAGTTATCTTAAGATGAATGTACTAACTGTAAGTCGCTCTGGACAAGAGCATCTGCTAAATGACTAAAATGTAAAAAAATGTAAGTGTAATCAATTTAACAAACTGCAGCCATCTTTCAAGACATCTAGCAGCCAGCCAGGATAAACACTTGTACACACTCTCCCTCCATTATCTCTCAGCTAATCTCTGCCAAGAGATATTAACACCAGTGCGGGCTCTACTTTAAACTATTGTGATACGACCTCAGACTAGCGTAACAGCCTAATCTAAAGCCTCTGGGCGTAA
The DNA here is from genome assembly GCF_016432855.1 of Salvelinus namaycush. Classification (NCBI taxonomy): domain Eukaryota; kingdom Metazoa; phylum Chordata; class Actinopteri; order Salmoniformes; family Salmonidae; genus Salvelinus; species Salvelinus namaycush. Next base: position 23,346,150 of record NC_052341.1, on the reverse strand, counting down.
TACCAGCCAGAACCAATAGAGGGAGCCATGAGTATTGTGTATAAAAATGACAAACTTCCAACAAGACCTCTGTGGGGGTGGTAGAGTTCTTTGAATGTAAAATGTTTTCAACAAAATAGAAACAAGAGACAAAAACTATAAACAAAAGAATGAAATTAATCCCATGTCAGACAGAGGTCAGGACAGGACAGGATCCACTGTAACAGACAGAGAGGTGAGCAGGATGTGTTGGAACCCAGGGACACCGCCATCTTGTTGTTGACCTTTGACCTCAGGCCTCATAGAACGACCTCTCGACCTTCTTGGTGACGCTGCTGGAGCCGGCCACCTGCATGCTCCTCTGGACCACCTCCTTAGTCACATGACGTGTTACCATGCCGCTGGTCTCTGTGTGCTGGGAAGTCATCATCATACCGTCTCCTAGGGGTAGGAGAGGGAGTTAGCGTGTGAGAGAGAGAGACACTGTGTGTGTCTGCGTGTGTGTGTGAGGGAGAGAGAGAGATAAAGAGATTCAATTGATACCTGAGAAGTAGGGGTCGTTGATCATGGTGTGTGTGACGTTGCTGTGGGTGCTGACCTCTGTCGGCAGTTGGAACACATCTCTCTTGGTCAAGGACTGACTGCTGTACTGAGACATACCACCTAGGCCTCCGAGTTGAGACATACCTCCTAGGCCTCCTATTTGAGACATACCTCCTAGGCCTCCGAGTTGAGACATACCTCCTAGGCCTCCTATTTGAGACATACCTCCTAGGCCTCCTATTTGGGACATACCTCCTAGGCCTCCGAGTTGAGACATACCTCCTAGGCCTTCTATTTGGGACATACCTCCTATTCCACCTATTTGAGACGTGCCTCCTATTCCACCTATTTGAGACGTGCTACCTACAGAAGGGGAAAAAGAGAGACAGAGAATTCTATATACAACATCATTCCAAATGTACAAACGTATAAATGATCGGCTTCTAAATATGAAACCCAGTATGGTAAATTTAAAGTGAGTACCGACACATTATTCATTTCAATTTAAACACTAGATAAAAACCCTGGATAAAAAAGACTGTTGTAGGACTCTTACCCCCATCCTGAGACTCGATGGTGATGATACCCTCCCTCTCGGGCCCAAAGCCCTGGGTCGTCCTGGCCTGAACTTTGAACTTGTATGGCATGTTCTCACTCAGGTCCGGAACCGTCAGACTGGTCTCAGCGCTGTTACCGCTCACCTGGAAGGAACGCATGTCACCTGAAGGGGAGAGAGAGGAGGTGGGGATTAGAATATGAAATGAAAGTAAAATACAAATATGACTATGAAAGTGAATGGTCATATGCTAGCATTGTCCATAACAAGTCTATGAGCAAAATAGAAGAGCAATTGACATAAGTGATATTCAAAGTCTCTGATGATCGCATGCCCATGTATAGATCCTAGCAAATGACAGTGGACAAAAAGCTGGAGTCAGCGCTCAGTCTCACCTCCTCCGTGCAGCTGTTCACAGGTGACCACGTAGCCCAGAATATCTCCGTTGGGTTTGCGGGGTTTGTCCCAGCTCAGCTGCAGTGCCTCGGGGGACAGAGCTGTGAACACCAGGGGGCCTGGAGCACTGGGGGTGCTGAGAGTGAAGGGAGAACCTGAGGGAGAGGGGGAGAACGGGAGTTAGAGAGGATAGAGGTAAGGGACAGAGCTGTGAATATTAGGAGGGCTGGAGCACTGGGGGTGCTCAGAGTGAAGGGAGAAACTGGAGGGGGGAAAGACAGAGTGAGTGAGAGAGAGAGAATGAGGAAGAGAGAGAGAGAGAGAGAGAGAGAGAGAGGAAGATACAAAATAGGGAGATGTAAAGAAGGGGACAAAGGAGATTAAAGATAAAAAGAGGGAATTGGAGAGAGATAAAGTAAATATAGAGTAAAACAGAAAGAGAGATAGAGGTCAGGTGTGAATTAGCTAGCAATGGAGTGTGGATAAAAATGGATCAACAGAGATGTATTCCTGATTACCTGGCATTGGACTGAGTGGGCTGTTGGGGTTGACGGCTGACTCTATGGTGATGACTCCCTCCCTCTCTGGTCCCCAGCCCTCCAGACTCTGAGCCTTCACCTTGAACAGGTAGGAGTGGTTAGGTAGCAGGTCCTGCACCACCACAGAGTTCTCTGCTGGGCTGGACACATCTATACGCTTCATATCACCTGGAGAGACAAGGGGCTTTGATTACTGTAGAGCAGTGGTACTCAAAGTCTGGGTCGTGACCCCACTAAGGGGGTACTGCAGTGGGGTTGCCAATTGTTTTTTTTTGGGGGGGGGGGGTTGGAACGAAAAATTAAGAGCACAGATTATTGTATGGGACAATATACAAAAAAATTTGAGAAAGTTACTTAGATTATTTTTTTTATGAGTAAATGTATTTACTGGTTTATTTTCATTTTGATAAGAGATGAAAATGTAATGAATTTAATGTTATTTGTTGAAGTAAAAATCGGAATTTACCAATTTTAAGGCTGTCATTATATTTGGGGTGGGGTCACGAGAAGTTATTGTGCAAAAAATGGGTTCCCCAGAAATTCTGGCTGAAAAAATGGGGTCCCCACTGAAAGTACTGAAGGTATGCTGGGACAAGGTTTTGAGATCTAAATAAGTTGACAGGGCTAAGGAAACTGTTAAAGACACATTTCTTCAAATCCTAGTCAATAAAAACCTGAGAACTATGTTCACAAGTGAAAAACAACATTCTTCTTCCACACATCAACAAAACACCATGTGTTTACAATGTGACACAAATCATCATGGGTCCATACCTCCATTGAGTAGCTGGTAGAGGACACAGTACCCCAGCACATCCCTGTCACAGTGGGGCTCCTGCCAGCTGACCTTCAGGGCCGTGGGGCCCAGGGCAGAGAACACCAACCTGGTGGGGGTGTCAGGGACCCCAGGGGCCAAACGAGAGTCTGACGGGAGAAAGAGAGGTCAGTGAGATAGAGACAGACAGAGAGAGATGGGGGGAGAAAGAGAGGTCAGGGGTTAGGGGTTAAGTGGAGTCAATTAAATTACAGGAGTTACATTGACAGTTATTAGGTAAGATAGGATTAGTGAGCGGGGAGTGAGCTCGATGGAGAGAGAACTAAAGAGAGAGAGGGAGAAAGAAACCAAACATATCACAGCAAAAACCAGCTTTAGCGACACCAAGCCTTCCTCTCAAACCAGCAATGGGCGTGGTAAGTCCTACTATGAACCCACAGTGTAGCTTTAAGCCCTGCTATAGTCCCAGTGGTGTGAGAGAGGACAGCTCTGTGTGTGTGCTGCCGGCAGACGGACTCACCCTGGAGCACCCTGTCCAGATTCAGTAGCGCATCGTTGACATCCTCAGACTGGGTCCTGCCCCGCAAGACCTGAGACATACTGTAGCTGTACTGAGTGGGGCTGAAGCCATACGTACCTGAGAACGCAGGGAGCGAGCAAAAAGGGAGCAAATGGACAAGAGAAGGAGGACAGGAGAGGGAGAGAAGTGAAGGAGTGGGAGAAGGAGCACAGGGAGGGGAGAGAAAGAGGCAAGGGAGGGGAGAGGATCGAACGACAGAAGAGAGAAGAGGAGAGCGACAGTCACCATAGCTCCTGCATAGCCCTGTACAGCCACCAGCCCCAATAATCGATAACTGACATCCAAGCCATCCATCCGCCTCATGCATCTCCTCAGTAAACCTGTTGCAGATGATGTGTATATCTGACATTTATAGCCCCGACTGCTACAGGCAAACAGATAAGCTTCTCCCAGCTTTCAATAGCAGAGGACAGAAATATCTAAATACTATGCAGTGGCATTTTCCTCAGCAAAAGCCTCATAGTCAAAGACCTCATCTCAGTGGCTCGGTGAAATATGCCTGTGACCTGGGACCTGTGTCAGTGTGGATCGTAAATGATCGGCTCTTGATCTCAAAATATGCTTCAAATATGCCTCAACTTCAACTAATCTTACTTTTGCCGTCTGTGTATCCCGACAATCCACTGGACAGGTCTCCTATGACGATGGAATCTCGGATGTTGTCATCATACTCATAGTAACCTCTGTTCTCTGACCGCTTCCTCATGACAACATTCTCTGTGCGCATCCCGCCCCCGATAATCTGTGTGCGGGAGAGCGAGTTCCCTCCTGTAGGAGAGGAGAAGAAAAGACAGGAGTAGAATAATGATGACCACCAGAGACGTGGATACAGAACTATAGAATTCTAGCATGCATTCTGAGTGCAATGCCTTTCCAACTTTCGGTGTCAACACGTTGCCCACTGAAACTCTAAATCTCCCAAGTTTGCTGAACTCTGTAAAGTGTAGCTACTGTGCTGGTGAAGACAAGCCAGCTGGAATTTCTTGTCACTATCATACCATTGTAAGTCAACTGAAAGATTCAAAAGCTGACACATTTTAAGAAGGAATCTGCATCCATCCGTACCTTGTCCAGAGTGGTATGTCGTGGAGGACTCCGTAGTCATGGAACCCCCAGCCCCTCCTCTGTGGTTGGAGCTGAGGGTGGACATGGGAGACAGCTGGCTGTAGCTGGAAGACGACATATTGGCACTGCGCGACATGGAATTATTTCCCCCGGGGAACAGGAAGTTTTGTTCCCACCTGCCGTTCATTTGGTCTGACAGACAAAGATGAGGAGAGCCGGAGAAGTGAGAGGAGAACATAAAGGACATCAATAACATTCTGGAACCCAACATAACCCAAACCAAACATTCTGGAACCCAACATAACCCAAATCAAACATTCTGGAACCCAACATAACCCAAACCAAACATTCTGGAACCCAACATAACCCAAACCAAACATGTTGGAACCAAAACAATTGATTCAAGCGCATCGATAGCAACAAATCACAACGAACTGCAAGAGAAATGGCCACCTTACAACCTCAGACTGCACACAGGGACATATTTTTGCTATCACCACCTTCACACCCATGAGAAGCCTTTATACAAGCTTTACAAGCTGCCTCCTTTCCAGAGTCTCTCTCCACAGAGAGGTGTAAAGCAGACAGACAGAGGAGACAAACAGGCACCTGGAAAAGCCTGTCCACGATCATCAACTGGAGGTGGGGCAGTTGATGCCTGGAACCCTCTTTGGGGTGGAAGGTCGCGAGGTGCAGCAGGGGTAGGAATAAGAGTAGAACCAGGTTGCAGTTTCAGGGCAGATGGCAGATGTGAGGAAGGGCGCATGCTGATGATTAGCGATCTGAAGACTCAGGCTCATCTTAAAGGATCCCCGATCGTGCATATTTTGTGTAGCCAGAGAGGAGATGATAAGGGGGCACTGCAGCTGCATTGGAGGTTGGTGGCTGCCATGCGCAGTAGCTGGCATGCTATCTTTCTGTCTGTCTTGTCTGGCTATCTTTCTGTCTATCTGTCTGTCTTGTCTGGCTATCTTTCTGTCTATCTGTCTGTCTTGTCTGGCTATCTTTCTGTCTATCTGTCTGTCTTGTCTGGCTATCTTTCTGTCTATCTGTCTGTCTTGTCTGGCTATCTTTCTGTCTATCTGTCTGTCTTGTCTGGCTGTCTAGCACTCCAGATAGGTGGTCTTCACCTTTCAGGGATGGGGTCTGTGCTCGACTGGGCCGGGGAGTCTCGTCAGTGCTGGTGTCTGTGTCTGTGCTGAGGTGGTAGGGGATCACATCCACATGCCTCTTCCAGGACACCGAACGCAGGTCCAGCTTGGAACCCACCAACTTGATAAAGCCTTGTTATGGAGGGGAGAAGCAAGCAGGGTGGGTGGGTGGGTGATGGTCTGGATTGATAGTTTGCATGGCAGTTGTTGTTTTTGTGAAGCGTGGTGATTGGTGAAAGGGCGAGCGATGGAAGGAGTGAAGGAGGGAGGAGGAAGAGGAGGAGGCAGCATGTATGTAGCTTCGGTGATATCTACAACTACAGATGTCTGGAGGCTTTCAGCAATCACAGATTTCTTTGCAGTTTGGATCAATGGTAGGAAAGGTTTGACTGGCACGAAAAAGCCATAAAGAAGAAAATAAAGACTGGTATGAAGACTGGCATGATAGAACCCAAAGCCATGAAGATGAAAATATTCTGATGATCTCATGAGATGTAAAATAAATGTCAGTTTCTTAAAAGACACCTCAGAGAGAGAAAGAGAGAGAGGGGGGAGGAACGAAACAAATAAAGATAAAGAAAGAAGAAAGAGGCAGAAAGAGAAAGACGAAAGAGTGCAAAAAGAGAGAGAGAAGGGTGGAGGAGGCCCTCATATTTGTAAGCCCCTTGACCATGACACTGTAAGACCTTTTCTGTTTTTATTTATTTTCTTTCTCTCTCTCCTTCAGTGAGCAGAGGACTGGACTACAGAAGATGGATAGACATATCTTTCTTTGCATGGAACCCATTTATAACAGTCCTGTCCTGTCCAGTCTGCATTCACTTGGTTTCACAGAGCAGTGAAGCTCACTGGCTTAATGAGGGGGCTACTACCCAATATGTATACATCTAAAACAGTGAGCTTCTTCCCCATTAGCTGTTACTTAGCAACAGCTATTCTTCATGGGATCCACTGAAAACACACTACGAAACCACAACACACAGTACGCCACCGAAGGTAGGCTTCAGAGAGACAGGCTCCAAGAGCCAGCTAAGGTGGCGTAGTCGGCGGGTACCCACCTTCGTCTGAGACGCTGGGTCTCTTGGAGCCTGTTGGCGACCTCATGACCTCACTGCTGTACATCAGGTAGCCGTCGTACTCATCCCCCGCCTCCGCGTCCACTATTGGGATGTCTGGGATGATAGGGACTGCAGGGAGAGAGGGAGGAGACTCAAACATGAAGCTAATGGTCATGCTAAAAGTATCACATTCAATATAGTATCCTATAGTAGGAGACAGAACAATTCCGGGCTGCAGCGACAGTTGGTTTTCATTGGTTCATTTGAGGATTTATTTTCCACAAAACAGCAACGCAGTGCCCTTAGAGGAACTCACTGGACATGGGTCTGACGGGCTGTGAGGCCAGGTTGATGGTTGCCTCTCTGAATGGACCCCAGCCAATGCTGTTCTTAGCCCGGACCTTATAGCAGTAGGTCTGGGCCGACTGCAGGTTCTCAATTAGCAACATCCTCTTCTTAGGGTTGTCTATCTTCACCTTCTTAGCTACACCCATCGGCTCTACAGGGGGAAGGACGAGGGAGAGGAGAACACAGAGATCCCATTAAATGATTGAGTTCTAATATGTACGCGTTAGAATGTCTTAGAAGCACAGGCATTAAGAGGCATTCGGTGATTCTTCGATTTGATTGGTCACTCACTTGTGTTGTCATTGATGGGTGTGTAGAGGACCTCGTAGTTGGTGATGACACCGTTGGTCTCGGCAGGCTCCGCCCAGCTGACCTGAGTGACAGTTGGACTGATGACGTTGAACGCAAGACGACCGGGCTCACTGGGGACTGGAGGAGGAGAGGAGAGAGGGATGAGGGGAGGAAAGAAAGGTGGAAACATTTATCACAAGGTAGGAAAGGGGGAAAACCATCGACACAATCGTTGAGCTTACATCCTGTGTCGACCCAACAATATTCAACAAGAAGAAAAAAAACTGTCCACAATCCTAGAAGTGTTATTTGTGAAAGACAATAAATGTAGTCCATATTTGACAGGAACAGGAAGTGTGCTCACTCACCGTCCTCCAGGGTCTGACAGGGCACCATGTCGCTGTAGTTTCCGTTTCCCAGGGCGTTGTAGCCACACACCTTCATCTCGTAGTCACAGAAGGGGTACAGGTTGGTCAGCTCAGCGTGGTTGGTCTTCACATCTATCACCTGGGCATCAGTCTCAGGGTCCCCATAGATCCAATACTTCACCTGGTGACCACGGAGAGGGAAACAGAAGATACAGAAAACACAGGTGAAACACTGGTTGGAATGAACAATCTTAAATGGAATACATTCCAACGTTTATTTGTATACTCCAAAATTACACTCCAAAGATTTTTGGAAAATAATCTCATAATTTCCAACAGCAAAAATTGGCAGGTGTGTCATGGGGGCGAATCTAATGAGTTCCTCTGTTGATGAACTATGCTCCTCACGGGGTAAAAGGGTTTAAGTCAAGGTAAGTTAAGTCCTGTATGACAGTTCCTCTCAGCACCTTGCAGTCCAAGGGGTTAGATCTTGAGGGGGGGTTCCTTACCTTGTAGCCCAGGGGGCTTCCTAAGGGGTCCCAGTTGAGACGGATGTTTCGTGGGCCAGTGGCTTTAGCCTTCACGTTGGTGGGAGAGAAGAGACGACCCCCAGGAGACATGGCTGTCCGGTTGATGAAGTCCTTACCCTGCTGCTGCTTCTGGGCAATCTCTGGTAATGCTGAGGGAATAAACTTAATCTAGTGATGCACATCTCATGCATCAGATTCCTTATAGATACCCCCTACTGTATGTGTGTGTGTTTCAGTGTCTGTTTCTGTGTGTATTACCTCCATCAGTAATCGTGACCATTGTCGTCTTCCTCTCCCCGACCGCGCTGTTCGTACTGGGGTCAAACAACTCCAGCTGGAAGGACTCTGGTTTGACCGGTCCAGGGTGAGGGCGCGGGTCGATCACGATGTTCTTCTCAGTCTCCCCGGGAGCAAACTTGAGGGGACCGGACAGCTCGAAGCGCTTGGCATTGCGGGTCTTCCAGTGGACGGTGGCAGGCCCCTCCTGGTTGCGTGTGCGGACCACGGGGATGGAGTAGGTCGGGTCGGCGGTGGAGAAGTTCTGGGTGCTCTTCATAAACATCATCACACTGGGCTCTGAGGGAAGCAACGGGAGAGGAAGTGTGTTATGGCCATCTTACAGAGGAGGAAGTTATGGCTGGCTTTCTAACCACAAATGCGGCTGTTACATCAACTATGCTCTCAACACCCAAGATAATAATGTCCGGGACCTGTTGTGCGACGCTATCCTGTGAACTGACGAAGATCCAAAGAAACACTGTTATATTACAACTATGAAATGATCAAAATAATATTCAGGTATCTTTCTTTCTTTTTTCATGCTATGTGATACACCCTGGACCCTGTCCTCTCACCTGGTTGGTCAGTGATAGTGACAGTAGTATATAACCTCTCACCTGGTTGGTCAGTGATAGTGACAGTAGTACATAACCTCTCACCTGGTTGGTCAGTGATAGTGACAGTAGTATATAACCTCTTAACTGGTTGGTCAGTGATAGTGACAGTAGTATATAACCTCACCTGGTTGGTCAGTGATAGTGACAGTAGTATATAACCTCACCTGGTTGGTCAGTGATAGTGACAGTAGTATATAACCTCACCTGGTTGGTCAGTGATAGTGACAGTAGTATATAACCTCACCTGGTTGGTCAGTGATAGTGACAGTAGTATATAACCTCACCTGGTTGGTCAGTGATAGTGACAGTAGTATATAACCTCACCTGGTTGGTCAGTGATAGTGACAGTAGTATATAACCTCACCTGGTTGGTCAGTGATAGTGACAGTAGTATATAACCTCACCTGGTTGGTCAGTGATGGTGACAGTGGTTCTAGGGTAGCGTCCCAGCTTGGCTCCCTGTCTTGGGTTACTGAGGTCCATGACAAATTGTTTGACCTGTGTGTCCTTCAGCAGACCGTCTCCCTCTCCCAGCTCCAATAGACGCACAGGGACAGTCTGCTGGGTCTCCCCTGGCCCGTAGGACAGTTCCCCATCCACTGTCACATAGTCCTGGCGAGAGACGGAGGAGTAGTTAGGATTGGAAAAAGAAACAGTCACAGACTAATGAAAGGTGTGATATTGCTGTATTTTAGTGTGTGCGCGCGCGTGTGTTACCTTCTTGTCCTTGGCGGTGAGGTCTCGGGTGCGGTAGGTGACTTGTGTGTGTCCGTCCTCTATGATCTCTCTGCTAATGGGGATGTTAGCCACTCCGTCCTGTCGGCTGTAGGTGTAGGAAGGCTGGAGGAACGTCATAATACTCTTGGCTAGAGAGGAGAGGAAAGACACACACAATTATGAGCTAAATAAGGTCAGGAGAAGGGAAGTACACAAAAGAAAAGAGAAATTTACACATATTCACTGGAAATAAATAGTAAGAAAGTGTTTTGTAATGCTATATGGTTTTGAAGAATCATGTGTGTGTAAGAGAGTATGGAGGTCAGGGGTTAGATAAGGCTCCTCTGATTGGCTCTCACCGTGTTCTTTGATGATGGTGATGTTGACGAAGCGTTTCCCTATCTCAGCGATGCCCAGAGGAACGTCCACCGCCTCCACCTGCAGCTTCTTCTTATCATCGTCATCTTCCTTGATGAAGAGCGGCACGCGCACATCTACTGTCTCCACCCCCTCCTGGAACTCCACGGCACCAGCCGCCTCTGCAGAGAGAAGAGAGAGAGAGATAGAGCGAGAGAGAGCGAGATGGAGAGACAGTTAATAAACTCCCAACACACAGACACAAAGACATACACACAAACACAAACACACACCTTTGTCTGTGGCCACTGTGTAGTAGCCCGGCACCACTTTGAGATCTTGGAAGTTTCCAGACTGGACGTTTTTCTCAGTCAATTTGACGATGTCGGGGTAGCTGGAGCGAGGAGCGGACACGACTGTGTCTACAATTGTGTGGTCTTTTCTTTTACCAGCATTTCTCTGTAATCTGAAACACAACCAGAATATCAGTAATGATTTGAGAAAATACGATTTAGACAACATGCACAAAAATGACTTACATTGTAATAAATTCAAGAGGGATTGAAAGTCATCCTGAAATAAGTGTCTCACCTAAATTTGGTCTTCTGAACCTTCTGGGCTCCAGGAACATGCTTGTACACTTCATTGAGCTAAACAGAGAAAACACACATAAAGTATACACACGCAATCCACTGTCACAAGGGATGTCATACAATACTGTATATATACACCCAGCTTGCTCACACTCACACAAACACACAAACACACTCACGTTGTCATCAACCTCCCTGCGTAGCATCTCCGTGTCTCTGGCGTCGGGGTGGGACAGACTTTCTGTGAACAACCTGTTCAGACGCAGGGACAGAGGGAACTGGACTATAGATGGAGGACGAGAGGAGGAAAGAGGGGAGGAGAAAGAAAGAGAGTAGGAGGAGAGGAAGAGGAGGAGGAGGAAGAGGAGGAGAGGCAAATTAGGAAGAGTTGAAGAGGAGAAGAGAGGTGGATTAGGGTTATGTTTCATCACTCAGAATCATGATCATGTAAACCAGGAAGTTCTAGTGATAACTCCAACCAATGGGAGAGACGGAATTCGGAACACTTCACACTCACTGGTCTCTTTGGGGTTTGGCTGGACCTGCGCCAGCGGGTGATTGGGCGATCGGTGCACATTGTCGGTGATCTTCCAGCGAACCACGTCGGTGCTCTTGGGCGGGCCGGTCCTCACTAGGGGCGTGTCCAGGTGGTCAGAGGTGAGCAGGGATTGGCGGAGCATGTACTGGTCCTCCTTAAAGCCAACCATACGGCCTACAGACACACATAGGAAAACACATGTTCAATCACACGTTATAATACTGCCTGGAAACAAGGTACAGAACTAGTAATATACGCACAGAAGGATTTTAAAAGGTTCATAAAAGTGATATGGCTTGAGTAACTCACCTCTTCCACAGCATGGCAGTAGAGCAAGACATGCCTGCGAGAGAAACAGAATGAGGGAGGGAGGCAAAGAGGGATTATTTCCTTCAGAGTATGGCAAGGCCATGGCTGGTTGTGTTATGGTTGTGACTGGACAGTACCTTGCAGCAGGCGCAGTACTTCCAGCAGCAGAGCAGCAGTAGACCCAGCAGTAGCATGAGGAACATGATGAGAGGGATCAGCCACAGGAAGCCAGCAGGGGGACAGTCTAAGGGGACAGACGACAACATCAACAATAACATCAGCATCACAACCAGAGTGCACAAAGATGCTGAGCACTTCCAGAACAAACCAGAGAACCCCCGTAGTTGTATTAGCATCATATAAACAAAGGTATAAAGATTATAATAATTAGGTGGGTGCCTATATCTGTCCTTGTGTGAATTGGAAATGTTTTTTTTGTTGCATATCCCACTTTCCCTGAGACACCCTCAGAGTGTGGGGTAGCAATTTTCTGCCATTATCAACAGCGACCCTGGGCACATCAAAAAAAATGTTTAACCGCGTTGACCTTTCGGTTACTGGGCCAACACTCTAACCGCTAGGCTACCTGTCACCCATATATGAACGTTGGTCATGCCTCACCTTTCTTTTTGAGCACCTGGACTTCCAGTTCCTTGTCTGTCTGGTCCTCAGGGTAGTCCACGGTGTAGTGGTACGTACAGTCGTCATCCTCGTCACGGAAACTACACGCCTCAATCACCTCTTTATTTTCCTTGAGCTCGTCCACCATGACCACTTTGAACTGGCACTGGTCGCACTTGTCGCTGTCCTTCTTCTCGCCGGTCTTCCAGGCCTGACACTGGACACAGCTCCTCTTGTCCTCACACATCCCCAGCTGGGCCTGGAAGTTAGCCTCGCAGGTGGGGGTCATGGCCAGGCCAGAGTCCTGGCACTCACAACGACCGCACTTACACACACCACGCCCGTTACAGACACCCTGAGAGAGGGGGGGGGGGTTAGATCATTCATGAATAATATTGTAGCAATCTGCAGGGAGGGAGGGAGGGTTCACAAAATGGGACAAACACCCAACTGAGACTCTGCATGCATAATTTAGCTCAAATATATTTTGTGTACAACACAAAACCCCAAACAATGCATACAGAGCAGAAATAGGACTATCCCCTCTAGAAAAGAGCTGTTAAATTCTACAACCACCTAAAATGAAGCGATGCCCACACATTCCACCTCAAAACCCTCACCTACAGAGAAATTAACCTAGAGAAGAGTCCCAGTTGGTTCTATGGCTCTGTTCACAAACAGACCCCACAGAGCCCCAGGCCAGCAACACAAAAAGATAACTATTTGACACACTGGAAAGAATCAACCAAAAAACGGAACAAATTGGAATCTGGCCCTAAACAGAGAGTACACAGTGGCAGAATACCTGACCACTGTGACTGACTTGACTATGTACAGACTCAGTGAGCATAGCCTTGCTATTGAGAGAGGCCGCCATAGGCAGACCTGAGCTGAACTTCTCCCTAACCTCCTGACAAATGTATGACTACATTAGAGACAAATATTTCCCACAAATCATACACCCACAAAGAATTTGAAAACAAATCCAACATTGCTAAACTCCCATATCTGTTATATTGTGGCGAAACACCACAATATGCAATCACAACAGCAAGTTTTGTGGCCCGTTGCCATGAGGAAATATTTGTAAATACCACCAATATTTTTATGTTTATTTATCTTTCCCCACTATTCGTTCCACAATTATTTGCACCTTGCTAAAACACTGTACATAGCTGGATAATATAACACTTGATATGTCTTCATCTTTTTGAAACTTTGTTGAGTGCAATGTTTACTGTTCATTTCTAATAGTTTTTTGTTCATGTTGTTTTGTGTCTTCTCACTTTTGTTTATTGTTTTTCACTTGCTTTGGCAATGTAAACATGTGTTTCCCATGCCAATAAAGCCCCTTTGAATTGAATTGAGAGAGAGAGACAAAGAGAAAGAGAGAGAGACAGAGAGACAAAGAGAGACAAAGAGAGAGAGAGAGCAACAGATACAAAGAAGGAGAGAAACAAAGACAGAGACAGAGAGAGAGAGAGAGAGAGAAAGAGAGCGAAACAGAGACAAAGAGAGAGAGAGAGAGAGAAACAGAGACAAAGAGAGAAAGAGAGAGAAAACGACAAAGAGAGAGAGAGAGAAAGAGATAGAGGGAGACAGAGACAAAGAGAGAGAAAAAGAGACAGAGAGAGAGAGAGAGAGAGAGAGAGAGAGCGAGAGAGAGAGAGAGAAAAAAATAAAGAGAAACAGAGAGAGAGAGAGAAAGAGATAGAGAGAGAGAAAACGACAAAGAGAGAGAGAGAGAGAGAAAGAGATAGAGAGAGACAGAGACAAAGAGAGAGAAAAAGAGACAGAGAGAGAGAGAGAAAGAGAGAGAGAAAAATAAAGAGAAACAGAGAGAGAGAGAGAGAGAAACAGAGACAAAGAGAGAGAGAGATGATGTAGCGCTCACCCCTTTAGTGTCCAGACAGGTCTGGTTGCTCATGGGACACTCACAGGCCGGTCCCTCCCAGCCCTCTGCACACGCACACTGACCCATGAAGCAACGACCACGGTCTAACACACACACACACACACACACACACACACACACACACACACACACACACACACACACACACACACACACACGCACACACACACACACACACACACACACACACACACACACACACACACACACACACACACACACACACAGAAATGGTTAGAATCTACTTCAAGTGCTTCACACTCTCACACACTCTCACAAAGATTCAGATTTTATGGAGTTAAGGGAACACAAACTGCATGACAAAGATGTGCACGTCTTATGACAGTGAGGGTTATTCTAACGCAACGCGGTGCCACAAGCTCGGTATCTTGAGACAATGATGATGGCCACACACTCACCGTTGCAGAGGAAGCCTCCGTATCGTTGACACTGGGACTTGTCAAACTGACAGAGGGGTCCCTCGTACTGGTCGGTGTTGTAACACACACACGTTCCACACAGGCAATCTCCTCGGCCAGAACACGGCTCCCCCACGCCAGGACCCAGACAGGAACTACCTGCGACCGGCGACGCACTGGTTGAGCAGTTACAGAACGGACCCAGCCTGGGGACACACACCACGGGGAGAAAGATGGCCTTTCATGATCATGTTCTGTCTTTCTTCTGTCCAAGTGTAATTGATTCCTAATTGGCATATATCACTCCTCAGCTCTCCAACATCATACTGTAACTGCTGTGTGGTGAGCGTTCTGCCGTGCATCACCCTAGGGTGCTATACATCAGCGGTGGCAGGAGTGAGTTTCCCACCTTATAATGTAAAGCGCTTCGAGCACTGGAAAAGCACTATCAATTATTATTATATCTTCCTGAGACCCAGCACCTTTTTTGCCCTCTCTCGTTCTCGGTCCGTATCTCTGAGGCCACACAAGCCACTGTATTAAGTCATGTTGACCCATTGAGAGGGCATTCTGGGCTTTTCAATGATATCACAGGTGTGGGGGGTGTGACCTTGACAACGTTAGCGCATTTTATGGAAATTTGAAAAGAAGTGTGTGTGTAATTACTAATTACAATTTTTGTGAGTTTGATATTGAAATTGTTTCCAGTAAGTGAATACCTCAGGAATAATCAAGTGAGTTGTCAGGACTGTGTACTTTTTTCCCACATTAAATAAGAGCTAAATAAAATCTTATCAAGAAATGTCCTCTGTAGTGGACACCCAGATGCTGCAACTATGTTTTTCACCTACTGAACCCATTCACTGTAATGTTCATTTATTCATATTTAAGTCTAAATGACCACTACAGAGGACACTTTTTCCACTTACAATAAAAGATTAACAATTTCTTGGTAACATGTTCCTTTCACCTCAAATACTTCTGTAAAAAATCGAAGCTATAAAAACAAAGAGAGTCGCACACTTACCGGTATGTATAACCTCCCAATAATTTAACAAATCTAACAAATTCCCCCCCCAAAGATGTCTAATTACTGGGAGGTTATACATACGGAGTGTGCGACTCTCTTTGTTTTTATAGCTTCGATGTTCTACATTACATAAGATCTCAGGAGGATATAGCATATGAGAGAGAAAGTACATTCAGTTCTGTTTGTCTCACCAGCCACCGTAGCACCGGCACCTCCCACAGACCAGGTCCCCGTGGCCTGTACACCGCACTGCATTTTCAGTGGCGGTCTTTAGGAAGCGAAGAGAGAAAGAAGACAGTTAGAAACCAAAACCTGTGTGTGTGTGTGTCTTTGTGCTCATATGTGTCTGTCTTCATACCTTCTCACAGTCGCAGGTTTTACAAAGCACTTCAGCGTTGATGTTTAGAGCTGTGCTGAAGGTGGTCGGTTTGACTCTCATCTTCCCCTTCTTGTCACCCTGCTCCAGACTACACACATGTTGCTCCCCAACCATCTCACTGGCCTTGACACGCACCTTAAACTTCCCCTGGAAAACACAGAATGGGTTAGTGTGTGTGAATGATTGATATGTACACAGTAGATGACTGACAGGGGGTGCTGTTTTGAAGCCACCGCGCCTCCATCTTGGCACCCACACCATTGTAAAAATATTTTGGAAGCTAAAGTAATGCATTTATTAATGTCTACATTTTTTTTTTCCATATTTATTCTATGAAAGACACCTAAATATACACTTTTGAATGATATTATATGAGCTAAACCCCCCAAAATAAAAGGAAAAATAAATTTAAAAAAATTCCTTAAAGTATAATATGTTGAAGGTTTTAATGTTGCTGTCCCCACTACAGCCAAAAATACTTAAATACATTTTGGTATTGAAACATTTCATTGAAATACTGTAGAATTACATTCATTCCTATGGAGGACTACTTCTTCTGGGGAGTATCAATATGGCTGACCAGTGACTGACTGAATTGGGACTGAATTGAGACTGATTTGTGTATCCCCTCAAGGTTAGTTGTACAAGACTGTGTGTGTATGTGTGTGTGTGTGTGTGTGTGTGTGTGTGTGTGTGTGTGTGTGTGTGTGTGTGTGTGTGTGTGTGTGTGTGTGTGTGTGTGTGTGTGTGTGTGTGTGTGTGTGTGTGTGTGCGTGCGTGCGTGCGTGCATGCGACATCTAAGTGTTTCTTACTATTTGTCCAGGCTTGACTTTGAAGGTTCCAGCCTGCGCAACACTGCCACTGTACGATAGGACCTGAGCTTCTATAGCTTTAGGCCTGTCCTCAGCACGGATACTGATCTTAGAACGGATATTCTGAGAGGACAGACAGAGAGCGTTATTAGGACATCTGGCAGTGCCTTACGTAATATCCCTTAGGGGATGCTTAAAGTACAATCTAATGGAATGAGTGTGTTCAATTTGCCACACCTGTAAAACAAGCCCATTCTTACCTCAAAGGCTTTCTCCAGGATATTGAGGATGTTAGCAGAATCTTCCTGTAGCAGACCCAACTCAGCGATGGGGAAATACTCATAAAGCTTCTACACAGGGAGAACCCGCAAAACATGAATAAGATATGTTTTATCTACAATGCTAAAGATGAGTTAACAGGTATTTCAGGCCCCCCAGAACAGACAGTGGCTAAACTCAGTGGCCAAACCCCCATTACAATAAGTATGATTGACTGGTGATGGTAAAAATAGGCATGATACTGTGTTTGTAGGGTTAGAGTAAGGTTCAGGGTTAGGGTCAGGGATAGTAAGTAGTAACTCTTCTAGTTCTTACCTGATAATAGGTAAAGGAGTGGTTTGTGATGGCGAAGATGGGGATAATGTTGTGTTTGCCGAGCAGGCGGACCAGGGTGGGCACAGAGGGGTAGTCCTGCCTGGTGTCCTCTGTGTATTTCCCCTCGGGGTCCAGGTGGCACTGCTCGTCGTTGCGTGGCATGATGCCCGCCAGCACGTTGGCACCGTCCGCCTCATAGTGGAAGGCCGACTCGGTGGAGAAGACCAGGAGGTGGGTGGCATGGCTACGCCAGCCGATCTTTTCCTGGAGGGGAGGAAGAGGAAAGAGACAGAAAGAAAGAGGGCGAGAGATACAGTTGGAAAAAAGGGGAGAAGGAGAAGAAAAGGGGTAAGGAGAGAGTTCTATACACGTGTAAGGAGGCTCTTAAAGAGTCACGCAGCGGTGCACTACAGTTAACCAATCAAACAGCAAGCTTCAACTAATTAAACATCCCAGACAGTACAGCAAAGATGGTCGCCTGTGTCCCCTAACCACAAAACATTGAATGGTAATATCCGTCTTAGTAAATCTAACTCTATAGTCCTACCCCGCAGACTGCAGCCTGCAGTATGGCGTCAAAGCCCCCCTCTGGAGCGTCCAGGTTCCCTGAGATCCTCTCCTTCTGCAGCTTCTCGGTGAAGGACCGCAGGTCAGAGGTCAGAGTGATCACATGACGGAACGAGAAGGGAGGGTCGCTGTTGGGCCAAGGCTTGGCAAGTCTGGTGAGAGGGAGGGATGGAGAGGAAGAGGAGGAAAGGGGAGGGAGAGGGGGTCGGGAGCAAAATAGATAGAAGGAAGGGCCATGAGTATGAGTAGTGTATAAATGCCGATATTTTCGTACCGTAGTAATGTTTACTTTTGGATCTATGTGTGTATCTGTATCTGTATGTGTGTCTGTGTAGAGAGGATCAAAATAGTTTTCAAGTTCTTACTTGGATGGTCTCATGTCTGTCTGGGGTTCCA
Organism: Salvelinus namaycush; assembly: GCF_016432855.1. Classification (NCBI taxonomy): domain Eukaryota; kingdom Metazoa; phylum Chordata; class Actinopteri; order Salmoniformes; family Salmonidae; genus Salvelinus; species Salvelinus namaycush. The sequence goes on along the minus strand of NC_052341.1, from coordinate 23,327,827 downwards.
CCACTTTGTCCACAAACTTGCCGAAACCGATGGTGTAATCATCAGACAGCTTACTTACCAACGCCGCTGTATGGGGAACAGAACATATCAGTACCACAGACTACTCCAGTACTACAACACTGAGGTCAATGGTGTAACAATCAGACTCATCGTTCACCTGGAACTTACCCAGCTCAGCACCCATTCTCTTGAGGTTGTCCAGATCGTCCTCCATGGAGTTGGAGAAGTCCATAAGAATGTAGAGGTCCAGAGGTCCTTTAGCTGGTTCAAACACCTCCATCTCTATCTCCCTCTCCTCCCCTGGCAGCAGAGTCATAGACATCTCCTGAGGAGCTACCTGGGACTGCTTCAACAGCATGTCGATCTGCTCGTTCTATAGCGGGAGGGAGGGAGGGGTGTGTCATATCATGTAAAAAACATGGGGGACAAAGAGAAGTGTCTCCAACCTCAGCAAAAAGCACACCTTGCTTGTGAGCACACCTTGCTTGTGAGCACACCTTGCTTGTGAGCACACCTTGCTTGTGAGCACACCTTGCTTGTAAGCACACCTTGCTTGTGAGCACACCTTGCTTGTGAGCACACCTTGCTTGTGAGCACACCTTGCTTGTGAGCACACCTTGCTTGTGAGCACACCTTGCTTGTGAGCACAACAGTCTAATGAAAACCTGTTAATTCATGCATCCATGTAGTAAGGATTAGTGTCATTATGATACTTACTCTCTCCATCGACATACTGCTTTTGGCTGTCACCGCGCTATTACAGCCGCGGTTTACGATGTTGTCATGAAGGTCGCAGCGGGGTCCATCAAAGATCTGTACGCAAACACAAACATGGGTCACACTAAATATTTGTGGCGGGTAAGCGGTGTCTGTGGGCAACTTGAGTAGTAGTTTCTTCTCACCTCATCTGGACAGTAGGCACAGCCCTTCCCTGACTGAATACATTCTGAACAGGTGCTAGCCCTCGTAGCCAGACAGTGATTCACTATTGGACAGAGAAGCATAGCAGGAATATCTGTGTTAACATTTAGCATCAGTAGAATTCCAATGAAAAATATGATTTGATTTTCAGTGAAGATGATTCAACCTATTGCCCAACTGCATAAACAAGACGGGGTCTATCGACATATTAAAATAGTCAAAGAAAGAGTCAATACTGTAGTAATACGAGACACACAGTAACAATCCCTTGATTCATGAAAATAATTCTCACCTTTTTCAGCGTAGCAACTGGCTGTGATGACAGCAAGAAGTACAACCCCCACCAAGAGATTTAATGTCCATCTCCCCATCTCCCACCTGCAACACACACACACACAGCTTATGACCTTTCAACTTTCCCCACGGGCTAGACTACACTGACCTGGTGAGGTAGGAGTACTGTAGGTTAAAGTTGCTACTTGACACTGATAGAAGGTCAGTTTTGCGTTTTCACTCCTTTGGAGAGGTTAAGGTGATCCTAGATATGTGCCGAAAGCAACTTCTACTTGGAGAGGTCAGGTAAGAGTATCATCAAGTTGACTCAAAGAGCCTCATCATTTAAAGAAAGTTTACTTTCAGCCTCCAGTATTGCCTCCTGTGTTGCATTATCTGCCTCCTGTATTGCATATTCCTCCAGTGACCTCAGTATCTGGTTATTCCTCTACAGAAATATTATGGTGTAACCCAAACCATCTGGCGCTGGTTGGCTCAGGTCTCTCTGTGGGCTTACCGCAGACCTTACACTTCTACAGAACAGAGAGACACTGTGAACCATCCACACATTCAGAGAAGGATCTGTGCTCAGCCTATCTGCCTGATCAACTAGGTCCAAAGAAATATCTCTACTGTCAAAAAACATCTACACTGAACACTCCTTAAAGGGAAAATACACTCAAAAACTATATTTGGTATTGTTTTCATTAGTCCACTACTGATACAGTCCAAAAATGTTTGACATGTCAGCAGTCAAGTTTTCAAGATATTGGACTTTCAAGAAGCAAAGTGTCCCTGTCCACTTCATAAAACATTTTTGGATTGTATAAACAGTGGACTAATGAAAAAAATACTAAAATATGGATTATCCCTTTAATAAGCAGATGTAACTTCGAACGAAAAAACATCCCTAACACATCAAACAGATGGAAACTAAAGGCAATTTCACCCTCTATCCAGACAGAGCCAGCTATATCCTGCCATACCCTGACTGCAGCACACAAATCCCTTTTATGTTATCCATATGCCAAACTAAAGACAGATCCTCCACAGCCAAACTTCAGACAGGCCAGAGGAGCGGGAGAATCAGCTTGTAAAAACGAGTTGGGGCACGCATGGTGAAATGAATTGCAACGGGGAAGCGCTGAAGTGTAACTGTGTGAGATATTTCAGGGGAATGTTCTTCCAGACAGCAAGAGAGACATTGTTTGATGTAAACGTTGTGTGAAAGGAGCTGTAGTCTTATGCAGTAGCAGATAGCAATCATAGACATGGGAAACCACACAGATCTTCTCCACAGGGAAACTTACAGTTGATGTGAATGCTGACAGAATGTGCTAGTAATTGAATCAGAGGAGAAAGAGGGTTTTATGATCAACCCCCCCCCCCCCCCCCCCCACTATTTTGACCATTGACTCACCGAACAGGAATTTCACCCCAAGGCGAGAAACTGACCCAGCCATCACAAAAACAGAGCAGAAAAACACAGGAACTGGCACTTACTGTAGCGTAGCACCTTATCGTGAACTTGAGCTGCCTACAGGTGTGTGTGTGCACGTGCGTGTGTGTGTGTGTGTGGGTTTCCGGTATTACCGGTCACATTTATCACTGACCAGGTTGAGTAGGCTATGAGAGAAAAACAGGACCAATGATATCTTCACTGTGAGAAGGAATGTAAGGTCCCTAAAGACTGTCTGTTAACTACTGTTAAACACAGCCATATCAAAGAAGAAGAATGTCTAAAGTTGAAGAGACTTTCTCACGGAGACAGTTAAAGTGCTAAGAGTTTGAGGGAAAAAAAACAATAAAGTTCTGTTTGAATTTACCTTGGTCGAAATGAAAAAATATGAGGGCCTCCCGAGTGGAATAGTGGTCTAAGGCACTGCATCACAGTGCTTGAGATGTCACTACAGAGCCAGGTTCAATCCCAGGCTGTGTCACAACCGGCTGTGACAGGGAGTCTCATAGGGCAGCACACAATTGGCCCAATGTCTTGAGGGCTTGGCTGGAGGGGGGGCTTTACTTGGCTCATTGCGCTCTAGTGACTCATTGTGGCGGGCCAGGTGCAGCCTGCAGGCTGACTTGGGTCGTCAGTTGAACTGTGTTTCCTCCGACACATTGGTGCGGGTGTTAAGGAGCACGGATTGGAGGACGCATGACTCGACCTTCGCCTCTCCTGAGCCCGTTGGAGAGTTGCAACGATGAGACAAGATTGAAAAAAGGGGGTTAAAAATGAACAAATATATGGACCCCAGAAAGTTGTGACTGTAACAGCTAATAGGTATCCAAATAAACAATAGTACCACTGGGTGAAAACTGGTTGAATCAATGTTGTTTCCATATAATTTCAACTAAAATATTTTATGTGATGACGTTGAATAAACATGGAAAATTGATTCGATTTGCAAAAAGTAATCAACGTCAGGGATTTCAACTTTGAACCTAAATCCAATGATATGTTGAAATGTTTTGTTGATTTCATGTTAGTTGACAATTCAACCAAATGTAAATAAAAACTATACGTTAAAATGACATCTGTGCCCAGTGGGAGATGTACAAAAAGACAGATTCAGAATGTAAAGACCGAAAGAGAGAGAAAGACAGGGAAAAAGTACCAAAAAAGACATGAATCATTGCTAGCTCAGTAGTTATTGTTTTAAATAACATGCCCGGCGGCCAGGTGAACATTCCAACAAAGGGAGGGGACCTAAACCGTTATGACATCCTTAGGGCGCGTCACGCCGGTCAGTGACAGGGAGCACAGCTAGGGCCTTACATGATACAGCTAGGTAAATCAACCCTCAACTACACACCTGGAGCACTCAGTCAGCCCCGTATAAACACAGTTACTAAATTACCACACCATCAATCCATCTAAGCCAGGTAAATACATCTGACCACGTAAATACATGTAGGAACAGCTCTCTGAGAGTGCAAGAGTGGAAAGACGTCCAGGACCTTTTCTCAGTCTGTGGTTTTTCATTCTGCTGCAATCAGAACGAGAGTCCCTTGTGGTCTGCACTGTCACAATGCACACTGTAATTTCCCTGTAAATCTAGTTGGGTCTATGTGACCAGAAAGGGAGCGGTACTCAAGAGTAGTTGGTGGGAAAAAAACATATTCTGCAAGAAGAAGAAGGTTGTTAGGCAACAACGTTTCTTACAAACTATTCACAAATATGGTTGGATTGCAATAAAATACATGAAATTGTGTCCTTTTGAATCAGCATAGGGTTTGAATTTATAAATCCTTATCTCGAAGGGCAGGTGGACACCTGCAAAAAGAGCCTCTATTGTGAGTTCATTTCATCTGCAAAACTGAATTCTTATTACATAACTGTCTTCACTTGTGTCACATTTTGGTCTAAATATGGTTAATTATAGAGGAATGACATGCAGAACAATATCAGAGGGACAACAACAAAGCACCTTGAACGAAGTACAGCTACAGACTCCAACTCTAACTTACTTTAGTGATCCTTGATTTGAGTAGCATACACTCTAATAAAAACACAGGTCGTAGACATTGTAAAGTGATATGCTTTAACTATCTTATAATGCACAGTCCTCTGCATGCTTGCTGCCTCGTGGCCAGGACTTCCATGCCCCCCAAAAATATTTCTATAGGACTCTAATAAGGATAAATCAAAAAATAAATATAATAAAAACGACTTTTGTAATACTCAAGTAGATAACTATAAGTAGTGGTAGATCAGTCAAAACAATGGGCGCAATTATTTGAGTTTATACCATTGTTAAAGAGATTACTGATCAAACATACCTCTCTTATGGCTGCCTTGCCCAATCCAAGTCCAAAAGTCTGACAAAAAAAATAAGGAAAAGCTTAATCCCCTTTTCTTTAACTCCCCACTCTTCTGTAAAGTTAGTATCCACCTGCGTCTGGGGGGAAAAAACCTCCTTTATGAGCCTTCAAGTCCAAGTTCCACGTTCCAGGAATCTCTAATGCTAGTGCACAGGGGAGAAACACACTTCTACTTTCCCCCTCTCTCTCTCTCTTTCTTTCTTCCTTCCTTCCTTCTCTGCTCCGTCAAATATTGACTCCTATCCCCTTGAACCTGGAGGCGAGGCGCCCGTGTGTGCGCGTGAGTGTCACAGTCTTGAAATGAGAGAGAGACAAGGGAGAGTGAGAGCCACCGAGTGTGTTTGTGTGAGCATGTGAGTGTAAAAATATGTGTGCTGAGATTTGATCCCTCCTCTAACTTTCACCCACTCACACTCTCTCCCTGTCTCAAGCTCAGGTAAGTAGCTAACAGTATAGATAACTCCCTTCCTCTCCCCCTATATGTCACCTGGCGTTTTTACTTTCAAAGCTCCACACCTCTAAATGTGTCAGGCCCCCCTCCCTGCTACATTCCTTCCAGACTGGGCTCACCTGTGTGGGCTTGAGCCTGGCGAAGCTGGCCCCTCCCTCTGTGGCCCAATCTCATGGGAGTGGCAGAGAACAGAACACTGTCTGGAGGTTACGGGAAACAGTCACAGTCAAAAGTACACAAAGAGCTGAAGTGCAGTACTGGACTTGCACATACCTCTGTGTGTGTGTGTGTGTGTGTACAGAGATTTTCTTTCTCTCGCAAATATACAAACAAACTCACTTTAATTAGTGACATGATATCACACAGCGCAAGAACATTTATTGAACTTGAAACACACACACACACACACACACACACACACACACACACACACACACACACACACACACACACACACACACACACACACACACACACACACACACACACACACACACACTTCTAAACTGTGCGTGCAGCTGGAGTAAATGAGGTGGAAAAGCGGGCAGTGCAGTAATGTGCATTCCTGGGCACAGAGAACAGAGAGAAGAGGGGGAGCAGAGGGCACCAGACCCAGTCACCATGCCCACCTGGCACACTGCCCTCTCTCTGGGGCTAACCTCTGACTGTGTGTGTGTTTGTGTGTGTCTGTTAAAGAAGAGTTGCATGCACCTTCATGCACTGTGAAATATAGTATATGTACATATGACCACATTATAGTATTTTTCTGCCACCAGCTCTATTGAAAGAGTTAAAGACATGAACTCTGTGCTGTATCTGTTACTGTTCACCTTGGAGGGGAAATGAGCTCTGCCCCGACCAGACCACAGACCACAGACCACAGACCAGCTGTTACAGGTTACACAGCTCCTGTGGCTAGACCTGCTCTTACTGGAGAAACCACTGTCCAGTGTCCACACACAGCCCATGAGACGTAGATCAAAACAAAGACAGTAGATCTACGGGGTCTTAAGACTCAGGAGACCAAGACTCTCTGATCCACAGAGGACTGAAAACACATCAAACAGGCTTATTCAGCAATTAGAGAGAACAGGCACTGCATCTCATAGAGTACTCAGACTCCTGTCTGGCACACTATGACTCATAGGTGATAAAACAGCCTTTTCCACCACAATGGACTGTTTGGAAACGACATCATTAAAACAGAACACAGCCGTGCTCATATAAACAAAGTTTGGGTTTAACAATGGTTTAGTCCTCTCCAGAGGAATAGAAATGTTGCAAAACACCACTCCCTTCTTCCCTCCCTCTCTCCTCGGTTTTTGGCAATGTTGCCAATACAAACATCACTTTGCCTTAGTTTTTGATTGAGGGAGATATAGGGGGTTGCTTTCCTATAACTTTTAATTGTAGGAGAGGAGGGTGTTCTTAATCTTGAACAATGCTTCAATATTACCGGTAAGACATTCATATGAAAAGGTTTACTACAGTCCAGTAAACATGTGTAAGTACTTATTGTGCATCTTATTGCAGTATACCGGTTACTTTCAGGTGTTGTACAAACCATCTTGACATGAATATTAGACCAGCTATCACAATGCTCTGACACATACATAGAAACTTCAAAGGAGACCTACTGGATGCCTGCAGGAAAGCCAGCCCATGGCAGGCTAATGTGGCGGTAACAGGGAACTTGATAAAAGGATGTTGGTTTTGTGACACACCCTTACACTATTCTCAGATAGGGCATAGCTGCCAGGCAACCCAGTAACCTCTAACCTCTGAGAGTTTTTTTAAACAACTTTATAAAAGCTTGATATTGAATGCCCAATAAACAACATATAATAGTAATACAAGTTGTAATATATAGGCCTACTAGACTAATTGTATGCCAGATTTCTCAGAGAGGTGTCTAACAAACACGCATGTGCTTTAAAGCTGCTTCTAAACGTTATGCGACATCCGGATTCTGACTGTGCCATGTTTGTTGAAATGACCGCTGCGGGTGGCACTCCCAATGCCAAACATTTAGACATGCTAAAAGCACACTGGAAGAAAGAAAAAAAGAAAAATGTATCTACCCCAATGTCGGGGGCGATGACATTCTGTAAATAAATATTTGACACTTCAGTAGCATAACTGTAGCCTAGTGGGCCCTTCGTTGTCGAAAAGTAGGTGCTTTTTGAATAGTGCAAATTGATAATAGAATTTAACATAAACAAACACAGATTTGAACAGATACTCACATTTGTTCCACTCTAAAAATGTTAGGCTGCACAACTTAGTTTGTTACCGATAAACACAACTTGTTCGTTACCGATGGCAGGTGGTATTGGCGCCTACGGGATACGCGTGAATCATGATATTGACAGTCTTCAATGACACTTAGCCTACCATAGCCTATTTTACACTTATCCAGTCAAAATGTCATTGCGTACAAAATGTCCAAGTTTAGAGCTTTTTTGGGAGTCCCCAATACTGTCCCCAACTCCAACTCTCGCGCTCTGTGAAACCCACTGTCTAGTGCCAACCTCGGATTTCCATGACAAAGGCGCCCGTTCTTAGATCATTGCACTTGCTCAATAGTCTTTGTGTGGAACTTTGCCAATGCGACATTTGGCCTGTTTCTCGGAGGAGTGGAACACCCATTCTTGAAGCTATAGGCCTAGGCTAAATAAGTGCTTGGTGTTTCAGTGCATTTTGTCCAAACATGGACTGAAAATCTCTTAGACCAGTAGCTAGCCTGTTGTTATGTAGGATATTTAGCTTTAAAAAAGGCTGTCTTACCCACAAAATTTGGCGTGGATAATGTTTTAGACAATCCGACTTCTTATTCACTGAATACATTGTGAGTCAACCCTGTGTCAGTGCACCGGATGAAAGGTCTTATTTTTCAGGCAATGTTAAGGCCGGGTCAGCACTTAGCTGTACATTGGGTGTGTCTCGTGACTCACCTGTGTGCAGAAACACGCACACACACAGTTCCAAGGACTGGCCCAGCTCAGCCAAAAGTGTGTGTGTGTGCGCGCAGTTCCAAGGACAGGCCCAGCTCAGCCAAAAGTGTGTGTGGGTGCGTGCGTGGTACAGACGTATCTCAGCACACTGCCAACAACAGAGGGTAGGAGGGAGGGAGAGAGGTGAAGTAAGACAGAAAGAGACCCCCCCCCCCCACAAATAACAATACTGATAACAGAGAGGGGAGATTGAGAGGGGGTGAGACAGAGAAAAGTAGTAGAAATAGTTTTTGCACAAGCAGAATAAAGTTTAATGACATATTGAAACTCATACTGTTTCGATTTACTTCTGTTCCTAGTTCTCCAGACTCCACTCTCATCTGGTTTTAGTGTTCAGGAGTATCTTGGGAAGCCGAGCTGGTGATGGGATGCGAACCAGGAGTGCTTGCCAGTGGCTCTGAACAACGTCTGTCATGACAGACATCTTCAATATTCATAGCTGACATTCCTGATAGACATATTCATATCTGGGCAGTGGGCCCTATAGCCTGACAAGCTGAAAGAGCTGAAAAACACAGGAACCTCAGTCAATATAGACGGGTGGGTTGTTTAGCAACAAGAACAATGCTTGAGCAACAATGGAGCAAAACGGGTGTTGGCATAGAATCAAAGGACTGTTACATTTGCACAAGGAGCACTTGATCTCTCTCAAATACATCATTAAAGTTGTTGGTTAGCTAGCTATCGATTCTTTTGCCATATTAGCATAGACATGACAAGAGTCAAAACAAGACATGGTATCAATAACAAGATACAATGAGACACTTAGGATTCCCCACATGGTAGCTTCTTTTCATTGTTGCTAGCTATCTGACCATAACACAACACATGGACTTCTGCCCCATCACAGGAACACATTGTTGACATCACATTGTCAGCTAACCCAGCTATTCACTTAAATGTTTGTTCATTTGCAATGTCTCAAGATTAGTCTGAAATGCCATGACAGGGAACCTTGGATGTGTCTTAGTTCTCTTTCATGGCTTCCTTTGTTACCACCATATTGGCTTTCACTCAAAACTCCCCTTGCTGAGTACAGGCCTCTGTACTCATCAAGAGACAAACCAGCCACATGTGACATCCTCAATACACTTAGAAAGGATATGGCACAGAGGATAAAGCAACAACAACAAAAATCCCATGACTGAAATTTGAGTCAATCTCAGATTGATTGTCTGGGATCAAGTTAACCTCCCCTTTCATGTAAGAAAGTCATGACCATCATGCTTTTAAGAAAAATTGCAAGTTTGTCCATTTCCAGTCCCCTGGCTTTGGGGGTCCGGGATCCTCCCTGGAATAATTTGTATGTACATAGACTGAGAAGCCCAGTTCTGGTGACCTTTCAAAAGGACCTTCTACTCCAAAATGAATGAAAATAAAATGATGCTGACACCATCTAAAATATAATTTCCACCTGCAGAAATGGGCCCAACAACATATTGGTAAAAATGATGATAAAATGATTTTAAAATATTGGACAAAGCATATAGCCTATGCATGGTCTATATTATCAGATGTGCTATTATCAATAAGCATTATCACCTGTAGCCCAACCGATGAAGCATAGTGGCTATACAATGTAAATAGGCTGAAGCATGGGGTTTTTCCATCTGCATCTACCCCATTGGACACAACATCCTGATTGTTATTATTAATTATTATTATTTAATTATACATTATTATTATTCAGTTTCTATGACAAGGTATGTCATTGCCCTTTTAAGACGGCATTGCCCCTTTAAGAGCTCTGTTGTAGTGATTGATGGGAAGTTCGGCTCTTTTTACTCACTCTGATCTTTTCGACTCGTACAGTCAAAAGAAGAAAAAAAATCGATTTATTTCGTTTATTAGAGTCAGTAATGCCCAGAGCACGCAGGACCCACTACCGACGAACTGAAAACTCGAAAGAGTCATGCCTCTACGAGCCTCCCGTTCATATGTAGTTCAAGCATAGGTGGCTTATTGGAGCTGTCATTTGTGATTGATTTATTAACGTGTGCTTTAAACAGTGTACATTTGTTGATTGCTAGGCATACAAATTAGATTATTTCTTGATACATTTGAAACGAAGTCTAGCTGTGGCTGCTACAGGACTAGAGTGTGAACGACTCTTGGCGGAGTGCATTGCTTGATTGCTGTGAGAGTGATACACGATTCGTTTTCGAGTTGGAGTTTGTGGAGCAGAGGCTGTGTATGTTTTGGTTCTACAAAGTTGTCCATCATAACATTAAATAATCAATTGCACAATGCGATAAATGATCAGTTCTTAAGGTATTTTTATTCTCTACCGTCATGATCTATTTTCCTGCGCGCATATGTAAAACGGTGGTCGGAGCACGTCTCTGGAGCGTGTATTAATCCTGCTATAAAACACATTGCGGCCAGCACTCGCACGTCAAACGTATGAACGAGTCACTCAGAAAAACGAATCATGACTCTCAAATCAGTAAAAAGAGTCGTTAAAAAATAACGAATCGTTCGCGAACTGCACATCACTACTCTGTTGCGCAGTTGCGCCTAAACCAGTGGTTCCCAAGCAAGGGTACTGGGACCTCTGGGGGTAGGCCTACTTGGTCTATCCACAGGGTACTTGAGAAGACCATAGGTCTACTGGTAAAATGCACGAGGGGGTACTTCAGGGGTAGGCCTACTCCAGGCAGAGCAGAATTCAGTTGTTGGTAAACTAACCGAAAAAGGTTGGGAACCACTGACCTAAACCATGCTTGAAACTCCGGTTCTAAAACTGCATTTGTAAAACGATGCCACATGCGCAATTGAAGGATTATATAAATACACGTGGTGGCAATGTGAAACTTGGATCCCCCGATTTTTTAAACAAAGGCCATAAATACTATCAAAATACATTTGCCAAAGCTGTTTTTAAAAGTGTTTTCCCGCGATTTAATTAAGAACGGTTGTGCATCGAATGCTTGTCTGAATACATATTTCCTTCCTATGGCTCTCGAAACTTGAATTCGCCTCGAGAGGATTATCCCTGTTAAATATGTGATCACATATCTTGGTATTAAAGTTAGTAAAGATCAGAAAGAACAGGCCAACTTAAATTTCTCTCCTATTGTAGAGGAAATTGGAAAGAGATTTAACTCCTGGTTATTAAGAGATCTTTCTTTATCTGGACTTTTATCAAAATCTTAAGGTCTGTCCAGATTAGTTTATACCTTCCTTGCCTTGGATGTTCCTCTGTCAGTAACTAAAATGGTTGATACTAAATTATTTAACTTCATATGGAGGAATAAACCTCATTATTTTAGAAAAGCGGTAATATGTAGCACCCAAGGTGAGGGAGGGTTGAATGCTCTGGATTTTAAAACCTCTAATATGATATTTAAGATTAAATGGAAACAAAACTATGTAAGAAATAAGGATTGCATCTGGAATGTCATCCCTAATTTAATATTCCAACAGATTGGTGGTCTAGAATTCTTACTCAAATGTAACGTTGATTTGGGTAAAATCCCTATTAAGCTTGCAAACTTTCATAAACAAGTACTTCTAACTTGGAACCTCATGTACAAACACAATTTTTCCCCTCATAGGTATACACTCTGGAATAATAAAGACATAAAATACAAAAACAAGTCTTTGTTTGGGTTAAACAATTATTGAATAATGATGGACAACTATATGATTATCCAGAATTTATTAGAACACACAATGTTACATTCACTCCTGAGGAGTATCAAATGGTTGTTAGAGCTGTCCCTGAAGGTGCTATTCTTCTTTTAGGAGAATATAACAATACTCCAAGTGCAACTGTTGAGGATTTTGTAGCCTCAATACAATTAGAAGGAATTTACATTTTAAACTCTAAATGTAATAACATGTATATAAGGAAACTATGTCAATATGTTACTATTCCCTCTGCTAAAATATACTGGAATGCAGCCCTAGGACAAGTGAATTGGAATGCAACCCTAGGACAAGTAAACTGGAATGCAGCCCTAGGACAAGTGAACTGGAATGCAGCCCTAGGACAAGTGAACTGGAATGCAGCCCTAGGACAAGTGAACTGGAATGGAGCCCTAGGACAAGTGAACTGGAATGCAGCCGTAGGACAAGTGAACTGGAACAAAGTTTCATTGTTGTCTGGTAAATATTATTTATCTAATAAGGTGAAAGAAGTATCATACAAACTCATTCATAGAATCTACCCTGTAAAGACCTTTATTATACACCGATTTAAAATAGCTTTTGATAACAACTGTGTATTTTGTGGTTGTGACCCAGAAACTCTTGACCATTTATTTTGGGACTGTTCTTATGTTAGAAGATTCTGGAGTTAGAAGATTATATTTTAAAAGAAGCAACTATTAATGTTAATTTGAAAGACTCTGATATTATGTTTTATTTTGATCCAAATGATATGGACCCTGATTTAACTTTCATTGTTCATTTGTTTATCTTTCATGGAAGATTCTTTATCCATAAAATGAGGTGGGCAGAGAACAAACCCCTCTTCACATTATTTAAGATAGAATTGAAATATTATTTTGAAATGATCAGTAAATGTAAAAACAAAAAAGCAATACGCACCATAAAAGTATTTAACAAATTGAAAATGAAACTTGATATGTAATACCCCTGTCTGTTAGGTTTATGTGCTCTTGTTTGTATATTTCTGTTTTTTGCATTTGTTGTGTTCATAATAAAAAATTAAAATAAAACTTAAAATAAAAAAGGAATATTATCTCGCATAGAACACATGAAAACAAGCCAACTAGGTAAATATGTCAACTATTATAACTACGGAGTTGTCGGATTTTGTTTTAATAACATTACACGTCAAAAATATTAGCAAATAGTACTTGGCCTATCCATTGGGTACTGGAGAAGACCCATGAGATCATAGGTCTACTGGTAAAATGCACGAGGGGGTACTTCAGGGGTAGGCCTACTCCAGGCAGAGCAAAATTCAGTTGGTGGTAAACTAACCGAAAAAGGTTGGGAACCACTGGCCTAAACCATGCTTGAAACTCCGGTTGTAAAACTGCATTTGTAAAACGATGCCACATGCGCAATTGAAGGATTATATAAATAAGTGATAAAGTATATAGGCTTTCAATTACTGTGCCAAGAGCTACAGTAGGCTATACTGCTGTCTGAGTTGAGCGCCGCTGTGGTGCTCATTATATACTATTTGATTCCCTTCATCTAAATATTGGAGTGTCATCAACAATCATGCATGTCAATTCAGTGCACGCAGCTCAACAGAGAAAATAAACTCAGCAAAAAAAGAAACGTCCCTTTTTCAGGACCCTGTCGTTCAAAGATAATTCATAAAAATCCAAATAACTTCACAGATCTTCATTGTAAAGGGTTTAAACACTGTTTCCCATGCTTGTTCAATGAACCATAAACAATTAATGAACATGCACCTGTGGAACGGTCGTTAAGACACGAACAGCTTACAGACGGTAGGCAATTAAGGTCATAGTTATGAAAACTTAGGACACTAAAGAGGCCTTTCTACTGACTCTGAAAAACACAAAAAGAAAGATGTCCAGGGTCCCTGCTCATCTGCGTGAACATGCCTTAGGCAAGCTGCAAGGAGGCATGAGGACTGCAGATGTGGCCAGGGCAATAAATTGCCATGTCCATACTGTTAGACGCCTAAGACAGCGATCCAGCGAGACAGGACAGACAGCTGATCATTATCGCAGTGGCAGATCACGTGTAACAACACCTGCACAGGATTGGTACATCCGAACATCCCACCTGCGGGACAGGTACAGGATGGCAACAACAACTGCCCGAGTTACACCAGGAACGCACAATCTCTCCATCAGTGCTCAGACTGTCCGCAATAGGCTGAGAGAGGCTGGACTGAGTGCTTGTAGGCCTGTTGTAAGACAGGTCCTCAACAGACATCACCGGAAACAACGTCGCCTATTGGCACAAACCCACCGTCGCTGGACCAAACAGGACTGGCAAAAAGTGCTCTTCGCTGACGAGTCACGGTTTTGTCTCACCAGGGGTGATGGTCGGATTCACGTTTATCGTCGAAGGAATGAGCGTTACACCGAGGCCTGTACTCTGGAGCGGGATTGATTTGAAGGTGGAGGGTCCGTCATGGTCTGGGGCGGTGTGTCACAGCATCATCGGACTGAGTCTGTTGTCATTGCAGGCAATCTCACCGCTGTGCGTTACACGGAAGACATCCTCCTCCCTCATGTGGTACCCTTCCTGCAGGCTCATCCTGACATGGCCCTCCAGCATGACAATGCCACCAGCCATATTACTCTTTCTGTGCGTGATTTCCTGCAAGACAGGAATGTCAGTGTTCTGCCATGGCCAGCGAAGAGCTAGGATATCAATCCCATTGAGCACGTCTGGGACCTGTTGGATCAGAGGGTGAGGGCTAGGGCCATTCCCCCCAGAAATGTCCGGGAACTTGCAGGTGCCTTGGTGGAAGAGTGGGGTAACATCTCACAGCAAGAACTGGCAAATCTGGTGCAGTCCATGAGGAGGAGATGCACTGCAGTACTTAATGCAGCTGGTGGCCACACCAGATACTGACTGTTACTTTTGATTTTGACCCCCCCTTGTTTAGGGACACTATTAAATTTCTGTTAGTCACATGTCTGAGGAACTTGTTCAGTTTATGTCCCAGTTGTTGAGTCTTATGTTCATACAAATATTTACACATGTTAAGTTTGCTGAAAATAAACGCAGTTGACAGTGAGAGGACGTTTCATTTTTTGCTGAGTTTACAATATTTGAGAATACATTTATTTGGGAATATTTTTCGTGAACAGACATGTTTCTAGACATGCTTCTGTCTGTTTAAGGCTGTCATCTCCAAACCAGCCCCCCCCCCCCCCCAAGGAGATTTTTATTGCGGATCTACAGATCTCAAAAACGACCTCTCCAAAAACCATATGACAGGTATCCTTCGCAGTTACGAAGAACTTTAACCCCTGGGATATGGTTAAGGTTGACAAGCACTCAAATCTATTGGTGATATGGGGATCTGTTGAGTGTAAGCTGATCTAACTGACTTACTCTAGTAAACGACTCCGATTCTGAACTTTGACCTCCAGCTGTGCTTCAGAAGACTGCGGGGTGGGGCGGTGTGTTATCGTTCCTGCTGGATGGAATTAAAGTCCGATAAAGAGAGGGATAAAAGAAAAGGAAGAGGTGATGGATGGATGTAAATCACAAACGCACCTGGCCACATAAATACCCAAAGTGCTCAGAAATAGATGGAAGGAATGAGGAGGAGAGAGAGAACGTGTGTAGTGGATAGAAAAGAGACAGAAGGGGAGAAATTAAAGAGAGAGGAGAGCGAATGAAAGAGAGACAGCGAGGCAGAAATTCCTCTGGCCAGATTCAGGCCAGTGGCTGCAGTCAATAGATCTGGGACACAATAACACAACCATTCCTTAATTTCCTGGACAGAACATTCAAAGCTTTATCCAGAGAACAGCATGAAAATAATTGTATGATCAAATACTACTTTCATCTTATGTATAAAATACAGTTTATGTTGAACCCAAGACAACCGTACAAGAATGGACACACACTCCAATTGAAAAGGCAGTATGACGTTTGTTTTATTTACCATCCTATCATCATCAGCAGCGATATATGTACATTTGTAAAAAATATTCCCGCTAAGCTCTTTGAATAGGCCATTGAAAATGAGACAGGAAACGTTGATACCAATGTCCATAGACTGTCCAGTAGATGGTCAAAAACACAGAACATAGGAAATAGCACAAATATACACTGTGGGTAGAAAGGACATAATGTTGTAGAGCCCAAAACTAATAGTAATATATACTGTACCATAACAGATGGGTTGATACTGTAAGAAACCATTTTACAGGAGGATGGAATAAAGAAACTAACTCAAGTTTCAGTCAAGAGGCTTATGCCATAACTAGGCTACTTTCTAGGTAGGGTGGTTTCCCAATGGATAGTCTTTAGCTAACATCAAAACACTGTTTCTTGTCGACAGAAAAAAAAAACAGATCAATGCATAACTTCAACAGGGTGCTGACTGGAGAGCTGGATGAAAAAGGAACCTTATGTTGATATCAATGCAGAAATGACAAAAAAAATTGTCTTATTGAATCTCAAGTCAGGCTTGAGTCCTTTGACCATATGTTGTAGATCCAATCCCAGAGACCGACGGCAGTAGAGATGCAGAGGTTTTGTACAGCCAGAAAGGATGAGTACAGAAATGTTCATGTGACATCCATATTGTCTGAAGACATTCTTTCACTCTCCCTCTTTTTGCATTTAGTAATACAGCCACACAGCTCAATGCACACACACACACACATTCATCCATCCATTCAAAACACACATACTTCCTCTCCCCATGCCGGTTCACTGCTTGGCTTTCTTCTGGATGGTGCCAACGGCGGAGATGACGGTGGTCTTGGTTCCGCTGGCGGTGGTTGTCACGGAGACCACCCCTGGCAGGGTTGCCGTGGTAGTGAGCAGTGCGGGCTGGGCCAGGGTCACGGGCACTGCAGAGTCCCACTTACTCTTCCTCTTCTGAGCCTCTGCTGGGGGTGGAGAGGCGGGAGAGAGAGAAAGTGAACGGGAGAGAAAGGGAACCAGATATACTCTATAATCTTAACCTTTTTCTCTTTCAGGAAGGTCACAACCTAAAATCAGTCAGGGATGATAATGTTTCTATGGAGTGTGGGGGCTCATCTCTCTGCCAGTGACAGTAGAAGAGGTGTTGGTGGTGATAGCTGTCTAGGGGTTGGAGCTAGGGGTTGATTTGGAACACAGTTGTGTGTGTTGTGAGTGTACCTGTAGCTGTGGTAGTAGCTGTATTGGTGGTGGGAACTGCTGCATTGGTGGGGATTGTCCCCTTCTTAGTGCCTGTCACAAACTCAATCTAGGAGAGGAGAGAGGAGACAACATACTTCACCATACTCGTGCTGCAGAAGGCTGAGCGGAGCCGGGCTGGGTTGTGCTGACATTGTGTTGTGATGAGCCTTAATCTCTTGGCAGGACACTTCTCTGGAAGTGTGTGGAGAAAATAAACTAGAGGCTGCTGGTGGCAACATGCCCCTGACACACAGACTGATAAAAGAGAACGGCCCGGTCTGTGATTTGTAAAACAGTAAAGGAGAGGAGTAAACGTACGCACAGGGTTGGCAAAGCTATTTTCTCTGAACAGGTACACTACATAACCAAAAGTATGTGGACACCCCTTCAAATGAGTGGTTTCGGCTATTCCAGGCACACCCATTGCTGACAGGTAAAATAAATAAATCGAGCACACCGCCATGCAATCTCCATAGACAAACATTGGCAGGAGAATGGCCTGTACTGAAGAGCTCAGTGACTTAACGTGGCACCGTCATAGGATGCCACCTTTCCAACAAGTCAGTTCATCAAATTTCTGTCCCGCTAGAACTGCCGCGGTCAACTGTAAGTGCTGATATTGTGAAGTGGAAATGTCAAAGAGCAACAACGGCTCAGCCGCAAAGTGGTAGGCCACACAAGCTCACAGAATGGGACTGCCGAGTGCTGAAGCACGCAGCGCCTAAAAAATAGTCAGTCCTCAGTTACAACACTCACTACCAAGTTCCAAACGGCCTCTGGAAGCAACGTCAGCACAATAACTGTTCATCAGGAGCTTCATGAAATAGGGTTCCATGGCCGTGGAGCTGCACACAAGCCTAAGCTCACCATGCGCGATGCCAAGCATCGGCTGGAGTGTTGTTTAGCTTGCCACTATTGGTCTCTGAAACATTGGAAATGCGTTTTCTGGAGTGATGAATCACGTTTCACCATCTGGCAGTCCGACGGATGAATCTGGGTTTGGCGGATGCCAGGAGAACGCTACCTGCCCGAATGCATAGTGCCAACTGTAGAGTTTGGTGGAGGAGGAACAATGGTCTGGGGCTGTTTTTCATGGTTCGGGATAAGCCCCTTAGTTCCAGTGAATGGAAATCTTAACAGTACAGCATACCATTCTAGACGATTCTGTGCTTCCAACTTTGTGGCAACACTTTGGGGAAGGCCATTTCCTGTTTCAGCAGAAATGTACATACAGAAATGTTTTGTTGAGATCGGTGTAGAAGAACTTGACTGGCCTGCACAGAGCCCTGACCTCAACCCCATCGAATACATTTCAGATTGAATTTTAACGCCGACTGCGAGCCAGGCCTTAACGCCCAACCTCAGTGCCCGACCTCACAAATGCTCGTGGCTGAATGATAGCAAGTCCTCGCAGCAATGTTCCAAAATCTAGTGGAAAGACTTCCCAAAAGAGCGGAGGCTGTTGTAGCAGCAAAGGGGGGACCAACTCCATATTAATGCCCATGATTTTGGAATGAGATGTTCAACGTGGATGTCCACATACCTTTGGCCACGTAGTGAATATGTTTTTAACAGAGGTTGGGGATGGGGTTAAGAGGAGAGCAGGCATGGTTTTGTTTTGTGTGTGTGTGTGGGGGGGGGTGAAAACGTGTGTATTGGAATTCAGGTTACCTCAGGTCCCCTCTTCAAGTCAATAAAAGCGCCCGTGTCCCTCACCTTCGTCCTGTCCTTCTTGGCTTTCTCCAGTTTATCCATCTCTACCTTCTGAGCTTTGGCTGCAGGGAGGCAATGAAAACAGTTCAGCTGATAGGACTACCACACTGGCAAGCACATACAGCCACAAACAAGCACATATGCCTGTCCTCACACATACACACCAATGACTTCCTTACCCAGTGCCTCATAGTAAGAGTCCTCTGACCAGCCGTGAGGATCAAACATGTCTTTAGGGTAGTTGGTTCCCAGTTCATCAATGCCACAGAACTGAATGAGTTTCTCATAGATACTGCAAAGACACACATAGACATGTCAACAAAAGTATCTGGAAAAGCATCCCACGTATCGCCGACGTGTTCATAACTCTGTGTGTGTGTGGCATGAATTAGTGCGTGTGTGTGTGTATATGTGTGTGTACCTGGGATTCCTGAACTCTTTCTTCTTCTGAATGTGGTTGTTTGTGTCAAAGTCTCCATGTAGATTCTTTTCATACAGCTTCTGGATCTTCTCCTGTTGACAGAAAACCAACATATCTGATCAGTAGAACATAAGAGTCAAGTCCCCACTAGTATAGTTTTTACGACAAGCACTTTGTTCGTCTGTTGTGATGTGTATGTATCACAAGCCTAGATATTTCAGTGAAGCCAGGTGCAGTTGTCCATAACTGGAATTGAAATTGCGACCTTTGGCCTCCAAACCTACCAGTGTATGAACAGCACAGAATGACTGGTCAATTGGTAGAGAGGCGTAACATGTCAGCTTAGCCCCTACAGTGTGTTAATCAATGCGAAACAAGGCAGCTGAACTTGGCAAAGGCTGAAGCCAGGGTCTTTACTCCAGCCTTGATCCATTCAGAACCAGTCAAACGTTTGGACACACCTACTCACTCCATGGTTCTTCTTTATTTTTTACTATTTTCTACAATGTAGAATAATAGTGAAGACATCAAAACTATGAAATAACACATATGGAATCATTCAGTAACCAAGAAAGTGTTAAACAATCAAAATATATTTTAGATTATTCAAAGTAGCCACCCTTTGCCTTGATGACAGCTTTGTACACTCTTGGCATTCTGGTGTACAGAAGATAGCCCTATTTGGTAAAAGACCAAGTCCATATTATGGCAAGAAAAGCTCAAATAAGTAAAAAGAAAAAGCAGTCCATCATTACTTTAAGACAGGAAGGTCAGTCAATCCAGAAAATGTCAAGAACTTTGAATGTTTCTTCAAGTGCAGTCACAAAAAACATAAAGCGCTATGATGAAACTGGCTCTCATGAGGACCGCCACAGGAAAGGACTGAGTTAACTTTGCTGCAGAGGATGAGTACATTAGAGTTACCAGACTCAGATTGCAGCCCAAATGAGTTCAAGTAACAGACATCTCAATACAACTGTGCAGAGGAGACTGTGTGAATCAGGCCTTCATGGTCGAATTGCTGCAAAGAAACCACTACCAAAGGACACCAATAATAAGAAGAGACTTGCTTGGGCCAAGAAACACGAGCAATGGACATTAGACCGGTGGAAATCTGTCCTTTGGTCTGATGAGTCCAAATTTGAGATTTTTGGTTACAACCGCCGTGTCTTTGTGAGACGCAGAGTAGGTGAACGGATGGCTCCCACCGTGACGCATGGAGAAGGTGTGATGGTGCTTTGCTGGGGACACTGTCAGTGATTTATTTAGAATTCAAGGCACACTTAACCAGCATGTCTACCACAGCATTCTGCAGCGATACGTCATCCCACCTGGTTTGCGTTTAGTGGGACTATCATGTGTTTTTCAACAGGACAATGTCCCAACACACCTCCATGTTGTGTAAGGGCTATTAAACCAAGACGAGAGTCATGGAGTTCTGCATCAGATGACCTGGCCCCCACAATCACCCGACCTCAACCCAATTGAGATGGTTTGGGATGAGTTGTACCGCAGAGTGAAGGAAAAACAGCCAACAAGTGCTCAGCATATGTGGGAACTCCTTCAAGACTGTTGGAAAAGCATTCCAGGTGAAGATGGTTGAGGGAATGCCAAGAGTGGGCAAAGCTGTCATCAAGGGCAAAGGGTGGCTACTTTGAAGAAACTAAGATATATTTTGATTTGTTTAACACTGTGTTGGTTGCTACATGATTCCATACATGTTATTTCATAGTTTTGATGTCTTCACTATTATTCTACAATGTAGAAAATAAAGAGAAACCCTTGAATGAGTAGGTGTCCAAACGTTTGACTGGTACTGTATATCTGACTGACAGGGCTCTGAATGGAGCCATTGTGTGTCTGCAGTTTCTGAGACCTCAGAGCAATATTTGGCAACCAGGCTCCTGGGAGACGCAGGGAGCTGGGCCTGTCAACTGGAGCCAGGGGTATCAACAATGATAAATTAGCCTTAAAACGGACAAGATGGAGGATTGGAATGTTATTGCACTACTGTATGTACAGTACTCAAAACAGTCAGTTCAATTAGGCCAAATAGTAGGACAACAGTATTGTGATGTTTATTTTTTGAGATACAATGGTAATGAGGGACCATACAATAATGAGGCATACTAAAACAACACAGACCACACCCTGGCTACTCATTGGCCTGAGTCTTAACTGTCCCCAGCCCTTCCTGTGTGTGCTGGTGTTAGTTGCAGCCTGAGGAAAGGTAGTGATTCATCAGTGATTCACCTGATAGAGGGGTAATTAAGGGAAGGGAAAGGATATACCTAGTCAGTTACACAACTGATTTAATTCCACCGAAATGTGTCTTCTAAATTTAACCCAACCCCTCTGAATCAGAGAGGTGCGGGGGGCTGCCTTCAGTCGACGTCGTCAGCTCCCGGGGAACAGTTGTTGTGGGTTAACTGCCTTGCTCTAGGGCAGAAGGGAATATTTGAACCAGCAACCTTTTGGTTACTGGTCCAACGCTCTGAACCGCTAGCCTATTAAGTAGGTGTGCGCACCATGAGGCAATGCTATACAGTGCTGAACTGTTCACTCACCAAGACATTCATCTTCACCTGCATTTACTGATCTAAGTGTTGCATATTTCTCCCTCATGGTTAGGGTTAAGATTTGGGAAGGATACGCTGATCCTAGATCTGTGCATGATGGCAATGTCTACCGGGAATGCCAACTTATTTCTGAGGAAAACCTTGGAGCAGTGTAAGGATTGAGAGACCGTGTCTAGAGGGATGGAATGTTGACTGACAGAGAGCTGACCACTGAGATGTTTTGTCTGTCTCTTCCTACATGTTGATGTTATTCTCCCACTGGAGGATTCTGCTCTCCAACAGTCTGGAACATTCTTGAACATTTACCAACAACTGCAGAACACTGCTTGTCTGGCAGCTGGCATTGAACTCTTCTCAGACTTTGGCAGGAGGGGCAATTTACAACCTGGAAACCAATATCTCAGACACACACCTTATCTGTTCTCATACCCCGCCAATTTCAGTACGTCATACCTGTCCGCTAGGGGTGTAACTGTACACATGTTCATACCAAACCTTTCGGTACGTGGACCTTGGTTCAGTTCGCATTGTGACGCTGAATGAATACATTAAAAATATATCCCCCAAATAAAAACACAAGGCTATAGGCTCTGCCTACGCTGCAGTGTATGCCTCAAGTAAATTTGAGCATCATTTTTTTTGTTCCGGCTATTCCGTTAAAACAAGAGCCTATGCACACTTTGTAATCAAAATTCTAATCTTAATTAACGGTCCTTTTGTGGAACTAGTTCTGTACGATGGCGAGTGGTGGGGTGGATAAACCAGGAGGATTCTCCATCATTTAAATCTCCAGTTTGGGAACATTTTTGGCTTCCCAGTAGATTACAACGGCGATGGACAGAGAGAGTATGTCACCATTGCTCAATAAGAATAACCTATGCCAAAGGTTTCCAACTCCAGTCCTAGAGTACCCCCGACAGTACACACCTATTGTTGCCCAAGACAAAAACACCTGATTCAACTTGTCAACTAATCATCAAACCCTCAATGAGTTGAAGCCGGTGTTTATTGTCTGGGGCTACAACAACGTGTGCTGCTGGTGGTACTAGAGGACTGGAGTTGGGAACCACTGGCCTATGCAGCGGCCAACACCTCAAGCGTGTTTTTAACGCCAACATCACCCCAGTATTCCTACCACCGGAGCAAGACGGAAATGCAAAAAAAAAAAAACTTAGTATCCCCTCTTCATTCAAGCAGCCCTTCGCGGCCAATTCTGACTGGGCCAAAGAAATTACAAGAGCGATAGGTATGTTTATAGCCATGGATATGCGCCCACTCACAGCGGTTGAGAGGAATAGGGGGTTTCAGCACCTCGTGAAAGTGCTCGAGCCACGTTAGCAACTTCACCCACCCGCACCCATTTTAGCAAACAGGTACTACCCACTCTATAGAAGCAAACTAAAGCTGAAGTTGTCAATGAATTGGCTAATGCAGCCTGCATTATGGATGGATGGACCTTCAGGGCTACAGAGAGCTGCTTGACAGTGACAGCCCATCATTTTACACCGGAGTGGGAAATGAGAAGTACGTGCTAGAGACACGCTCCTGTTATGAGTCACACAAGTGTGCATAATGTATCTCTTTGTAAGAAAACATTATAGCATACGCCTATACAATGTCTAAGCCATGTTTACATATCGATTTCACACATATATTGCGCATAGAGTTGTTGCGTAATCGTGTGTTTCCAATTAAGAAAATACAAAGTGTTATTCCTGATGGTGCACTCATTAGGCATTATATGACTCATGATCATGTGTGGAATCAGGAATACAAACACTTTGGATTTTCTTAAATAAACTAAAATTAACTACAGTAACGGTTTACATTTCATTTTCCCCCGCTGTACCGAAACCGAACCGTGAACCCAAAACCGCAAAAGCTACCGAACTGTGGGTTTGGTGAGCCTTTACACCCTTACTGTCCTCCCTCCAGTAGTCTGCTACTTGTTGACAGAGAGCTTACCGTGTCACTGCTGACTATGGTGGTACTGCAGGCCAGTGTGACAAATGTGAAAGTGATGGTTGTTTAGACCAGGTGACCAGACCAGTTTAGTCAGAGGAATTTCACAGGTATGTAAGATGTGCAAGAGAGGTGGTGATATAGCACAGGCAAGTTCAGGTGAGTTGAAATAGGGTTAAGTAGAGATACAGTACATAACTAAGGTAAGTAGGGGTGTGAGTGGACGACAAAGCCCAGGTGGGTCTGTGTGTACCTGTAGGTGACTGGAGCAGCGTCCTGGTGGCTCAGGGGGAATCCGGATCTTGTCGGGTGACATGTTCCTCACTTTCTCGGAGAACAGAGCTGGGGCGGAGATACAGAGAGAAACAACCAATCAGAGGAGCAGACTACAGACAGATCTAGATGCTGTATAGAAGCCCATGACATTCTAGCAGCTACTTCTTTATCTTTAGAAGTGAACCCAGACATGATGTCTGTAAAGTCAGTGAGTGTTGAATCAACATGTTTGGTGCATTCCTAAGCTGACAGTTGTTCTGTGTGTGTGTGTGTGTGTGTGTATTTGTTTGTTTGTTCGGAGCATCTGGTCCTGGTACGAGACCTAGGCACCACACCCAGTCAGGGAGTGTCTGTTGGGGCTTGTGAAGAGAAACAAGGCTCCCCTTTTTTCAACTCTTCCCTCCTTTCTCTCCTCAACTCTTCCGTTCTTTCTCTGACTCCAGGCCAGGCATTCTTCAGTGTCACTAGAGCCTCCTCAGCGGGAGAGTATTTTACAGTCACTCAGCACCGTCAATCTAATAAGGCTTTAAATCAGGGGTGTTGAACTCATTTTGCCCCGGGGGGCGCATTCGTTCGTCAACGAGCTACGGAGGGCCACACTGAAAACTGGTTATATATCCTCGCTGTCAAAATTTGCTAAACATTGTCCTCTATCTATTGTTTTGGAACTGTCGATGCTCCTTGACTGTCTAGTGATTATTAGCAAGCTGGACAGTCAAACTATGAATGTAGGTCTATTGACTGTGCACAGTGATCCAGAAACCAACCTGATCTCATAGTTTCAAGTTGGGATTTGGCGTAACGTCTAATTTGGACCCATTCATTCCATGTAGTTACATGGTTCAAGAAATTGTAGGAATATAGGTCCATTATCATTTCTACACAGTTTCAATTTGGTTTAAGTCATTTTAAAGTATATTGAGTTCGTTTCCCCCGGATCCGGCCCGCATGTTCGACACCCCTGCTTTAAAACGGTTGAGATTTTTTTTTTTTGTGTGCGTACACTTTGTATGTGAGAACAGTTAAGTAGGATCCTTTAGCCTGTATTGTAGGTCACATACAGTATGTTGTGTAGTGAAGCAGCTCCTCCATGCACCAAACACACTCCACTTCAGTCCTTACAGGTAGTGTTCTCTCCCTCTCCACTCGTCTCCCTCTCCACTCGTCTCCCTCTCCACTCGTCTCCCTCTCCACTCGTCTCCCTCTCCACTCGTCTCCCTCTCCACTCGTCTCCCTCTCCACTCGTCTCCCTCTCCTTTTACTTGTTTTGCTTGATGCCCAGGTGGAACCAAAAGAAAACCCCCACCCCTCACACTACCCTGCTTGACCTTACCCTTGCCTCTCCTCCCCCACTCCATTCTGCCTTGTGTCTGTAGGTGAGAGGGGTATGACACTCCTACAGGGAGGGGCAGGGCGTTACCCTCTCCTACTGGCTAACTGAGCAAGTACACACACTTGCACAAACAGGGGTCCACGCACACTCACTTGAGTAAACAGAAAGAAACCAAAACAGAGTAATGATGTACTCGGTGACAAGCACACACTAAACACAAATATTGCACTTGGCTGCATGAACACTTATGAACAGTAGAAAATACCATGGCCTGGGGTAGGGAAAAACCTGACCAGGCATGTCAGACGCCCCAGCATGAGCATGTGTTGCTTTCCATGAACACAGGCTGCCATGTGTGTGTGCGGCAACAGGCACATAGAAGACATACTGTACAGTGAAAGTGGTCCGAATTAGGGTTGAATATCAGGAACCCGTTACCCAGATTTATCACCCAAAAACACTTCTCCATTCCCGGAAGACATAACTGCGAGAAACCGAATAAACCAAATAAATTATTTATATGAACAGCATGGCCTGAAATGGAACTTAAATGATATGTGATGTATAAATGTGGCTTCTCTGCGGCCTTCTCTCTGCATGATGAATCATCAACGCTCAGGGTGGGGACAGACAGCCCATCTCAGTATGGAGCGCAGATCACAACGCATGTAGACCTATCATCTCATCATGGTCACTTTCTTGTTCTTGTGAAAGGAAGGACTACATTTGCTGCAGCATAGTCTATGCTACAGTAATATAAAGACAGAATGCGTGTCTAATTTACACATCGCCATCTGGTTTTGGGAGGTCGCCTTATTTTTTTTTTAAATCAATCAAATGTATTTATAACGCCCTTTTTACATTAGCTGATGTCACAAAGTGCTATACAGAGTGGTAAAGATATCATTTTTTTCAATTGCAGCTGCAGAGTTTTAAAATAGCCCATCACTCAAATATCGTTGGTTTAAAATCTCTCTCTCTCTCTCACTTCCATTCAAATTGCATCTAAAATAGATAATCCTGTTAAAGACTGATATATATAGCAAGTCTAGCTTACCTCTTTCAGGTAATACATTCAATGCACTATTAGCCTTATATTTAGCTAATGAATGACAGTTTACGCATAATAAGCTTCTAACTTATTGCTTGTCTCTTGAGCAATACGCACACACCTGGCTTCTCTCCTTTAAAAACGCTCCTTAGCTCTTGGAGTCCCATGCAGGAAAATCTAGACGAGGACAGCTTGCGGGACATCATTTTTTTTGGGGGGGGCATTTCTTATACCAATAGACTATTAGAAAAGGGACACGAGCTCTTGTTTGCTGAATGTTAAATACAGCAGCCAATAGAACTCACGGGTAGATTGAAAGAAGAGCTAACGCGTGATGGCGCTAGGCTATTCAGTTATTTACTCAGACCCATAGCCATTCAATCTTCGTGCGGAGATGTGAAAACAATCTGCATCTATTTCTAGTCCTATATTATTCAAGCATGACATTAGATTGATGACTATAAAGGACAATGAAACGTATTTAATTGAACTGTTGAAAGCCAAGGAAGGACTAAAGCAACACTAGCGAGAGAAAGAGGTAGGCTAATAACATCAGGGGAAATATTCTGAAAGGTATATGCGTCAGCCTACTAACTATACAAATAGGCCCTATTATATTTCTAAATCAAAATTCACTAGCCTATTCTTGCAACTTTGTAGTCAGCATGTACTGCACCAGAATAGCATTTTCTCTTTCTGCTTTATCATGGATTGAACAAGGTGCGTAATTACAGTCCATATAATACAGTAGCCTATAATACAGTACAGTAATACAGTTCACACAAAAATATAACCCTACTGGAGCTGGTTTCATTTACTTAGCCAAGAGAGCATATATCTAGCTATATCTATGTGTCTATGTTTTTCTTTCGTGCAATAGCCTATATATCATATATGTATTGGATAACGCACAATCATTTGGGCTTTTTGGGCTTGGGCTCATTAAATGTCTAATGTAGGGCTCATTAAATGTCTAATGTAGGGCTCATAATGTATTTAATGTAGGGCTCATTAAATGTCTAATGTAGGGCTCATAATGTATTTAATGTAGGGCTCATTAAATGTCTAATGTAGGGCTCATAATGTATTTAATGTAGGGCTCATTAAATGTCTAATGTAGGGCTCATTAAATGTCAAATGTAGGGCTCATTAAATGTCAAATGTAGGGCTCATTAAATGTCGAATGTAGGGCTCATTAAATGTCTAATGTAGGGCTCATTAAATGTCAAATGTAGGGCTCATTAAATGTCGAATGTAGGGCTCATTAAATGTCGAATGTAGGGCTCATTAAATGTCGAATGTAGGGCTCATTAAATGTCTAATGTAGGGCTCATAATGTATTTAATATATGGCTCATCAGGTTCAGGTAGCATCAGGCTTGATTTTTCGATCAAAGCTCTAATCTATCTATATGCTTTATAATGCTTTTGAATGACACTTTCTGTTTTGGCAGGAAATACCAGGTTACACAGGAGAAAAGTGATTCATTATGGAACATTTGTAAAATACCAGGAAAATATTCAACCCTAGTCTGAAATCACAGCTCCCTCTAAACCACAAGAGGCCCTGCCCTGCATAATCACCTCTGACTAGTCCTGCCTTAAGCTACTTCTGACTAACAGTAGCTTGAACAGGGGTTTGATATAGAAAGCAACCATGCGTTAATATGAACACATATTTGTTTTGGAAGATGTTCAAAGTTTGTAAAGCAATAATATGGCAACTGCATGGGCTAGTCCAGAGTGTAGTCTATATTCAGCAGATACACACAGAGAAGCTGCAAAAATTGACATTGAAAGGCAGGCAGGCAGGCAGACAGTGAGACAGACCGGCATTGAGAAAGGCAGTGAGACATGTGGCGGTCACTGCCAGACGACCAGAGCGGAAGCCGACAGAGCTCAAGGCTCATTCAACAGCCAGCCAGACAATTCAACTCCCACCATTAAACAGACAAAGCCCATCTTCATGCTGCTTGCTGGCCGGGCACTGCGTGAGACCTTTAGACCAGAACTCTGTGACATTTCCTCCTAACAGAAGCCAACCCAGTGGAACAGAATGGGCCCAGGGATGGAATGTACAGTGACAGTCTCAGGCCATGATGATGAGTCACAGTTAAGACACTGGACAGTGGCTGTGTTTTTCAAAAAGCTTTTGTCAATTTCCCAGTCTGTTTTGTTGGAGTAATGTGGAGAAGGGGTGGGGTTGTACAGAGCATGCATGACATTCTATTTTGGCATTAGCAGGCTCTAGTATACACAGTAGAGGAAGTGAAGGTATGATGGGTACATACTACTGTTTTATGGCCTAACACTGTAGGGCAGTGTGTATCAGCCAGGGCCACTCCCTGTTCTCTCCTGTCGTCCTGCTGCTTTTGTTACACTCATATCCTGCCTGGCTCCGAGGGCGCGCACACACACACACACACACACACACACACACACACACACACACACACACACACACACACACCTTCCGTCAGCTAATGCTGCACCAACGCCCACCGCTTGTGTACCTGCAAGTGAGTATAAGTTGACCACGTGACTCACAGGCCCAACGGGTGTGTGACCGTTTCCTGTGGCACATTTATAACCTGAATTACCCCGTCTGAAGACAAACAAAGACATATTGTACTGCTTAGGGTTGGGCGATATCACGACAGCATCGTGACACATTCCTATTTGCTATAGACTATTTAAATAAATATGTTATATACAGAACGGTTTAAGCTTAAGAAATAAATTATCCATGCGGGGTCGGGAAATAAAAAATAAATAATAATAAATCACTCCATGAGGTTGAAAATAGGGGTGTGAATGTTAAAACGAAATTGAATCCCTAACCGAAGCAGTGTTTTTTTCTCCACAAAATAATGCCTTTATCAAGATCATTAATGGACATATCCAAGGTAAAACAAATGACAATGCACATAGTTTGCTGTCATTTCAGCTGCTTGATGTGATTGTGTGATAGATTTAGTTGGCTGGCTAGCAAAGGAAAAGTAACGTTAGCCTAGCTGTCCTCTATAACTATCTTATTGACTCGACAAATCAGCTGGTTGTTGCCTATTATTTATTAAATCCTTATTTTTTAAGTTCTTGTCTTTCGTCATCATTGGGCCTCTGCTAGCTAGCTACATGCCAAGGATTTGTTTAGCAAAGAAACGTGGAATGAACAGAATGAACGACTGAGTCAAAACATGAAAAAATCATTAAAAACCAGCCGATTTGGTGAAGCAACTTCAGAACTAACTACTGGCTTTTGCCCGAACTATATAATTTGGTGGAAGGATAAAATAAACAGAATTTACTAATATAGTTAATGAAAACATGTCGTTAATCCTTTTTCTTTAAATATGTTGGCAACCACTTTATAAAAGCAATAAGAACAGCCCTTAAGGGCCATCCACACCAAGGCAATAACAGTAACGATATCTATAATGATAAATTATACATAACTTAACATTGGCAAGCATCCACTCCAGCAGACCGTTTATCATTCTGCAGTACACCTGTCAATCAACTGATCAATGCATCCTACTGCACACTGTAGGCCTATTAATAAGGTGGTACACCACAGACCTCTCAGTGCTTTCAGGGTGAGTGTATTGTCAGTGACAACTGGTACTCGGGCCGAGCCAAATTCAGCTTATCTGGCCCAATTAACTGTTTAGTTTCAGGGTTAGGGCCATTTGGAGGTTATTTGGCAGGTGATGAAATACTAATATCAAAACAAAAAAAACTAAGAATTGTGATTTCTCACCTCCAAGTCATGGAATTTGCTAGGTCATTAAAAGCAAACATTTGTGACAATCTCTGCAGTCCTATAGCTATCAGAGAGGGTCCCTAATTTAGAGAATCTATAAATGCTTTTACTACAGACTATGGCAGTAGCGCACATTCACTTCCATAGCAGTTGTTCTAGGCTACCAACATGCAAAATAAACACGCACATCCCCTTACAAAAACATCACTGCTGTTGAACTGTAAAACTGCATTACAATGAAATAATTGTTGGTTAATTATGTTGGCTTCTAATGACTATATTTTGTTTCTGTTTATTGCACTATTGTGTTGCACATTTTATTTTGTTCCAGTGAATGCAATTTTGATGTTCTATTATGACTAACTACATTTGTTTTCAGAATTATTTA
Source organism: Salvelinus namaycush (assembly GCF_016432855.1). Classification (NCBI taxonomy): domain Eukaryota; kingdom Metazoa; phylum Chordata; class Actinopteri; order Salmoniformes; family Salmonidae; genus Salvelinus; species Salvelinus namaycush. Next base: position 23,297,050 of record NC_052341.1, on the reverse strand, counting down.
AATATCCGACTACAATCCACCAGGATTTACAAAACTATTTTTTTTATCCTTATAATTTTTGGCTTGTCACCAAAAACACTCAAACTTTTACAGATACACAATCGAAAGCATCCTGTCGGGCTGTATCACCGCCTGGTACGGCAACTGCTCCGCCCACAACCGTAAGGCTCTCCAGATGGTGGTGCGGTCTGCACAACGAATCACCGGGGTCAAACTACCTGCCCTCCAGGACACCTACACCACCCAATGTCACAGGAAGGCCAAAAAGATCATCAAGGACAACAACCACCCGAGCCATTGCCTGTTCACCCCGCTATCATCCAGAAGGCGAGGTCAATACAGGTGCATCAAAGCTGGGACTGAGAGACTGAAAAACAGCTTCTATCTCAAGGCCATCAGACTGTTAAACAGCCATCACTAACATTGTGTGGCTGCTGCCAACATACTGACTCATCTCTAGCCACTTAATAATTAAAAATTGTATGTAATAAATGTATCACTAGTCACTTTAAACAATGCCACTTTATATAATGTTTACATACCCTACATTACTCATCTCATATGTATATACTGTACTCTATACCATCTACTGCATCTTGCCTATGCCGTTCGGCCATCGCTCATCCATATATTTATATGTACATATTCTTATTCATTCCTTTACACTTGTGTGTATAAGGTAGTTGTTGTGAAATCGTTAGATTACTTGTAAGATATTACTGCACCGTCAGAACTAGAAGCACAAGCATTTCGCTACAATTGCATTAACATCTGCTAACCATGTGTATGTGACCAATAAAACTTGATTCGATTTTTTTTTTAATCCATCAATAATTAGTACAAAATCATTGTACCTGAGAATGACAATTATATTATCCCTTATAACTTTTAAGCAATTAGCATAATGCGTACAGTACATTTATTTTAATTTCAGTAGCTAAATAAGGAGGTAGGCATATCAGTTCCAGCTAAAATTTGGATTGGAATCAGTCTCGCAGCAATAGATGTCCGCGGGCAGGTTTCCTGCTTGCTCTTGCGTCAACATTCCATACGGAACGTTTGGAACAAAGCGCCTGGTAGGCTACACAACACCACCGCTGGGAAACGATAGTTTCTCGAAATGTACACAAAAAGATGACTGCTAAGTGGTAGTCCCCGTTCTCCTGCATACTTGTTTTGATTTTGCAAGTTAACGTGGCGGTTTGTTGGAGAGAAGAACGTCAAGGAAAGTTTAGCTAGCTAGCTGGCTAATTTTAGCTAGCTAACTTTAGCTTTCTGGCTTATCCTCCATCGACACGGAAATTGGAACATTTTCATTTTTACCAGTTGTCGCTAGCGAACGTTTTGACATTTTCATATATGTTTAGTTAATGACAGTAAATGTGTGTGTGTGAGAGAGATGTTCACACTAACTTTAGAAAACATTGTCATGTCAACATTGTGTCATGCTAACTGAGTGTGAGTGAGATGGTTGATAAATATACAGTGCCTTCAGAGTATTCAGACCCGTTAACTTTTTCCACATTTCGTTACAGCCTTAATCTGAAATTGATTAAATAGTTCCCCCCCTCATCAATCTACGCACAATACCCATAATGACAAAGCAAAAACTGGTTTTCTGAAACGTTTGCGACTATTAAAATATGTAATATCACATTTACATACAGTACCAGTCAAAAGTTGACACACCTAGTCACTCCATGGTTTTTCTTTATTTTAACTATTTTCTACATTGTAGAATAATAGTGAAAACATCAAAACTATGACATAACACATATGGAATCATGTAGTAACCAAAAAAAGTGTTCAACAAATCCAAATATATCTTATATTTGAGATTCTTCAAAGAAGCCACCCTTTGCCTTGACAGCTTTGCACACGTTTGCCATTCTCTCAACCAATTTCACCTGAAATGCTTCTCCAACAGTCTTGAAGTAGTTCCCACGTATGCTGAGCACTTGTTGGCTGCTTTTCCTCACTCTGCAGTCCAACTCATCCCAAACCATCTCAATTGGGTTGAGGTTGGGTGATTGTGGAGGCCAGGTCATCTGATTCAGCACTCCATCACTCTCCTTGGTCAAATAGCCCTTACACAGCCTGGAAGTGTGTTTTGGGTTCTTGTCCTGTTGAAAAATAAATGATAGTCCCACTAAGCGCAAACCAGATGGGATGGCGTATCGCTACAGAATCCTGTGGTAGACATGCTGGTTAAGTGTGCCTTGAATTCTAAATAAATCACTGATAGTGTCACCAGCAAAGCACCTCCCACACCACCTCCTCCATGCTTCACGGTGGGAATCACACATGCAGAGATCATCCGTTCACCCACACCGCGGTTGGAACCAAACATCTAAAATTTGGACTCATCAGACCAAAGGACAGATTTCCACTGGTCTATTGTCCATTGCTCGTGTTTCTTGGCTGAAGCAAGTCACTTCTAATTGGTGTCCTTTAGTAGTGGTTTCTTTGCAGCAATTCAACCACGAAGGCCTGATTCACACAGTCTCTACTGAACAGTTGTTCTGAGATGTGTCTGTTACTTGAACTCTGTGAAACATTTATTTGGGATGCAATCTGAGGTGCAGGACTCCAATCAAGTTGTAAAAGCATCAATGATGACCAATGGAAACAGGATGCACCGGAGCTCAATTTTGAGTCTTGTAGCAAAGGGTCTGAATAGTTATACCTTATTTACACGTTTTTCTTTTTTAATTAGCAAACATTTTTAAAAACCTGTTTTTGCTTTGTCATTATGGGTTATTGTGTGTAGATTGATGAGGAAAAACATTTATTTAATCAATTTTAGAATAAGGATGTAATATAACAAAATGTAGAAAAGGGGAAGGGGTCTGAATACTTTCCGAATGCACTGTATAGGAAGTGTGTGTGTGTGTAACATTTTACACTAGCCTACTTCTTGAAATGTCTACCCCCAATATGGTTGTGAAGATTTTCTTGATTCATCAGGGACCCTTGTATTTGTGTATTTTGACAATAAGATACATTTAGCCTAATCCTGCTCCCCCTCAACATTCCTTAAGTTACAATTTTTAACTGCCTTGTTCAATTTGATTCTCTTTTTTTGCAGGAATCTTCTAGCTTGGATGGAAGGATGGACGTGTGAACAAAGGGAAGAAGTACAGAAGTTATTCAGTCAGCTGACTAAGAAATGTAAATAGCCTATGTTTTTCTCTATCTATGTCTGCCTGCCAGATTGCTGAAGGGAAACATAGTCAATGCTAGGCTAAGTCTAATTTAGTAATGGTTTATCATGATTTGTCTATGTCTCTACACTTCCTGAAACATGTCAATGACCTGATGCATGGTCTCTACAGCAGTGCTTGTCCACCCACTCAGTTACCCATTCTGCCAGATCCCAGGGAAAGGAGAGAGCAACACCACCATTCCTTAAATCCATAGTCAAGTTGTGCAAAATGTATTTTTTTCTTCTGTTTGATACTCAATGTGTATTGATTCCTACTAGCCAGCTTTGTAAGGAGGTAGGTTTGTACTAGCTATGCTGATGATCATTGATGTTTTTTCTCTGCAACTGGATTCCCCAAGAGACATGCTATTCAGCTGCCCTTGATTGCCTGATCTTACTCATAGCACTTTTTTTCCTATCTAGAACCTAAAAGGGTTCATCGTCTGTCCCCATAGGAGAACCTTTTGAAGAAGCCATTTTGGTTCCATGTAGAATTCCTTTGGTTTCCATGTAGCACCCTTTCCACAGAGGGTTCTACCTGGAACCCAAAATAGTTCTATGGGGACAGCCGAAGAACCCCTTTTTCTAAGTTTAGTGTAAGTAAATCCAATTGAAATAGCACTGCTTCTAAAAGTAAGTTTGTAAAGCAAATAAAACCCTATTTTAACTCGCCTTTTCTTTTCAGGTGCAAAACCCTTGTCCTGATTCAGAAGACACCTCCCTTGGTGAGTCAAGTAAAGTTTCTCCCATTTTTCTCCCTGATGCTCACTCAGACACGTGTGCAGTTGCAGAGAAGAGAAAGAGATTTGCCAATTACACCCATTTCTAACAATGGGTGTTGCAGGAATGATATGTCTCTTTAATGCCTCTTTACACACACTTTAATTTTTGCAGTTACCTTTGTTGGGGGAACATATATATATATCTCTTTTTTTAAATGCATCTTTTATTTAACTAGGCAAGTCAGTTAAGAACAAATTCTTATTTACAATGGACGGCCAAACCGGACGACGCTGGGGCAATTGTGTGCCGCCCTATGGGACTCCCAATCACGGCCGGTTGTTATACAGCCTGGATTCGAACCAGGGTGTCTGAGATGCAGTGCCTTAGAAGGCTGTGCCACTCGGGAGCCCATTATGGAGCGGTGTGTTTATAAAAAGTTGTTGAATATGACAAAATGTATTAGGATTAAGGAAAACTTTATCATATAGAGGTGAGTAAAAACGTTATTATGCAACAACTGTCTAATTTTAATATCTTTATAAAATGTTTCAGATTGATGACCATTGAATTAATGTCCCACTTCAATATGAAGGGACAGAGGAGCAAACATGCCTTTGTTACCACTGGTGTGTGATCCATTGTAGTTGGTAAGTAAATGTGAGCAGTTTGACATGGTCTATTGACATAGAATCTATAAAACGTCTCATTGTCTGACTGTTAAAGATATTTTACTCTGTGTTCCTGTTCTGTCGTGTCCTGCATATTCACATTAGGCCAATCTTACATTTAGTATTTTTTTATGCTTACATTGAGTGTCATGAAAAGCCAGAAAATGCAAGAAGTTGATGTGTTGTGGGCCCTCGGAAAGTCCTAAAATATGCCCCTGACCTCCGTGGTAGAGGAGGACACAAACTATGTAAGGAGTAAGTTGCTCTTTTTTGAAGACATCTCTACGCTAGTAATACCATGGAAATACTTTGGACATGTTTTTAGCCAGCTGAGTCCACAAAGTTTCTTCAGGAATGTCGTTTTCAAGTTCTTTTAACATCTCAAATTGATACATTTGTAATGCACTAATTCTCTTCACTGCAAATCTGACCGGTCACACAACTCTTATGAATAAAATAAAACAATCTGCCTTTATGTACTATGTGTCCCAGTGTTCGTGCATGTAATGTCTGTGGGTGAATGAAACAATTACTGTGTGCAAATTTGGAAAAAATGGTGATGCAGATTTGTTTTATGCCGTTGCTTTATTTATTTTAAATGTAATAATATGTTGCAGATTTAAACTTTAATTGGTGACAATGGAAACAAATAGAAATGTAATGAACAATGTTTTCAATATCCAACTTGATGTTTTCAATATCCAATACTTTTTACATTAGTCAGGTGGTCATTACCAGGTTATGATGAGGTCCTAACTATGACCAGTAGGCTACATAATTTAGCACATAATATAGTGGTCAGAATTATCTAGTTATCTAGTCTAGTTTAAAAAATGCGAAGAATACATTTCCTTTAACTTTTGTAACTTATAGTTTTTCCTGGGATTTCACGTGAAGAGGAATAGCAGCCAGGCTTGCGTAAGAAGCTACATATTAGGCCATTCATTAGCAAAAAAATATATATTGTGCAATAAATTTAAAAAAGTTATGAAATGGCAGATCTGTGCACTCGCTCTACAGTCCCGGACACGTAAAGGTCCACTACTAATTAGGCCTACGTTTTAGAGAAGAACATTATTCTACCTAGGCTACAACAACACAGTGCAATGATGAAAGTATTGTTATCAAGTGAGTAGCCTACACAATTATTTTCTAGGGCTTTAAACTCTGGTGATATACGTTAACTTGAATAACCCCCATAATTGATAAAGCTTTTTAGGGACGAGAAAATCATCAATACCTAGACTATAACACAATGCAATCATTTTTCTTCTGATGAGTAAAGCATTCTATTCTAGGCGGTAAACTGCAGTGAATGCCATTTCAATAACCGCTAAAAAGCCTTGCGTTTTGAATGCACGTTTCTTTCCGAAATAATAATAATCTAGCCAAGGCCTGATTAGGTAACCATTTGGAGCAGTACTGGGTATTTTATCAACAGTTTACAAGGTGTAGAAAGGCACATTAGCAGTGGCGCACAGTGTGTATTTTGTCATGTGTTGGCGTTAACTGACAGGCCATCAGAAAATACAGCCTTCTCAGGCACTGTTTGTTACGGATCATCATTCTCCCCAGTCGTCCTATAATTAATGTGGTCACCAATATGCTCAGACATGCCCAATTACTCAGGAAAGCTTAACATGCGCTTCCAACCCTCGGAGGAGCATCGGGCACTTAGAACGCTTCAATATAAACGCGTATTTGATTGATTGTCAGAGGGACAAAAAAACGCTCCAAACTATATCTCTCGTTACCGTTCTCCACTCTTTTTGTAGTTATTGTTGTAGTGTGAACGCTAATGTTCACTTGAATTAGTTTTTTTTGCGTTATAGTTATCGTCCTTGGTATGGACCGCCCTTTAGTCGGGAGTTATCACACGATAATCCTCAAGTTCTCGTGCCTTATTGCAACAGGTCCCGATAATCATCATTATCATCATACATTTATTTCTTTTTTTTACAGATAGGCCTACCTAACAGGCTGACTACACCGCTCGCGTTGCGTGCGCGAGTGTTGCAAAATAAATGTAGGAATCTATGTTATTCAATTATTGCACCCACACTGTGCGTGCCAACGAGCTTCTGCGTTGCCAAGGGCTAAAATAGAAATCAGTTATATTTCTGACGCAGATCGCGCTGCAAGTCCTGCCTCTCCCATTTCCTCATTGGTTTATAGAAGCAGGTACTCACGTGCCATCTCCTCATTGGTTATACCCACGTGGGTGACTGAAAGACAAACGAGGTCAGTGGCGGTAATGCACCTAATTTATGAAAGTTGCCAATCACAATATACAGTCAAGAGAAGAAAAGGACTGGAAGGAAGAGAGATGACTATAAACGATTCGGTTGACCGTTTTATGTGTGGATTAATTGGCGGAGTAGAGGACCTTGTACATTTCAGGTAAAATAACAACTCAATGTTTATATCTCAGAACAAATTAGCTAGCAACAGCAAGCAAGCTAAATAGGACAAATTAGCTAGCAAGTGCAAGCTAACTAGCTAAATTGCCATAAAATGTTTAATGCTTTTCGACCAGTCCCCAAATTAATATAATTGGTTCAGAGTTTGTTTTGATATTTTAACCTGCGTGTCGTGATCACGTTTGGTGTGGGGGGGACAAAATAAATGTATGCACGATGGTGTAACACAGCAATAATGTAATGTTAGTAAGAGGGATATGCATCTTTCACATGATTTGCGACGGCCATAAAGAGCTCTGGCACGTCATCCTAGTTAACAGCTGGAAAAGAAAGAGCAGACTACAGAAATGTTTGTAGTTGATATGGCCTACTAATTTTCTAAATTAAGGGCTGCAAGCACCATTTGAGCCACGACTTAAGCTACTGAAACAGGTGCGTCTTTTTCATCAATATCACTTCAACGTTTACTCCAGCTTCAACAGGGTATTTGTTATTCCCTTTATAAAATGGGAGCTGAGACACAGTAAAGACAAAAAAAGCTCTGGCTCGCTTGTCAAAGATAACAAACGTTTCTAGTTGTGGTCAATCAAACACTCCCTAATTTCTGACCAGAAATGAGTCAGAACTGGGCTAGTAACTAACTACCAAAGAATATCAACAAATGTACACATGCGTCTACAAGCGGCTCTGCTCCGATCTAAAATGCATATCTAGGCTACTCTTCGATCATGGGTGATGGAAGAAAAACCGCTCCTGCCCTTGAAATAGAACAAGGCTTCTCCGATGGGCTCCTAAGCCTACAACACAATCATCAACTCAGTCGGTGTTAGATTTGGGGGGTTTTGCACTGAAAGGGGCTTTTATGTTGATTCAATCCTAATTTCCAAAGTTGATAGAAGATTGTATCGGGTTTAAAGCCAGGAAAAACAGTGTACATTTTAGTGAAGTTAAATCGTGTGCGTCTCTGAGCAGGCAATTCTGTTTCGGTTGGCCGCAGACCCCAGGTTGAGTACCCCTGGTATGTCAACGCTTTATGGGTACATAATCACGAATGGACATAGGTGGAATTCGACCAACCCTAGTACTACTAGCTATCTATAGCAGTTAATCATTATTTACACCCCTCAAATGCAACTCTAGACCTCGAAGCCAGTTCCACTGCACGTTTTCATTGTTCCCCTCTAATTAGGGACCGATTTAGACCTGGGACACCAGGTGTGTGCAATTAATTATCAGGTAGAACATAAAACCAGCAGGCTCTGGACCTCATAGGCTAAGAGTTGAGTGGCCATGATTTAGATCGCAGCATTATAAATGTAACAGTCTTGACCATATAACGGCTGATGGTCGCAATCTACAAATTTCACACCAAGTTTGTATTGTGTCCGTGTCTTAAACACGGTTTTCTGTTTGTGTACTCACCGACCAACTCATTGGGATCCTTCCTCTCTGCTTCTGGGATGTCCTGAAGAGAGAGAACACAGAGAAGGGGGGGGGGGGGGGGGGTTGAACGTCAGTCAAAGAACCATGCACGGTCCTGGATGTGAGGGTCAATATGGCCAGGCAACATAACATAATTACCCCAATTATACCACTCGTTAACAGTTAGAATAGGGTAATAGCAGCGGAATGGTCTGCAATAAGATATTAGTTTGTCAGCCACGGTGATGCGACAGGTAGGCTAAAATTGAATGAGGTTTCCTGATTATTTAAACTGCTTTATTTTTTGGGAAAAATGTATATAAAAAACAGTCGTTTGGCATAAGATTGCCTTCATGGTATCATGGCAAACATGTGGCTACAGGAGTTTCAGGACATTCTTGTAAAAGCAGGGGCTTGGCAGGAGGTGGGGTGATGTGAGCTGCTTAGAAAATATGGCCTGTCCTCGCCAGAACTGTGGGCATAACACAGGTTCAGCCACAGAAACAGTGCTCCTATTCACTGGCAATGGAACACACACACACACACACACACACACACACACACACACTGCCACCCAGTCACCTAGCAACTGCATGGACACATCCAAGAATTGTCTTGAAGAGGGCAGAGGGCCAAACTAAGTAGAACAATGGGAGGAGCGAGGAAGGGGAGGAAGGATACAGTGCAGACATGGCTTACCAGAGGTTCTTTTGAACCACTGAATGAATTTTCATTTCACTGTAATGAATGACAGATTGACAGCCTCACGACTCCTTATTGTGAGAGGTATTGATGCGTTTGAACTGTCTGTTCACACAGCTCAGACACCCATACTTACACCACAAGACATGCCATTAGAGTTCTCTTCAGTCCCAAAGTCCAGAACAGAGGCCCGGAAAATCACAATACTACACTGAACAAAAATATAAAACGCAACACGTAAAGTGTGTTGGTCCCATGTTTCATGAGCTGAAATAAAAAAATCCCCCAAAAATGTTACATGCGCACAAAAAGCATATTTCTCTTAATTTATTTAATTTGACAGATTTCCTTATATGAACTGTAACTCAGTAAAATCCGTGAAATTGTTGCATGTTGCGGTTATATTTTTGTTCAGTACACGGAGCCATGAACACATTGAACTCTTCCACATCAGGTAATTCAAGCTAGCACAGTAAAATCTGAGTAAAGAGAAAAAAAAGAAGAAAAAAACACATGGCACAATGTGGACTGTGAAGATGCATCATTTTTGTATATCTTCACAGTCCACCCCACCTCAGAACATCCTGCAGTTGAAGAAGTGGATGTGAAGGTCCTGGGCTGGCATGGCTACACGTTGTCTGCGGTTGAGGCCGGTTGGACGTACTGCCAAATTCTCTAAAACAAATGTTGGAGGTGGCTTCTGGTAGAGAAATGAACATTAAATTCTTTGGCAACAGCTCTGGTGGACATTCCTGCAGTCAGCATGCCAATTGCACGCTCCCCCAAAACTTGATATCTGTAGCATTGTGTTGTGTGACAAAAGGGCACATTTTAGAGTAGCTTTTTATTGTCCCCAGCACAAGGTCCACCTGTGTAATGATCATGCTGTTTAATCAGTTTCTTGATATGCCACACCTGTCAGGTGGATGGATTATCTTGACAAAGGAGAAACAGGGATGTTAAAAAATGTGTGCACAGCATTTTAGAGAAATAAGCTTTTTGTGCGTATGGAACATTTCTGGGATATTTTATTTCAGCTCATGAAACATGGGACCAACACTTTACATGTTCAGTTTATATATTTTTGTTCAGTGTAAAACAATACAACAGGGATGTTATGCATTATAGAAATGTACAATATTACAACACATAAAAAAATGTACGTAGTATGTATTGTAATATAGTACCTTTTATACTGTACATTTGTAATGGTGGAGCATTGTACATTTCTATAATGCACAACGTCCTGTGACTACTTACACAAGCAGTAATGCTACTGGCACATAACATAGGCAGTACACTATAGTACATCGTTTCTCAACTTTTACTGTACCAATGAAATATAGTCCTAGTCCTTTTTTAACAAGCTCGTGATTTAGACAAATACAACATGTAAAAACACCACTGGAGATACAACTCAACACTATAACTGTGCCTCTTGCCTCTGTTGTGCAGCCTGTCTCTGCAACTCCACTGCTGTCACTCTGTCTTTAAAATGTGCAGTTTTGTCACACAACACAATGCCACAGATGTCTCAAGTTTTGGGGGAGCGTGCAATTAGCATGCTGACTGCAGGAATGTCCACCAGAGCGGTTGCCAGAGAATGTAATGTTAATTTCTTTACTATAAGCAGCCTCTGTCATTTTAGAGAATTTGTCAGTATGTCCAAACGGCCACACAACCGCAGATCACGTGTATGACATCGTGTGGGTGAGCGGTTTGCTGATGTCAATGTTGTGAACAGAGTGCCCCATGGTGGCGGTGGGGTTATGCAATGGGCAGGCATATGCTAAGGACAACGAACACAATTGCATTTTATTGATGGCAATTTGAATGCACAGAGATACCGTGACGAGATCCTGAGGCCCATTGTCGTGCCATTCATCTGCTGCCATCACCTCATGTTTCAGCATAATGCACAGCCCCATGTCGCAAGGATCTGAAAATGTCCCAGTTCTTCCATGGCCTGCATATTCACCAGACATGTCACCCATTGAGCATGTTTGGGGTGCTCTGTACTGACGTATACAGCAGCTTGTTCCAGTTTCTGCCAATATCCAGCAACGTCACACTGCCATTGAAGAGGAGTGGGACAACATTCCACAGCCTGATCTATGCAAAGGAAATGTGTCGTGATGCATGAGGCTAATGATGGTTACACCAGATACTGACTGGTTATCTGATCCTAGGTATCTGGGACCAATAGATGCATTTCTGTATTCCCAGTCATGTGAAATCCATAGATTAGGACTGAATGAATTTCATTTGACTGATTTCCTTACATGAACTATAACTCAGTAAAATCTTTGAAATTGATGCACTTCAAATTTATATTGCTGTTCAGTATATTTGCACTACCGTTCAAAAGTTTGGGGTCGCTTAGAAATTCTTGTTGAAAGGAAAGCACATTTTTTTGTCCATTAAAATAACATCAAATTGATCAGAAATACAGTGTAGACATGGTTAATGTTGTAAATGACTATTGTAGCTGGAAACGGCTGATTTTTAATGGAATATCTACATAGGCGTACAGAGGCCCATTATCAGCAACCATCACTCCTCTGTTCCAATGGCACGTTGTGTTAGCTAATCCAAGTTTATCATTTTAAAAGGCTAATTGATCATTAGAAAAACATTTAGCAATTATGTCAGCACAGCTGAAAACTCTGATCAATTTGATGTTATTTTAAATGGACAAAAAATTTGCTTTTCTTTCAAAAACAAGGACATTTCTAAGTGACCCATAACTTTTGAACGGTAATGTAGGTACACTATTGTTTTGTTGTGATGTGTTGTCTTGATCCCGGTTGGAGCCCAGGGAGAGTAGCGGCTCTCTTGGCAGCAGTTAATGGGGTTCCTAATAAAATACTAAAATACTTTCAGCCAGAGAGAGAATTACAGCAACAGAACAGCGTGGACAAACGGCCATTATTCTGGGTTACTGCGTCTTCACTATGGGCCAAACACAGGTCAAGGGGGTAGAGAGAGGGCAAGAGACACAATCAAACAAACCCCTCCTCTCAACCCTTACCCCACTCTGTCCCTGACACGATCAAGAGCCAAAATGTGATAACCAGGGCACGGACACATTTGGTGACAACCCCTCCGCCCATCGCTTTCTCACTGAAAAAGGGGAGAGGCCGTGTTGGTTCTATGGTTCTTCCCGTCTGTGGCATTAGCCCAAGCCCACCCCAAGCCATTCAAAAGAAAGCAGGCCACAATGAAAGTATCCCAACATCTCCATTACGTTATATAAATGAATCACCTCTATAAATCCATTCCATTATTACTGTTATATGACACAAAAGTACATCTATAACTCAGATATGGCATTTTAAGTCTTTCTCTATGAAAAAATAAATTATGAAATCCAATCTAATCAAAGCCATTGCATTTTCAGGCCATAAGTGAAAACAGTAGATGGATAAATCATGCCTGTGCAACCAACCAAGCTATTACTCAATAGTTTGGCTAAGAGTTGGAGACGAGTTTGAAAGAACTGCTACACGTTTAACTCCCCTAGATTACAGTAAGCAATGTTTAACTTTCACACGAGAGCTTTCTACTACATAGCTCTTACAAACACTAGCCTCGTCTAAACCAACTCTATATGACTAGAAAAAGACATAGGACAGGGCCTGTTGCACCTCAACGCAGTCGAAACAAAATTAGCATATAGATAACGAGTTCAGCTCTTAGGACAAAGTGGGGGTCAATGGTGTGTCTGACGAGGCATAACTCATAATAAATAGTGGGACTCTGGTGTATAGGGCAGCAGTAGCAAAATATAAACCAAACTCACGAGAGTGGGAATATAGTAGTAGTAGCCAGTGAAAACACACCCGATTACGGTTTTTGGCAGGTTCTGGATCAGTTTACCGCAACTCTACCTCTCTGACAGACACAAATGCACACAACATCTCACCAGTCCTCCACCTCTCTACCTGATCCCCCCCATGTTGTGAAATGCTATAGTTCTGCAGACATATTGCATTCATGGCCTGATCATAGAGTTGCTAATTGTCAGACCCACACAGGATACTATGGCATTATGTGGCCCAAGCTCTGTAATGATTGTTTGTTTGAGCAGCATCAAGCCCTCCTGACCTGCATCAATCACTGTTCCAACTCAAACACTGACTGCTGCACTATCAGGGTGGGGCTGGCTAAGGGTACAACCCTGCTCGTCTGAACCTCACTATTCAAAAAGGTATGCACCTTTAAATGCCACATCTTGATCAAGCTTGTTCTTATTGGTGCGGATTTAACATGATAACTATAATTCAAAGTTTATATGCAAAGGTTTTTCATCAGTGTGCACAACCAAGCTATACTTAACTTGAAATAATGGATGTTGTTTATGCCGCTCTATACAAGTATCGGTGAATGGAGACAAAACATTATAGCTCAACACTACCACCTAGTGGCACTACCATCATTTTAACAAAATCCTTGCCTTTCTTTGCACCCCCAGAGACAATATTGGTTAGCCCCATGAACCCCTAACAAACATTTCACAAGTACAAACCATACCAAAACCAGGGGGGGTTAAAATACCTTATAATCATCTGTGTCTCCACCCTCATCAGACTCTTCCATGTCCTATGAAGACAAGAATGCAAATGGTTAACATCCCTGAGCGACCACACACACTCATACGTGCACCGCTGACAAATACCTCTAGCAGGGTGCTGTGGGAAAGAGACCGACTAAATTGGAAAGAAAAAGAGAACTGACCGAGTTACGGGAGCTCTCCCCACTGTCCTCGTCTCCGGATGCCTTGTCGTCGCCATCCTCAATCCGGCTAATGTCGTCCTCTCCGTAGGCAGCAGACACCAGGCCTACTCCATGGCCCTCTGCAGAATGACAGAGCTTGGTTATCAGGTTGGAAACATAGCAGCATTCAGTTGCCGGCTTCCTGACCTAATATCAAGCTGAGATTGGTTAGCCTCTATTCTTTCACATGTTCGTAATGTGTGTGCCTGGTATAACAAGTACCTATAATAACTTACTTTATTGGTTGGTCATTATGCCAAATAGATATTTTAGACAAACATATCTACAGGAAAGTAATATTGACCCGTTTTTTCCCCTGGCAATGCCTGTCTGATTTTACATCCTTGTGACATCCCTACCCTAAACCCTAAACCCTAACCTTACCATAACCCTTACCTAACCGTAACTATTTTAAAATGTCAACTTCAAAGTGGGTTAGGGACGTCCCAAGGACCCCCGGATAGCAAATAAAATTTGACTTGTCACATACGCCGAATACAACAAGTGTAGACTTTACTGTGAAATGTTTACTTACGAGCCCTTCCCAACAATGCAGTTAAAAAGTAGGAAACATTTGCTGAAAATAAAAAAAGCTACTAATAACAATAACATAACGAGACTATATAATACAAGGAGTGATGTACTGGGCCATATGCACTACCCTGTCGGTCAGATGCCAAGCAGTTGCCATGCCAAGCAGTGATGCAGCCAGGTAAGGTGCTCTCAATACTGCAGCTGTAGAACTTTGAGGATCTGAGGGCCCATGCCAAATCTTTTCAGCCTCCTGAGGGGGGAGAGGCATTGTCATACCCTCTTCACGACTGTGTTGGTGTGTTTGGACCATGTTAGGTCCTTAGTGATGTGGACACAGGAACTTGAAGCTCTCGACCAGCTCCCTACAGCCCTGTGGGGGTGTGCTCGGCCCTCCCTTTCCCGCAGTCCACGATCAGCTCCTTTGTCTTGCTGGCGTTGAGGGAGAGGTTGTTGTCCTGGCACCACACTGCCAGGTCTCTGACCTCCTTTCTATAGGCGGTTTCATCGTCATCTGTAATCAGGTCTACCACCGCCGTGTTGTCACCAAACTTAATGATGGTGTTGCGCAGCTAAGCAGTCGTGGGTAAACATGGAGTACAGGAGTGGATTAAGCACGTACACCTGAGGGCCCCGTGTTGTGTCAGCGTGGCGGATGTGTTACCTACCCTCACCACCTGGGGGCGGCCTGTCAGGAAGCCCAGGATCCAGTTGCAGAGGGAGGTGTTCAATCCCAGGGTCCTTAGCTTAGTGATGAGCTTAGAGGGCACTATGGTGTTGAACGTTGAGCTGTAGTCAATGAACAGCATTATCACATAGGTGTTCCTTTTCTCCAGGTGAGAAAGGGCAGGATGGAGTGCAATACAGATTGCGTCATCAGTGGCTCTATTGGGGCGGTATGCGAATTGGAGTGGGTCCAGGATGATGGTGTTGATGTGAGCCATGACCAGACTTTCAAAGCGTTTCATGGCTACAGATGTGAGTGCTACGGGGCAATAGTCATTTAGACAGCTAACCTTGGCATTCTTGGACACAGGGACTATAGTGGTCTGCTTGAAACATGTAGGTATTACAGACGGTCAGGGATTCCCCGCACTGAAAACGTCTGTATCGGTCCGCCAGTATAGCACTAGTAAAAGCACAGTGCACTACTTTTGTGAACAAATTTAAAGTAAATGTAGTTGAGTGTTTACCAGCATTTGTAATTTGACTCTGATCATTTTAAGTACAAAACAGTTAATCTGATAATACTTCTGTAATATAAATATAGTTGATTGATATGTTTTCCAGTTTCTTGAAATACTTTGCAAATGGAACTTATTTCTATGTGAAAACTGAAATGGTCTATTCATTCCTTTTTCTATTTTAGTAGATGCTCTTATGCAGAGCAACTTACAGTAGTGAGCGCATAACTTTTCATACTGGTCCCCAGTGGGAATCGAACCCACAACCCTAGCATTGCAAGCACCATTCTCTACCAACTGAGCCACATCGTCACATCACAAATCACGTGATGTATCAATGTACTCAATTACTGTATTGTGCATTGTGTTTCTTCATGGTGATGGCAAATCTACAGTTAAACCTAGATGACAATACAGTAACGTTACGTTAGCCTTATTCTACAATGAAATAAATACAAAATCCTTAATCTATACGCAATACCCCATAATAACAAAGCGAAAACAGGTTGACATGTTTGCAAATGTATTAAAAGTTTTTAAAAAACAAATACCTTTACATAAGTATTCAGACCCTTTGCTATGAGACTAAAAATTGAGCTCAAGTGCATCCTGTTTCCATTGAACATCAATGTTTCTACAACTTGATTACAGTCCACCTGTGGTAAATTCAATTGATTGGACATTTGGAACCACCAAGACTGAGCAATCTGGGGAGAAGGACCTTGGTCAGGGAGGTGACCAAGAACCCGATGGTCACTCTGACAGAGCTCCAGAGTTCCTCTGAGGAGATGGGAGAACCTTCAACAAGGACAACCATCTCTGCAGCACTCCACCCATTAGGCCTTTATGGTAGTGGCCAGACAGAAGACACTCCTTAGTTAAAGGCGCGACAGCCCGCTTGGAGTTTGCCAAAAGACACCTAAAGGACTCTCAGACCATGAGAAACAAGAGTCGCTGGTCTGATGAAACCATCTCTGGAGAGACCTGAAAGTAGCTGTGCAGCAACACTCCTCATCCAACCTGACAGAACTTGAGAGGATCTGTAGAGAAGAAATGGGAGAAACTCCCCAAATACAGACGTGACAAGCTTGTAGCGTCATACCCAAGCAGAATCGAGGCTGTAATCGCTGCCAACGGTGCTTCAACAAAGTACTGAGTAAAGGGTCAGAATACTGATGTAGATAATCCATTTCTGTGAGTCATTATGGGTTAGTGTGTGTAGATTGACGAGGGGGAAAAATGTCATCAATTTTAGAGTAAGGCTGTAATGTAACACAAATGTGGAAAAAGTAATGGGGTCTAAATACTTTCCAAACGCACTGTACATTAAATGGTTTGTAAGGATGGTAAATAAATACTGAACAAAAAGTAGTTTTCCATGTTATTTGATCAAGAATAATATTACATTTGATGTGGATGTTGTGTCTTTGCCCGTAACTTTGCACCTTTTGATGTAAATGTTTGAGAACAGGTTTTTTGTTCGTTCTTTCTGGATTCCATTAAAATGACAATCGCAGAGAATAGGACAGGGCAACAACTCTTACAATTCCAACTATTGAATCCTGCAAGACACTGTTCTTCATTATAGAACTATCTGTTTTGCCTAAGTGGAGATGATGAATTTATTTTTGCCCACACTCACTTTCAGCATTTGTCAATTTCCACACTGTGCCATGCAGCATACGAGCAAAAAAAAATCTAGGCCTAGTTAATTGAACTGTTGGAGTCATGGAAATATGATAATTTTTCAAATGTTATAGTTGGAACATAGTGGGCAGCAACTTGAATACATTGTTGTTTGACATGACAACAAATTAATAAGCCAGTGAGAAATGATTGACAGGGTAAGAACCAAAGTTTGTCAGTGTTTCCAGGTGACCCTAATTAGATGTTGCATTACATATTTTCATACTTCATGTAGCTAGCTAGCCAGCCAGCCAACATATTCATGCTTTGCCTATTCCTCTCTGATAAGATGTTGCAAACATGCATACCTTGGCCTACACCAGCACTGGTACCAGGCAGTATTAGCTAACTATATACGTTTGCTCTGACTCTTAGTACATTTAGCAAGCTAGCTAGCCTGCTAACTTGCGATTAGCATTAGCGGCGAACACATTATTTTAGCAACACCTTGCTAAGAAAAGACAAACTAGCAACCAGTAGTTTGCAGACCGTAAGATACAGAAACAACGTGTAATTATAGAACTCTTGTG
Source organism: Salvelinus namaycush (assembly GCF_016432855.1). Classification (NCBI taxonomy): domain Eukaryota; kingdom Metazoa; phylum Chordata; class Actinopteri; order Salmoniformes; family Salmonidae; genus Salvelinus; species Salvelinus namaycush. The sequence continues at coordinate 23,279,203 of NC_052341.1, read as the reverse complement.
GAAAGCAGCATGTCACCAACATTCTTGCATCCATCTGACCATTTGGAGTGAACGGCAAAGAAGTGCTCCTGACTCAGTGGACGCGCAACTGCTCTCTCCTTGAGTGACAGGGCTTATTGTGGTTAGCAGCATGCAGCAGCAAGAGTGGGAGAGAGATGACTCAAGAAGCAAACTATAAAAACTGACATTATATGCACTGGAGATGCGTATCACATTTAACAAATCAAACATTGAAACACCATTATAGAAGGTCAGGTAAAAACTCAAATCGGTCCGTGCATCAATACCGGTATATAGTAAAATGCGGTATACCGCCCAGCCCTGGTCAGGGAGAGATTTAAAATATCAGTAAAGACACTTGCCAGCTGGTCTGTGCATGCTACGAGTACACATCCTGGTAATCTGTCTGGCCCTGCAGCCTTGAGAATGGTAACCTGTTTAAAAGGTCTTACTCGCATCGGCTATGGAGTGTGATAACACAGTAGTCTGGAACAGCTGGTGCTCTCATGCATGGTTCAGTGTTGCTAGCATCGAAGCGCGCTTGGAAGGCATTTAGCTCATCTGGTAGGCTTGCAGCTGGCTTTCCCTTTGTAACATGCCAACAACAAACACTGACACTACAAAAGTATAACTGAACAAATTATGAAAGAGGAGCATTAGAATTTTGAATTCTGAAAAGTGGAGTGCGGACGAGGTGAAAAAATTGTTGTATATCAACAATGACAAGCCACCGGGGTCTGACAACTTGGATGGAAAATTACTGAGGATAATAATGGACGATATTGCCACTCCTATTTACCATATCTTCTAAGCCTACAATGAACTGTGTGCCCTCAGGCCTGGAGAGAAGCAAGTCATTCCGCTATCCAAGAATAGTAAAGCCCCCCTTACTGGTTCAAATAGCCGACCAAATCAACCTGTTACCAACCTGTAGTAAACTTTTGGAAAAATGGTGTTTGACCAGATACAATGCTATATTACATTAAACAAATTGAGACTTTCAGCACGCATATACGAAAGAACATTCAACATGCAAGGCACTTACACAAATAACTGACGATTGGTTGACAGAAATTGACAATAAAAAAGATTGTGGGGGCTGTTTTGTTAGACCTCAGTGCAGCTTTTGACATCATCGATCATAGTCTGTTGCTGGAGAAACGTATGTGTTGTGGATAAAGAGTTACCTGTCGAACAGAACACAGAGGGTGTTCTTTAATGGAATCCTGTCTAACATAATCCAGGTAGAATCAGGAATTCCCCAGGGCAGCTGTCTAGGTGACTTTTTCAATCTTTATTAACAGCTACTACAGCGAGTGAAATGACTTCACTTAAAGAGCTGCAGTTTCAGAATGGGTGGCAAGACATAAATTGGTCCTAAACATTTCAAAAACTAAAAAGTATTTGGGACAATTCATTGGCTAAACCCTAGTTCTCAACTAAATCATGTAAGGAGTAATGTGGAAATTGAGCAAGTTGAGGTGACTAAACAGCTTGGAGTAACCCTGGGTTGATGCAACAGTAGCTAAAATGGGGAGAAATCTGTCCATAATAAAGCGCTGCTCAGCCTACTTACCAACATCAACAAGGCATGCCCTACAGGCCCTAGTTATGTCACACGTGGACTACTGTCAAGTCATGTGGTCAGGTGCCACAAAGAGGGACTTTGGGGAAAATTGTAATTTTTCTAAAATAGGGCAGCAAGACTGGCCCTTAAATGTACACAGAGAGCTTACATTAATAATATGCATGTCAATCTCTCATGACTCAAAGTAGAGGAGAGATTGACTTCATCACTACTTGGTTTTGTAAGAAGTATTGACATGCTGAATGCACCGTTTAAACTATCAGCACACAGTTCGGACACCCATGCATACCCCACAAGACATGCCACCAGAGGTCTCTTCACAGTGCTAAATGGAGCCATGGCTACATGAAACTATTCCATATCAGGTAACTGATGCAAGCAGTAGAATCAGATTTAAAAAACAAAAATACACCTTAGGGAACAGCAGGGACTGTGATGGGACACACAAAATCCGTGTGTGTATATTGCAGATACATTCATAGTATTCAGACTCCTTGACTTTTTCCACATTGTTACGTTACAGCCGTATTCTAAAATGGATTAAATAGTTCTATAACTGTTGGAATTTTTTGCTAAATTTATTATAAATAAACTGAAATATCAAATTTACATAAGTATTCAGATCTTTTCCTCTGTACTTTGTTGAAGCACTGAGTCTTCTTGGGTATGACGCTACAAGCTTGGCACAACTGTATTTGGGGAGTTTCTCGCATTCTTCTCAGCAGATCCTTTCGAGCTCTATCAGGTTGGATGGGGAGCGTCGCTGCACAGCTATTTTCAGGTCTCTCCAGAGATGTTCGATCGGGTTTAAGTCCAGGCTCTGGCTGGGCCACTCAAGAATTTTCAGAGACTTGTCCTGAAGCCACTACTGCATTGTCTCGGCTGTGGCCTTAGGGTTGTTGTCCTGTTGGAAGGTGAACCTTCTCCCCAGTCTGAGGTCATGAGCACTCCGGAGCAGGTTTTCATCAAGTATCTCTTTGTACTTTGCTCAGTTCATCTTTCTCTTGATCCTGACAAGACTCCCAGTCCCTGCAGCTGAAAACATCCCCACAGCATGATGCTGCCACCACAAAGCTTCACCGTATGGATGGTTCCAGGTTTCCTCCAGATGTGACACTTGGCATTCAGGACAAAGAGTGCAATCTTGGTTTCATCAGACCAGATAATCTTGTTTCTCATGGTCTGAGAGTCTTTGGGTGCCTTTTGCCAAACTCCAAGTGGGCTGTCAAATCAAATCACATTTTATTTGTCACATACACATGGTTAGCAGATGTTAATGCGAGTGTAGCGAAATGCTTCTGCTTCTAGTTCCGACAATGCAGTAATAACCAACGAGTAATCTAACCTAAGAATTCCACAACTACTACCTTATACACAAGTGTAAAGGGATAAAGAATATGTACATAAAGATATATAAATGAGTGATGGTACAGAACGGCATAGGAAAGATGCAGTAGATGGTATAGAGTACAGTATATACATATGAGATGAGTAATGTAGGGTATGTAAACATTATATTAAGTGGCATTGTTTAAAGTGGCTAGTGATACATTTTTACATACATTTCCATCAATTCCCATTATTAAAGTGGCTGGAGTTGAGTCAGTATGTTGGCAGCGGCCAGTAAATGTTAGTGGTGGCTGTTTAACAGTCTGATGGCCTTGAGATAGAAGCTGTTTTTCAGTCTCTCGGTCCCTGCTTTGATGCACCTGTACTGACCTCGCCTTCTGGATGATAGCGGGGTGAACAGGCAGTGGCTCGGGTGGTTGTTGTCCTTGATGGTCTTTATGGCCTTCCTGTGACATCGGGTGGTGTAGGTGTCCTGGAGGGCAGGTAGTTTGCCCCCGGTGATGCGTTGTGCAGACCTCACTACCCTCTGGAGAGCCTTACGGTTGTGGGCGGAGCAGTTGCCGTACCAGGCGGTGATACAGCCCGACAGGATGCTCTCGATTGTGCATCTGTAGAAGTTTGTGAGTGCTTTTGGTGACAAGCCGAATTTCTTCAGCCCCCTGAGGTTGAAGAGGCGCTGCTGCGCCTTCTTCACAACGCTGTCTGTGTGGGTGGACTAATTCAGTTTGTCCGTGAGGTGTACACCGAGGAACTTAAAACTTACTACCCTCTCCACTACTGTCCCGTCGATGTGGATAGGGGGGGTGCTCCCTCTGCTGTTTCCTGAAGTCCACAATCATCTCCTTTGTTTTGTTGACGTTGAGTGTGAGGTTATTTTCCTGACACCACACTCCGAGGGCCCTCACCTCCTCCCTGTAGGCCGTCTCGTCATTGTTGGTAATCAAGCCTACCACTGTAGTGTCGTCCGCAAACTTGATGATTGAGTTGGAGGCGTGCATGGCCACGCAGTCGTGCCTATTAATGAGGAGTGGCTTCTTTCTGGCCACTCTACCACAAAGGCCTAATTGGTGGAGTGCTGCAGAGATGGTTGTCCTTCTGGAAGGTTCTCCCATCTCCACAGAGGAACTCCGGAGCTCTGTCAGAGTGACCTCCCTGACCAAGGTCCTTCTCCCCCGATTTCTCAGTTTGGCCGGGCGGCCAGCTCTAGGAAGAGTCTTGGTTGTTCCAAACTTCTTCCATTTACGAATGATGGAGGCCACTGTGTTCTTGGGTACCTTCAATGCTACAGAAATGTTTTGGTACTTTTCCCCATATCTGTGCCTTGACAAAATCCTGAGCTCAAGTTCGAGTCTCATAGCAAAGGGGGTGAATACTTATGTAAATAAGGCATTAAAAAAAATAAATGTTTTAATACTCAAATCGGTCCGTGCATTTTAATAAATGTTTGCAAATTTCTAAAAATCTGTTTTCACTTTGTCCTTATGGGGTATTGTGTGTAGATTTAGAGGGGGGAAAAGAATTGTATCCATTATAGAATAATGCTGTAATGTAACTAAATGTGAAAAAAGGGAAAGGGTCTGAATACTTTCCAAATGCACTGTATGTGGTAGTAGAGTAGTGGCCTGAGAGCACACACTTGATGTGCTGTGAAAAGTGTTATGAAATGTAATATTTGTTATTGTATATAACTGCCTTAATGTTGCTGGACCCCAGGAAGAGTAGCTGTTGCCTTGGCTTACAGTTTGGTACCTTCAACACATCAATACCTCACACAAAGACAAATAGTGATGCAGTCAATCTCTTCCCAACTTTGAACCAGGAGAGACTGACACTTTTCCTCCATCTACATTTAAGTGTGAAACGTGCTGCTTTGTTCTGGACCAACTGCAATGTATTGTCAGAAGTTATTTATAAAAACATTTAATTTAAAATGTGTCCTTAATTGCCTCACTGTTGGCAACCGGTTTATAAAAGCAATAAGGCACCTCGGGGGTTTGTGGCATAAGGCCTATATACCACGGCTAAGGGCTGTATCCAGGCACTCCGCGTTGTGCATAAGAACAACCCTTAGCCGTGCTATTTTGGCCATATACCACACCCCCCTGGGTCTTAATGCTTAAGTACACCATTCCTGGGAGCTGAAAATATCCCAGTTCTTCCCTAGCCTGCATACTCAGACATGTCAACATTGTCAATCCAGAGCATCCCAAACATGCTCAGAGTGCTCCAGCTCCCGCCAATATCCAGCAACTTTGCACAGCCATTGAAGAGGAGTGGGACAACATTCCCCAGGCCACAATCAACAGCCTGATCAACTCTATGTGAAGGAAATGTGTCATGCTGCATGAGGCAAATGTTTGTCACAACAGATACTGACTGGTTCTGATCCACACCCCTACTTGGAAAAAAAGGTATATGTGACCAACAGATACATATCAGTATTCCCAGTCATGTGAAATCAATAGATTAGGGCCTAATACATTTATTTAAATTGACCGATTTCCTTATGAACTATAACTCAGTAAAATCTTTGAAATTGTTGCATGTTGCATTTATATTTGTGTTCAGTGTAGTATGGTCTACAGCGTATCATAAGGTATTCTAACTCAGGTGAGCAGAACCTCGAGACCACCTTAATATTAGAGATCGCACACCACCTGTTAACACAGAGATTCCCTCGTCCTTGTTCAGCCACTCAGTTCTTCAGATCACGTAGCTAGCTCGTCCAGTTTATTCTCCAGTGATTGCACGTTTGACAAGAGAACAGAGGGTAGAGGCGTTTTATCCACTCGTCGACGTAGTCTCGTCAGCAAGTTTCAATATTGCATGCGCCAGGTGATGGACAAACTAACAGTGAGAGCCATGCACAAAAACAGACATTTTGAAAACTCTGTTTAACAATAACCTGTCAATATTTTGCCTAAAATTTCCAGCGGCATAAGGACAAACATAGCGGACAACCGGTACAGTCAGTTTAGATATATAGATAAGTATACCTTCAAATTAGCATTTATTCAACATTCTGACTTGTAAAGCTGCCGCCATAGAATTAGGAATTTGAATACTACAATGGTCATTAACCCAATAATGGTCAGCCATGTTGGTCAGGGAGTTTGTCAACAATGCCTAAAATGAACATCCGCCAAATGAGCATAGATTTTGGAATTAAAACGAGTTTTAATGACGCCAACCTAAGTGTATGTAAACTTCCGACTTCAACTGTATATACACACACACACACTAGGGGTGAAACGGTTCACAAAACTCACGGTACGGTACAGTGGTGTCACGGCTCGGTACGGTTTCAATACATCGACAAAATAAATGCCTGAGAAATATGTCATTTGTATTTAGATTTTCCCTTTATTATAATAGTAAACATGGGTAGCTCGAATTCCCAGGAGCAGATGGAAACAAAGGGACAACAAAAAACAGCAGTGCCTGCCTTACAACATGAAATAAAATATTCATGTAAAACAGAACTTCAACAAGAGTGCATACTGTAGTCCAGCAGCATATCAAAATTAAGTCACATGGCAGTACCTTGAACAAAATAGGACCACTTGAGACTGGTTACTTGAATTTGTTAAAAACATTATCAGATTCTCAAGTGTTTCTTTAAGAAGATTAGTCTATCCACATTATCTACAGTGAGCACAGATCGGCTTAAAGTGACAATGTCAGCCGCTGTGGAGAATACCCTCTCGCTAGGAACAGAGGTCCCAGGCACAGCCAGGTAGCGCCTTGCTAACATGGCAACATGAGGGTATATTAACTCTTTGGTCTTCCACCATGTAAGTGGATCAGCATCCAGAGGAATACAGTCCAGTTCCCTGTAGGAGGTCACCTCCTCTATGACCTTGACCTTTGACTTGGTTCCCTGCTCCTGGGTTGTGAACAACTCCCCAAAAAGCTCAGCCATGCCAGACTTCTTTTCTGGAGGAGAACCCCTATCGTCTGTCGTCTCTGGAGAGGGATTGGCTCCTCTGGTATCTGTGGCTTGACCCTGCAGAATTAAATTAGATGATAATTGCTATCTCTGAAGTGGCTTTAAAAATATGATTTGTTAGAAATATATATCAGACACTATGACAATTTTTACTTTATAATTGTTAAATCACTAATTAATAAAACAATGTCACATTAACAAAATAAATACAATACCTGTATATTGGTCACAAGCTCTGCTGTGAAGTCATTGTAGACTCTCAGACGAGCAGCAGCATCCAGGTGCAGCAGAGACTTGAACCGGGGGTCCAAAGCGGTGCTCTTGTGTAACAAGTCTTGGACACCAGGGTCAGCATATCTAGGCTCCAGGTTAACTCTGATAGCAGTCTTGACATCCCTTACTGCCGGTTCATCTTCATCAGATGCCACCATTGATTTCAGCATCATTGTTTTCAGTGCAGTTCAGTGTTGACTGTTTTGAGAGGTTAGCACACTTTCCTCTGCACTCTTACATAATTTTCAGACAAAGTCCCAATATCTTTGACATTCTTCCTGACAGCTTGATCAGTCAGTGTAGAATACACCACAACTTTCTGCTCAAGGTTTCTCTCAACCATGTCATGGCTTGAATTCCATCTAGTAGGGACATCTTGGATTAGTTTGTGGTTTGGCAGCTTCAGCATCTCCTGTTTTGTCTTGAAAACATGTGCAGCAGTTGTGCTTTTACGAAAGAAGGATACCACTTTCCTGACCTTTGCTAGGAGGCGAGAGATTGGATTGACTGACATTGCTTTTTGAGATGCAGATTAATAACGTGAGCAAAGCATCCTATCTGTGGCCCCAATCCAGCTAGTGCAACTGCATTTGCAACATTTCTAGTGTTGTCAGTGGTCACAGGAATCGTTACATTAGTCCCCTCCAACTTCCACACTGCAACTACTTCCCTCAGCTCTTCCCCCAAGTTTACACTGGTGTGACGACTCTCAAGAGGACGTGTTTGAAGGACATGGCTTTTTATCTCCCACTCTGAATAAACGTTTTGTTTTCGAAATGATAGGTCATTAATATGTCAAATCCGGAAACTAAGGCTCGTATTTCTGTGTGTTTATTATATTATAATTAAGTCTATGATTTGATAGAGCAGTCTGACTGAGCGGTGGTAGGCAGCAGCAGGCTCGTAAGCATTCATTCAAACAGCACTTTCCTGCATTTGCCAGCAGCTCTTCAAGCATTGCGCTGTTTATGTTTTCAAGCCTATCAACTCTCCAGATTAGGCTGGCAATACTATAGTGCCTATAAGAACATCCAATAGTCAAAGGTATATGAAATAGAAATGGTAGAGAGAGAAATAGTCCTATAATTCCTATAATAACTACAATCTAAAACTCCTTCCCTGGAATATTGAAGACTCATGTTAAAAGGAACCACCAGCTTTCATATATTCTCATGTTCTGAGCAAGGAACTTAAACGTTACATGGCACATATTGCACTTTTAATTTCTTCTCCAACACTGTGTTTTGCATTATTTAAACCAAATTGAACATGTTTCATTATTTATGAGACTAAATTGATTTTATTTATGTATTATATTAAGTTAAAATAAAAGGGTTCATTCAGTATTGTTGTAATTGTCATTACTACAAATATTAAAATAATTAAATAAATAATAATAATAAAAAACACACACACAAAAAAAAACGTACGATTAATGGGTATCGGCTTTGTTGGTCCTCCAATTATCGGTGTTGAAAAATCATAATCGGTCGACCTCTACCCGAGGTGACTTACTGCTATTATAAACTGGTTACCAATGTAATTAGAGCAGTAAAAATAACTTGTCATACCCGTGGTATACGATCCGATATACCACGGCTGTCAGCCAATCAGCATTCAGGGCTCTAACCACCTAGATATATACAGTACCAGTCAAAAGTTGACACACCTACTCATTCAAGGGTTTTTCTTTATTTTAACTATTTTCTACATTGTAGAATAATAGTGAAGACATCAAAACTATGAAATAACACATGGAATCATGTAGTAATCACGAAAGTGTTAAATCAAAAATATATTTTATATTTGAGACTCTTCAAAGTAGCCACCCATTGCCTTGACAGCTTTGCACACTCTTGGCATTCTCTCAACAAGCTTCACCTGGAATGCTTTTCCAACAGTCTTGAAGGAGTTCCCACATATGCTGAGCACTTGCTGGCTGCTTTTCCTTCACTCTGCGGTCCAACTCATCACAAACTATCTCAATTGAGTTGATGTCAGGTGATTGTGGAGGCCAGGTCATCTGATGCAACACTCCATCACTCTCCTTGGTCAAATAGCCCTTACGCAGCTTGGGGGGTGTTGGGTCATTGTCCTGTTGAAAAACAAATGATAGTCCCACAAAGCGCAAACCAGATGGAATGGGCGTATCGCTGCAGAATGCTGTGGTAGCCATGCTGGTTAAGTGTGCCTTGAATTCTAAATAAATCACAGACTGTCACCAGCAAAGCACCCCCTCCGCCTCCATGCTTCACGGTGGGAACCACACATGCAGAGATTATCCGTTCACCTACTCTGCGTCTCACAAAGACATGGCAGTTGGAAACAAAAATCTCAAATTTGGACTCACCAGACCAAAGGACAGATTTCCACCGGTCTAATGTCCATTGCTCGTGTTTCTTGGCCCAAGCAAGTCTCTTCTTATTATTGGTGTCTTTTTAGTAGTGGTTTCTTTGCAGCAATTCAACCATGAAGGCCTGATTCACGCAGTCTCCTCTGAACAGTTGATGTTGAGATTTGGGCAGCAATCTGAGGTGCAGTTAACTCTAATGAATTTATCCTGTGCAGCAGAGTTAACTCTTCCATTCCTGTAGCGGTCCTCATGAGAGCCAGTTTCATCATAGAGATGATGGTTTTTGCGACTGCACTTGAAAAAACTTTCAAAGTTCTTGAAATTTTCCCGGATTGACTGACATTCATGGTTGGTAAAAAATCTGAGTGGCTGGTAGATTTCTTAATCCACCTGCCACAGTGGCTGGTGGACCAAAAACTTAGTTTCAAAGCCCTGCTGGTCAATCATGATTTGCCAGTGCTGTGATAAGACTATCTGGCTAGCTTATACTGTTTTAGAAGAATGATTTCATAAATTGTTAAAACGTTACTGCCAATATGCCAACATTCCATTCAAACAATGCAGTCAATCCACAGCCATATACTTGCTGAAATAAGTTGATGATAAGACTTAGACAAGTTGTAAATGCAACAAGCACTGATATTGTATCTAATAACATATGTAATAACACAGATCTCTAAGAAAACTAACATTTCGACATTAATGTCTGTTTACATTAGTCTTAATTCAGAAAATGTGTCTAAAACCTGTATAAACTGTATTCATAAATTATATGACAATATTTTAGGTTGACATTTTAGGTTCACATGCCTTACTTGTATATTTCTGCATAAGTAAAATCAGGAGTATGCCTCTACTGTCATTCATTCCAATTAGACTGGTTTGGATTTCTCCCTGACCAACATGACTGCAATTTTGCCCAATTCTCGAACTAGTAACGTCTACGTACGACATAGCCCTCTAGTAATTAAATAGGATCTCTATGGGTACAGCACTGTTCCGTATTTTGTTATCTAGCAACAAGTGTGGAGTTAGAGTTCATGAATCAGATACTACCGTAGCCGGTGATGTGATTCAGATACTACCGTAGCCGGTGATGATGGCATCTTGACATGCCCCTCTTCCATCCACACAAAACTAGCTAACGTTAGCCTTACGTTTAATAAAGTATATTCTGTACAGGCTCACACAACGCCTTTTTCTAGATAACGATGACAATTCAGTGTTTGTTTACCGTGCTCGGGGACAAAGTTAGTTAGAACAGTAATGTTAAAGTTAACACCTCAATATAGTATTTATATTTAGCTAGCTAACAACATTGTTGAACTACACAAAGCGATTTCCGGTTACCCACTTTCGTCTCAGTTACAACAGATTTGGGGCCAAAATTCTCATTTCTATGCAATCAGTATCAGTAGTTAAGCAAATTATCTACCTGTTTCTTCTATCTCTGGGTCGGAATCTGCCTCTGAATCGTCTCCATAATCCGCCAAAGAGGAGAGAAGTGCACTCTTTTTGCCGCTCGCCATTTCTCCACCGGTCGCACAACAAAGACGTCACTTTCAGCGTCGTTTTTGAAAAGGGTATGCGTATTCGGGGCTCTGGGAAATTTAGTCCGAGATATTAGAAAAGGCGTAGTTACGAGTCTATTATGAAAATTATTGGCATAATGTATGACGCTCCGCCAGTTAGTAGAGCTCGTTTTAGTTGATCAAAAACACTGAGTTAAATAGGATAATTTAGAAATGTGGAGCTAATGTTGTAAACCGTGATTGACCACACACTCCAGCACAGTAGGTGGCGGCATGCACCTTAAACGTTTGTTTGCGGACCACCATTATATCATAGAAGAATGTTACCTACGCCTCTTGGAGGAGGGAACACAACAACCTGCTACAACTCAACAGTTGAAAAAAGGTATGTGATTGTAGGTGCGGGTAAGGTAGGAGAGGGGAACTTTAACTTGTACTTTCTTTGGTTCCGTCCAGCCCCTATTCCCCACCTTACCGTGTGAAGGAAGAATAAATTCCCTGTAAACGGTAATATTCTCTGCCTCTGTCATCCTTACCCGCACCTACAGTCACATACCTTTTTTTTTTAGCTCCGTGGGGAGTTGAGTTGGAGCAGGGTGTTGCGTTCCCTCCACCAAGAGGTGTACATAACATAATTGGGGCTCATCTGGGATCATTAAACCCACAGGACTCCACTGCTCTGAGCTCTCTGTGATTGGTGATTGAGGTGTGGTGGTAGGTTGTGAGTTTGGGTGACTTGTTTAGTTTACGTGTGTTCAGTAGGCTGCTGTGTACAAAATGGCTGCCTCAGCCGTCTCCAAGTTTATTGAAGCGCCCTCTGTTGATCGGTTGGTGGGGTTGCATAAAGTAGACCTTTGCACCATAGCTGACCATTATGGACTCTTCGTCCCTGAGAAAGCTCTAAAGGCTGAGCTTTTGGTGCTAGTCAGGGAGGGTTTAGTGAGAAAACAAATTTTCTTGTTGAAAGATGAGGAGCGGGAGGCTTCAGGAGAGGAGACGGGTAGACCTTCCAATGCCAAGTCGGAGGACGGGACGGAGGAAGGGGTTGCTCGTACCCCCTTTACATTGCCCCGATTCGACCCTTTATCTTCCGCGTCGGGTCGTTCAGACGGGACCGCTAGGCTAAAGGTGAGGCTGACCCGTTTGGAAATGGAGCAAAAAGATAAAGAGCGCGTTAGACAGATGGATTTTAATTTAGAAATTAGGAAAATGGAAATAGAACCCGACATGGAGGTGAGGATCCGACAACTGGAGCTAGATGCTGGCTCCAGTGCGACTCCACAACCTGCCCATCATCAAGCCCACTTCGATGTAAGTTAAAAAAATGCTTCAGTCCCTCCATTTCGGGAGTCGGAAGTTGATTCCTATTTCTCTGCGTTTGAACGTGTGGCCGCTGCGCTGCATTGGCCACTCGAGGTTTGGCCGCTCCTGTTGCAATGTAAATTGACTGGGAAAGCCCAGGGAGTAGTAGCCGCTCTCTCCCTGGAAGACAGTTTACAGTACGATATAGTTAAAACAACCGTGTTGCGGGCTTATGAGTTGGTGCCTGAAGCTTATAGGCAGTTCTTCAGGAACCACAAAAAACCCTCTCACCGTCCTTTTGATGAGTTTGGACAAAGAGTCTGTTTAATCGCTAGTGTTCAGCCAGCAAATCTAACACATTTGCTGATATTCAGGAGTTGATGCTGTTGGAGGATTTCAAAGAAACCTGCCTGATAGAATTGTAGTTAATTTAAATGAACAGAAAGTGGCGACATTGGCCCAGGCAGCAGTGTTGGCAGATGAGTACGCTTTGACACACCAAACTGTCTTTGGTGCGCCTTGTTTTGAAGGCCTAACGATTACGTCATCAGTGCCTCGTTCGGGTTGCTTTTCCTCTGATGACCCTAAGTCTTCGCACGAAATCCGTGAATGTTTTTACTGTCACCAAAAGGGTCAAGTGATTGCGGACTGCCCGGTTTTGAAAAATAAACCGAAACAGTTCCTGTCACCATCCCCTAAATTAAAAAGTGTGGGTTTAGTCCAGTCTTTGGTTTGTCCGTTGGACCTACTTATTGATTCAGCATTTGGGAAACCGGATCCTATCTATGGATAGAAAACACTCCAAAGTTTCCAAAACTGTCAAAATATTGTCTGTGAGTATAACAAAACTGATTCTGCAGGCGAAAACCTGAGAAAATCTAACCCGGAAGTGATTTTTTATATTTTTTTATCTGTGTTTCCTGGCCCGTCTTTCTTCCATTTAAAGGGGTATCAACCAGATTCCTTTTCCAATGGCTTCCTCAGGCTGTGACCAGGCTTTAGACATAGTTTCAGGCTTTTATTTTGAAAAATTTGCGAAATTTTTCAAAACTAGTCAGGTGTCCTCTGATTAGTTCTTGCGAGCGAGAGGTAGCTCTCCATTTTCTTTTTCACTCTTATTGAATAGGTTACGGTCCGGTTGAAATATTATCGATTATGTTTGTTAAAAACAACCTGAGGATTGATTATAAAAAACATTTGACATGTTTCTACGACCATTACGGATACGTTTTGGAATTTTCGTCGAACGGAACGAGATTTTGGTTTTCTGAACATAACACGCAACCCAAATGGTGTTTTTTGTTATAAAAGTAATATTTATCGAACAAAAAGAACATTTGTTGTGTAACTGGGAGTTTCGTGAGTGCAAACATCCGAAGATTATCAAAGGTAAGCGATTCATTTTCTTGCTTTTCTGACTTTCGTGACCAAGCTAACCAAGCTAATATAAGGCTAACTGTTCTAGCATTGATTGATACACTCACAAAAGCTTAGATTGCTTTCGCTGCAAAGCATATTTTCAAAATCTGACACGATAGGTGGATTACCAACAAGCTAAGCTGTGTTTTGGTATATTTTACTTGTGATTGCATGATTATAAATATTTTTAGTAATATTTTTGAATCTGATACGTTTGGGAATTTTCTTCTGCCTTTCAGGACCGGAACGAGGCTGTAGTTTTCTGAACATATCGCGCAACCCAAATGGCGTTTTTTTGTTATAAAAGTAATATTTATCGAACAAAAATAACGTTTATTGTGTAACTGGGAGTCTCGTGAGTGCAAACATCTGAAGATTATTAAAGGTAAGCGATTAATTTTATTGCTTTTCTGACTTTCGTGAGCATGCTAATTTGGGGCTAGCTGTTCTAGCATTGATTGATACACTCACAAAAGCTTGGAGTTCTTTCGCTGTAAAGCATATTTTCAAAATCTGACACGATCGGTGGATTAACAACAAGCTAAGCTGTGTTTTGGTATATTTCACTTGTGATTGCATGATTATAAATATTTTTAGTAATATTTTGCGCCCTGCAATTCAGCGGTTGTTTAGGAAAATGATCCCGTAAAAGGGATCCGTAGCGCAGAGAAGTTAACTAGGGCACAATCTCAGAAGCTGGGAGATGTGGTGGATTTGTCTAGTTCCATTTTTGAGAATGTTGAGGTAGAAGGCAATGCACCGAGTATTCCTTCTGCAAGGTCGACAGTTTTTATGGGGGTAAAAACCAAGGCAGGGGAAAGCGAAATCGCACCCCAATTACATTACATTCTTTTGTCTGTCATCCCGAGAAGGTGATTGAATGTCAAAAGGGAGACACCAGTCTTCGCAAGTGTTTTGCTTCGGTAATTTCCATTGAGGAAGCTAAAGCGTAAATGTGCAGGTCATAACACAGTTAGTGACTGGAGTGAAGTGTTTCAAGTGGTTGTTCCTACACCGTTCCAACAGCATGTGCTGTCACTCACCCATGACCAGGCGTGGTCCGGACATTTGGGGATCACGAAGACTTATAACCGAGTCCTTCAACATCTTTTCTGGCCAGGTTTGAAGTCTAATGTTGTCCAATTTTGTAAAACATGTCATGTATGTCAACTCACTGGGAAAGCGAATCAAACAGTTCCTTGTGCACCGCTCTGCCCGATTCCTGTGGTGGGGGAACCGTTTGAAGGAGTGAAGGAGTGATAATCGATTGTGTAGGTCTGTTACCGAAAACCAGGTCAGGTAACCAGTTCTTACTAACAATAATGTGCAGTGCTACTCGATACCCAGAGGCTTTCCCTCTCCATACTATAACGGCTAAGACTGTGGTGAAGGCACTAGTGAAGTTTTTCTCTAGGTTTGGAGTCCCTAAAGTAATCCAAACTGATCAGGGAACCAACTTTATGTCAAAACTGTTCTCAAATGTGTTAAAGACACTGTGTATTTCCCATCAGGTCTCCAGTCCGTATCATCCGGAGAGTCAAGGAGCCCTCGAACGCTGGCATCAGACGCTAAAGGCGATGCTACGCAAGTATTGCATGGATACCAGTACCGATTGGGATGAGGGGGTGCCCTTTGTACTATTTGCTATCAGGGAAACAATAAAAGAGTCCTTAGGGTTCAGCCCTGCTGACCTTGTGTTTGGACACACCCCACAGGGTCCTCTAAAAGTTTTGAAGGAGCATATCCTATCTCCTACACCCAGTAGCGCCCCTAGAAATGTGTTGGATTATGTCAGTAAGATGCGGGAGAGACTGCACGCCGCATGTGCGTTATCCCAAAAGTCTCTCTCCTCATCTCAAAATACATGAATTTACATTATGACAAAGAGGCTGTTGGCCGTTCTTTTGCACCAGGGGATCAAGTTTTAGTTTTGTTGCCAATCCCTTCCTCATCTCTGTCGGCATGTTTTTCTGGGCCATATCTTGTGGAAAAGAAACTCAGTGACACCAATTATGTGATAAAGACCCCAGATCGTAGGCGTTTTTCCCGTGTGTGTCATGTTAACATGCTGAAAGCATATTATATGCTTGACCCTCCAGACAGCTCCTCAGGTAAGCCGGTCCAGCCCGCTGTCTCCAGTGTGGCTGCGGTGGTGCTGAAGCCTGGCTGGGACCTAGAGGAAGATAAGGAGGACGGGTTGGAGTTAAGCCATATGTTACAGCAGTGTGAACGCTTATGTAATTCGGAGATGCTGAAAAAGTTACCCTCTCAAATGGAACATTTGGATAACAATCAAACTAATGATCTTATCCTATTGATAAATAGTTTTCTCAATGTGTTTCAGGACGTTCCAAGTCGCACGTCCATCTTGGAACATGACGTGGATGTGGGGAACGCTGCTCCTATACGCCAGCATCCGTACCAAGTTAACGCTAAGAAAAGGAAGGTAATGAAAAGTGAGGTAGCTTATTTATTATAGAATGACATGGAAAAACCCAGTAACCGCTTCTGGTGTTCCCCGTGTATTCTTATTCCTAAGCCTGACGGTACGTCCTGCTTATGTACGGACTATCGTCGCGTAAATGCAGTTACAAAGTCTGATACTTTTCCTCTACCTCGATTAGATGACTGCATTGATAGAATTGGCTCTGCTGCTTACGTTAGTAAGTTAGATATGCTAAAAGGTTATTGGCAGGTGCCTCTGACCTCTCGAGCTTCTGACACCTCGGCTTTTGTGACGCCTGATAACTTCGTACAATACACTATGATGCCCTTTGGAATGTGTAATGCACCTGCTACTTTTCCGCGCCTAGTTAACATTGTGTTTGTGGATGTGCCAAATTGTACTGCTTACCTCGACGCTGTGGTGATTCATTCGTCTACTGGTCTGAACATCTCGCCACCTTGAAAAGTGTGTTTCAGCGGTTGGAGAATGCTTCTTTAACCCTCAATTTGGCCAAGTCTGAGTTTGGGAAGGCTACTGTGACTTACTTAGGGAAGCAGGTGGGACGAGGTCAAGTGCGCCCCATAACTGGCAAAGTGGAAGCAATTGTTTCTTTTCCTGCTCCCACGACTCGCCACCAGTTGCGCAGATTCCTGGGGATGGTAGGGTACTATCGTACGTTCTGTAAGAATTTTTCAATGGTAGTAGCTCCCCTTACATCTCTGCTTAGTCCCAAAGTACCATTTAAGTGGTCCCAGGAATGTAACTATGCTTTTGAGTCCGCCAAAGCGCTACTTTGTAGTGCCTCAGTGCTTGCCACCCCCAACTTTGACAAACCTTTTAAGTTGGAGGTAGGCGCTTGTATAGTGGGGGTGGGTGCGGTTCTCTTGCAGGAAGATGAAGAGGGAGTGGATGGGCCCGTCAGTTTCTTCTCTCATAAGTTCAACTCGTGTCAGTCAAGGTACTCCACCATTGAACAAGAGACACTGGCTTTATTGCTAGCCTTACAGTTTTTTTAGGTATATGTGGTCTCCAGTGCCTTGCCTGTACTGGTCTTCATGAACCATAATCCTTTAGTGTTTCTAAAGCAAATGTACAATCAGGACCGCCGCCTTATGCGGTGGGCTCTGATTGTACAAGGATACAATATACAGATTCACTATATGAAGGGTTCGATGAACGTGATCGCCGATGCTCTCTCACAGGTTTAGTAACTGGGGATGCGTGTTGGTTTATTTGTTGCAAAATGGGAGTTTGCAGGTTTTGGGGTGGGTGTGTTACGTTCCCCAGTTTCTGTGTTGTGGGTTTGTATGTGTGTGTATTTCAGGAAATGGCTTCCTGGATTCCAAAGCAGCTTATTTGGAATCCAGGAAGCCATTTCCTGAAATACACACACACATACAAACCCACAACACAGAAACTGGGGAACATAAGAAGAAGAAGAAGAAGAAGGTGAAGATAACAACGCTCCACCCAGCAGACTGTCGAACAATCGCGTTCATGTTGTAATGCTGTGTCACGCGATTGCTAAACTAATCGTCACACAATCCCTTCTAAAAGTCAGGTTGTGTGTCAAGAAACCTTCCTATTTTCCTAGAAAGTTAGTAATGTCATGATTTCTAAGCTATACGATATGTATTTTTATTTAACCTTTATTTAACTAGGAAAGTCAGGTGAGAACAAATTATTATCTGCAATGATGGCCTATTACAGAGGACAAGTTAATTATCTCAAATCCTGGAAAAGATTTGTAATGTTGACCTTATTCACATAATTCTTGATCATGTTGTTTTTTTGTGCTAGTGCCCAATTGACTCCAATTATGCAGGTTTCCATTGCTTTTGTAGAATAAATCTGGGTCAATGTGGGGAAAAAAATATTACGACATGTGTAATGGAAACGGCAGATATAGAATACATTTTATAAAGATCAACATTTTTATTTGCTCAACGGGTGGATTTGTATTTTGTATACCTTTTATTGCAGAAAAAATAAATAAAATACATTTTGATTGCTGAATACTTTTCAAGATACGCCAGGCACGTGATGTCATAACGTACTAGAAGCTCTACTCCATATTTCATTCTAAATGTCTACTGCTTGCAAAATAAAAAAAAATCGACTATAAAAATGATGTTTCTTTGCAGGCAAGGATTGTCCTGTCTTTCAAGGATGACTGAATTGGTTTGCCTTGCTTTTCTGGTTGGCTGGCAAGTTTCATCTAATTATTTCAGATCTATAGGAGTTTCACCATGGCATGGACGTGGCGACATAAGAATGATTATAAACTGGGTGGTTCGAGCCCTGAATGCTGATTGGCTGACAGTCCTGGTAAATCAGACTGTATACCACGGGTATGACAAAAGTTATTTTTACTGCTCTAATTACATTGGTAACCAGTTTATAATAGCAATAAGGCACCTCGGGGTTTGTGATAAATGGCCAATATACCACGGCTAAAGTCTGTGTTCAGAACCATATACCACACCCCCTCATGCCTTATATCTTAATTAGAATATGGCAAATATTAGTAAATGATTGCATTCTATCCATGCTGGCTTTCCCTGACTACCTGAGACATGAAACTTGAGGTGGGAGGGCATACAGGCTGTCGCCAATTTATTGCCTAAATGGGTAATGGCAACATTTCAACCACTACATTTCTATTAGATGGTGTAGGTTTTTACAGATCTATTTTATTGGGTGGGGTGACATCTTTACGTTCAGCTGTTTTTATCGACACAATATAGATAAATGGAAACGCACCCTAGCAGGCAAATGTTGCATCTATTTTCTATTCCAACTTTCTAAATGTAAAGAAAATAAATCACTGGACAAGTTAATGGAAACATAGCTATTGACTCCTTGAAGGAGAGCTATCTTTGTCGGAGTGTACCCAGAATGCACCGCACGGCCATTGGCAACGTATGGGCAAAGTACACAGTAGGTTTTAATACAATTCCATTGGAGTTTCCCAACCCCTTAAAAGTATCTCTGATACACAGTAGGCTTTAATACAATTCCATTGGAGTTTCCCAGGCAAAACCGTCTCAAACCTCAGTATCACTGATAAGCTTAAATTCCTTTGACCCTATTTCCTACTGATCAACCTTTTGGCCTCAATCACTAGCCTCCCTTCTCCTCTTTAAAAAAAAATTATCATCTATTGACATAGATGGTGGGCCCCCAGAAATGACTCCTGTTGTGTATTGATATTCTAGTTTGTCCCTTTTAGGACACCTGTAACACCCCACTGCTTACGTACATTGGAATGTTTTGTTCTGTGAAACGAGTTAAACAATGCCCACGTTAGTTTCTACTCCCGTCCTTATATTAGTTGTATAAGTAATACAGTGTGCTATACAATAAAACTGGCGACGAGGAAGAAACGTTCTCACGTTTGTGTTCATTATTTTCGGTAGAATGTCTGAGTGTAAGTAGTTTTTTCACTGTAGAAAGACGCAAGGAACGTGGAGCTAGCCAGTCGAGTGATGCTAGCTAGCTACTGATGTCACAGTAACGAAAGCCTTGAGGAAGAGTTTCGTAGTGGGAGAAAGTGGAATCCCAAGTGCGGTCCAAACACTTAAAAGACACACCCTATCCCCTCTGCCCTCAAATTAAGTGGACACTTCTGATGACGTATCATGACATCTGACGAGTATACACTTGCAGGGAAAGGGGCGAGGGAGGAAGGAAAGAAAGATTTTTAAATTCGTCATTCGTTAATCCCGCGACGATTGTGTTTTCAGCCACCGGTAGTTTGTGGGTGCTTTATATGCACTACAGTCAATTAAGAGTGCATGTCTAACATAAACACCCCATTCCGTACAAATGTGCGCAACCGCAACATTCAAACAAGGCTACAAAGAAAACTAATGGGACTGTAGCGACTGTGTTGACTTCAAAATCGGGGGTGTGAACTAGGTTTCTATTCAAGCGTTGATCGACATGGTAATGGCTCTATAGTATTGGAGAAAAGTTGAAAAAACTGACCCTCCGTTACATCGTGACGTGTCATGTTGCAACGTACAGCATGCATAAAGCAACAATTTCTGTCTTACAATCTCTCTCTACCAGGTGTAGCACTTCTCTCATCATTTAAAAACAAGAAATGGACAGTGACGGGCATAAGGGGGGATACCTAGTCATTTTTTGCGTCATCATTTCATGCGATCATCATTCTCAAAGCCGCTGTTTACTTCTAAGATCACTTTAGCACCGCCCTAAAAACCCGATTCAAATTCGACACAAACCTTCAAATAGGTATGTAATGACACATTATATAAACTCTTTATAGTGTTTTATTTACATTTTTAGAGGCGATAAGGTGATAAGTTGGACAGATCGAGCGAATTTTTTTTCCCCACACAACATCTCTCCTCACTATAACGCATTAGCTTCGCTTCCCCACCCGCCATTTTTAAAAAGACCCGACGGGGCTCATTGCCTGCTTGAATTATGCAGAAACGGGCAGCGTTTAGGTCATGGAATTGATTCTGTTGGAAAGGGGAGAAATTGTGCTTTACAATGGTATTGACATTACAGTTGATCTGGAAGTATTACGTTTTTGGGGCGCTAAAATAAGGGCAATTGTACGGACCAAGGCGATGTACGAGTTTACGTTACTTATATTAAATATATCATTATTAATATACGCTTACTGTATGATAGATAGCAAATTAATTAGCTAACTAACATTAGCCTGCCTAGCTGGAACTTCTGAAGAAGGAACATGTTTTATTTCTACAATTTTCAAAAGATAACCAAACAAAAACATATTTACTTTTTACGAGACATGTTTGTGCAGTCATGGGCATTAGTAGCACAATTTAGAACTTATTTGCATTCATTTTTTACTTACACTTGTATGTTGACTTTTCCATTAATGTTGTTTATATGTTTTCACTGACTTTTCTAAGCGGATCTACAATCGTCGCAAATTGAATTTTGGGGAGTTTCAGGCCCCGGAGTGAACATAATTGTACACTCGCAAAGTCGACTAAAAACGAGGGCCGAGGGGCTTACTTTGCAAACTGCCCTTGTTTGCTAATCATTTGGACCGTCTTCCTAGATGGCGACGGGGATTCCCCCAAGGACAAAAGGAGAGGGTAAGTGGACAAGGGTGTGTCTTGTAAGTGTTTGGACCAAAGCCACTGTGAGTAAAAAAATAAATAAAGGTCTAGGAGTAAGGGACTGTCTAAAAAGTGTGAGAAAGAAAAATAATAAACCAAAAATGTCTGGTACTGGTTGGAAATATAGGAACATTTGATGAATCTGTGGAACAATGGAATAATTACACAGAACATTTGAAGTACTTTGTGTTGGCAAATGGAATTAAAGCAGAAGTAGTTGTGCCAACATTGACTGTTCAATCTACTGCACAGCCTAGTAACGCCTGAAAAACCTGGTGATAAATCATATGATGAAATTGTGGCTACTTTTTTAAAAGGACTTTATTCTCCCAAACCAGTGATAATCGCAGAGAGATTCAGGTTTCATACGAGAAATCAAGAGGGGGAGTCAATCTCACAGTTTGTGGCTGTATTGAAACAGATATCTGAATACCGTGAATTTGGGTGATCACTGAGTGACGCTATACGTGATAGGTTAGTGTGTGGCATGCGCAGTGAGGCAATTCAGAAACGTCTTTTGACTGAGAGTAACTTAACATTGCAGAGAGCAATAGAAGTGAGTGTGTCATTGGGAATGGCAAATAAAGACGCACAGCAGCTAAGTGCATCGACCCAAGTGCATAAGGTGTCTATGGATTTAAAAAGCAAGGCAGTAGGTGGCAAGCCATGCTATCGATGTGGGAAACCAGGTCACCAAGCAGAGGAGTGTTGGTGCAGAGGTTGTGGGAAAAAGGGTCACATCGAACGTGCATGTAAAAACAAAAAGACACAATCAAACAAAAGTACTGAACAAAGGAAAAGCGACTTCAGGAAGTACAAAAAGAAAGTTCATAAAATGGAGCACACAGAGGATGAACAAAGTGGTACCCTGTCTGAAGGGGATGAATGTTTGCATGTTTTGTCCATTTCAGACAATGGACACAGATACTGGGTGACACCCGTTACTGGATAGAAAAGCAGTACGGATGCAAGTGGACACTGGAGCAGCTATATCTTTGCTGTCTGAGGCTGTATAGAAGGAGAAACTACATCACCTCACACCACAGCCCACAAAGATGAGACTGAAAACATACAATGTTGAGACTGTTCCAGTGAGAGGAAGTATGATTGTTACAGTGGAGCTCAACAAACAGAAGGTAAAGCTACCGCTCTACATCGTGAAAGGCAACCATCCAGCTTTGCTAGGACGCACATGGCTGGAAAATATCAAACTAAACTGGCAGGAAATTCACATGGTTCCAAAAAAGCACACAAATCTACAAGGGATATTGAGGAAACTCACAGATGTGTTCAATGGAGAACTTGGCAGTATGAAGGACATAAGTTAAACTGACCGGGAAACCAGACAGCAAGCTAAAATGCTTCAAAGCTAGACTTGTCCTATACGCCATAAAACCAACATTTTAACTGAGCTAAACAGACTAGTCAAGAGTGGAGTATTGGATCCAGTGAATGTTAGTGAATGGGTTACACCCATCATTCCAGTCATAAAAAAAGATGGATCACTCAGACTCTGTGGTGATTTCAAAGTTACTGCTAACCCCGTCTTGACTGCTGAAAAATATACACTACCCCTCATTGACGACCTCTTTTCTGGTTTAGCTAGAGGACAGACATTCAGTAAATTAGACTTATGTCAGGCCTATCTACAGATGCATGTGGACCAAGAGTCACAAGAACTGTTGACCATAGTGACTCACAAAGGACTGTACAGGTACCGGAGGCTTCCTTTTGGAATCACCTCAGCTCCAGCCTTGTTTCAGAGAGCTATGGACCAGATACTGAGCGGGCTCACCGGGGTCCAATGTTACCTCAATGATCTACTCATCCCCGGCAAAGACGAGCAGGAGCACCTGAGAAACCTGGATGCTACACTACAGAGACTGGAGGAGTACAGTCTGAGGGTCCGGAAGGACAAATGCGTCAACAGTTTAGGGCTCCACAATGCACCATCAAAGGGGAAGGCCATCGTGGAAGCTCCATCCCCACAGAACGTGAGATCTTTCTTAGGTCTACTGACGTTCTATACAAAGTTTGTGCCAAACCTAGCTAACATGTTAAAGCCACAGCATTAACTTTTGAACAAAACCAAACAGCTGAAGTGGACAGACCGATGTGAGGAGGCCTTCAAAAATGTAAAAACAGCCTTAGCTCAGTCAGAGGCTCTCACCCACTTCAACCCCAACTTGCCATTACAGTTGGCATGTGATGCATCGCCTTATGGCGTTGGTGCTGTTGTCTCACACATAATGCCACCAGGTGAAGAAAGGTCAATTGCTTTTGCATCACGGACGTTAAGTATAGCCGAGAGCAGCTATGCACAGATAGAGTTGAAGCACTCGGCGTTAAGAAATTTCATCAGTTTCTGTTTGGCTGACGATTCACACTGTTGACGGACCATAGACCCTTCACCTACACCTTTGATCCCCACAGCGGCATTCCGTCGCTCGCAGCCAGCCGCATGCAGCGATGGGCATTACTGTTATCAAATCAAAGGAATGGAATTAAGAGTATATAAATATATGGACGAGCAATGTCAGAGCGGCATAGACTAAGATACAGTAAAATAGAATACAGTATATACATCTGAGATGAGTAATGCAAAATATATCAACATTATTAAAGTGACCAGTGTTCCATTCATTAAAGTAGCCAATGATTTCAAGTCTATGTACAGTTGAATTCGGAAGTTCACATACACTTAGGTTGGAGTCGTTAAAACTCTTTTTTCAACCGCTCCGCAAATTTCTTGTTAACAAACTATAGTTTTGGCAAGTCGGTTAGGACATCTACTTTGTGCATGACACAAGTAATTTTTCCAACAACTGTTTACAGACAGATTATTTCACTTAGAATTCACTGTATCACAATTCCAGTGGGTCTAAAGTTTACATACACTAAGTTGACTGTGCCTTTAAACAGCTTGGAAAATTCCAGAAAATTATGTCATATCTTTAGAAGCTTCTGATAGGCTAATTGGCATCATTTGAGTCAATTGGAGGTGTAGCCAAATTTCTTCAGCCTCCTAAGGTTTAAGAGGCGCTGTTGTGCCTTCTTCACCACACTGTCTGTGTGGGTGGACCATTTCAGATTGTCAGTGATGTGTACGCCGAGGAACTTGAAGCTTTCCACCTTCTCCACTGCGGTCCCGTCAATGTGGATAGGGGGGTGCTCCCTCTGCTGTTTCCTGAAGTCCATTATCATCTCCTTTGTTTTGTTGATGATGAGCGAGAGGTTATTTTCCTGGCACCACACTCCCAGAGCCCTCACCTCCTCCCTGTAGGCGGTCTCGTCATTGTTGGTAATCAAGCCTACTACTGTTGTTTCATCTGCAAACTTGATGATTGAGCTGGATGTGTGCATGGCCACGCAGTCATGGGTGAACAGGGAGTACAGGAGGGGGCTGAGCACGCAACCTTGGGGGCCCCTGTGTGGAAGGGGGCGGTCCGTCAGGTAGTTCCACAGGGCAGGGTTCAGACCCAGGGGCTCAAGCTTAATGATGAGCTTGGAGGGTACTATGGTGTTGAATGCTGAGCTATAGTCAATGAACAGCATTCTTACATAGGTATTCTTCTTGTCCAGATGGGATAGGGCAGTGCGATGGCGATCGTCTGTGTATTGGGGCGGTATGCAAATTGAAGTGAGTCTAGGGTGACAGGTAAGGCAGAGGTGATATGATCCTTGACTAGTCTCTCAAAGCACTTCATGATGACAGAAGTGAGTGCTACGGGGCGATAGTCATTTAGTTCAGTTACCTTTCTTTCTTGGGTACAGGAACAATGGTGGCCATCTTGAAGCATGTGGGGACAGCAGACTGGGATAGGGAGAGATTGAATATGTCCGTAAACACTCCAGCCAGCTGGAGTGTTTCACTGTATTTTTACGAAGACTGTCTAGTTGAAATAACGCAGGGAAAGCCCATTTAGAAAATGTATTCAGATTTGTATAGCCAGCTTTTTCATAGAACAACCAAAGAAACCGTTTTGAAATCCAGCCCTGTCCCTAATTCCACAGCTGTTAACTTTGTTTCACTTTGTAAAATGCTGGCAGTAGGCTATAGCCTATACAGAAATATCAAGGCTTTCCTACATGTTACAGAGCTGTTCATTAGCATGTTTCCAATCACTGACACCTTTCCACAGCCATCTCTCAGTGTTCTCAGCAACGGCTACAGTGTGTACAGTCTGTGAGACCTGGGGACTGGACGTGTAGGCCTCTGCTAGTTACTCAATATCTGCTCCGGCCTTTCATCTGTATTTCCAGCACCCAGAAGACCCTCCTTTGTATGAGAGCCTTATTCCATCTTATTCCTTGAGCCTAAGCAGTGATTGTAACTAGTTCTCTTGTTGTGACGGTTTTCAATATGTGGTGCAGTAGGAGAGAGAGGGCAATTTGTAAGTCGCTCTGGATAAGAGCGTCTGCTAAATGACTTAAATGTAAATGTAAAATGTATAGCTGGTTTAATGTTAACTGATGATATTTGGAGGTGAGGCCTGAGACTCTGCTACAAGGCCTGATAAGGCATGCTTTGCTGCAAAACCGTTACTGAAAAAACACATGAATTTCACATGTGAAGTGTTCCAAAAACACATGTTTTAATGTGAATTAGCTACGTCTTGTAGTGGTATAGAAAACAGCACCTAAAGTGAAAGTATCAGGTATAGGGTGGGTTAGTCCTAAGGTGTGGCCTTTGTCATTTTATAGATAGTAGGCCTAATTGTAGGAAAGTCAGATATGATATCGGCCCAGACAGTTATTGGAGTGTTACATTACATTTTAACTGTTGACACGATGCACTCAATCATTTATGTACTAATAACAAGAAGAATCACAATGTCAATTTTTAAATTCTTTATTGTACTTAGTTTTATTAGCACTTAAACATTAAGTAAAGCTAAAGTTGTAAACAAACACATTGCTCCTGTAACAACTACAGATCAATATAAGATAAAAACACTGCTTGTTTCACTCTAAATTAATTATACTCAAGTACTGTACAATCAGAGATGGTATAACTACTAATAATCACGAATCACCATTTATAAGGTGACCTATTTCTACAATACTGCATCAATAGCGAATCTGGTCTCAGGGAATTTTGTGTTATTCTGTACTTAAATCCGAGAATCATTTGGTATGGTTACATAAGACAGATGGTTACTCAAGGCAAAAATTAAAAGTAGGGTGGTTGGTCAGGCGTATAATGCGAAAGTCTAGCAACCCAAAAGTTGAAAGTTTGAATCTCATCAAGGACAACATTAGCATTTGAGCTAATTAGCAACTTTCCAACTACCTACTACTTTTTAGCTACTTTGAATGTTACTTAGCATGTTAGCTAACCCTAACCCCTAGCCTAGCTAACGTTAGCGAGCGAGCTAATGTTAGCCACCTAGCAACCTACCTAGAATTCATAACATATCAAATGTTTTGAGAATTCGTAACGTATTGTACATTTAGCAAATTCATGACATATTGCATGTTTTGCACATTCGTAACATTATAATACGAATTGTAATTCGTAACAAATCATACGAAATGGGTAATGGACATCCACTAATTAATACATTAAAAAAACATTATTTAACCTTTATTTATACCATACCATAACATAACATACTATATGGGGTGTTTCGGATTGACATACAGAATAATACG
Organism: Salvelinus namaycush; assembly: GCF_016432855.1. Taxonomy (NCBI): domain Eukaryota; kingdom Metazoa; phylum Chordata; class Actinopteri; order Salmoniformes; family Salmonidae; genus Salvelinus; species Salvelinus namaycush. Next base: position 23,252,207 of record NC_052341.1, on the reverse strand, counting down.
AAATGCTCTTAGACAAGGTTGCAACACCACTTTTTGCTTTGGCACATCTTAACTGATTTTCCTAGTTAAATAAAGGTTAAGAACAAATTCTTATTTACAATGAATGCCTACTGGGGAGCAGTGGGTTAACTGCCTTGACCAGGGGCATAACAACAGATTTTTACATTGTCAGCTCGGGGATTCGATCCAGGAACCTTTCGGTTACTGGCCCCATGCAACCCCTAAGCTACCTGCCGCCCCAGTAGGCTTAAATGTTTTGTGCTCATTGCAGCAGCAGAGGGCACTCTCTATTGGTCTGTCCCGTTCCAGTGGAAAACAGAGCTAAACAAAAACAATTTTGGAACTTCAGGACTTTTTCCGTGGGGTCATCTTAAAGGAGAACAGAGAGGGGTTTGACATTCTGGACATAAAAACAGACCTTCCAAAGAACAAGATACAAAACTAAGGGAATTTCTAATGTATCTTTTTATAAAAAACACACAACATAAAACCTATCAGCTCTTTCGGGTTAAAATTACATGAGAAAAATTGAGTAGGTCTGTTTTTGTCCACCTCGGAGTGGTTTGTGTTCTCAGACCGAGTCAAACAGAACAACAGCGCAGAAACAAGGCCCACAGTGCTCTGTTCCTAGTGCATCATTGTCCTGTTTACAACTACTGCTGAGTAGTCTTAATGACTTCTGCCATTGCTCATCAGCCTTTATACACACATGGATTCTTCAGGATGGTTGTATAGCAGTCTGTCTGTCCCCTCCAAACTACATTGTTCAGGCAATACCAATACTTTAGAGAGCATCCCCTTCCTTGCTTCCTCCCTTGAATTGCTCTTTCCTCCCTTCCTTGAAGGGAGGGAAGGGTGCATTTTATAAGTATTGCAACTGGGCCACTGTCCGCTCCTCCTCAGACAGCCTGTAAGGGCTGGACCCGGGAGCCCTGGTATTTAGGCTTTCCACAGCAACAGCAGTGAACGCAGGATAGAACAATCATAAACAGGAAAGTGGCTGGAAGGAGAGAGAAAGAGAGATTTAGCTTTCTAACATAAATTACAGTACCAGTCAAAAGTTTGGACGCAGCAACTCGTTCAAGGGTTTTTCCTTATTTTTCCTATTTTCTACATTGTAGAATAATAGTGAAGACATCAAAACTATTTAATAACACATATGGAATCATGTAGTAACCAAAAAAGTGTTAAACAAATCAAAATATATTTTAGATTCTTCAAAGTAGCCACCCTTTGCCTTGATGACAGCTTTGCACACTTGGCATTCTCTCAACAAGCTTCATGAGGAATGCTTTTCCAACAGTGTTCCCACATATGCTGAGCACTTGTTGGCTGCTTCTCCTTCACTCTGTGGTCCATCTCATCCCAAACCATCTCAATTGGGTTGAGGTCAGGTGATCTGATGCAGCACTCCATCACTCTCCTTCTTGTTAAATAGCTCTTACACAGCCTGGAGGTGTGTTTTGGGTCATTTCCTGATAAAAAACAAATGATAGTCCCACTAAGCGCAAACCAGATGGGATGGCATATCGCTGCAGAATGCTGTGGTAGCCATGCTGATCACTGACAGTGTCACCAGAAAAGCAACCCCACACCATCACACCACCTCCTCCATGCTTCATGGTGGGAACCACACATGCAGAGATCATCCATTCACCTGTCTCACAAATACACTGTGGTTAGAACCAAAAATCTAAATTTGGACTCATCAGACCAAAGGACAAATTTCCACTGGTCTAATGTCCATTACTCTTGTTTCTTGGCCCAAGCAAGTCTCTTCTTATTATTGGTGTCCTTTAGTAGTGGTTTCTTTGCAGCAATTCAACAACGAAGGCCTGATTCACACAGTCTCCTCTGAACAGTTGATGTTGATGTGTCTGTTAATTAATTGAACTCAGTGAAGGATTTATTTGTGCTGCAATTTCTGAGGCTGGTAACTCTAATGAACTTATCCTCTGCAGCAGAGGTAACTCTGGGTCTTGCTTTCCTGTGGCGGTCCTCGCGAGAGTCAGTTTCATCACAGCGCTTGATAGGTTTTGCGTCTGCACTTTCAAAGTGAAAGAAACTTTCAAAGTTTTTGACATTTTCCGGATTGCCTGGCCTTCAGCACTAAGTAATGATGACTGTCATTTCTCTTTGCTTATTTGAGCTGTTCTTGCACCAAATAGGGCTATCTTCTGTATACCACCCCTACATTGTCACAACACAACTGATAGGCTCAAATGCATTAAGAAGGAAAGTAATTCCACAAATTAAGTTTTAACAAGGCACTCCTGTTAAATGAAATGCATTCCATTTCATGAAGCTGGTTGAGAGAATGCCAAGAGTGTGCAAAGCTGTCAAGGCAAAGGGTGGCTACTTTGAATAATCTCAAATCTAAAATATATTTTGATTTGTTTAACACTTTTTTGGTTACTACGCGATTCCATATGTGTTATTTCATAGTTTTGATGTCTTCACTATTATTCTACAATGTAGAATTTTTTTTTTTAATAAAATAAAAAAATCTGGAATGAGTAGGTGTCCAAACTTTTGACTGGTACTGTATGTAAACAGAGACTAACTTGTTGCTCTGCCAATAACAGATTGAAAGGTTGCATGATCAAATTCATTACTGATTACATTAGTGTTGTTGTGATCACTGTAATTCAACTCATGTGGTTTTACCCAGTTATAATTGAAACAGTCACTATGACATACTGTATGTAACATGTTACAATAACTAAGCACTAAGCGAGGCTGAAACAGTTGAATTCTGGAACTGCCTTATGCTGCTTTCAGGTCTACGAGAGGTATCCAAGGGTTGGGGCTATGGACTGGCATGTGCCTAGACTCACCGACGAAGAGGATGATTATGAAGAAGGCCCCCAGCTCCAGCGAGTTGGCCTGCGGGAGGTTCTGTAGTTTAGTCCACACCTTATTTAGGATGTCCAACACCTCCTCCCTCACCTCCATCTTGGATTCCCCTGGTCAAGTCACACACAGAGGGAGACTGGGGATGGATCCAAATAGCTTTGGGGTAATGTTTTGAACTTATGGCACTGCACCTAAGGGGAGGATTAGGGTACAAAGACATGGAGAGAATTAGAGGATGTTTGCATCACGAGAGATTGTTGGTGGTGCTCATGCACGCATGCATACACTTTAGGCACGCACACACTTCCTATAAGAACTTTCCTGAATGATATCTTTCATTCCTCACATCTATAACTGTGAACTTTTTGAGTGTTTCTTTAGGTAAAAGACAGTATTATGTGTTTGCATGAAACTCGCCCTTGACAAAATAGCCCTTTAACCCCACCCTAACCCTTCTAGTCAACTATGCAATTTGTTCTGGATGCTCTACAATTACTCTCCAACATCTATGTTTTATGTATATTTATATTATTCTCTATATTTTAACGCCTGTATGCTCATGCATTACATCTCACCCCTCTAATCAGGCTGCTGATGCGTGTGTTTATTTGTGTGTGTGTGTGTGCGCGTATGCGTGTGTTTGTCTGTGGGTGTGTAATGTGTGTGAGAAGTCCTGGTGTAGCTGGAACTGTCCATACTGTCATTTAATTATAACCCGTCCAGACTATTTCAGGATTGGCATTTCAGACTGGGCTCTGTCATCAGCTACAGCAGCTGTGTGTGGGCTATCCAACGCATGTTGATACTAGACTCAAATGTGTGTGTGTGTGTGTGTGTACAGTACATGCTTCCTTTGCACTTATCTAGTTCTCTAATCACTTATCTTTGTGAGAAGCTGCTAGGCACTGAAGCCACATTATGTGGTGTTGTGTGGCACGAACTACCCAGTTACACCACTGTGTCAAATATCTGATGCAGCAACACAACAATCTGCCTGTGCACTGTTTCCTCTACTGTTACTGTAACTTACAGACTAACTGCCTGGGCAGTCTGCTCATTGGTCTTGTGATCTCCCTTATTGTTTCTTAAATGGTACCATCCCTGTACGAAGATGTTTATATGGAGTTATTCACTATACTCTGATATTACAAGTAGGTTGTGTTCCCGTCTTCATCACTAAGCTTTCCATCATTTTTTCCAATCAGATGCCTCACAAGTCCTCAACTGGCAGCTTCATTAAATAGTACCTGCAAAACACCAGTCTCAATGTCAGCAGTGAAGAGGCGACTCTGGGATGCTGGCCTTCTAGGCAGAGTTGCAAAGAAAAATACATATCTCAGACTGGCCAATAAAAAGAAAAGATTAAGATGGGCAAAAGAACACAGACACTGGACAGAGGAACTCTGTTGATGTTGAGACTGGTGTTTTGTGGGTACTATTTAATGAAGCTGCCAGTTCAGGACTTGTGAGGCATCTGTTTCTCAAACTAGACACTAATGTACTTGTCCTCTTGCTCAGTTGTGCCTCCCACTCCTCTTTCTATTCTGGTTAGAGCCAGTTTGCACTGTTCTGTGAAGGGAGTAGTACACAGCGTTGTACGAGATCTTCAGTTTCTTGGCAATTTCTCGCATGGAATAGCCTTCATTTCTCCGAATAAGAATAGACTGACGAGTTTCAGAAGAAAGGTCTTTGTTTCAGGACATTTTGAGGCTGTAATTGAACCCACAAATGCTGACGCTCCAGATATTCATCTACTCTGAAGAAGGCCAGTTTCATTGCTTCTTTAATCAACACAACAGTTTTCGACTGTGTTAACATAATTGCAAAAGGGTTTTCTAATGATCAATTAGCCTTTTAAAATGATAAACTTGGATTAGCTAACACAACGTGCCATTGGAACTCAGGAGTGAAATCAGCCGTTTCCAGCTACAATAGTCATTTACAACATTAACAATGTCTACGCTGTATTTCTGATCAATTTGATGTTATTTTAATGGACAAAAAATGTGCTTTTCTTTCAAAAACAAGGACATTTCTAAGTGACCCCAAACTTTTGAACGGTAGTATATATACTGTATTCTATTCTACTGTATTTTAGTCATTGCCACTCCAACATTGCTTGTCCTAATATTTATATATTTCTTAATTCCATTCTTTTACTTTTAGATTTGTGTGTATTGTTTGTGAATTGTTAAGATATTAGATATAAGATATACTGCGCTGTTGGAGCTAGGAACACAAGTATTTTGCTACACCCTCAATAACATCTGCTAAATATGTGTATGTGACCAATAACATTTGATTTGCCAGGGTTACTCTGAGGAATGACCTGACCTCTGCTGTTTCTCTCCCCCTCTTCTCTCTCTCTGTCTGTCTATCTCACTCTATCCTACCCCCATCTCATTATTTTCTCTATCCTCTCCCCCCACCCTGGCTCTCTCCCCTTTCTCCCATTCAATCTGTCCTGGGCCCTTCTCCTGGTTCATGTTACTTTACGTGAATGTCTGAAGAGACCCCAAAGGTTTCACTGAAAGCCAACTTTATTCCCTGAATATCTGCAATGCTGAAAAGTTCTGAAAGTCATATTCAAACATATACTGTTTTCATGTAACAAGCAATTGTCAACCACTACAGTTTGTATTTTATCTTAGCAATTGAACATGTTTATGTCCAACAGACATTGAAAAAACAAGTGTAAACGATATACAAAGAAATAAAACATCACTGACAGGGAAACTTTACTGTATCAAAAATCTTACCTTTGGAGGTGAATTAGTTTGGTAATGTGTCATTCTCTCCAACTTCAGTACAGAGTTTATCCACTTCTCTCAAAGTTTCTCAAATGTCCATTAAAAACTCTCTCTTTCACCATCCCCCTCTTCTTATTCCTATACTTTGTGTGGTCTCCTCTACGCTGCTTCACCTCATCTAATTAGCTTATTCCAGTTTTCCAGACTGAAAGATTTTATTTTGTCCTTTTAAAGGTTCTGTATCTTTAGTTCACTGGGTTGTCAGTTGTCAGTATGGCAGTTTCCAGCAGTTTCTCTCTTTAAAAGTCTGTGTTCACGTTCTGCTTCTTTGTGCTGCTCTCGTCTTCTGAGAGAGTCTGTGTACCTCCTCTACTATGCTCTCTCTCCTTAGTCTTTTGCACTGGCAGTAAGTCTCTCCCCTTTCTCTGCCTCCACTCCCCCTCCGTCGCTCTCTTCTGGCGCCGTCTTTCCACACTCATTCACTCTCACTCTGTTTTTTTTTGTTTCTCTCACAAACCCCCTCTCACTCTACACCTCTCTCTCACTCTCTATCTCTGGAGGCCAGCTGCTCTTGTTGCCCTGCCTCCTTTTTTGTGTTTGGTCACTGTGGAGACCAAGCTCCTTTTACCGCATAAGAACAAGGGATGAGGGATGTGTGTGTTTATGTGTGTGTGTGTGTGTTTGCATGTGTGTGAGCATTTGTGTGCGTGTGTGCGTGAGTGCATGTTTCGTCCGTCTGGTCGTCTGCCAGCTGACACATGCATTCCTCAAGTGCGGGACTGTGTGTGTGTGTGTGTGTGTGTGTGTGTGTGTGTGTGTGTGTGTGTGTGTGTGTGTGTGTGTGTGTATTAGTTATTGATTTCATTAGTCCCCTTGCACTTCTCAATGTCAGCATGATACTTTAGTGAGTGCTGCAGTCTAGGCTACCCTGGGCGGCAGGGTAGCCTAGTGGTTAGAGCGTTGGACTAGTAACCGAAAGGTTGCAAGTTCAAATCCCTGAGCTGACAAGGTACAAATCTGTCGTTCTGCCCCTGAACAGGCAGTTAACCCACTGTTCCTAGGCCGTCATTGAAAAATAAGAATTTGTTCTTAACTGACTTGCCTAGTTAAATATAAAAATAAAAAAATAAAAACAACAAAAATAAAAGGTAGATTTGTAAGTCGCTCTGGATAAGAGCGTCTGCTAAATGACTTAAATGTAAATGTACGACCATGGATCTAACAACACCCCAGTCAACTCCAAGAAGCACAGTAAAGGTGGAACTGTTTTTCCCGAAAAATTTGTATTTTACCTCAATAAAAGCTCCCCTGTGTTCCTCCTTTATTTACTGTTCCATCTGATGTATTGGAGGTGTGGTCTCCTTCACTACGGAAGGGTTCCAGTAAGAATGGAACAGAGAACAATGTGGCTTCTCCTCTGGTCTGTTTGTGTTTGTTCTCTGTAATAGAGCCCTGAGCTACAGGGAGTGAGGGGTGTGTGTTGGTCAGTCAGAGGCAGACCTTTCAAAGAAAGTATCCAAATGTTTATTTACATCTCCTTTTACTTTCTATTGTTGTTAAATGTGGGAAAATGTGAAAGAATGTTAAGCGGGAAGGAATTCCCCATATGTCGTTTTTTATAGAATGCCTCCATTGTTCTTAAATGCCTGTTTGTTCTATGCATTTCCCTTTAAACACAGGATTACATGACCATGGTACTAATTGACGTATTACATCTTGGCACTTTCTCTGGCAAAGCCACAGTCATGGACATGAATAATGCTCTCTCCTCCTCTGCCGTTCTCATCCTTTCATAGCGTCATGTCGTTATGTCATTGTCAAACCCACTGTCATCGATAGAACAGGGAGAGGTGGTGTGAATGTGGCTATTCCAACGACGGAAGACGAACTGTATGTGAGCGTGTTTCTGCCATCCTTCATGGTAAATACTGTTTTCAGTTCTGTTTGCCTACTCACTGTACTGTTGCGTAACTAATTGGAAGACGGACACCGTAGCTCAGTGGAAAGAATAGATGGAACACTTTTCTCACAGAATAACAGCTGAAGAAGAAAGTGAAGGGAGAGAATGAGAGGTTTCAGGTAATGCTAAATACTGAAACCTCAATTCAAATTCATAGATATTACAGACAGTTGTAAGAATCTACAATGGAAAGAGTGGGGTTGAAAGGTTCAATCGAGGTAACAATAAAGATACAGAATGCTCATTCAAATTCATGGCCATCACCGACAACAACCAATTAGTTGTAACAATGCAGAGCAACAATAGGCTGATCTGCATTGACCTCTGTGTGATCAGGTCAGTTTGGGGTGAATGGAAGCCACAGCAGCAGTAGCAGCAGACTGTTGAGTTGAATCAGTATCATCCAGGCTTTTGTCTGGGCCAGACCGTGGCGGTTACACGATACCCTCTTAACTCTTTAACCTCTGACGCACTCACACACACTGGGCCTCTGAGACGTACTGCCCAGGCAGGGTGCGTGTGAGAATGGAGGGGGTGCTGGGGGGTTCTCTGTGTGTGTGTGTGTGCATGAGTGCAAGTACTAGTATGCTTCTAAGTGTGTGTGTGTGTGTGTGTGTGTGTCCAGGGTGGTAGAAGGAGGCCAGTGAGGTGGGGGCAGGGTTGTATAAAGCCTGTCTTTGTGCAGGTGGTCCCGGCCCTCTCTAGCTCCTCTGAGTTTCCAGTCTGCTCTGGACAATGCTGTCCCTGTATGTAGAGCATGAGTCCACAGTCTGGTCTATACCAGAGCCTGAGTCCACAGTCTGGTCTATACCAGAGCCTGAGTCCACAGTCTGGTCTATACCAGAGCCTGAGTCCACAGTCTGGTCTACACCAGAGCCTGAGTCTACAGTCTGGTCTATACCAGAGCCTGAGTCCACAGTCTGGTCTATACCAGAGCCTGAGTCCACAGTCTGGTCTATACCAGAGCCTGAGTCCACAGTCTGGTCTATACCAGAGCCTGAGTCCACAGTCTGGCCTATACCAGAGCCTGAGTCCAGAGTCTGGTCTATACCAGAGCCTGCTGAAGTGAATTTGGTTCCAACTGTAGCCATCATGGTGATTAATGGTAAAGAACCAAATGGGCTCAACGCTCAGGTTTCACCCAAAGTTGTGAGGATGATTTGGGACCAGACACACCCAGCCCACGTAGGCCAGAAAGTCTTCATGAAACACGGAGCATAAGGAGAAAGACAATAGTATGATCAAATGTACATACTGTATACCGTTACATCTAATAGTAGGGTAGATTCTATTGCTGACTCTTTTAGCACTTCTCTCTCCTTCCAAGTCTCCTTCCTTCCTTACTTGGGTATCCTTTCCTCTGCTGTATCGAGAAATAGGCAGAGTGGGCAGGGTACACGGATACTTAGTAAAGTTCTGTCTCATGTTGTATTAATGACGTTGTGATGACAGTCAGGGTTCAGCCAGGACTGATCGAAAGGCAGGCTATTGGTTGTATAATCTATTAATCATGTATGAATATGTAATACAGTCTGAATCATAATGTGAGGAAGTGTCACCTGTGATCTGTTTACTCATGGTGTCAGTGTGACAGTCTACCAGGCTGTTACTGAAGGAGTCATGTAGCCTGTTGGTACTGTGGGGTAGATTGGGGAAGTGCCACATCCTGTATAGCCAAGGCGCACACACATACACAGACACACAAAGACACTTCTCAAACACACATCTCCTTCCTTCCTTGCTGTGGGACCCTTTACTGGGCAGAGAGAGAGAGAGAAATGTAAAATGATGCTGCATGAAAAGACTACAAACAGAAGCTCCTCAGGAACAATACAGAAACACTAGACAAGCACCCCCCCCACCACCAGAAGGAGGAGGCACAGCGGCAGGAGAAGTTGAAAGCACTAGAGCAGATGAATGGCTCCCCAGAGAAGCCAGCAGAACAGCCCACCCAAGATCCTGTCCACAGAGCCTGGTTTCATAGACTAGACATAACATAGTAAATGTAAATCCAGGACACTCAGGGCTCTATTTTAACAAACCTAATGCAATGGTAACTATTTTGAATGAATTATTGATAAGGCCTAAAAAGACCACAAATAATTCTAATCAAAACAACTTGTTTTAAATAGGCTATGTCACACTTACGGGCACCATCATTTCTCCCCGTGGGCATGTAATATTAAAACAATGCAGACTATGGAGAGTTTAACGGACATCCACACTTTTCACAGTAGCTGGACAAAGATCCAATATAAAGAGAAAGGGAGAATGTCCGCTCACCGGTGTACTGCTCCCAAATAGGCCTGTGTTTTATGAACATAATCGGAACCATCTTACAGACCAGATTGCATTCACACATCTCCTGAAGTTGCATTGCAAGCATGGCACGGACGTTGTCACTATAATACCAGGAAAGTGAATCATTCTAATAAGATTGTTTGTAAAAAAATAAAAATAAATTAATACATGTAAAATGTAATGATATAAAATCGTCAGGATAAAAACGACACGCATTTCTGTTGAACCAGCCTTCGTTATAGCGGGCCTACGGGAGAGCTTGGGTTTGGAACATATGAAACGAAAATCCAGAAATGTTTACAGGTTACATATAACTTCGAAACACGAGTTTCATGTATTCACAGAGGTTCTCATCTCTCGTTTCATGATGGGCATGGACACGTAGCCTACATCGTGGAGGGGTTTTACACATGTCCAAAACGGGACCTGCATGGCTAAAATAAATGGGAATGCCAGCTTACTGTTTTACTCCTCTCAAACATTATATTTTAATATAGCTTTGGTGATGAAGATTTATTTCCAAGCTGTCTCCGGAGCCAAACCCTTTATCGACAGTCTTGACTACTTCGCGATTGCATTGGGCAGACAAAAAAAGCCTTCATTGAAAGGAGGGGAGGCCATGCTTGGTTTTGAATCAAATAAAACATAATGGGAAAAAACATTTGATTTATGTTTCTAAATATAAGTGTACATGCAACAAAAGCACATTAGGCTACTCTTGTTTCATGCACATATGGCCAGTGTGCATCACGGCTGGATAGGCTGCTTTTCCACTGTCAAAAAGCATGCCATAACAAACTCCGTTACCGCTAAAACTAGCTTATGTTTGGTCTTAAATATCCCTATCAGCGCCACCTGAAATGTGCACTTTGGGTCATGTTTTTAAGGACATGCCTAAAATATTTCTACCCCGCCCATTTGAGTGCCAGCGAGCTGATATAAGACAGGTAAATTGCCGAACCTGGAGTTAGGACTGGAAAATGCAAGTGTCCCAGTTTTTTACATGACGAAATTGCAAACTAACATGCGTTTGTCACCACTCACCATAACACCAACCGAAAATAGAGCCCTCAAATTAGTATGATACTTTACTTTTGGTATGGTTACACAGTGGTGTAAAAATACTTGAAAGTACTTTATGTCGTTTTTTTAGGCATCTGTACTGTACTTTACTTTTTATATGTTTGACTACTTTTACTTCCCTACATTCCTAATGAAAATTATGTACTTTTTACTCCATTTTCCCTGACACCCAAAAGTACTCGTTTTCAATGCTTAGCAGGACAGGAAAATTGTCTAATTCACACACTTATCAAGAAAACATCCCTGGTCATATCTACTGCCTCTGATCTGGCGGACTCCCTAAACACATGCTTCGTTTGTAAATTATGTCTGAGTGTTGGAGCATGCCCCTGGCTATAAAAGGACATTTTAAAAACAAGAAAATGGTGCCACTTTTACTTTTAATCAAGTATGACAATTGGGTACTTTTTCTGCCACTGTGGTTACATAAGACAGATGGTTACTTGAGGCAAAAAAATGAAAGTAGGGTGGTTGGCATATCGCAAACATCTAGCAACCCAAAGGTTGCGAGTTTGAATCTCATCACAGAGAACTTTATCATTTTAGCTAATTAGCAACTTTTCAACTACTTACTACTTTTTTTGCTACTTTGAAACTACTTAGCATGTTAGCTAACCCTTCTCCTAACCATAACATTAACCCTTCTAGCTAACCCTTCCCCTAACCTTAACCCTAACTCCTAACTCCTAAACTTAACCCTAAACTTAATGTTAGCCAGCTAGCTAGCGTTAGCCACCTAGCTAGAATTCGTAACATAACATAGGTTTTGCTAAATCGTAACATATTGTATGTTTTTGCAAATTTGCAACATTTAATGCAAATTGTCATTTGTAACATATCATACTAAATGGAGTGTCTGCTTTACTTACAGAATAATACAAAATGCTCTGAGACCAGGTTGTAGCGTAACAATACCAAACGTAACATATCCTACTAACTTGAGTGTCCCGGATTTACATGTTCTATGTTACGAATAGTCTATGAGACCAGGCTGTTGGATTGGGCTACACATAAACTATTGATCCTCTGTGGCAAAATTATAGGCCTACCCCTGTTGTAGTTTCTGAGTTCTTTAATTTATTTCTATACAGACAGCACTAATTCTATTACTGAAATGTACTGAAATGTATTTCAATTTATCAGGGGTGCCGTGGCACCCCCAACACATAGCTCTAGTACGAATAGTAGAGGAAGGTAAATAAACAGATAAATTAAAATATTTATGAAAAAATGAAGGAAAAAAAAATGTACAATGTCGTTTGTGCGCCACTGGTTGCCCTTTTCTCATGGCAATGGGCCACACATCTTGCTGCTGTGATTGCAAATTGTATTTCGCCTAACAGATATGGGAGTTTATAAATGTTAGATTTGTTTTCAAATTCTTTGTGGGTCTGTGGAAAATATGTATCTCTAATGTGGTCATACATTTGGCATGAGGTTAGGAAGTGCTGCTCAGTTTACACCACGCGTTGAAACCGGTTCAATGAACATATATATATTTTTTTAAGTAACAGAAATGGAACCAGGAACGAAAGTGATCTATACTGTTCCAGAACAGAACCTTTATTTTATAAGGATGGAAACTGGTTAATAACGTTATTTTACATTCTAGGCGGTTTTTTCTCGTCCCACAAAACAAAACAAAAAACAAAGCAACTATACAAAGCCCTCACTCGGTCACTCAAACTTATTCCAGGATCTGCCTGCAAGCTGAACATTCTTGCCAGTGTCTGCATGTTTAGGCTACCTGCCCATCCCCCCTCCGAAGCATAGGCTACTGTACTGACTTTACTAGCTTGATTCAGAAGATGGGGAGATTAGCTAGAGAAGAGATTTATTAGCTAGAGAAGAATGGATTAACTTTTTCAATGCTAGTTAAGGATACTATAGGCCTAGATGTCACTTTTCACGTTGTATTTATAAACTACAAAAAAGGCAAGATGTGTTTTTAATTCTGGTGCCACTCTGCACACAAAAGCTTGTTAGCTTGCTAGCTCAAGTTCGTTAGCTAGCTAGCTCAAAGGACATTCAATGGTCCTTCATAGAAGCCGCTCCTCGTAGGTATAATTATATGGACCTAATTCAGATAATGCATGTCATAACAAGATGCATAGCACTTCAAGACTGCTCCTCAACCCTCTCTCTCTCTCGCTCTCTCTCTCCCCAGCCTTAAAATTTCAGTTACATCTTGCACCATAGGCTACACTTGTCTGTCCATCACGCGTGTAAACAACTAGCTTGCCTGCTCTATCCGCACTGATTGGTGAAGTAATTTAATGAGATAAATGTAAAAAACTGTTGATTTCAAGAAGTTAAAAAAGGTACAGAAAGGAACAATATAAACTGGTTCTTTTTTTTTGTTTGAACCGGATTAGAACATTGGTCGGAACAGTGGAATGAAAGGAAAAAAATATTGGATCTGTTCAGAACGAAACGATTGGAAAATGATTTTGGTTCCAAGTCCTGGTTTACAGCTCTTTTTGTGGGCAGTGGGCACATAGGCAGACCTGGCTCTCGAGAGAAGACAGGCTATGGCGGCCTCTCTCAATAGCAAGGCTATGCTCACTGAGTCTATACATAGTCAAGGATTTTATTCCTTTTGGGTTAGTCACAGTGGTTAGGTATTCTGCCACTGTGTACTCTCTGTTTAGGGCCAGATAGCATTCCAATTTGTTCAGTTTTTTGGTTGATTCTTTCCAGTGTATGAAATAGTTTTATATTTTTCTCATAATTTGGTTGGGTCTAATTGTGCTGCTGTCCTGGGGCTCTGTGGGGTCTGTTTGTTTGTGAACAAAGCTCTAGAACCAGCTGGCTGAGGGGACTTCTCTAGGTTAATCTCTCTGTAGGTTAGGGTTTTGTGGTGGAATGGTCCACCACCCAAAGGACATCCAGCCAACTTGGCACAACTGTGGCCTAACTGTGGGAAGCATTGGAGTCAACATGGGCCAGCATCCCTGTAGAACGCTTTTGACAAATTGACGCTGTGCTAAGGGCAAAAGGGAGGTGTTCTTAATGTACACTCAGTGTACATGATCAACTACAAATCTTAGAATCAATTATTAAAGATGAACAGAACCCACTAGATTCTCCAATTACATTGAATGAACTACAGGACAAAATACAAACCCTCCAACCCAAAAAGGCCTGTGCTGTTAATGGTGAAATGATAAATGAAATAAAACAAATTCCAATTGGCTGTACTTAAATTCTTTAACATCATCTTCAGCTCTGGCAGGTTCCCTAATATTTGTAACCAAGGATTGATCACCCCAATCTACAAAAGTGGAGAAAAATTTGACCCCAATAATTACCGTGGAATATGCGACCCATGACGCGGTGCACATAGTAAATGTAAATCTGGGATACTCAAATTAGTATGATATGTTACGTTTGGTATTGTTACACAATTGGCCAGTGTCGTCCGGGTTAGGGGAGGGTTTAGCCGGCCGGGATGTCCTTGTGAAACGTGACAACTAGGCTTATAGTATCCTTTACTAGCATTGAAAAGGGTAATCAATTCTTCTCTAATAGAAAAACCTCTTTCCCTATCTTTTCACGCTTGTAACGTCAGTACAGAGGGTATGCTTTGGAGGGGGAGGGGCGCATAGCCTAAAAACGCGCACACACACTGGAAAAGATTTTCAGCTTGCAGGAAGATGCTGGAATAATAAGTTTCTGAGTGACAGAGTGAGGGCTTTGCATAGGTGCTTTGTTGAGTTTTTTTGTGTGACTAGAAAAGAAATGCCTGGAACATAAAATAACGTTATTAACTGGTTTCCGTGCTTTTAAAATAACAGTTCTGTTCCGGAATAGTATGGATCACTTTCGTTCCCTGTTACATTTCTGTTCCTTGAAAAATGTCATTATTTTCCGGTTTTCTGTTCTGTTCCCTGAACCGGTTCCAACGCGTGGTGGAAACTGAGCAGCACTTCCTAACCTCATGCCAAATGTATGACCACATTAGAGATACATATTTCCCACACATCACACAGACCCACAAAGAATTTGAAAACAAATCAAACATTGATAAACTCCCATATCTGTTAGGCGAAATACAATGTGCAATCACAGCAGCAATATTTGTGTCCCATTGCCATGACAAAAGGGCGAACAGTGGAGCACAAACAACATTGTAAATACCACAAATATTTATCTATTTACAGTGCCTTGCAAAAGTATTCATCCCCTTTGTCTTTTTTCCTATTTTGTTGCGTTACAACCTGTAATTTAAATTGATTTTTATTTGGATTTTATGTAATAGACATACTCAAAATAGTCCAAATTGGTGAAGTGAAATGAAAAAAATTACATAAAAATGGTGCGTGCATGTGTATTCACCCCCTTTGCTATGAAGCCCCTAAATAAGATCTGGTGCAGCCAATTACCTTCAGATGAGATAAGAGACATTACTGTGCAGCCGGATTCATCGACCTGGCCAAGGCTTTCGACTCTGTCAATTACCACATTCTTATCGGCGGCCTTGGTTTCTCAAATTATTGCCTCGCCTGGTTTACCAACTACTTCTCTGATAGAGTTCAGTGTGTCAAATCGGAGGGCCTGTTGTCCGGACCTCTGGCAGTCTCTATGGGGGTGCCACAGGGTTCAATTCTCAGGCCGACTCTCTTCTCTGTATACATCAATGATGTCGCTCTTGCTGCTGGTGATTCTCTGATCCACCTCTACGCAGACGAACACATTCTGTATACTTCTGACCCCTCTTTGGACCCTGTGTTAACTGACCTACAGACGAGCTTCAATGCCATACAACTCTCTTTCCGTGGCCTCCAACTGTTCTTAAATGCAAGTAAAACTAAATGCATGCTATTCAATCAATCACTGCCCGCACCTGCCCGCCCGACCAGCATCACTACTCTGGACGGCTCTGACTTAGAATACGTGGACAACTACAAATACCTAGGTGTCTGGTTAGACTGTAAACTCTCCTTCCAGACTCACATTAAGCATCTCCAATCCAAAATTAAATCTAGAATCGGCTTCCTATATCGCAACAAAGCCTCCTTCACTCATGCTGCCAAGCATACCCTCGTAAAACTGACCATCCTACCGATCCTCGACTTGGGCGATGTCATCGATAAAATAGCCTCCAACACTCTACTCAACAAATTGGATGCAGTCTCTCATAGTGCCATCCGTTTTGTCACCAAAGCCCCATACACTACCCACCACTGCGACCTGTACGCTCTCGTTGGTTGGCCCTCGCTTCATACTTGTCGCCAAACCCACTGGCTACAGGTTATCTACAAGTCTTTGCTAGGTAAAGCCCCGCCTTATCTCAGCTCACTGGTCACCATAGCAGCACCCACTCATAGCACGCGCTCCAGCAGGTATATCTCATTGGTCACCCCCAAAGCCAATTCCTCCTTTGGTCGCCTTTCCTTCCTTTCCTGCAAAAATCACTGAAGCTGGAGACTCATATCTCCCTCACTAGCTTTAAGCTCCAGCTGTCAGAGCAGCTCACAGATCACTGCACCTGTACATAGCCCATCTATAAACAGCCCATCTACTGTATCTACCTCATCCCCATACTATATTTATTTATTTACCTTGCCCCTTTGCACCCCAGTATCTCTACTTGCATATTCATCTTCTGCACATCTACCATTCCAGTGTTTAATTGCTATACTGTAATTACTTCGCCACGATGGCCTATTTATTGCCTTAACTCCCTTATCTTACCTCATTTGCACTCACTGTATATAGACTTTTTGTTTTCTTTTTTCTACTGTATTATTGACTGTATGTTTTGTTTATTCCATGTGTAACTCTATGTTGTTGTATGTGTCGAATTGCTATGCTTTATCTTGGCCAGGTCGCAGTTGCAAATGAGAACTTGTTCTCAACTAGCCTACCTGGTTAAATAAAGGTGAAATATATATATTTTTTAAAGAAGTCACATAATTAGTTAAATAAAGTTCACCTGTGTGCAATCTAAGTATCACATGATCGGTCACATGATCTCAGTATATATACACCTGTTCTGAAAGGCCCCAGAGTCTGCAACACCACTAAGCAAGGGGCACCACCAAGCAAGCGGCACCATGAAGACCAAGGTGCTCTCCAAACAGGTCAGGGACAAAGTTATGGAGAAGTACAGTTCAGGGTTGGGTTATAAAAAAATATCCAAAACTTTGAACATCCCACGGAGCAGCATTTGAATCCATTATTTAAAAAAATAGAAAGAATATGGCACCACAACAAACCTGCCAGGAATGGGCCGTCCAGCAAAACTCACGACCTGGCAAGGAGGGCATTAATCAGAGAGGCAACAAAGAGACCAAAGATAACCCTGAAGGAGCTGCAAAGCTCCACAGCGGAGATTTGAGTATCTGTCCATAGGACCACTTTAAGCCGTACACTCCACAGAGCTGGGCTTTACGGAAGAGTGGCCAGAAAAAAGCCATTGCATAAAGAAAAACATTAGCAAACACGTTTGGTGTTCGCCAAAAGGCATGTGAGGGACTCCCCAAACATATGGAAGAAGGTACTCTGGTCAGATGAGACTAAAATTGAGCTTTTTGACCATCAAGGAAAACGCTATGTCTGGCACAAACCCAACACCTCTCATCACCCCAAGAATACCATCCCCACAGTGAAGCATGGTGGTGGCAGCATCATTTTGTGGGGATGTTTTTCATTGGGCAGGGACTGGGAAACTGGTCAGAATTGAAGGAATGATGGATGTGCTAAATACAGGGAAATTCTTGAGGAAAACCTGTTTCAGTCTTTCAGAGATTTGAGACTGGGACGGAGGTTCACCTTCCAGCAGGACAATGACCCTAAGCATACTGCTAAAGCAACACTCGAGTGTTTTAAGGGGAAACATTTAAATGTCTTGGAACGGCCTAGTCAAAGCCCAGACCTCAATCCAATTGAGAATATATGTTGTGTAAATCAAGTGATACAAACCCACAAAAAATACATTCTAATTCCAGGTTGTAAGGCAACAAAATAGGAAAAATGCCTAGGGGGTGAATAATTTTGCAAGCCACTGTATCTTCCCCTACTAGTTGTACTACAACTATTTGTACATTGATAAAACACTGTACATAGCTGAAAATATAGCACTTGACATGTCTATCTTTTTTATGTTAAATTATAATAATTTTTTGTTGATGTTGTTTTGTGTCTTCTCACTTTTGTTCATTGTTTATTTCACTTGCTTTGGCAACGTAAACATGTTTCCCATGCCAATAAAGCCTCTTTGAATTTAATTGGAGAGAGAGGGGCCTGAGTTAGAGGGGGTAAACTATAGTTGAGAGCAGAAAGACTTGATTCAAACCAGCCTCCCTCCCTTTAGAATTCAAAGCAGCTGGATTCAGACTGGCTTTGTTGACAACAGTAGAGCAGAGCTGAGCAGCTTTGCAATTCAAATGGGTGATTTGTGTAATGAAAGCAATGTGTGTTATTTCCCGCCATGAATGTATCACTGTAGGCTCAATGATGATCTAATAATATAGCTCCCCTCTCGCAACCAATGCTGTGACCTATTGCAAACTAAAGGGTGACATCCCTACAGACAGAATCCTCAGATCTCTATTCCTAATACTGTGTAGTAAACACACATATCTATCTCTTTCTGCCATACTTACAGCACTGTGACCATATGTCCTGTCTTTACCCTGGCCTGGGGTGACCAAGCCCTTTTACTCAATCCCTCTCACACGGATAACTAGGGAGCTAGGAGTAGCCCGTATGCGTAGATCTAGGACCAGCTCCACCTCCCCCAATACTAGGGAGAAAACCGCACAACTGACCTTAGATCAGCGTCTGGGATCTATTCTCCTTTTTTCACTAAGCGAGATTAGGTACCTGTGGTCGGCTCTTGCTATCAATACTGCTGCCATAAACTCACAGAGCTAAAGCTTTCATTGGGCAAAGTGCACTGAGTAATTAGTGTTCAGAGCCTGAGAGACAGAACCACATCCAGCTGAATAGACTGTTTTGGTGGTGGTTGCTTGAAGTGAAATGTTAGATTGCCCCCTAGTGGTGCTATATGTGTGACACTCAAGCATTGCAATGAAATAGTGTCTGCTCTGCTGTATTGCCTGGGGGGGGGGGGGATGTGAATGATCTTCAATAGTGTGATTCACTGCTCCTCAATTGGCCCTCAGGCAACACAGCTACAATGGCTGTATTTCAATGCATGCATTTCATACATGTAGTGCACCGTGCATGCATAATAGTGTCTATGTAGGCCTACACTCACTTATGGAATCATAGTGAACAGAATTGTAATATTTTAATCTCTATAAGCATGGCTACCTCTACTGGAACACTTGGGAGAAATGTGAACACCATATGGACCGTCTCTACATTGCCTAATGTTTATGTGTATATGGCCAACATTTACATTCACCACAGCTTTGCCCCAGGAAGAGAAGGGAGAGAGACTATTGCGACATCTGCCACGTCTAGGCTACACAGCCTGTCTCTAGCGGTCTTTGGAACAGGATGGGACAGGGGGTGAGAGAGGTGGGAGTGACAGAGAGAGAGAGAGAGTGGGAAACACACAAGTGTCAACAACTCAGTTTTATTTTAGACCAAACAAGTCCCCTATAAGAAACAATAATTGGGCAATTAAGACGTGATGTTTTAAAGCAGTGTTCGAGTCTCTCGTATGTGTGTCATTGTGTTTCGTTTAAAAACTGTGAAACGACACACTATCTTGAGAAGGTTGTTTGGCAGTGTTTTGTGGGACTGGGTGACTGCTGCCAAGAATAAACCCACGTTGTTTGTTTATCTGCTTCATCTGCCTAGATGCGGTTAACGTCACAGCTCTCTCCTCATTCGAGTGTGGCGGCAGTTGCTAATGTTATTCCAGAGGCGGGCGGGACAGTGAGTGTATGTGTGTGTCTGACTGTGGACCTGGTTTGTAACAGAGTTTTTTTCTGGGCTGCAGGACAAGGCGGATGGGAGTATCCGTTTTTCGATGCTAGGAATGGAGGAATTTGTTACCGAGGAGGAAGAGCCATGGTACGACCAGCAAGATCTCGAATCGGGTAAGTAGCGACGCATTTCTGGGGCCGCCGTTTGCAGCCAGCCGCATCCGCAATGTCAATGCACTTTTTCGTTATTGGTGAGCTCAGCTGTTCTTCTCAAACAAAGGCCTTTTTGATGACGGGAGGCTTCTAGATCAGCTTGCGATGTTAAATTTGTCCGTGCATCTTGACAAATGAAATACCAATGCTTTCGAAATGTGTAACCGCACTTGAATCTTTTGCTACTTTCTGACAACAATACATTAAAAGGATGGATACCAAGGGCCTTTGTGACGGTGATGGGAAAAATCGTTTCCTTCTGTGGTTGTTGTCATATTGCAAGAAAAACCACATACACGATGCTGGCTGGACACAGTGTTCTGTTGGCGATCGTAAACAATGGATTACAATGTAATAAAGGAACAATAAATAGAAGACAATAGATGTCGGCTGTCATCATTGCAATGCAATTGTTCTTTGTAGGTTGCTTATGGCAAAGTCTCAAACATTGTTTGTGTGCGAAAGGCATTTATTTGTACTAACATCCATTGTCCCACAAAATGTTGTAGGCCTAATTGACATTGGCAGCATTTGCCTTTAACCTAATGCAAATTGACAAACACTTTCGGCGACTATATAACCTCTAACCCCATCTTCTTACCTCTTTTCACAACATCAACATAACAACATTAATGGGATAGTGCAGGGCTTCCTATAGCACTTAACCTTGTTTATGCAGTCAATTAGGTTGCATTGATTTCCTCATTCAATCATGACATATTATGTCTTCCTTTTAGAATGTAGTGGCTTTCACAGCCAGTAGACTGTCATGTTCACGTCTCCATAATTCAATAAACAAGGAACATATCATTTTAACAAGAAAGTGATTGGTTGGGACAAAGAACATACATGAGGGCCAACACAGACAGGAAACATGCTTGACTTGCATATCCACTGGGATAGTGTAGATAGCTATTTTCAATCACTAGGCTGTTCCCCAAAGATATTATTGCAGTAGCCTTTTCAACTACGGTCCAGGCCTTGTGCATCACCTCTGTTCCACATTAATTCTATGGGACCATACTATTTGCATAATAATAACCTACTTCGTCTGTGCCTTCATACTGTACTATATAGATTGTGTAATGCCATAATTCAGCGGAACTGCTATTAGTCTGAATTTGATTTGAATGTGGTTGGCACAATAAGCTTCATTCATTCGGTGTGGCAGGTAGCCTAGTGGTTAGAGCGTTGGGCAAGTAATGGATTGGATTGAATCCCTGAGCTGACAAGGTAAAAATCTGCCATTCTGCCACTGAACAAGGCAGTTAACCCACTGTTCCACAGAAGGCCATAATTGTAAATAAGAATGTGTTCTTAACTGAGTTGCCTAGTTAAATAAAGGTTAAAATTACACTAATTTAAATGCATATTCAATATCCCAAGCTGCTGATAATGTATCTGCTGAGCTGTAGCCAATCATAGCTTGTCAAAGTTCTTGACAGATTTAGGGCTATTTCATCTCACCCCTCTTCCCTACTCTCTCTCTCCCTTCCTCACTCCATGATTCTTTTTCTCTCTGCCTTGCTCCCTGGCTCTTACCTTCCCTCTCTCTCTGTTCCTCTCTCTCAATCTCATTTCCCTCGCTCCCTGCAATCCTTTCTTTTTCACTCCACGCTCATCCATAATCTCTCTATCACTTCATCTCTTTGTTCCAATTATTAGGATATCTGCCACAGGCTGAGAGGAGATGATGTAATGCTTTGATGCTGCTATTGATTTGACCTCATGCACACAGACACACCATACACACACTATACACACTTTACACACACTGGTACTGTGAGAGGAGAGGGGGCTGGAGGGGGAACTGAGTGTGTGGACACATCAGTAGACCTGAGGATAAAAATAATGGCTGATGTGTCTTCACTTTACTCAGAACGAGGGAGAGGGAGGGAAAGGAAGAATAAAGAGTGGTACAGAAAGAGAGACAGTGGAAGATTACAGGATAACGACAGGATGAGATATGAGAGAGAAGGGAGAAAGCTAAAATGAGCACAAGGCCCATGTCTCTCCATGTATCTCCCACTCTCTGCATCCACCATCCCGCTCTACATCTCTCTGGTGCAGCCTGTATTTTCGGTGCCCCATGGCACACAGTGTTCCTGGCCTCTCAGAGCAGTGCCAGGTGTTGTATTTTGTGTTAGCTCAGAATGCTGAGCTCACCTCTGGTAGTGATACTGTGAGGTGCCAGCAGTCTATCAGAGAGGAGAACACACCGCTGGTGTTGGATTACCCTGCAGACAGAGGCACAGGCTCCATCATCAGGGGTGCTATTTGGCCACAGGGTTTAGGCAGAATGAGATGTGGTGAAAAAAAATAAGATCAAGAAGAGAACTTCCATGCTAAGCAAGGTAGACATTTGATGATGCAATGAGGCGATTTGCTTTTCTATACTGTAAGGAATCAGCAAACATGATGCATCTACAATACACAGACTCAGACATTACCATGCATAGTAACACAGAGTAGAAAAACATATCAATGATCAGGGGTTCTTCAGCTGTCCCCATAGGAGAACCCTTTGAATAATCCTTTTTGGTTCCTGGTAGAACTAATTTGCTTCCAGTTAGAACCCTTTTAGGTTGGAACCAAAAAGGGTTCTACCTGGAACCAAAAAGTGTTCTCCTATGGCACATGTCTCAAACTCATTCCACGGAGGGCTGAGTGTCTGAGGGTTCTTTGCTCCCCCTTTGTACTTGATTGATGAATTAAGGTTACTAATTAGTAAAGAACTCGCCTCACGTGGTTGGCTTGGTCTTAATTGAAAGAAGAAGAAAAACTGCAGACACTGCGTCCTCCATGGAATGAGTTGGACACCCCTGTCCTATGGAGACAACTGAAGAACCCTTTTGAAACCCTTTTACTAAGAGTGTAAGGAACCCTTAGTAAGACAGACCAAGGCTTGCTCTAGCCCAAACTCTGTGCTCAGCTGAAGCTATGTGACCAGCCCAGCTGAATCTTTAGGCCTGTTGGGACCCATTGGTTAACAGGGCTGGACGTAATCTGATGAGAGGGTTGTTATAGAATGCACCTGCTCGTATTACATGCAGCTTAATAACACTTCAACAACCACCTCTCTGAGGCTTTAAATACACTTTGTTTCCTTGTTATCTTGCAGACAAAAAATGGTGTTGAATCATTTGTATATAGAGTTTGAGCTTTCTGTGGTATTGACTGCAGTGAAGTCGTACAGAAGGGTTTGGTCTGCTATACAGCTTATCTGCAGAAGAAGAAAGAAGGAAGGAGAGAAGGAGGAGAAAACAAGGAGAGGCCACGTTTTCCAGATTCCTGTGAATCCTATTGGAGATATGCACCTACAAAAACAACATTCACTGCTCAAAAAGGACAGGCATATTCCAAGCCAGGCATGTTTCCTTTCACAAGTGCACTGTACACATGCGCGCACACACACATAAATGCACGCACGCACGCACACACACACACACCCAGCACTAAGCCCCAACTGATTTGATGACAGGGCTCAGACAGTGGCTCTGATACCCAGACAGTACAGTATGTTCGTATGTGTGTGTGTGTGTGTGTGTGTGTGTGTGTGTGTGTGTGTGTGTGTGTGTGTGTGTGTGTGTGTGTGTGTGTGTGTGTGTGTGTGTGTGTCTGCACGCTTGTTTCTGCACTGTAAAAAAAAACACTCACAAATCTAGTTGTTTCAACTAATTATTATTAAGTAACTGGTTCCACAGACGTTTTAGTTTACTCAACTTTTCGGTGAAAGTATTACCTGACCAAACAAAAAAAATGTTGGCCCAAACTTAGCTCCAACTTCAGAAAACGTAGGCAAATCTTCTGTCAATTTAATGTGTTTTGCTCAACTTGTCTCAACTTGTCTCATATGATCATTCAACTAGAATGTATTATTTGTGCCTCTTACCTAAAATGAGCAGTGCAACCGGTTATACGTACAACATTGTCTACTTACATTTTTGCTAACATTGTGCATGTTCAATTATTTGTCAACAAGTCCACACCTGGGATTTGAACTCAGAACCTCTTGGTTCATAGTGTTCTGATCTTCCTGCTACACCACCATGTCTGTTTCAATTATCAGGTCATCTGATCATCCTCTCATCATTGATTTTAATTGACTTATTTAAGCATTTTTAGGTTTTTCTGAATAGTTGTCTGTTGGTTGGGCGTATTACTCTGTTTTAATGTTACTCCTTAAAATATTTTTTCTTTAGTGTACTTTTAGCAGAGCTGAGATTTAAGTGCAAAGTGTAGCAATACATGTGATGCCAGTCATTGACACAGACATGGTGGCGTAGCAGGAAGATTGGAATGCTGTGAACCAAGAGGTTCTGAGTTCAAATCCCAGGTGAGGATATGTTGAAAATGTAAGTTGAATGAATTGTGTTTTAAAATTGATTATGGGAGTGTGAGTAACTAGTTCCTGAGGTAAGATGCCCATATAATATTTTTTGTTGTTGAATGAACATATGAGACAATTTGAGCAAACACAGCATTTAAAGTTGACAGAATTTTTGCCTACATTTTCTCAAGTTGGAGCGTTATATTGTTGTTAGGGGAAGGGTCACACTCCTGTCACAACCCACTGACATGGCACACAGCTACAATGTACAAGAAAATCTTGGGTCAACTAAAAATGTTAAGTTCAGGTAACACTTTGAACAAAAAGTTGAGTAAATGAAAAAAAGTTTGTGGAAACAGTTACTTAATAATATGTAGTTGAAACAACTAGATTTTCTTGTACATTGTAGCTGTGTGTCATGTCAGTGGGTTGTGACAGGAGTGTGACCCTTCCTCTAACAACAATATAACGCTATTCAATCTACAAAAGCATTTCCCTCCAGTATACTTGCAGCCAATGTGTGTTCCTGCTTAGGCCCTCAAGAAGACATCCCCCAGTCAGTGTAACTGATACTGCTAAAACATGAAAAAAGAAAACCTGGAAAACTATATCCAGGAAATACACATAATCCATTCCATTGTGACTGAGTCATTGGGTCTGGGTGGTGATGTCATCCTTCATGCGTCAGTTGACTTCCTGGTTTCCTTGTTTGGAGACAATGGTCTGTAGAGGGTATTGATTGGGATGTTTGGTGCTGAGAAACAGTGCTTGCTACTCTCTCTCTCCATTAGATACCAATACCACACAGCAGTGAACAATGGTGAATGTAAACAGTGTGTCAGTGATTGGGTTCTGTGGATTTTCCAGGCGGTATTTGGTTCTGAGTTCTGTTGTTTGAAAGCTAGGAGATCTGGCGTACAGCAGCCAGCAGCAGAGCTTACATGTTTACATAATTCAATTTCCCCTCTTGGAGGATTTATGAGAGTAATGCTATCCAGGGCCCAGTTTCTCAAAACATTTCATCCAGAGCAAACTGATCCCGTGTTGTGTTAAATTCTGCTTCCCCTTTAGATGTGGTCTATCCTTGTTTGTGGAAGCAGAAAACTGAAAATCTGTAACATACAAGTGAACTGGTTTGAGTGTGTCAAGAACTGCAACGCTTCTGGGTTTTTCATGCTCAACAGTTTCTCGTGTGTTTCAAGAATGGTCCACTACCCAAAGAACATCGAGCAAATTTGACACAACTGTTGGAAGCATTGGAGTTGAAATGGGCCAGCATCCCTGTGGAACGCTTTCGACGCCTTGTAGTCCTTGCCCCGATGAATTGAGGCTGTTTTTAGAGCAAAAGGGTTTGCAACTCATATTAGGAAGGTGTTCCTAATGTTTTATACACTCAGTGTACGTCTTTCTAAAATGGCTTATTATGTTCTATAATGCTCCCTTAGCCACATTTTAACAAGCCCTATTCTATTCGACACTATTATTATTTCAGACTGCCTTATTCTAACCGAGCAGTGGGACAGCACTGAAGCTGCGTAACTACAGATTCTATTTCTATGACTGAAGCAGCCTCCTAATTTAATTAGATCAGCTTTAATATTGCAGATAGATTGTAGCTTCCATCAATGTAATTGTAAATGTAATCATTTCCAATCCCCAATATATATATTTTTGTAAATATATATATATGTTTATATACAGTACCTTCGGAAAGTATTCAGACCCCTTGACTTTTTCCACATTTTGTTACGTTACAGCCTTATTCTAAAATGCATTAAATTGTTTTTTCCCCCTCATCAATCTACACACAATACCCCTTAATGATAAAGCAAAAACTGTTTTTCAGACATTGAAATATCACATTTACATAAGTATTCAGACCCTTTACTCAGTACTTTGTTGAAGCACCTTTGGCAGCGATTACAGCCTCGAGTCTTCTTTGGTATGACGTTACAAGCTTGGCACAGCTGTATTTGGGGAGTTTCTCTCATTCTTTGCAGATCCTCTCAAGCTCTGTCAGGTTGGATGGGGAGCGTTGCTGCACAGCTATTTGCAGGTCTCTCCAGAGATGATCGATTGGGTTCAAGTCCGGACTCTAGTTGGGCCACTCGAGGACATTCAGAGATTCATCCCGAAGCCACTCCTGCGTCGTCTTGGCTGTATGCTTAGGGTCGTTGTCCTGTTAGAAGGTGAACCTTCGCCCCAGTCTGAAGTCCTGAGCGCTCCGGAGAAGGCTTTCATCAAGGATCTTGATCCTGACTAGTCTCCCAGTCCCAGCCGCTGAAAAACATCCCCACAGCATGATTCTGCCACCATCATGCTTCACCGTAGGGATGGTGCCAGGTTTCCTCCAGACGTGACGCTTGGCATTCAGCCCAAAGAGTTCAATCTTGGTTTCTCAATCTTGTTTCTCATGTTCATGTTCTGAGAATCTGAATACTTATGTAAATAAGGTATTTCTGTTTTTTGTGTTTAATAAATTAGCAAACATTTCTAAAAACCATGTTTTTGCTTTGACATTATGGGGCATTGTGTGTAGATTGCTGAGGAAATTGTTGTATTTATCCATTTTAGAATAAGGCTTTAACGTAACCAAATGTGGAAAAAGTCAAGGGGTCTGAATACTTCCCGAAGGCAATGTACGTATATATACACATACATACATACCCACAAATTTATAAATACACATTCATATACACATACATATAAATATTGTTAGCGAGTTTAACCCTTTGAGGAGTGACTTAGTGTTCTCTTCCTGGATGCTATCATTCAGAATGGATTAAATTGACCATAGAATTTATATTGGAATGGTAATTAGCAGTCATGAAATTGGTCAAAAATTGGTCAAGTAATGTTTAACAAAGGATTGAATATGATGTACATAGTCCTCAAAGTGTTAAAGCCCATTCGGTGGTACCTGTGTATTAGCAAAGGCCCCACAGGAGTTCATTTAGCTGTGAGTGCAGCAGGCAGGTCTGTGTATTAGACCATGCTGAGGAGGAGCTGGCAGCAGCTTGCTTTTCTCCTCATTAGTTTAATTGAGGCAAGACAGGACAAGACAGGACAACAAGAGAGAGGAAACAGCATGGTTGAAAAGCAAGCGCTGGAACAAAATGATGTGTGTGCAACATGTTTCAGTAACACATCCAATGTATGCATTTACTGATTGAAGAAGCAGTTCAAATTCATCCACTTTGTTTATCAGTGATCTTGATTTACAAACGAGCACATTCGGAGTCTCTGGGACGTTTCTGGACGTATTTGTGACATCACATAATTCACTTAGAACTCTGCATTCACGTGAGAGATTGTGTTTTTGGTGTGTTTTAGGTCTGTTACCTTCGATTGCGGTGCCAGTGGAGGTGCATGTTTTTTTTGTAAATCCGTAGAAAATGTGACGAGTATTCCAAAAGGTTTGTACAACACATTGTCATCAGAGCCATGCTTAATCCGTTAAAAGAGAAGGAAAGTATGCAGTGCGACAAAAAAACAACTATAAAAAACAAACATTTCAAACATTTTACCACGTTACCCTGCAGCGGCTGCCTGGAAGTGCCACTCCCTATTAAATGGATTGGTTGCAATTCATATGATATCATACAAGTGTTGCAATTTGTGTGATATGTTAAAAATCGAATTTGTGCAATATGTTACGAATTTGTTGTGTTTAAGATCACGCCTGTTCTTTCTGTTTCTGGACGCTCTTGAAAACAACAAACAGACAGTAGATCATCTCTCATTGAAGGTCAGAGGTCAGATTAGTGGAATGAACGTTTGTTATCGATCGACTGGAGTATTGATCAGTAATCACAGTGTGCATCATTCTCCTCAACCTTGTTGTCAGCTCAGCTCTGTCTCTCCATCGAGAGTGATTATATTTCCATCGAGCTGTTGTGTGTTTTCCATCTCCCAAAACGCATCTCGCTGCTGAGTCAGACATGAAAACATAGACTATGTATCCTGCTGACTCACTCTGAAATCAGAATACAGTGCAGCCCACTCCTGTTTGGGTAGGCCCCCAATGGCCCCACATCCCTTTCAATATCTCTCATTTAGTTTTTCCCTCCCACTCCGCACCAGACTAACTATACTGAACAAAAATATAAACGGAACATGCAACAGTTTCAAATATTTTACTGAGTTACAGTTCATATAAAGAAATCAGTCAACTGAAATAAATTCATTAGGCCCTAGGCTATGGATTCCACATGACTGGGAATACAGATATGCATCTGTTAGTCACAGATATCTTTAAAAAAAGGTAGGGGCGTGGATCAGAAAACCAGAAAACTGTCTCTCATCAGGACCGCCACAGGAAAGGAAGACCCAGAGTTACCTCTGCTGCAGAGGATAAGTTCATTAGAGTTACCAGCCTCAGAAAGGGTCTTCCATTCCTGTGGCGGTCCTGATGAGAGCCAGTTTCATCATAGTGCTTGATGGTTTTTGCGACTGCACTTGAAGAAACTTTCAAAGTTCTTGACATTTTCCGGATTGCCTGACCTTCAAGTCTTAAAGTAATGATGGACTGTCATTTCTATTTGCTTATTTGAGCTGTTTATGCCATAATATGGACTTGGTCTTTTACCAAATAGGGCTATCTTCTGTATACCCCACCTACCTTGTCACAACACAAGTGATTGGCTCAAACGCATTAAGAAGGAAAGAAATTCCACAAATTAACTTTTAGCAAGGCACACCTTTTAATTGAAATGCATTCCTGAGTGCAAACCCTCATACTGGCTTTCCTCAAAGAAATGAACATGACATTTTCTGTCAACATTGCTGGTAGCCATTCCTGCCGTCAGCATGCCAATTGCACGTTCCCTTAAAACTTGTGGCATTGTGTACATTTTAGAATGCCCTTTTATTGTCCCCAGCACAATGTGCACCTGTGTAACGATCATGCTGTTTAATCAGCTTATTGATATGCCACACCTTTCAGGTGGATACATTATCTTGGCAAAGGAGAAACGCTCACTAACAGGGATGTAAAGAATTTGAGAGAAATACGCTTTTTGTGCGTATGGAAAATGTTATTTTGGGACCAACACTTTACATGTTGCATTTATATTTTTGTTCAGTGTATGATTTCCATAAAATGAGAGAGTAGGGTTCTCTGTCTCGACTGAATGTCAATGCCATTTCTTTTTACACTACCAGAACAGTGGTTAACAACTCTGTTCCAGGGTGTACACGACTAGACGTTTTCATTTCAGCCCACACTCAATTTCACAACGTGTCACTTTCTACACATTCAAACCTCCTCCACCCCACTGCAGAGAGACTGCAGAACCTCTTTCTGTCATATAGTTTCTGTGGAGCGGTGGTGTATTGTCTTTTGAACTTGGCACACATATCAGTGACGTTCACTGACAGAGATACAAGGGTAAAAATAGAGGAAATACATCTTTAGAGAGCGACATGGTGCCTAGATGGGCTTTTTTTTTAAAAACATTTTATAATTCTCTCTCTCTCTCCTGAATATTCCCTTTCTCTGTCTCTCTCAGTCCCTCTTTCTTTGTCTCCCTCTCTTCTATCTAGGTCCAGGATGATCTTGTTTATCACTGTGTATCTCAGGAGGAATGTTTTCGTGTTTGATTGTCCTGCTTGCAGCTGTTCTTAAAACCCTGCTGAAAATGAGTCAGTGCATCACCATGATCGTAGATTAAAACATGTTACAATAGGAAAAGCGTTCTGCTGTGGCTGTCATGCGGACCAGTGCAGACTGAAATTCTATATTTTGTATCTTCACTGACATCACTCATAGATTTGGTTCCATCTGACTAGCAAAGAAAAACCTGTTCCTAATGCTGTCTTATTTAGATCATTTGTTACAGCTGAGCTCTCAAAACGAACCATCTCTTTTTCTCCCACCCCTCGCTCCCTCCAACCTATCTCCCTCTCCATCTCACATGCCCGTCTCCATCACTCATCTCCCTCCCTCCTTCTATCCCCCTCCTTTTCTCTCTCTCCACCTCTCCCTCCCCCCTCTCTCTCTAGACCTCCACTTGGCGGCGGAGCTGGGGAAGACTCTGTTAGAGAGGAACAAGGAGCTGGAGGATTCTCTACAGCAGATGTACATCACCAATGAGGAGCAGGTGCAGGAGATCGAGGTAAGACGAGGGCCAAGTGTCAACAGCTCCATGAATGCATCTCAATAGACTAAACTCTAACGTAACCCCTACCCATAAGTAAGGTGTAGATTGGATGATAACAACCGACCTGTCCCTCTGACTGAGTAGAGTCAGGTGATGCAGGATGTTGGCTCTGCTGGCTGATCTTAATATAGCAGTACATCACCCCATTGAAATGGTTCACTGTTCACAACCAAGGGGTATTAGAGTTAACATAGTACCATAGGCAGCGGAGTGGATAGAAGTGTCTCCCTTAACCAGTGATACTATGGTCAGAAAGTATCCATCCCCATAATGGCTTCGGTTAGGATTGGGTAGGGGACCATGACCCCAAATGTTCCTCTGTTTATGATCATGTGTATATGTATATGTGTGTACAGGATATCAACATACAGTATGTGTGTCTCTGTGCAGTACCTGGTTAAGCAGCTTGAGGTGCTGAGGGAAATGAATGAGCAGCATGCTAAGGTGTACGAGCAGCTAGACGGGACAGCCAGAGAACTAGAGCTCACCAACCATAAACTGGTTCTGGACAGCAAGGCCTCGCATCACAAGATAGAGAGGTGAGTGTCACACACACACACACACACACACACACACACACACACACACACACACACACACACACACACACACACACACACACACACACACACACACACACACACACACACACACACACACACACACACACACACACACTAACCCCCCTTTCTCTCTTCCCTGGCTCTCGCAGGTTGACAGGGACCATCGAGACCCTACAGACCCAGGTGGAGTCTCTCTCTGGGCAGGTGGAACAGCTCCACTCCCTGGAGCAGCTTAGGGTGCGGAGGGAGAAGAGGGAACGACGCAAGACCATCGCCTCCTTCCCTTGCCTTAGGGAACTCTGCACCGCACCAAAGTGAGGGCTAATAGCCTCCTACCGCTCCCTTTGTTCAGTAGCCGACTCAACAATGTTTATTTAGCTAAGCAATCACACTCAAATCTTTGTTTACTGGATCTCAAGGTCCCTAGGCTATGTTAGAGGAGCTTTATAGGTGGATGCTTGACTCTCTATCTGGCAGGTACAAGTAAGTTAGCTCATATTGTGTGTATCTGTGTGTCTCTATCTCTGTCTGTCTGTCTGTCTGTCTGTCTGTCTGTCTGTCTGTCTGTCTGTCTGTCTGTCTGTCTGTCTGTCTGTCTGTCTGTCTGTCTGTCTGTCTGTCTGTCTGTCTGTCTGTCTGTCTGTCTGTCTGTCTGTCTGTCTGTCAGGTATGAGGATGGGTTCGTGGTGGGCCGCTCAGACAGCTTCACCTCAGAGGCTAAACGGCAGCCAGCAGAGGAGGAGAACGAGCGTCTGAGAGAGGCTGTGTCGGCGCTGCGCTCGGCTGTGAGGGCTGAGCGGGGTCGCAGGGAGGGGGCGGAGAGAGAGTGTCACGTCCTCCTGGGGGAGTTCTCTCGTTTGGAGACACGCGTGCAGGTCAGAATCACTCCTATTTGAACTCCATTTAATTTTCCAAAATGAGTGCCTCAAGTTTTTTTATGGTTCCATGTTCTACTACGTTTGTTGAATCCAACGAGTGTTCTTTTTCATATTTTTTCCTGATTCAAATATAGCAGGGCTACCTTATTTTCCCTCTTTTCTGGGAGAATACAAATATTGATTGGTTTACTGACTGACTGACTGATTGACTCGTTGACTTATTGATTGACAGGGTGCGGAGAGCTGCCAGGTACGGATCCATGAACTAGAGTCAGAGCTCCAGGAACTCCAGCAGCTCCGACGGGCGAGGACCCTCCTCCTTTGCAGCGAGGATGACGGTGTGGGCTTCACCCAGACCCTCCTCAACAACACCCCCGAAACAGACACCATGGAGGGGGAGGGAGGAGAAGTGGGTGGAGGGGTCAGGGATGAGGGCGAGGGGGGAGGAGGCTTAAGCGGAGAGTCGTTACCTGCCTCCAGCCCCGTCAGGAAGAGCTGCAGCGACACGGCGCTGAACGCCATCGTGGCCAGGGACGCATCCGGGAGGAGAAGAGGGAGCTACGCGATCCACGCCAACAGCGTCCGTAAGAGAGGGATGTCCATCCTGAGGGAGGTGGACGAGCAGTACCACGCTCTGCTGGA
The DNA here is from genome assembly GCF_016432855.1 of Salvelinus namaycush. Classification (NCBI taxonomy): domain Eukaryota; kingdom Metazoa; phylum Chordata; class Actinopteri; order Salmoniformes; family Salmonidae; genus Salvelinus; species Salvelinus namaycush. Next base: position 23,219,624 of record NC_052341.1, on the reverse strand, counting down.
GAAGTATGAGGAGCTGTTAGGGAAGTGCAGGCGCCACGAGGAGTCCCTGTGTCACACAGGGGTGCAGACCTCGCGCCCCGTCTCCAGGGACCCCTCCATGAAGGATTGCGCCATGGGCTCCACCCCTGCACCCCCGCCCACCCCCACCGAGTCCCCCTCCACCCCCGAGGCCATGGAGAGCATCAGTAAGCAGGTGGAGGCGGTGGATAAACGGCTGGGCCAGAACACGCCAGAGTATAAGGCTCTGTTCAAGGAGATCTTCTCCCGTATTCAGAAGAGCAAGACAGAAATCAAAACTACCAAAGCCACCAAAACCCCTAAAGCCAGCAAGTCTGGCAAGTCTAGTAAATAAGAATGATAGTGGACTGGCTTGGTAGTATAATGCTTTTTCCATGCTTAAAGCGCTTCAGATTGTATGGGGGCAACATACCTCATACACTACCGATGTGTAGCACTCGTGAGTAGGCTTCTGTATTGGGTATGGTCTCCTGTCTGCTTCTGTTACTAAGTACCAATCGACCAATATGCTACTAAAACCAATCTACTGCTAATGCTATCCGCTATTAGCGCCTGCCTACCTTTTCCCTTGAGATCTAACACATTCTTTCAGCTGCCTTTTGCTAGCTAACTCACAGGTAGGATAGCTGTCACCCACAACCTGTTGGACATGAAACATGGATTGAATAGGTGCACTAAACACCCAATGTTTCACAGTAAAAACAGTACAGTTGATTCTCCACCTCAACAATGACCTCTGAATTCTCCAAACACTGGATTATACTGAAACAAAAGTTATGTTGGACAAATAACAAGTCAACTCAAAGTTCTACCTTTAGACCCTGCTGTTCTTCCCCCCAGCCTACATAGCCTACTGTCCGCCTGAACAATGGACTTAAGATGCCAACAAAAGCGAAACAGAAAATGTATGACTTTCTGCCCAGAGGACATTGCGACCTTGTCTTGCACTGCGCTGTGACTGTATACTCATGACCTTAGTACTGTATTTTATACTCTAGAGATGCTTACCTTCCAGGTCCGGAGAGACATAAGCAATTAGTGTCTTGTCAGAATGTCACAGGGTTGGAACTGGGTTCGAGGTACACATTGACTCTTGGGGGTATCCTGAAAAAAGACCAATGTTCATATTTTATGTTTGTGGGGGTGTCCAGATTTGTTCTAGCAGTGCCCAGAGACCCCTGTAACCCTGGAATTGAATGGTATCTGGCTGGGTATGTCCACTAGCCTAGCGCTAGCTATAGCTGCAGTCTATGTACTGACAAGATGCAACAGACAATCCAAACAGATTGTTGTCTTTTCTGTTTCCTTGGGCATTATCAACACTCTCGCTATATTGTTAGGTAAAGGTACAACTGACGCATGGTCAAGTCAAATGTGATGTTATAAACTGTCAATATTTTGGGGTCTCATTCCATTTATGCAGTTTTTTGATTATCGGGTTGATGATTTTCACCCTCCACTACAAACAAAATGGGGGGGAAAGAACGCTGTGATTGTATTGCAAATTGTAACGTTAAGCCTAAGACACATTTTAACGTTATGCCTATTTAGACAAAGTTGCTTTAGACAGAAGTGATGGATAATTATATAGCCTAAACACCACCAGTATTACTAACCATTAAACCTGGTCTGTTAACACTAACCCAGCTCACTAACTAAACACTAACACTACTGCTGCTGCATCGCACCTTACAGCATACAGTAGGAACAATGCCCCTGTCTTGGCCACCAACACTCCAACCACCTTTCCTTATTATCATGAATGTTATAGTGGTTGCATTACTTTGAATCATGTACTCACATTGTAATGCCATACCATATGGGGAGGAGAAAATGTACACAACAATGCACCTGCAGTATACAGGAAACAGTATGTATTTCTTAGAGCTAACTAACTCAAGGTCTTAAACTCAACTGAAGCTTCAAACCTATTATAGCAGCCACAGCATTTGGAGAGAGATCAATGCCGGTGTGGTGTTGTACAAGTAAAGCTGTCGAGAGTGGAACCAAATGAGAAGAGAAAAGTTACAGAGAAATCAACAGAATAATTTAACCCATAAACTTATTTTTGTTTGCTCCACAGTGTTATAATGCTTTGAATGTGCCAGTTCCAAGCAGAGTTTTATTTTCCTCTCAGGGTCAATCAAGTGTTACTGAGTGAAGAAAAAGGGTATGATGTCTTGTGGAGGCTTACTGTCAGTCTGTCATAGCAATGTTCACTCCTGGTCCTGGAGGGCCGCAGTATGTGCAGGCTTTTTCCCCAGCCCTGCATTCCGTTGTACTGCTGGGCTGTAGCAAAAGCCTGCACTCCCTGTAGCTCTTCAGGGCAAGAAGATAAGGACACTATATCATAGTAATGGTAACAGATAAGGTTCCGATATATTCTAATAAGAGAGAACAATGCCAAAATGGAACCATTTGACTCTGTCCTTTGATGGCTCCTTGACTTTCTCTGTACTGTAATGTTTTACAGATTGCACTTTGGGGAAAAAATGTTTCTGCCTCCTCATTTCTTGCGTATTTATACATGGATATTTACTTACTATTACATGTGTATTTATTCCATTCTTGTGTGTGTCTGTGAGCATTGATTCACGATAACAACACTTATCTGCTATGGTGCCTATATGTGATTGTATTATTGATATACTGTATCTTTAGAATGAAAATCATATTTGGTTTTTATTTAGCTATCTACTCAACCTTTGTCATTCAGATGAGCATATTATTAGTTTTATTAGCTTATTAGTTAGCCTTTGGCGCCATAGGTTTGCCATTGTAGCAAGCCATGTTAACTCTCTCATTGAACTAAGAACCATTCGTGTTATGGCATTCTGTATCATTGACTAACTTGTCTGCTCTGCAATTAAAGCATTGGAATTTAAATATGACTCTTTGTGGCTGGTATTGTTATATTACGGTCGTAGGCCTATAAAATGTATACTAAATGTTAATTCATTGAATCACGTCAATTGCCTGTTGGAATATTTAATGCAGGTGCACACACAAGGTCAAGTCAGTCCGATTTTAATTTACCCGCCCCGATGATCCCCGATCCTTCCACCAATCGGCGCTAATGAACCGGCCAACCGCATCTACCTTTTTATATAATTATATTATTTCGCCCCGCGCCAGCCAACAAAAACAATACTATTCAAAAACCCTTTCAACAAAGTTATCCTTTATATATAAAATATGTTTCTTACTCTTCACACAGACCGCGTGGCCTAATGGATAAGGCGTCTGACTTCGAATCAGAAGATTGAGGGTTCGAGTCCCTTCGTGGTCGCTTTTTTTTCATCGAGATATTTGCACGACTCGGAAGTATTTTCGAGAGCAAAAAATGAATCGGGTTGTTTGCACGAATTATGTCTTCTTTTCACACTTATGTCTTCTTTGATAAATAACACTAACAAATATGCAGCTAGCTACGTTCGTTTGAATGCGAAAGTGTCAGGAATTGACACTGGCCTAATTCAGCCTAATAGGTAAACAAGTTAAATGTTCTTATTTCTCATGCTGTACACGGCCGCACAGCATTTATAGTTTATCTTGCAGTTGTGCTAGCTAGCAAGTGCCTTCAACCAACCAGTTATGGGTTAGTTTTATATTTGGAATGTCGCTGCACTTTTGTCAGATAGCAGAGTGGCGCAGCGGAAGCGTGCTGGGCCCATAACCCAGAGGTCGATGGATCGAAACCATCCTCTGCTAGTTTTTTCGTCCCGGTCACCACTCGCTTTTTCACGTAAAATCGACATCGTGGATCTCTTTTCTCATTCTTTGAATTGCTTTATTTTTAATTTATGCATTTTTTTTGCCACAACAATCACCTCAAATCAGCATGTCTCCAAAAACTCAACAAGTGTTTCATACTTTCAAACAAATTAAGTGTTCAATTTATTGGTTAAGCGAGAAAATAGACAACGAATGAATGTTTCCTTGTGTGTCCGGCCCTCAGTCGAAATTCACTCTTCTGGTCTGCTTGACTGCTGAATGGAGCTTCTTCTGTTTCAGTCTCTCCTTATTCCTCTTCTCTAACCTGAGCAAAACACATACAAAAATGTATTTATTTTAGTAATCATCCAGTAACGCCATCTGACATGGACATTAAATTATACACACCACAACACTGAAATAAATATAGCTAGATGAAGAAAACCAAATACAGCAGTACATTTTTTATCGATTTTGGGTTGAACCATCGTATCAACTAGGTGTGAACGTCAGCCACACATGAGTCATTCTCTACCTGGATGCTTTGAGGGCTATGTCCTCTGCTGAAGGCTCGTGGGGCTTTTCAGTGGCCTTGGCTATGATGTCAGAGATCTTCTGGATGCAGTCCCCCATGTTTCTCTGCTGGCTCCTGCTCTGCTCTGACGTCACCAGCAACTCCCCTGCCTTGTTGATACGGTTTTTATTCTGCAGTGGAGGAGAGAGTAAAATCATAATGCATTCAATATTCTACTTGGAATGCCGCGGAGGATATTGCTCAGGGAAGATAGAGGGGTACAAAACCAATCTACATTTTGACCGCTTTGGGGTAGTTAACGTACATTTAAGATGATCTTTTGTCGAACGTCTTCTGGGATCCAATCTGCTGTACAGACGTGGAAGCGGACCTCTGCTTTTGTGCTGACTATGAAGACAGACAGACAGTAAATCACAATACCATTTCAACAGACTCTCATACAGACTGTACAAAACAATCTATTCAGCGCACTCCAAGTTGCATTAGAGGGTATTGTGATGTACCAGGCTGGTCTCAGACTAGACGTAACATAAAACAAAAATCCGGGACACTCAAATTAGTAAGTTATGTTACGTTTGGTATGGCTACATAAGATAGGTTACTTATTAGTCAAAAAAAAAATGTGGCTTCCGGTTGGCGCAGTGGTCTAAAGCACTGCATCTCAGTGCTAGAGGTATCACTACAGATCCTGGTTCAATTCCAGGCTGTATCGTGATTGGCATAGAGCGGCACACAATTGATTGTATTGATTTTTGTTTGTTCACTATACATGTTGGGGGATGCTATTCACGAGGATATATTGTTCTGTCTCACGATTCCCGAGCATGAAAGGGCACTGGGGACTTTCAGTGTGCTGCATGGCTATATTGACAAAATACAGACTCCATGGGATCGAATGGTGGGCTTTTGCACAGATGGGGCTCCATCTATGGCGGGACGGCAGGCAGGCCTCTGCACTCTAGTTATGAATGTGTCTCCCTCTGCCATATGGACGCATTGTATGATGCACCGAGAGCAACTGGCGTCAAAAGAGCTGAGCATAGAACTCTGACATATACTGCAGCAGGTAACTTTGATTGTAAACTACATCAAACCACATCCACTGCGTGCTCACGCCTGTTCGCAAAACTATGTGGAGATATGGAATCAGAGCATGACAATGTTCTATTTCACACCGAGGCTTGGTGGTTATCAATGGTAGTGTTGGAAAGATTATTCTCATTGAGAGAGGAACTGTTGTCATTTACAATGATGTAAAAAAAAAAAAAATACAGACTTGGTTGACTTTCCGTATAATGAAAAGAAAATGTGTCTCCTTGTCCACGTAACAGACATATTTGGGAAACTGAACGAACTGAACGCAAGCACGCAGGGGAAATACAAAAACATTCTACAGATGAGTTACCGAATCAGTGGATTCAGAGGAAATAATTCTTATTGGAGAGAGTCTTTCAAAAGCGAACACTTCCCTCGACTGTGCATGTTTCTAACAGAAAACAGCATCATTAAGTGTCCCACACGAGTGATGACTGCTCACCTCCAACGCTTAGAAGAGCACTTTGAGACCAACTTCCCAATCCGTTTGACTGTAACCCTGGCTCAGTTGACATGACGGTAAGTGAAATCAAACAGTGCAAATCAAATTTTATTGGTCACATACACATGGTTAACCGATGTTAATTCGAGTGTAGCAAAATGCTTTTGCTTCTAGTTCCGACAGTGCTGTAATATCTAAAAGGTAATCGAACAAATTCACAATGACTACCTTATACACACAATGTAAGAGGATGAAATAAGAATATGTACGTATAAATATGTGGATGCGCGATGGCCGTGCTGCATAGGCAAGATGCAATATATGGTTTAAAATACAGTATATACAGTAAAGTCGGAAGTTTACATACACCTTGGCCAAATACATTTAAACTCAGTTTTTCACAATTCCTGACATTTAATCCTTGTAAAAATTCCCTGTCTTAAGTCAGTTAGGATCAACACTTTATTTTCAGAATTGGAAATGTCAGAATAATAGTGGAGAATGATTTATTTCAGCTTTTATTTCTTTCATCACATTCCCAGTGGGTTAGAAGTTTACATACACTCAATTAGTATTTGGTAGCATTGACTAATTGTTTAACTTTGTTCAAACGTTTCGGGTAGCCTTCCACAAGCTTCCCACAATAAGTTGGGTGAATTTTGGCCCATTCCTCCTTACAGAACTGGTGTAACTGAGTCAGGTTTGTAGGCCTCCTTGCTCGCACACGCCTTTTCCAGTTCTGCCCACACATTTTCTATAGGATTGAGGTCAGGGCTTTGTGATGGCCACTCTAATACCTTGACTTTGTTGTCCTTAAGCCATTTTGCCACAACTTTGGAAGTATGCTTGGGGTCATTGTCCATTTGGAAAACCCACCATAAAACTCATGGTACCCTTCGCCAGCTCATATCTGTGTGAAGCTGGATTCAGTGCTCTAGTCTGCATTAAAACCAAATATCGATCCAGGTTGGATGTGACAGCAGAGATGAGGTGCGTAATGCCAACCAAGCCTCCTGACTTTGAGAAACTCCGAGGTGACATGCATTAAGCACACCGATCTTATTAGTGGTGGTAAGATATGATACATTAGGTCAGACTAATTTGAAATTGATGGTGAGTTGAGATGACAATCTGAAATAATTGTCTGCCATTGCAAAAAAAATAAAGAAGTTAACACTGGCTACTTTTTTTCACATGGTTGAGTCGAGAGAATGTTAAGATATCAAAATGGGATTGTGGGCCAAACAAGTTTGGGAACCCCTGCCCTAACCCTTTTAACCTAGCTAATATAAGCCACTTACCTAACGTTAACAACAACACATTTGAATTATTAACGTATAATAGGTAATGTAATCATACCATATGTAACATATAATATTTCCCGGATTTTCGTTAACTATGTTACTTCTACCCCCGAGTCCAGGTTGCAGGCACAGGTATGAGAATAGTAATGATGATACCTTTGTTAACATGCTGACCACCTGGACCACTGCTTCGGCTGTAGGATACTGTGAGACGGTCTATAAGACCGACAGCATAAAATAAAAAACATCTATGTACATGCATATTGGTGAAAAGGTAAATAACCATTACATTTCTCTAATATATATTTTGGTATTTATACTTACCGACTGGAATGTTCACATGTCCATCCTGCATCAGATATAGACATGAATTTTAAATCGAATTGATCAGTCCCTGCATACGAACTACTCAACATCACTTCAAGCACTTCCACAACACAACACAACTAGCTACAGCTTGTGACGTGTAGGCTACTTTCCAGCTAGCTGCTCTTAGCGTTGTTAAAAGCAGCACATTTCCTGCAAGACATCTTGATAATTCGTTACTGGTACTTGTTACAACTTCATTTGTAGACAGCTCAATGTATTTACACTTGATACATTCAGCTAGCTAGTACGACAGTAGCTCTATATCGTGTTGAACTCTCAGCTTGTACGAGCTATATGATTGTGTGTAGCGTTGCTAAATCCACTAACCTGTGGGTTGTTGTCAGACGCTCTGTTACCATAACTAAAACTTGGACATTGGCCGAGGAGGTTTCTGTTTCTTATACACACAGGGGGCAATTTCCCTTGTAGAGTAACGGACCGAATGATTCCTGAACATCGAGAGAGTAAAAAATATTTAGCTACGGAGGTCGCCATGTTGGTTTAACCCTTTGGTTAACAGTCTGGTTACGAAGTGTTGATATTGCACAGCTAATGAAAATCGAACGAGCAAGAATGCACTGACACCGCGCAAATGTAGGTAGGACAACTGTCTATGATGGTGACAAAATGTTACGTTCTATCGAGATTTGAACTCGGATCGCTTGATTCAGAGTGCTAATCATTGCGCCATACGTCTCTAATTGTATTGCAACATTAAATGAATGTTGAATGATCTATGCTACGATTCTCTGTGAAAAAAAACAGCATGTTCACAGTTGAGAGATGGCCCACGTGATTATTTTCATACCCAATGATAACGGTTAGTTCGAAAAAGGACTTCACCCCAGATGGGACTCGAACCCACAATCCCTGGCTTAGGAGGCCAGTGCCTTATCCATTAGGCCACTGGGGCTCGACAAAATAGGAGGAAAAATGTGCATATAAATTAAAAGTACAAACGGTTAGCTATTAGTGTTGAACTAATTGTCTTCAATTAACGATTTCCATAAAGAATGGAAATTGTAGATTTTTTACGAACGGCGTAACAATTTTACCAAGGAAAGCGAGAGTTGGCTAAACCTTTTCAGGTTTGCCTGTGGTAGCAATTTTTCTTAAATCTCGAAATACACTAAATTACCAAAAGTATGTGGACCCCTGCTCGTCGAACATCTCATTCCAAAATCATGAGCATTAATATGGAGTTGGTCCCCCCTTTGCTGCTATAATAGCCTCCACTATTCTGGGAAGGCTTTCCACTAGATGTTGGGACATTGCTGCAGGGACTTGCTTCCATTCAGCCACGCGTTAGGTAGGGCACTGGTGTTGGGCGATTAGGCCTGGCTGGCAGTCAGCAATCCAATTCATCGCAAAGGTGTTCGATTGGGTTGAGGTCAGGGCTCTGTGCAGGCCAGTCAAGTTCTTCCACACTGATCTCAACAAACCATTCCTGTATGGACCTCGCTTTGTGCACGGGGGCATTGCATGCTGAAACAGGAAAGGGCCTTCCCCAAATTATAGCCACAAAGTTGGAAGCACAGAATCATCGAAAACATCATTGTATGCTGTAGCGTTAAGATATCGCGTCATTGGAACTAAGGGACCTAGCCCAAAAACAGCCTCAGACGATTATTCTTCCGCCACCAAACTTTACAGTTGGCACTATACTTTCGGCCAGATTCGTCTGTCGGACTGCCAGACGGTGAAGCATGATTCATCACTCCAGAGAACGCGACATTGCAAGCTTTACACCCCTCCAGCTGACGCTTGGCATTGCACATGGTGATCTTAAGCTTGTGTGCATCTGCTCAGCCATGGAAACCCATTTCATGAAGGTCCCAACTAACAGTTCTTTTGCTGAGGTTGCTTCCAGAGGCAGTTTGGAACTCGGTAGTAATTGTTGCAACCGAGGATAGATAATTATTATGCGCTACGGGCTTCAGGTTCTAAACGATATCATAACCTCCATCGATAAAAGACAGTACTGTGCAGCCGTATTCATCGATTGGCCAAGGCTTTCGACTCTGTCAATCACCACATTCTTATCGGCAGACTCAATAGCCTTGGTTTCTCAAATGACTGCCTCACCTGGTTCACCAACTACTTCTCAGATAGAGTTCAGTGTGTCAAATCGGAGGGCCTGTTGTCTGGACCTTTGGCAGTTTCTATGGGGGTGCCACAGGGTTCAATTCTCGGGCCAACTCTTTTCTCTGTATATATCAATGATGTCGCTCTTGCTGCTGGTAATTCTCTGATCCACCTCTACGCAGACGACACCATTCTCTATACATCTGGCCCTTCTTTGGACACTGTGTTAACAAACCTCCAAACGAGCTTCAATGCCATACAACACTCCTTCCGTGACCTCCAACTGCTTTTAAATGCTAGTAAAACTAAATGCATGCTCTTCAACCGATTGCTGCCCGCACCCGCCCGCCCGACTAGCATCACTACTCTGGACGGTTCTGACTTAGAATATGTGGACAACTACAAATACCTAGGTGTCTGGTTAGACTGTAAACTCTCCTTCCAGACTCACATCAAGCATACGAAATGCTTCAGTCTGGTTTTAGACCCCATCATAGCACTGAGACTGCACTTGTGAAGGTGGTAAATGACCTTTTAATGGCGTCAGACCGAGGCTCTGCATCTGTCCTCGTGCTCCTAGACCTTAGTGCTGCTTTTGATACCATCGATCACCACATTCTTTTGGAGAGATTGGAAACCCAAATTGGTCTACACGGACAAGTTCTGGCCTGGTTTAGATCTTATCTGTCGGAAAGATATCAGTTTGTCTCTGTGAATGGTTTGTCTTCTGACAAATCAACTGTAAATGTTGGTGTTCCTCAAGGTTCCGTTTTAGGACCACTATTGTTTTCACTATATATTTTACCTCTTGGGGATGTCATTCGAAAACATAATGTTAACTTTCACTGCTATGCGGATGACAAACAGCTGTACATTTCAATGAAACATGGTGAAGCCCCAAAATTGCCCTTGCTAGAAGCCTGTGTTTCAGACATAAGGAAGAGGATGGCTGCAAACTTTCTACTTTTAAACTCGGACAAAACAGAGATGCTTGTTCTAGGTCCCAAGAAACAAAGAGATCTTCTATTGAATCTGACAATTAATCTTGATGGTTGTACAGTCATCTCAAATAAAACTGTGAAGGACCTCGGCGTTACTCTGGACCCTGATCTCTCTTTTGACGAACATATCAAGACTGTTTCAAGGACAGCTTTTTTCCATCTACGTAACATTGCAAAAATGTGAAACTTTCTGTCCAAAAATGATGCAGAAAAATTAATCCATGCTTTTGTTACTTCTAGGTTAGACTACTGCAATGTTCTACTTTCCGGCTACCCGGATAAAGCATTAAATACACTTCAGTTAGTGCTAAATACGGCTGCTAGAATCCTGACTAGAACCCCAAAATGTGATTATATTACTCCAGTGCTAGCCTCCCTACACTGGCTTCCTGTTAAGGCAAGGGCTGATTTCAAGGTTTTACTGCTAACCTACAAAGCATTACATGGGCTTGCTCCTACCTATCTTTCCGATTTGGTCCTGCCGTACATACCTACACGTACGCTACGGTCACAAGACGCAGGCCTCCTAATTGTCCCTAGAATTTCTAAGCAAACAGCTGGAGGCAGGGCTTTCTCCTATAGAGCTCAATTTTTATGGAATGGTCTGCCTACCCATGTGAGAGACGCTTACTCGGTCTCAACCTTTAAGTCTTTACTGAAGACTCATCTCTTCAGTAGGTCATATGATTGAGTGTAGTCTGGCCCAGGAGTGAGAAGGTGAACGGAAAGGTTCTGGAGCAACGAACCGCCCTTGCTGTCTCTGCCTGGCCGGTTCCCCTCTCTCCACTGGGATTCTCTGCCTCTAACCCTATTACAGGGGCTGAGTCACTGGCTTACTGGTGCTCTAAAAATGCGCATATAAATTAAAAGTACAAACGGTTAGCTATTAGTGTTGAACTAATTGTCTTCAATTAACGATTTCCATAAAGAATGGAAATTGTAGATTTTTTACGAACGGCGTAACAATTTTACCAAGGAAAGCGAGAGTTTGCTAAACCTTTTCAGGTTTGCCTGTGGTAGCAATTTTTCTTAAATCTCGAAATACACTAAATTACCAAAAGTATGTGGACCCCTGCTCGTGGAACATCTCATTCCAAAATCATGAGCATTAATATGGAGTTGGTCCCCCCTTTGCTGCTATAATAGCCTCCACTATTCTGGGAAGGCTTTCCACTAGATGTTGGGACATTGCTGCAGGGACTTGCTTCCATTCAGCCACGCGTTAGGTAGGGCACTGGTGTTGGGCGATTAGGCCTGGCTGGCAGTCAGCAATCCAATTCATCGCAAAGGTGTTCGATTGGGTTGAGGTCAGGGCTCTGTGCAGGCCAGTCAAGTTCTTCCACACTGATCTCAACAAACCATTCCTGTATGGACCTCGCTTTGTGCACGGGGGCATTGCATGCTGAAACAGGAAAGGGCCTTCCCCAAATTATAGCCACAAAGTTGGAAGCACAGAATCATCGAAAACATCATTGTATGCTGTAGCGTTAAGATATCGCGTCATTGGAACTAAGGGACCTAGCCCAAAAACAGCCTCAGACGATTATTCTTCCGCCACCAAACTTTACAGTTGGCACTATACTTTCGGCCAGATTCGTCTGTCGGACTGCCAGACGGTGAAGCATGATTCATCACTCCAGAGAACGCGACATTGCAAGCTTTACACCCCTCCAGCTAACGCTTGGCATTGCACATGGTGATCTTAAGCTTGTGTGCATCTGCTCAGCCATGGAAACCCATTTCATGAAGGTCCCAACTAACAGTTCTTTTGCTGAGGTTGCTTCCAGAGGCAGTTTGGAACTCGGTAGTAATTGTTGCAACCGAGGATAGATAATTATTATGCGCTACGGGCTTCAGGTCCTAAACGATATCATAACCTCCATCGATAAAAGACAGTACTGTGCAGCCGTATTCATCGATTGGCCAAGGCTTTCGACTCTGTCAATCACCACATTCTTATCGGCAGACTCAATAGCCTTGGTTTCTCAAATGACTGCCTCACCTGGTTCACCAACTACTTCTCAGATAGAGTTCAGTGTGTCAAATCGGAGGGCCTGTTGTCTGGACCTTTGGCAGTTTCTATGGGGGTGCCACAGGGTTCAATTCTCGGGCCAACTCTTTTCTCTGTATATATCAATGATGTCGCTCTTGCTGCTGGTAATTCTCTGATCCACCTCTACGCAGACGACACCATTCTCTATACATCTGGCCCTTCTTTGGACACTGTGTTAACAAACCTCCAAACGAGCTTCAATGCCATACAACACTCCTTCCGTGGCCTCCAACTGCTTTTAAATGCTAGTAAAACTAAATGCATGCTCTTCAACCGATTGCTGCCCGCACCCGCCCGCCCGACTAGCATCACTACTCTGGACGGTTCTGACTTAGAATATGTGGACAACTACAAATACCTAGGTGTCTGGTTAGACTGTAAACTCTCCTTCCAGACTCACATCAAGCATACGAAATGCTTCAGTCCTTGCTGTCCCCAGTCCACCTGGCCGTGCTGCTGCTCCAGTTTCAACTGTTCTGCCTGCGGCTATGGAACCCTGACCTGTTCACCGGACGTGCTACCTGTCCCAGACCTGCTGTTTTCAACTCTCTAGAGACAGCAGGAGCGGTAGAGATACTCTTAATGATCGGCTATGAAAAGCCAACTGACATTTACTCCTGAGGTGCTGACTTGTTGCTCCCTCGACAACTACTGTGATTATTATTATTTGACCATGCTGGTCATTTATGAACATTTGAACATCTTGGCCATGTTCTGTTATAATCTCCACCCGGCACAGACAGAAGAGGACTGGCCACCCCTCATAGCCTGGTTCCTCTCTAGGTTTCTTCCTAGGTTTTGGCCTTTCTAGGGAGTTTTTCCTAGCCACCGTGCTTCTACACCTGCATTGCTTGCTGTTTGGGGTTTTAGGCTGGGTTTCTGTACAGCACTTTGAGATATCAGCTGATGTAAGAAGCGCTATATAAATACATTTGATTTGATTTGATTTCCAATCTAAAATTAATCTAGAATCGGCCTCCTATTTCGCAACAAATCCTCCTTCATGCTGCCAAACATACCCTCGTAAAACTGACTATCCTACCGATCCTTGACTTCGGCGATGTCATTTACAAAATAGCCTCCAAAACTCTACTCAGCAAACTGGATGTAGTCTATCACAGTTCCATCCGTTTTGTTACCAAAGCCCCATATACTACCCACCACTGCAACCTGCATGCTCTCGTTGGCTGGCCCTCACTACATATTCGTCGCCAAACCCACTGGCTCCAGGTCATCTATAAGTCTTTGCTAGGTAAAGCCCCGTCTTATCTCAGCTCACTGGTCACCATACCAACACGCGCTCCAGCAGGTTTATTTCACTCGTCATCCCCAAAGCCAACACTTCCTTTGGCCGCCTTTCCTTCCAGTTCTCTGCTGCCAATGACTGGAACGAATTGCAAAAATCACTGAAGCTGGAGTCTTATATCTCCCTCTCTAACTTTAAGCATCAGCTGTCAGAGCAGCTTACCGATCACTGTACCTGTACACAGCCAATCTGTAAATGGCACACCCAACTACCTCATCCCCATATTTTTATTTATCCTCTTGCTCTTTTGCACCCCAGTATCTCTACTTGCACATCATCATCTGCACATCTATCACTGGAGTGTTAATGCTAAATTGTAATTATTTCACCTCTATAGCCTATTTATTGCCTTACCTTCATTGCCCTACTCTTCTACATTTGCCACACTGTACATAGATTTTTCTATTGTGTTATTGACTGTATGTTTGTTTATGTGTAACTCTGTGTTGTTGTTTTTGTTGCACTGCTTTGCCGTATCTTGGCCAGGTCGCAGTTGTAAATGAGAACTTGTTCTCAACTGGCCTACCTGGTTAAATAAAGGTGAAATACAAATACATTTTTAAAAACTTGGCGGTCCTGTTCTGTGGGCTTATATGGCCTACCACTTCGCGGCTGAGCCGTTGTTGCTCCTACTCATTTTCACTTCACAATAACAGCACTTACCAGGAAGATCTCTTTGACCGAGGCAGCTCTAGCAGGGCAGAAATCTGAAGAACTGACTTGTTGGAAAGGTGGCATCCCATGATGGTGCCACATTGAAAGTCACTGAGCTAAGGCTATTTATTATTATTAGTTATTATTATTATTATATATTTTTTTACCCCTATTTCTCCACAATTTCGTGGTATCCAGTTGGCAGTTACAGTCTTGTCCCATCACTGCAACTCCCGTACGGACTCGGGAGAGGTGAAGGTCGAGAGCCATGTGTCCTCCGAAACACAACCCAGCCGAGCTGCACTGCTTCTTGACACAATGCCCGCTTAACCCAGAAACCAGTGTTGGAGGAAACACCGTACACCTGGCGACCGTGTCAGCGCGCATTGCGCCTGGCCCGCCACAGGAGTTGCTAGAGCGCGATGGGACAAGAACATCCCTGACGGCCTACCCCGGACACCGCTGGGCCAATTGTGTGCCACCCCATGGGTCTCCCGGTCGTGGCCGGCTGCAACAGAGCAACAGATCAACAGAGCAACAGATCTCGAGTGGCCCAGTGGTCTGTTTGTCTATGGCGATAGCATGGCTTTGTGATCAATTTTATACACCTGTCAGTAACAGGTGTGGTTTAAATAGCCAAATCCACTCATTTGAATGGGTGTCCACATACTTTTGGCCATGTTGTGTAGCAACCTACATGGTTAGCTAAATGTAATCTAATGAAGCTCAAAGTCTGTCTCTGGTGGATACTAATAATAATGCAGTTATGTCTGTCATACACTCGGGTTGCGGCTAGCATTCCTCTTTTTTTGGAAAAATGTCTTAATACTGTAGTGACCCTCAGGAGGTAGGGTGGGAAGACCCTGCCCCAACCTGGTAAAACCAGTCACTTTCATTGTTTATGCGGTTGTCATGGTAATAGAAGGGGGGCTGCACCTAGTTTTGGGGGCAATAATTAGTGGGGAGGGACCCATTTTCTCTCTCTGGTGTTTATCTCTCTGGGGAGATACCTCCTGCTGGACCGTGATTTATGGCTAGGCAGTTCAGGCTAGGTTTGTTGTTTTGTGCAGCTCCCCATTACCCTGTCCAGTGTAATATTAAAACGTTATTTCCCTCTTGGTCGGTTTGTTGTTGAATCTAATGAAGTTAAAAGATCAGAAAACCCGCAAACGCCAGAATAGAATTGAATCGCCACCTGTCAGTCACTGGCAACAGCTAGCTAGCGAACTAGCTATTTGCAACCGAATAGATCGTCATTTGGCGGCAAGCGCGTTTAAAGCTCAAAATAATCAATATTCTCTTATTGATCGTGATGATAAGCTTACCTCCAAATGAATAATGCAATACAAGCTAATGCGCTTTTCATCTCACACCTATGTCTAAATTGTTTACATTTGTTTTATTAATAATTTTGACAGTAACCATACTTTTTTATTTCCACACGTAGCAAGTCAAGTGTTTGTGTTGTCCAATCTACATGGTTAGTAGGTGAGTCAGACAGTATCGTTTTCAAGAATCTAATTAGGCTTTCTCTCAGTTAGGTGAATCAGGTCAGACTAGGATTGAGAGTGAGCTCACTGCCCGGGCCTGGCACTGGCCTTGTTCCAACTGCTCGGCATCCGACCGCAAGGCGCTACCGACGGTAGTGCGTACGGCCCAGTGCATCACTGGGGCCGAACTCCCTGCACTCCAGGATCTCTATACCAGGAAGTGTCAGTGGAAGGACTGAAAAATTGTCTAAGACTTAAGCCACCCAAGTCATTCTCTCTGCTACCGCACAGCAACGTTACAAGGTTATAACATTTACAGAAAATATAAAGGCGCTTTCTCACAGATCCCCTGTTTTGACTTCAATAACTCACACATCTCTCAGACCGTTTCTTATAAGAGGCAGAGACTAGAAAAGACTGTGGAACAAGTCTTACATCTATAAATGTAGTGGGGGAGGGGTCTTATAGCCCTTCCCCTTCTATTAATACAACATAAGCATAATCAATCATTATAATACGTCAAACATTTGGTGCAGCCCCTATCATGACCCCAAGTTGACCCCATCAATATTCCTGTAAAGATTAGAGAGGATCTCATGTTAAATACTGTTGAAGTAATATGGCTACAGGTTCATCTGCCTCACCTAAAGCCCATTCAAATCAAATCAAAGCAAGTTTATTTTATATAGCCCTTCGTACATCAGCTAATATCTCGAAGTGCTGTACAGAAACCCAGCCTAAAACCCCAAACAGCAAGCAATGCAGGTGTAGAAGCACGGTGGCTAGGAAAAACTCCCTAGAAAGGCCAAAACCTCAGAAGAAACCTAGAGAGGAACCAGGCTATGAGGGGTGGCCAATCCTCTTCTGGCTGTGCCGGGTGGAGATTATAACAGAACATGGTCAAGATGTTCAAAATGTTCATAAGTGACAAGCATGGTCAAATAATAATCAGGAATAAATGTCAGTTGGCTTTTCATAGCCGATCATTAAGAGTTGAAAACAGCAGGTCTGGGACAGGTAGGGGTTCCATAACCGCAGGCAGAACAGTTGAAACTGGAATAGCAGCAAGGCCAGGTGGACTGGGGACAGCAAGGAGTCATCATGCCCGGTAGTCCTGACGTATGGTCCTAGGGCTCAGGTCCTCCGAGAGAGAGAAAGAAAGAGAGAAGGAGAGCTGCTATAGACCACCAAGTGCTAACAGTAAGTATCTGGATAACATGTGTGAAATGTTTGATAATGAATGTGATATCAACAGAGAGGTGTATATTCTGGGTGATTTAAATATTGACTGGCTTTCATCAAGCTGCCCACTCAAGAAAAAGCTTCAAACTGTAACCAGTGCCTGCAACCTGGTTCAGGTTATCAGTCAACCTACCAGGGTTGTTACAAACAGCCCAGGAATGAAATGATCAACATGTATTGATCACATCTTTACTAATGCTGCAGAAATTAGCTTGAAAGCAGTATCCAGATCCATCGGATGTGTCACGTTCCTGACCTGTTTTCTGTTGTTTTTGTATGTGTTTGACGGTCAGGGCGTGAGTTTGGGTGGGCAGTCTATGTTTTCTGTTTCTATGTTGGTTTAATGGGTTGCCTGGTATGGCTCTCAATTAGAGGCAGGTGGTTTTCATTTCCTCTAATTGAGAGTCATATTAAGGTAGGTGTTTTCACACTGTTTGTTTGTGGGTGGTTGTCTCCTGTGTCAGTGTTTGTCGCGCCACACGGGACTGTCTCGGTTTATGTAGTCTGTTCCTGTTCGTGAGTTCTTCGTGTATTTATGTAAGTTCCATGTCCAGGTCTGTCTACTCCGTTTTGTTATTTTGTTAATCATTCAAGTGTATTTCGTTTCGTGTTTTTTTCGTCTTGTTCATTAAAACCATGTCATTTCACAACGCTGCGTTTTGGTCGAATCCCTGCTCCTCCTCTTCGGATGAAGAGGAGGAGGAAAGCCGTTACAGGATGTAGTGATCACAATATAGTAGCCATATCAAGGAAAACCAAAGTTCCAAAGGCTGGGCCTAATATAGTGTATAAGAGGACATAAAATAAGTTTTGTGGTGATTCCTATGTTATTGATGTAAATAATATCTATTGGTCCGTGGTGTGTAATGAGCAAACAGACACTGCACTTGTCACATTTATGAAATTACTTATTCCAGTTGCTAATAAGCATTCACCCATTAACAAAATGGCTGTAAAAACTTATTTCCCTGTGGATTGATTAGGAATTGAAAAAGTGTATGGTTGAGAGGGATGAGGCAAAAAGAATGACAAATAAGTCTGGCTGCACAACCGATTGGCAAACTTATTGCAAATTGACAAATCATGTGACTAAACTGAACACAACAAAAAGAAGAACTACACTATGAAACAAAGATAAATGAAATAAAGAATGATGGTAAAAAGCTTTGGAGCACCTTAAATGAAATTCTGGGAAAAAAGGCAAACTCAGCTCCATCATTCATTGAATCAGATGGCTCATTCATCACAAAACCAACTGATATTGCCAACTACTTAAATGATTTTGTTCATTGGTAAGATTAGCAAACTTAGGCATGACATGCCGGCAACAAATGCTTACACTGCACATCCAAGTATGTCTGACCAGATTATGAAAGACAAGTATTGTCATTTTAAATTCCGTAAAGTGAGTGTGGAAGAGGTGAAAACAATGACAAGCCACCAGGGTCTGACAACTTGGATGGATAATTACTGAGGATAATAGCGGACGATATTGCCGCTCCTATTTGTCATATCTTCAATTTAAGCCTACCAGAATGTGTGCCCCCAGGCTTGGAGGGAAGCAAAAGTCATTCCTCTACCTAAGAATAGTAAAGCCCCCTTTACTGGCAAAAATAGCCAACCAATCAGCCTGTTACCAACCCAGTACAGTAAACAGACTTTCAGCACACTTATAGGGAAGGACATTCAACAAGCACAGCACTTCCAGAAATGACTGATGATTGGCTGAGAGAAATTGATGATAAAAAGATTATGGGGGCTGTTTTGTTAGACTTCAGTCCGACTTCTGACATTATCAATCATAGTCTGTTGCTGGAAAAACTTATGCGTTATGGCTTTACACCCCCTGCTAAATTGTGGATAAAGAGTTACCTGTCTAACAGAACACAGAGGTTGTTCTTTAATGGAAGCCTCTCCAACATAATCCAGGTAGAATCAGGAATTGATTCTTGATTTATAGGATCCTTCCCACTATATTATTGATATGTCAAGTTATCAATTAAAAGTTTATGGAAAACGCACCTTTCCTCGTGAAAAAGTTTATTAAATATTCTACAGCTTTAATGTCATCAATCAAATCAAACTTGATTTATATAGAACATTTCTTACATCAAATTTTCAAAGTCATGTATGGAAAGGCATGTGGCATTTAACATCCTTCCTTTTAGCAGGTCTCTATAGGTGACCAGGGGATTCTCTCTAACACATGCGAATGCCTCCATGGAGCTCATAAGTGTAGCCACGCTGCCTATTTTGGCGGTTCACAATATCAGCAGTACGGTGGAGGAAGCAAGCCGTGCCCAACCAGGTACACTCAGTGGAGGACCTGTACCCAGCCGAAGAGCCCAGAGGAGTGGTTAAGGAACTGTCTCTGGGGAAGGTTCAGTGGATTGGCATGACTCCTTGAACCTGAGCCAGAACAACCACTACCCTCCCTGTCATCCCTGTCTGTAGCGGACATTATTAAAAAACAAGGGCAATTGTCTGGCATGGCGCTGTGGATGGAGCAGCAGGAGGCTATAGGGTAGGCAACAGTTGGACAGCGCACCAACCCCAACTGGCACAACATTAGGAGAGGGAGGTTGACTGCCAGCAATTATGGAGCAATGGTTAGGGCCAAGCTCATTTCTCCCTCGCTGCTAAAAAGGGTCCTCAGATCAGTCAATGAATGGGGTGTTGTCTGTAAAGTGGGGCACAGATAACGAAGAGGAGGGCATCAAGGCATTCAAATGGCTACAGGGATGGATGTACAGGAGTCAGGGCTTTGGGTCACTGGGTCTGGGATCCTGGGTGTCTCAACAGATGGTCTGGTTGGCACCACAGCAGTGGTGGAAGTCAAGTGTCCCTATGCTGCAAGGGTCCTTGCCATTGAATAGGCAGTGAAGTCAAAGGATTTCTATATCAAGGAGGGAGGGTATTACTGCCTCTGTGAAGACCATCCTTACTGGCACCAGGTCAGCTCCTAATCACTGGAAGGGACACCTTCTTCATTGTGTGGACCACCAAAACCTCCATCACCGTCCCAATCCAGTGTGTTGACCTCTGACAGACTCATATCGCTTCTCTGGTCAGTACCTATTTTCAGGGAAGCCAATGGTAGCGCGCAGTTGCGTCCCCGATGTGTCTGTCTTCACTTGTAGCCTGTGAGAAAGACACGATCACATGGTGGAGAGGGATGTGAGTGAGCAGTGATTCAGAGTGCTCAGCACTCAGGGAGAAGGACACAACGGCCACTGGCCGTAAAAGGCATAGATTTTTTTAGGGTGCATTTCGGCCACACAAAGGGGCTGCCGCTGTGAAATTCTAGGCATTATCAAGTGCTTGTCAAACTGTGAACGAGTGACTGCTGTAGTGTGTACAGCCTGCGCAAAAAAACTAAGCGGAGCTCATGCCTTTCAAGTGACTTTTTTCAAATCATCATTAGAGTCACATCATGCAGCCTTACAATGTATTAAACATCTAAACATACAGCCCAATGTTTGTAGAGCTACTAAAGTTATATTAATGATTCTAAATTAAGTAAAAATAGGAATGCCTATTTCTTTGTTAACCACTCAACACAGAATAGCCGTAAGTGCGCACTCCCTCAAATCGTTTGGAGAAAATATCCTTTCAGCTTTGTTCAATTGTATTCTTCATACTATTAAATAATGCGACAGAATTCTAATTCTAGTGTAGCCCACAGCCATTTGGCATAGCCAGATAAGGACCTAACAACTCAGAGTATGCTACTATGTTCTTCTGAAATAGACTACATTTTCTTCATATTTTTTTATTTCACCTTTATTTAACCAGGTAGGCAAGTTGAGAACACGTTCTCATTTACAATTGCGACCTGGCCAAGATAAAGCAAAGCAGTTCAACACATACAACAACACAGAGTTACACATGGAGTAAAACTAACATACCGTCAATAATACAGTAGAAAAATAAGTCTATATACAATGTGAGCAAATGAGGTGAGATAAGGGAGGTAAAGGCAAAAAAAAGGCCATGGTGGCGAAGTAAATACAATATAGCAAGTAAAACACTGGAATGGTAGATTTGCAGTGGAAGAATGTGCAAAGTAGAGATAGAAATAATGGGGTGCAAAATAAATAAATAAATACAGTAGGGGGAGAGGTAGTTGTTTGGGCTAAATTATAGATGGGCTATGTACAGGTGCAGTAATCTGTGAGCTGCTCTGACAGCTGGTGCTTAAAGCTAGTGAGGGAGATAAGTGTTTCCATTTTCAGAGATTTTTGTAGTTCATTCCAGTCATTGGCAGCAGAGAACTGGAACGAGCGTCGGCCAAAGGAAGAATTGGTTTTGGGGGTGACCAGAGAGATATACCTGCTGGAGCGCGTGCTACAGGTGGGTGCTGCTATGGTGACCAGTGAGCTGAGATAAGGGGGGACTTTACGTAGCAGGGTCTTGTAGATGACCTGGAGCCAGTGGGTTTGGCGACGGGTAAGAAGCAAGGGCCATTGATCATCATTGATGTATACAGAGAAGAGAGTCGGTCCAAGAATTGAACCCTGTGGCACCCCCATAGAGACTGCCAGAGGCCCGGACAACAGGCCCTCCGATTTGACACACTGAACATTTACATTTAAGTCATTTAGCAGACGCTCTTATCCAGAGCGACTTACAAATTGGAAAGTTCATACATATTCATCCTGGTCCCCCCGTGGGAATTGAACCCACAACCCTGGCGTTGCAAGCGCCATGCTCTACCAACTGAGCCACACGGGACCACCAGAACTATCAGAGAAGTAGTTGGTGAACCAGGCGAGGCAATCATTTGAAAAACCAAGGCTATCGAGTCTGCCGATGAGGATGTGGTGATTGACAGAGTCGAAAGCCTTGGCCAGGTCAATGAATACAGCTGCACAGTATTGTTTCTTATCGATGGCGGTTAAGATATCGTTTAGGACCTTGAGCGTGGCTGAGGTGCACCCATGACCAGCTCTGAAACCAGATTGCATAGCGGAGAAGGTATGGTGGGATTCGAAATGATCGGTAATCTGTTTGTTGACTTGGCTTTCGAAGACCTTAGAAAGGCAGGGTAGGATGGATATAGGTCTGTAGCAGTTTGGGTCAAGAGTGTCCCCCCCTTTGAAGAGGGGGATGACCGCAGCTGCTTTCCAATCTTTGGGAATCTCAGACGACACGAAAGAGAGGTTGAACAGGCTAGTAATAGCGGTTGCAACAATTTCGGCAGATCATTTTAGAAATAAAGGGTCCAGATTGTCTAGCCCGGCTGATTTGTAGGGGTCCAGATTTTGCAGCTCTTTCAGAACATCAGCTGACTGGATTTGGGAGAAGGAGAAATGGGGAAGGCTTGGGCGAGTTGCTGTGGGGGGTGCAGTGCTGTTGACCGGGGTAGGGGTAGCCAGGTGGAAAGCATAGCCAGCCGTAGAAAAATGCTTATTGAAATTCTCAATTATAGTGGATTTATCGGTGGTGACAGTGTTTCCTGTCCTCAGCGCAGTGGGCAGCTGGGAGGAGGTGTTCTTATTCTCCATGGACTTTACAGTGTCCCAGAACTTTTTTGAGTTTGTGTTGCAGGAAGCAAATTTCTGCTTGAAAAAGCTAGCCTTGGCTTTTCTAACTGCCTGTGTATATTGGTTTCTAGCTTCCCTGAAAAGTTGCATATCACGGGGGCTGTTCGATGCTAATATCATGCTTCTTTAGACCTGTCTAATATAAATCATGGATTTATTGTGAAGGTGTAGGCTATATTACATGGATTTATTAGACTTTTTAAAATGTAGATGTTCCAAAGGTCTGCATCAGTGGCTTGTGTAGCCAGGAGATGCTAAATGTGTTTATGTTAATTAACAGTAAATTACTGTGACCGCCACAGCCCTAGATGCATCTACAAATTCAATGTTTTACACAATATTGTATCATATTTGATGAGTTATTGGCTTGTCCGTCCACAGGGTCAATGTGCTGTAGTCTCTACAACCGGACGCTCGGATCACACTGGCCTAAGATGTCTATGCACTGGATGGTCTGAGGGATGCACTCCTGTTGGACTGATAAACAAAACATTTGGTCAGTGGTAGGTCTTTTTCAATGCTGTATCATCATCTTTATCTGGACAGAAAACACATTGATTATCATAACATAAGCACACATTGGACAATGTGGCAAGTGGTCCCTCAACACCCAATCCTCATGCCTCATTGTTTGTTCTTGTTCCCCATTCAACAGTGTGGCTTTTCCTCTTCTGCCATGGTGGATCCTTTCCTAGTAAATACATGGCCATTTCTCTTTCCCACCGGAAAATGGCAGCTGCAGACACGGTCCGCCCATCTGAAAGAAAAAAAAAAGAAAAATTAATTTTACTAGCTAGCTAAGTTGATTCCTAAAATGGTAACATGTACAGTATATTAAAATACAATAACCCACAGACTTGTAGTGACCAAAAAAGTGTTAAATCAAAATATATTTTGTATTTGAGATGATTCAAAGTAGCCACCCTTTGCCTTTATGACAGCTTTGCACACTCTTGGCATTCTCTCAACCAGCTTCACCTAAAATGCTTTTCCAACAGTCTTGAAGGAGTTCCCACATATGCTGAGCACTTTTTTGCTGTTTTTCCTTCACTCTGTGGTCCAACTCATCCCAAACCATCTCATTTGGGTTGAGGTTGGGTGACTGTGGAGGCCATGTCATCTGATGCAGCAATCACTCTCCTTGGTCAAATAGCCCTTACACAGCCTGGAGGTGTGTTGGGTCATTTTCCTGATGAAAAGCAAATGATAGTCCAAATAAGCGCAAACCAGATGGGATGGCGTATCGCTGCAGAATGCTGTGGTAGCCATGCTGGTTAAGTGTGCCTTGAATTCTAAATAAATCACAGACAGTGTCACCAGCAAAGCACCCCCATACCATCACACCTCCTCCTCCATTCTTCACAGTGGGAACCACACATGCAAAGATCATCCGTTCACCTACTCTGCGTCTCACAAAACACACAGCGGTTGGAACCAAAAATCTAACATTTGGACTCATCAGACCAAAGGATAGATTTCCACCGGTCTAATGACCGTTGCTCGTGTTTCTTGGCCCAAGCAAGTCTCTTCTTCTTCTATTGCTGTCCTTTAGTAGTGGTTTCTTTGCAGCAATTCAACAATGAGGACCATCAGTCTCCTCTGAACAGTTGATGTTGAGATGTGTCTGTTACCTGAACTCTGTGAAGCATTTATTTTGAGCTGCAATTTCTGAGGCTTGTAACTCTAATGAAATGTTATCTTCTGCAGCAAAGGTAACCCTGGGTCTTCCTTTCCTTTGGCGGTCCTCATGAGAGCCAGTTTTATCATAGTGCTTGATGGTTTTTGCGACTGCACTTGAAGAAACTTTCTAAGTTCTTGAAATTTTCTGGATTGACTGATCTTCATGTCTTAAAGTAATGATGGACTGTCATTTCTCTTCGCACCATAATATGGACTTGGTCTTTTACCATATAGGGCTATCTTCTGTATACCACCCCTACCTTGTCACAACAACTGATTGGCTCAAAAACATTAAGAAGGAATGAAATTCCACAAATTAACTTTTAACAAGGCACACCTGTTATTTGAAATGCATTCCAGGTGACTACCTCATGAAGCTAGTTGAGAGAATGCCAAGAGTGTGCAAAGCTGTCATCAAGTCAAAGGGTGGCTACTTTGACTAATCTAAAATATGTTTAACACTTTTTTGATTACTACACGATTCCATATTGCTATTTCATAGTTTTGATGTCTTCACTATTATTAAGCAATTTAGAAAATAGTAAAAATAAAGAAAAACCCTTGAATGAGTAGGTGTGTTCAAACGTTTGACTGGTACTGTATACTACTGTATTTCTGATTCTGATTCTCAAGAGGAAAGTTAAAACCCTCAGCCGTGAGGTCACTGAGGAGGACCAACAGTGATAAGGGAGGTTGTATGAAAGGGACTGACATGCAGGGATGGAACATAACATTTTGGGCACTGTCCAGCAGACCAAGATTTCTACTAGCCAGGGTAACATTCAAGTCCTAAATCTGTGGCATGTGAAAATGTCACTGCTATGTCAGTCTAGTTTGGCAGATTGTCTACTAGCCCAGTGTGAAAAGTACTGGACTCGGGCTAGCTTAATCCATCCCTGCTGACATGTATAACTGACTTCACAGGTCATTTGATTAGTCATGCACAACAGATGCACTCGTGGAACAAAACCATTTGTTTTCTATGTCAAAATATTGAGCCCACAAGTCCTTTGTGAGCTAGCTAGCCAGCTAGTTAACCTTAGCTCACTGTTCGTGTGGTCAGACTTTTCCCCAGACCCCACATGATAGCTAGTGAATATTTAACATTAGCTAGTTAGCGCTAATCACTAACGTTAGGCACATTCGCTAGCATGTCGCCGCCTGTCAGGGAAGTCCAACAACACCACGTTAGCTATATCCTGGCAAGCGGTACCAGAGTGCCAAGTCTAGGACAAAAAGGCTTCTCAACAGTTTTAACCCCCAAGCCATAAGACTCCTGAACAGGTAATCAAATAGCTACCCGGACTATTTACATTGTGTGCCCCCCCAACCCCTCTTTTACACTGCTGCTACTCTGTTTATCATATATGCATAGTCACTTTAACTATACATTCATGTACATATGACCTCAATTGGCCCGACCAACCAGTGCTCCCGCACATTGGCTAACCGGGCTATCTGCATTGAGTCCCGCCACCCACCACCACCTCTTTACGCTACTGCTACTCTCTGTTCATCATATATGCATAGTCACTTTAACCATATCTACATACTACCTCAATCAGCCTGACTAACCGGTGTCTGTATGTAGCCTCGCTACTTTTATAGCCTCGCTACTGTATATAGCCTCGCTACTGTTTTTCACTGTCTTTTCATTTCTTTACTTACCTATTGTTCACCTAATACCTTTTTTGCACTATTGGTTAGAGCCTGTAAGTAAGCATTTCACTGTAAGGTTTACACCTGTTGTATTCGGTGCATTAGACAAAAACTTTATTTGATTTGACATCATGACTACACAAACCGTGAACTAACATTAACTAGCTGGCTAACTCACAAAGGACTTGTCAAAATTAAAAAGGCCATTATGCTAGCCTATGCTGATTTTCTTTTTACTTGTAAGGATAGTAACGTGTGTTGTACACGTAACTAGTCGGGGGATATCTAGACAATTTTTAAAAGCATCTAGTTAACCACAGATCTTTAACCTAACCAAAATAGCTTGTTAGCAGCTAGCAAACAGGGCTTACCATATCCCACAGCTCCAGCAAAGCCTCTGTGTGGAAGATTTTCCCACCTTGGGCTTTGAGTGTGTAGTACTTTCTTTCTGTATGATAGCCACATTAGCATTTCATTTTTGTGGGTAATTACAGGCAAATATATTGATAAAAGTTACCTTGCCCAAGAGAAATTTGCTCAGTTATCAAAACGTCACGCCAGGGTAAGCCTACACAAAACACTGCCCTTATTTTAAGTGTTTCTAAAATCCCCTATGGGAAAAATGAATGTTGGAAAAACGATTGAAACCATTTTCCTGTTTGACCGCTAGATTTTATGGGAATTATGACACCTACACTGTGGGTCTCTATTACACACGTTAAACTTATTCCATGGATCCCTTGGCCAAAAGTAGTTTAATCTGTTGTTAGTATTATTAATAAAAAAATTACATGTAAAACATATTTTGAGATATGGCCGCGGACCCCCTGCAGTACCTCCACGGACCTCTCCCAACTTTGAGAACCTCTGAAAGCTGACTGCTATCGCATTGGTGTCTATGGGAGTGCCATCCCCTTAAGCAGACAACGGTAAACGGCCTGATTGAACTATCTTTATTTATCCACCATCTTTGATGAAACTCACACTCGATTACTCGGTGCTCTTTTGAGCGTCCTGGATGAACCAAGAGCTGTGTTGTTTTTCCTAACTGGCTGTCTGGCACAGGAGAAATGGTAGCTAGCTAGCATTCTGTGAAAAATTGTCTAACGTACGACTGTGATCATCTGATCGAAATAATGAATCTACTACCATCAAACGCACATGGGAACGGACTACTGTACGCGGGATTCAACCAGGATCACGGTGAGAAATTGTTTCTTCATCGAAATCTTCTTTGGTTGCCAGTTCTGTCGTCGATGCCATGCTAACGACGTTTTGAGGCTGGGCTGTAATGCTGCATTCATAACCAAGTGGGAAGGTGGTTATTACCAGTTGTGACGTCGTAAAGCAAGCTAGATCTACTTTAAACATTTTTTTACCTTTATTTAACTAGGCAAGTCAGTTAAGAACAAATTATTATTTACAATGACGCCCTACCCCGGCCAAATCCTAACGACACTGGGCCAATTGTGCGCCGCCCTATGGGACTCTGAATCACGGCCGGTTGTGATACATCCTGGAATCGAACCAGGGTCTGTAGTGATGCCTCTAGCACTAATATGCGCCATTCAGAGTTTCCTAAAGCTAACTAATTTCAGTTAGCTTCACATTCCAGCTCAGGATTCATCCATACTACGACGGTGGATATTGCATCTCCGCCTGCCGCTAACTCTAGCAGGCTTGTAACTGCCTGTACATGTCGCACATGGCTAGTCGAATGCCGAACTCTTCATTGAGACAATGCTAAAATATCAATTATTGGGTGAGTCAGTGCCACATTTTCATTTGTGCCTAAATACAAATGAAATAAAAGTTATCTTGCAAGTTCAGGAGGCTATGGTGTGAAATAGACATTTAGAAGCACTGTCTTCATTTTATTACTTATCGCTGGTGCCATCTTTGTATTTATTATGATCCCCATTAGTTGCTGCCAAGGCAAAAACTATATTTAATGATGATGCAATCTTTGCAAGAGGGAGGGAATCTGATTTAATTGCTCCTCAACTCACAGCTCAATCATTTCATTCAGGGTAAGTGGAGTTAGCAATGAGTTAGCCTGCCCTGGAGCAGGTTTGTTTACCTGGCTAAAAGGTGATCCACTTTCGTATGGCCGGCTATCCCGAGTTGAACTCAGTTGACCAAAGTTACCTCGCCAGCTCCTCAAACCTGCTTCTTGGATAACCCTCTGTTGGATGCATTCACGTGCATTGACTCGTTAATAAACTCAGATTTGCTAATGGCCAACAATCTGTGTCAACCATAAACTAAAAGTACAGCTGTCATGCTTGTAAACTTATTATATGTTCAAAAAACGTATTAATATATTGCTTTTTATAAATAATGTTTTATTTAACCTGCCAAAAATTCTGTTCTCAATGTAATTTCCTGACTAGGTAAGGTCAGCATGTGGAGCTCAGGGATGATAGACGAGTTTCCCACTAGTAATTACCAGTAGGAGGGGCGTTCAATTTGGGGTGTCAGTCGTGTGTGGTAAATACCACCTTCCCACTTGGTTATGAACGCAGCATTACACCTAGCCTAAGCTAGTTTGCTAGTTAGTTATGTCTAGCTAACGTTAGCAGTATTCAGTTGTTGTGAAATACAAGTGATTGGATTATCATTTGAGCAAACTAAATGGTATTACATGTAACTCTGATCTTTAATCATATTAAGAGCTAAATATCATGGATATGTTGGGCTCTCACGTTTAGATTTTAATAATACGCTAGCATCAGCTAACAACGAAACGTTAGCTAGCCGGAAATACAGCTGTGGGGGGTTCTACTGTTCCACAAGATAGCGCTAATGTTGTGGCTAACGTCAAATAAACATATATTCATTTACAGTTACAGTAGCTATATCCTTGCAGGGTTGTAACATTTTATAATTTTTATCTCTATGGTTAGCTAGCTAGCTAATTTAGCTACATATTTAACGTTATATGGAACAAATCATGGTTATAACAAATCTAGACCTGCCCCCTTTATCTGTGGTTAGAACTTTAGTTTGACAACTGCTAAGATACTACTAAATAGATTACTGTACATCAAAAGCTAGCTCAAGCTGTGAGTATGATGATCCATTGTTTAGTTAGTGAGTGTAGCCCTAGACTTGGCAGGGGAAAGACTAATTATGTTTTACACATCAAACTTGGTCAAGTGCACCACATACCTTCCTTTTTAAACTCATAACATATAAATAATTTAAATTTTTTGGGGGGGGATTTAGATGCAGAATCAGATAGTACAATTTCATAACAGTCTAGGCAGACAGACATGTGACAGGTACAAGCTTGGTACCAGTGTGTGTGGGTCGGGTGTAGGAGTGGGTGGGTGGCCCTAGTCAGCTTATCTTCACTGAGCAGGGAATGAATGGGTCTCCCTCCAAACAAAGCAATGACCGTTAGCTAATATTCAAACACTGCTCAATGTTCACTGTGTGCGCATTCCTCGCAGGCAACTTCAGGTTACTGGAGTAGTAGGACATGCTCCAAATCTGATAGGAAAGAGAGAACCTGACTGGAAGCATAGACTGTCCTTAGTTTATCTCCCTCATAATCATGATGTCTTTGAAGATGGATAAATATTGTGGTTATTCATTCACTGTGAATTTGGACCTAGCTTTGATCAGGGTTTTAACCACTGGTATTGTCTGTCTGTCTCCTCCTTTCAGGATGCTTTGCTTGCGGAATGGAGAATGGGTTTAGAGTGTACAACACAGATCCACTCAAAGAGAAAGAAAAACAAGGTAAATATATGTTTAAAAAAATAATGACTGTACAGCAAATATGAAACATAACATCATAATTAGAAGTGTATCAAACATATCCTTTTTGATAATCATGATTCATCATAATGTGCTTTTTTCCACGGTTTACTGTTAATCAAAAGTTATTGTGTAGCCATTTTGTTGATATGTAAATAAACTCAATGGGTCACTAGCATTGCTTGCAGTAAATCGAGGCCATTCTGCTGCACACAGGGACACAGCATTGTGACAGCGAGAGCCAAGGTACTTCCTTCCTGCTCCTGCTGTGTGTGAGATGAGATGGATCTGTCTGTCTATGGCTGGGTTGATGCTCGGGTTGGATGAGGAGGGCTATATGAGGAAGTTAATCATTCCGCCACTGAGCCCTGCACATGTGACTCCTCACATGACCTGTCCAAAGTCACAATAGGAAATTACTCACTGTCTTTAGTACTGTAGGGAAAGGATTAGCCTATAGTATAGGCCAGGGATGGCCTAACCTGGTTCTGGAGGGTTGCTGCAGGATGTGCAGGCTTTTGTTGATATGGGTCTAAATAACACCAGGACTACAGTCATTTTTATTACAGTGATGCATCATGCATGCTGGAAAGGTTTGCTTTAATATGCAGATGGAGTGAGGAGTTGTTTGCTATTTAGTAAAACTTTGAGATATTAAAACTATTTAAATTCTTATCAGGGACGGATCTTTCTAGTAACATTTATAGATCTTATTGGAATAATGGTTTGGATAATTGTGGTGGTTTTTGAGGCGACACCCTTGATTCTCATTGGCTCAGTTTACTCGCCACCCACCAGATTGACAGCTTAATGGCCAATGAGGTGATTGTATGTGTCTTCCAGAGTTCATGGAGGGCGGGGTCGGGCATGTGGAGATGCTGTTCAGGTGTAACTACCTAGCGCTGGTTGGAGGAGGGAAAAAGCCAAAATACCCACCTAACAAAGGTATGGCGTTTACTGTGTGTGTGTGGTTCTTGTGTTGAACTTTCCGTCACATATGTAATATGAGCATTAGAAATAATATATTTTGGAACCCCCAAAATGATCTCCTAGTGATAGACTTTTCCATCACAGTGACCTTATCTAGTTATTTCCTTTCATTGGTCTGGCACTAGAGACAAACGTCATCATGTCATGTTGGTCTGATGCTTTCCTCTAGTGATGATCTGGGATGACCTGAAGAAAAAGACGGTTATAGAAATTGAGTTCTCCACTGAAGTCAAAGCAGTGAAGCTTCGAAGGGACAGGTACGAACACTTCCCACCCTTTTTCTTCCCTTAATGTGTCTCTATCAGCAGTGTTGCGTGCCAGTACAAATTAAGTAAGAAGTTAGTACCACTTTAACTCCCTCTTGAAGCATTTACGACCAACCAGGAATGCAATCTTTGTGTTTCACACTGCCGGGATTGATTTCATCATCAATGGCTGCTCCTTCAGGAGAATTTTGACACAATGACACAGCAATCTGGTTGGAAGTATTGTAATGCACGGTATAGGGAACAGTGGTGTAAAGTACTTAAGTAAAAATACTTTAAAGTACTACTTATGTAGTTTTTTGGGGTATCTACTTTACTATTTATATTTTTGCCTACTTTTACTCCACTACATTCCTAAGGAAAATAATGTACTTTTTACTCCTTACATTTTCCCTGACACCCAAAAGTACTACTTACATTTTGAATGCTTAGCAGGACAGGAAATAGTCTAATTCACACATTTATCAAGAGAACATCCCTGGTCATCCCTACTGCCTCTGATCTGGCAGACTCACTAAACACAATATAAGGAATGTGAAATTATTTATACTTTTACTTTTAATAAAGTATATTTCAGCGATTACATTTACTTTTGATACTTACAGTTGAAGTCGAAGTTTACATACACTTAGGTTGGAGTCATTAAAACTAGTTTTTCAACCACTCCACAAATTTCTTGTTTTAACAAACTATAGTTTTGGCAAGTCGGTTAGGACATCTACTTTGTACATGTCACAAGTAATTTTTCCAACAATTGTTTACAAACAGATTATTACACTTATAATTCACTGTATCACAATTCCAGTGGGTCAGAAGTTTAGATACACTAAGTTGACTGTGCCTTTAAACAGCTTGGAAAATTCCGGAAAATGATGTCATGGCTTTAGAAGCTTCTGATAGCCTAATTGACATAATTTGAGTCAATTGGAGGTGTACCTGTGGATGTATTTCAAGGCCTACCTTCAAACTCAGTGCCTCTTTGATTGACATAATGGGAAAATCAAAAGAAATCAGCCAAGACCTCAGAAGAAAAATTGTAGACCACAAGTCTGGTTCATCCTTACTTTTACTGAAGTATGACAATTGGGTACTTTTTCTACAACTGATAGGGAATAGGATATCATATGATATTTAGCTTAAGTTACATCACAGAGAGGGTGGAGATGGTACGAGTTTGCAACGCTCGCGCACTTAACGTGAGCGGTGTGGTCAGCATGTTAGGCACAGAACCTGTTAGACTGGCAGTAATTGCATAGTACTGTATCGTTTCCAACCAGTTACTATGTCATAATCCAGTAATGGTATACATTATAGCTCCTTGGTGCATTGAGATGGCTGAATTATCGGACTACTCAGGAATTGTTTGAACAGTAATGAATGTTAAGATGTTCACCTTTTAGGTAACATTAAAGGGAATGTCAGAAGGTAATATGTTGGTGTCAGGAGTAGTGAAATGTTTTCTTACCAATGTTTCCCCATTAGTTTGCTGTATGTTAGTGGGCCAGATCTCTCCCTTTTCTCAGTCTTGAGCCTAATGTCTGCATCTCTCTGATGTCCTCAGGATCGTGGTGGTCCTGGACTCTATGATCAAAGTGTTCACGTTCACCCACAACCCTCATCAGCTGCATGTGTTTGAGACCTGCTATAACCCCAAAGGTCAGTACTACTACACAGACAGTCCAACTACTGTCTACTGCAGCTCTCAGATTCCTATCCAGCCTGCTAGATGCATTAGACACACCCATCATTTAAGTAAACAAACCATTTTCACAAGAATGTTAAATGGTTGTAATGTGTCCTAGCTTCTCTCTCTCTCTCCCTTTCTCTCCGCTAAATAGATTGGACACACTCATAATTGATGTAAACACACAACCCTCACAAGAGTGTTACATGGTTGTAATGTGTAGCCATCGACACATTCGCTCTCTCTCTCTCTTGCTCTCCTCTTTTCTTTCCTCTCTCTCTCTCTCTTGCTCTCTCTGTCTCTCTCTTTCTCTCTCCATGACTGTATCCATAACTTCTCTCCCTCCTCCCCCAGGTCTGTGTGTGCTCTGTCCCAATAGTAACAACTCTCTGCTGGCGTTCCCGGGGACCCACTCTGGGCACGTGCAGATCGTAGACCTTGCCAACACAGAGAAGCCTCCAGTGGACATCCCCGCCCACGAGGGGGCGCTGTGCTGCATCGCCCTCAACCTGCAGGGAACCAGGATAGCCACTGCCTCCGAGAAAGTAACCCTTTTAACACTACTCCTGGGCTTAGACAGTGCCTTAAGCTTTTTAGATCTAGCATTGGTTGTCCTTGTTGCTTGTAGATTAGGGGTGACCAACTCCCAACGCTGTGTCTCGGTGCCTTTGTTTATTTCTCTCCAGGGGACCCTGATCAGAATATTTGACACCATGGCAGGCCACCTGATTCAGGAGTTGAGGCGAGGGTCACAGGCTGCTAACATCTACTGGTGAGAACAACCAACCTGGGTCTTTTCTTCATCTGGAGTTAGATGTGAGAAATGCTCTAAAGCCGGGTGGACGCTACACGACTTTCTAAATCCTGACATTAAACAACCGTCTTTCCTTTCGTTTTTTTGTGTTGCCAACATAGTGGTGGGCACACTAAACCATGTGGCTTGGTCTTGAGGTTTCTCGCTCCCGCGCTGTCTCGCGAAAACAATGATGTGGTTAGATTTAACGTAGCTACGAACTGTGGCTCAAAGCAGCCTCAAAAACGTTCAGTCAGACATTCACGCTTGCCATACAGAGTTGAAATATCGAGCTAACACTTTGAATTGAATAACATTGCTTGTGAACTTCAGAGCTGTAACGATTTGACACTTTGGCTTTTAGTAAAGGCGAGTACAAATGTATACTAGTAGTAGTCATCGCTCTGCTTGAGAGTACGTACACATTCTGGGTGATGCAAAACAACGTCATCATCTCACTGGCTACTTCTCTGGTGAGCTCTCATTGGCTGTTGCTGAATACCGCTCTCAAAACGCGTTGTTGCACATCTCACACTACAAGAGCAATGGAGATTTTGTGTAGATAAAATCAAACATCTGCCCACCGCCCAACGCATCACCGGGGGCAAACTACCCGCCCTCCAGGACACCTACAGCACCTGATGTCACAGGAAGGCCAAAAAGATCATCAAGGACAACAACCACCCAAGCCACTGCCTGTTCACCCCGCTATCATCCAGAAGGCGAGGTCAGTACAAGTGCATCAAAGCTGGGACCGAGAGACTGAAAAACAGCTTCTATCTCAAGGCCATCAGACTGTTAAACAGCGATCACTAACACAGAGGCTGCTGCTTATAGGCATAGACTAGAAATCACTGGCCACTTTAAGGAATGGAACACTAGTCACTTTAATAATGTTTACATATCTGGCATTACTCATCTCATATGTATATACTGTATTATATACTATTCTACGGTATCTTAGTCACTTAATAATGTTTACATATCTGGCATTACTCATCTCATATGTATATACTGTATTATATACTATTCTACGGTATCTTAGTCACTTAATAATGTTTACATATCTGGCATTACTCATCTCATATGTATATACTGTTTTCTATACTATTCTACTATATCTTAGTCCGTTCCGCTCTGACATTGCTCATCCATATGTATATAGTCTTAATTCATTCCTACTTAGAGTTGTGTGTATTGGGTATATGTTGTGTCATTTTTGAGATATTACTGCACTGTCGGAGCTAGAAGCACAAGCAATTCGCTACACCCGCAATAACATCTGCTAATCACGTGTAAAATTTGATTACGACATGTCTGAAAATATAAGGACGTCTGAAACTGTTCAGAGACGAGGTCGGTAGCCTTCAGATTGCGTCTTTGACCCGCTCACATTAAACAAGCATCGATGACGGTCGCGTGCCCCGAGTAGGCAACGACATGGCGATTTTGTCTCCCCGATCTCAAACTTGTCTGGGACAGCTAAATCGTAGCCAAAATCGTGTAGTGTACACCCGGCTTAATGTTTACATTTTAGTCATTTAGCAGACGCTCTGATCCAGAGTGACTGACAGTTAGTGTACCTGTTTTAAGGTTGCTAGGTACGATAACTACATTAAGTAAGTAGGTTGCTGTGATAGTCCTGTTTGGTAACTTATTTCCCCTCCCCAGCATCAATTTCAACCAGGATGCGTCCCTCATCTGTGTGTCTAGTGACCACGGTACAGTCCACATATTCGCTGCAGAGGACCCCAAGAGAAACAAACAGTCCAGGTCGGTCTGAGACAAACATTTAACCTTTCTCGGCACTGTCAACTTGATCTCTTAACCGAAGTCCAAATTCTGCAACATTGATCAAAAGTGTATGTCGTGCCTTGTTGCACATGTGGTCAGAGATGAGTGGCAGTGGTGATGAAGCTCTTTTTGAGAGAGCTGTCTTATTGACTGTTCTAGGATATACACCCTGTTTGGAGGAATGTCTTCAGTGAGCACATTGTTTTTCAATGTTAATCTTTAAACCAGCCACCATTCCAAACCCATTCTCGAATCCTTACCAGTGCTTCCTGTAATTCCAAACCCATCCCTGAATCATCTGTTGTTTCCTTTTATTCTTAGCTTAGCCTCGGCCAGTTTCCTTCCTAAGTACTTCAGCTCCAAGTGGAGCTTCTCCAAGTTCCAGGTTCCATCAAACTCGCCGTGTGTGTGTGCCTTCGGAACAGAACCCAACTCTGTCATAGGTGAGTAATGTGTGTGTGTATGCGAGGTAGTATCTCTCTCCGAGTACTTGTTTGTGTTGGCAGACCTCTGGAACAGAGCCCAGTGCAGTCATGAGCTATACATACTCCAGCTACTTCCTGCCAAGTGTTTATAGACAGATTCAGAGTGACATTTCTTCCATATTGACACATACAGTACCAGTCAAAAGTTTGGACACACCTACTCATTCCAGGGTTTTGCTTGATTTTGACTATTTTCTACATTGTAGAATAGTAGTGAAGACATCAAAACTATGAAATAACATATATGGAATCATGTAGTACCCCCAAAAAAGTGTTAAACAAATCAAAATATTTTTTACATTTGAGATTCTTCAAAGTAGCCACCCTTTGCCTTGACAATTTTGCACACTCTTTGCATTCTCTCAACCAGCTTCATGAGGCAGTCACCTGGAATGCATTTTAATTAACAGGTGTGCGTTGATTTGTGGAATTTCTTAATGCGTTTCAGACAATCAGTTCTGTTGTGACAAGAGTGTGGTGGTATACAGATGATGGCCCTATTTGGTAAAAGACCAAGTCCATATTATGGCAAGAACAGCTCAAATAAGCAAAGAGAAAAGACATGAAGGTCAGTCAATCCAGAAAATGTCAAGAACTTTGAAAGTTTCTTCAAGTACAGTTGCAAAAACCATCAAGAGCTATGATGAAACTGGCTCTCATGAGGACCGCCACAGGAAAGGAAGACCCAGAGTTACCTTTGCTGCAGAGGATAAGTTCATTAGAGTTACCTGCACCTCAGATTGCAGCCCAAGTAAATGCTTCAGAGTTCAAGTAACAGACACATCTCAACATCAACTGTTCAGAGGAGACTGTGTGAATCAGGCCTTCATGGTCATATTGCTGCAAAGAAACCACTACTAAAGGACACCAATAAGAAGAAGAGACTTGCTTGGGCCAAGAAACACGAGCAATGGACATTAGACCAGTGGAAATCTGTCCTTTGGTCCGTTGAGTTCAAATTTTTGATTTTTGATTCCAACCGCCGTGTCTTTTGTGAGATGCAGAGTAGGTGAACAGATGATCTCTGCATGTGTGGTTCCCACCATGAAGTATGGAGGAGGAGGTGTGGGAGTACTTTGCTGGTGACACTGTCAGTGATTTATTTAGAATTCAAGGCACACTTAACCAGCATGGCTACCACAGCATTCTGCAGCGATACGCCATCCCATCTGGTTTGCACTTAGTTGGACTTTCAACTGATTTTCGACAGGACAATGACCCAACACACCTTCAGGCTGTGTAAGGGCTATTTGACCAAGAAGGAGAGTGATGGAGTGCTGCATCAGATGACCTGGCCTCCACAATCACCCAACCTCAACCCAATTGAGATGGTTTGGGATGAGTTGGATCGCAGAGTGAAGGAAAAGCAGCCAACAATTGCTCCGCAAATGTGGAAACTCCTTCAAGACTGTTGGAAAAGCATTCCAGGTGAAGCTGGTTGAGAGAATGCCAAGACTGTGCAAAGCTGTCAAGGCAAAGGGTGGCTATTTTGAATTATCGAAAATATATCTTTTTGTTTTTACACTTTTTTTGGTTACAACATGAGTTACAACATGAGTTATGTGTTATTTCATAGTTTTGACGTCTTCACTATTATTCTACAATGTAGAAAATTAGTCAAAATAAAGAAAAGCCCTTGAATGAGTAGGTGTGTCCAAACTTTTGACTGGTAGTGTATATTATTGTTGACTTGACACCACTTATTTGATTGTTTTATTGTTGACACCATTGACTCATTTTAAACTGAGCGGGAAATTGTGTTAAATTTATGGATACTTTTCTATAAAAAAAAGTTTATTTTGGTCTCTTATTGTGACCTCTCTCTCTCCTCAGCCATTTGTGCTGATGGCAGCTACTACAAGTTCCTGTTCAATCAGAAGGGGGAGTGTTCCCGAGACGTCTACGCACAGTTCCTGGAGATGACAGACGAGAAGATCTGACCTTTCACCCTACCACCTCCTGCAAACGGACAGACGTGTACATGGCGGATGGGTTTATTTTCTGGAGCAGGAGGACGAGGGGGATGGACAGAAGGAGGAGGAGATGATGTCTCTGCTCACCCAGTGCTGATGGACTCTACATGGAGGAGCGTCAGAGGGAAGGTGAGAGAGACACCATCTCGGAAACAACAGAGGAATGAAAGATGGACCGAGAGAAATCAGGACTGAGTGCCCTCTGACAACCTACTTAAAGACTCCCTGTACAACTACAGAAAGACAGGGGGACGAGAACACTCTAACGGATGTCACCTGGGCCTCCTTGTCCTGCTAGTCCGAGGACGAAAGAGGGAGACTTTCTTTTTAAAGATGTCTTCCGTGAAATGTACGATCAGGCGGTTATTTTTTAAAGGTGTATAGCGTTGATTCTAATAGGTAGATGCATAGAAAACAGATCTTGTCAACTAACACCACCTAATCTAACTATAGGGAGTGCCTCTGAGCTGAATCGAGAGTGGAGTGTGTGTATATACTCACATATATACAGAGTGCATTCAGAAAGTTTTCAGACCCCTTCACTTTTTCTATATTTTGTTACGTTACAGCCTTATTCTAAAATGTATTAAGTAATTTTTCCCCATATTATAATCTACACACAATACCCCATAATGACAAAGTGAAAACAGGTTTTTAGAAATACCTTATTTACATAAGTATTCAGACCCTTTGCTATGAGACTCAATCAAGCTCAGGTGCATGCTGGTTCCATTGATCATCCTTGAGCTGTTTCTACAACTTTATTGGAGTCCACCTGTGGTAAATTCAAATGATTGGACATGATTTGGAAAGGCACACACCTGTTTTATATATTGTCCCACAGTTGAGGGTGCATGTCAGCAAAAATCAAGCCATGAGGTCGATGGAATTGTTTGTAGAGCTCTGAGACAGGATTGTGTCGAGGCACAGATCTGAGGAAGAGTACCAACACATTTCTGCTGCATTGAAGGTCCCAAGAACACAGTGGCCTCCATCATTCTTAAATGGAAGAAGTTTGGAACCACCAAGACTCTTCCTAGAGCTGGTCGCCCGGACAGACTGAGCAATCGGGTGAAAAGGGCCTTGGTCAGGGAGGTGACCAAGAACCTGATGGTCACTCTGACAGAGCTCCTCTGTGGAGATGGGAAAACCTTCCAGAAGACAACCATCTCTGCAGCACTCCACCAATCAGGTCTTTATGGTAGAGTGGCCAGACGGAAGCCACTCTTCAGTAAAAGGCACATGACAGCCCGCTTGGAGTTTGCCTAAAGGCACAAGATTTTCTGGTCTGATGAAACCAAGATTGAACTCTTTGGTCTGAATGGCAAGTGTCACATCTGGATAAAACCAGGCACCATCCCAATGGTGAAGCATGGTGGTGGCAGCATCATGCTGTGGGGATGTTTTTCAGGGACAGGGAGACTAGTCAGGATCGAAGGAAAGATGAACGGAGCAAAGTACAGAGAGATCCTTGATGAAAACTTGCTCCAGAGCGCTCAAGACAGACTGGGGAGAAGGTTCACCTTCCAACAGGACAACGACCCTAAGCACACAGCCAAGACAATGCAGAATTGGCTTCGGGACAAGTCTTTGAATATCTTTGAGTGGCCCAGCCAGAGCCCGGACTTGAACCTGATCGAACATCTCTGGAGAGACCTGAAAATAGCTGTGCAGCGACGCTCCCCATCCAACCTGACAGAGCTTGAGAGGATCTGCAGAGAAGAATGGGAGAAACTCCCCAAATACAGGTGTGCCAAGCTTGTAGCATCATATCCAAGAAGACTTGAGGCTGTAATCTCTGCTAACAAAGTACTGAGTAAAGGGTCTGAACACTTATGTAAATGTGATATTTTGTTTTATTTTTAATACATTTGCAAAATGTGTGTAGATTGAGGGGGAATGATTTAATCTATTTTGGAATAAAGCTGTAATGTAACAAAATGTGGAAAAAGTCAAGGGGTCTGAATACTTTTCAAATGCACTGTGTGTATATATACAAATTGCATGGGTGGGGTTTCACAAGGTAAGGCCATTGAGTTGGTAAGAAAAGTTTGAAATAAATATTTATTTCAATCTTCATACAGTTGAAGAATTTAGTCAGTTTAAAAGTTCCTATTTTTATATGAACTTGATATTAAAAGGCTTTTCAGAGTATTTCCGGTGGTTATCTGGGTAACCTCAGTAACCTCTTGGTGAAACACCACCCTGGTAGAGCTAGGTTTAGCTTTTACTCACTTTATAAACACAATGAATACGCCAGACTGAACATATGTAACTTACTGCATAGACTGTACAGAATAGAAGACATTTTCTGATTAACAAGTGTTATTGTTTCACTCTTCCTGCCATTTTCATGTTGCTGTGTGTGTGTGTATGTATGTGCAATATTCTTTACAGTACGAGTCTCTACATGAGGATGAGGTGAATTAGTTACAACTCCTAATTAGTACCTATAAGCCGAACCAAAAACACTGATTTTGGGCTAGATTCAATCCGATTGCCCCTATTCGGCTATGAACCTTTTAAAAGCAAGATTTCCGTGTTCGCAGAGACTGCATTCACGGTAAACGCTACATATGTCGGCTCAATCGGAAATGAATGTCAATCACGCTATAATGCAGCTCTTCCGTGGTCCGGATTGAATCTAGGCCCAAGTACTTTGATTAGGATGAAAACTCAATGTAAAGCTCAAACTCAGAAACTTGATCAGTCTCCGATGAGATTTTGAATAACGTACATCTTCTTAACGGATACTCACAGACAAGCTTAATTTCGTTCAGGTTTATCATACATCCGTTCATGAATTAATACAACCGTTTTCCCAGAGCCTTCCCAAGTCATTGTGTGAACTGATTGACTGTTCTGCCATGATCACAGTGAATAGAAAATACAGTTTCCACACCCTTTGCTTACATAAAAATATATGATTTCAAGATTAAGGGCTCGATTCAATCAGATCCGCTTTAGCCGACATCTGCGTAGTGGTTGTTTTGGGGGTGGGACTGCGATAGAGCTGTCAAATCCACAAGCGTCTCCTGCCATTATACTTAAAGCGGACATGAACATTGGCTGCATGGTTTAAAAGTTCTAACAGTGGAATGTGAAATACGCCTTGATTAGGATGATAGAAATCCTCATGATTTAGTTTTCAATTTGAGCGTGTATAGCCTACACTTTCCTGTTCTGAACTTCTATCGTGAATGGAGCGGTGGGCTTCGTGACAATGATCGTAAGAGCAGCTGCTCAAAGTTTTGACGGCTCCGACTCAGCTCCACCGTCAAAACATCCGCTGTGCGGGTGTCTGCTATCGCAGGTTGACGCTTGATCTGATTGAATCTAGGCCTAAATTTCAATCTGAATTAAACCAAAATCCACCTTCTCTTTGTGTGACAATGTACACCCATTCCTTTCTGGTGAGGTTTAGTTGGCTGGTGTAGTTTGCCCATGAAGAGAACTCTTCTGCTTGTTCACCATGATCAGCTTAAGCAAATTTCTAGCATAAATTCTAATCTACATATGACTTAATGTGTGGATCTACAAGCAGTATTAACTTTAGAAGCCATCTTATGTTTGTCACAGCATCAGCTCAAGCTTATTGGGACATGTGCATGACCTTACAATGTATTGTTTAGTGTATTTGTCATTTGTTCCGTTAAATCTTAACTTTGTACCAATGTACATTTCTCTGTGTTCAATGGGAACCACTCTGAATGCATTTCATGTGTTGCTTCCTGCTCTGATTGTGCAAGTGGAATTCACTCACTACATGATTGTAAAATCCTGCATTTAAATTTGTGAATAAAACATCAGTTAGTGTAGGTGACTTAGTTTGGGGTAGTGTGATCTGTTTGTGTGTGAAGGCTACTTTAGAAGGAAACATGCTTGCTCCATAAACTTCAAGACAGCTCTTATCCCTTATAGTGTTTTTTTCTTTGACCTTTTATTTAACTAGGCAAGTCAGTTCAGAACAAATTCTTATTTTCAATGACGGCCTAGGAACAGTGGGTTAACTGCCTTGTTCAGGGGCAGAACGACAGAGTTTACCTTACCTCGGGGATTCGATCTTGCAACCTTTCTGTTACTAGTCCAACACTAACCACTAGGCTACCTGCCACCCCGTGTTTGCAGCTCTAAAGTAGTAGTAGTACTATGGTAAAGGATAGGGTTTTCAGGCAGTTAAAATGTCAGCATATGGACATAAGTGATCCAGTTGGTTCTGTTATCCATTACATGAGAGCTCCATGTGGGGGAAGTTTGTTGCCAGATCCAAATGGCTCCCTATACGGTGCACTACTCTAAACCAAGGCCATAGACTCTGGTCATAAGTAGTGCACTATATAATGAATAGGGTGCCCTTTCAGATGCAGCCTTGTTTCATAGAGAAAGTGTTCTCCCCGTTTCCCACACATCTGGCCCGTAGTAACTTCCTGGAACACTAAACTCCCAGGAATGCAGCTTGCAGTGTCATGGTGACTCAATCAACAGCACTGTCCTCCCTACTTCCCTAGAACTAGATTAGTATTCCCTAATCTCAACACCAGGCAGAGATGTCAACTATCTGCTTAGCAGCTGTTTCTCTCCAGTGTTACAGAACATACCGTGGGCCCCTAAAGGACCACTGCATTAGGAGTTGAAATAAGATTCACCAATGTTACATGGTGATGTTTCCAGCATTGTCACCCAGAGATGCCTTGCAAAAGGATGGTTGATCTCACTGTGGCTGGCTGCTGAAACTAACATCGCCCCCTCTTCAAGGCATCTCAGGTTGAAAACAATGTTCTTTGACTGCTTGACAAGGCAACAAACATTCCGTATCTGTCTCTGGGAATGAGCCTTTACCAGTCTAGCAGAGCCGAAAATACAAAGACAGAAGCGGTACGACACAGGACGAAGGTTTAAATTAATTTATATATATATAAAAAAGAAAAAAAGAAGCATTTTACTGAAGCCAAAACAAACATCTATCACTTGTTTTTCCTCATGGAAACATAGAATACCATCTGAACAGAAACAGCCATTGATGACAAGGAAAACAGAAGAAAGGAGGGAAAGAAATAACTCAAATGAAGAGGGTAAGTGCAGCACTGTTCAGAATCATACAGTATAGCATTGAGTCAGGCTTATTTTCTTCAGTTATCTGCTCATGTACATTCTCTAAATTCGGTAACATGCAAGCATTGATGAAGCATACAGTCAAACACGCATGGAAATATACTTTTATCTTATAGGATATTTTGTTAAAATATGAAAAATCTAGATGTACAGTGATAAAGAAACTTAAGAGTTTGACAATAGAAAAACAATTCACTCCATAGTGTTTTCTTGAAGGAAAAGGGGACTACATTCATTTCACTGAACAAAGAGTCCACGCCCTCCCCCAAAAAATACAGGATTCCACAATATCAGGTGACGTAAGATGTTTTTGACCCCACTTCTAGTTTTTAGAATGGTTATTACTAAATAAGTGTGTGTGCCTTGAGAAACGGGTGGTACACTCAAAGAAGATCCTAGGATTCACGTGTACATCTACTCACGACTGCATTAGATAGGTTGACATGAAGGCTAGCTGCCAGAAATATAGGGAATGGTTCCCCACACAGTTTCCTTTACAGAATACACTACTGTTAACTGTCTTAAGTAATTTCTTCCCAAAAATTAAGTGCTTGCCTATAATGCTGCCATTGGCTACTTCCCTCTCTTGGGGTTGTGTCCTGTATAAAAAATAAA
The DNA here is from genome assembly GCF_016432855.1 of Salvelinus namaycush. Taxonomy (NCBI): domain Eukaryota; kingdom Metazoa; phylum Chordata; class Actinopteri; order Salmoniformes; family Salmonidae; genus Salvelinus; species Salvelinus namaycush. The sequence goes on along the minus strand of NC_052341.1, from coordinate 23,175,954 downwards.
AGAAAAAACAATAAAAAACGAGGAACTTTCCAATCAGCAGTGGAAGGCTTGGTGATTCTGGTGGTCAAAGTCCAGAGGTCTGTTTTGATCTCATTTACATTTTAACTTTATCAAGACTTACTGTGCTTCACTTAAGGTTTAGTTGTCATTTGTATCTCCAAAACAGGGTCACCTCTAACAACTTCTAATTTTCTTTTTTGTTGTTGTTGCTTGTCCTTGTTTTGGTCTTTTAGTTTTTGCATCATATTATTTTCTGCTTTTTATACCAATGGGTGGGTGGTGGTCTGTCTACTGCTCACACATACTGTAGTCCGGAGGTGGATCCATACCTCGTTTTCTTTTGGCACCTTGGAGTAGAGGATAAACGTGGTTTCGAGTGGGAGTCAGGTCGTGGGGGTGAGAACAGAGGGGGCGGGATAGTAGAGCTCATTGAGGAGAGGGGTCAGGACCTCTACTTATCGCCGGCCTTTTCACTAACCCCAGTGTCCCCGTCTCCGCTTGTGCACGAGTTGGTTACAGCGGTGGCTATGCTCTTGCCCCCCTCCTCAGTTTTGACCCTCTTGGGTTCGGGGTGGTCGGCCAGCTCCCCGTTTTGCCTCTTGGTGGGCAGCGATGCAGAGGCCGAGGCATGGGCTGCCAACAGGTGGAGGGGGTTCACCACTGCTGAGAGAGGGGATAGAGGGATTTTCACTACTGGATTCCTGGCAGGCCTGACATAAACAAGCACTACGGAGTGAAAAGGCTGGTAAAGTAATTTTAATCATCTGCCATTTTTAAAGCTTCATGAGTGTTGGGTGCCCTTTTGAAAATGTCTCACCTGTGTTAGCAGCAGTAGTGATGGGGACCAGGTGAGTCCCGTTCTGTGTGATGGTCTTGATAGGAAGCCGATGCTGACCCAGGGGAGGTTGTTGCACGATGGTAACTGTTGTTAGGGGTGTGGCCTGGGTGGTCTGGATTATGCGATTGGCCCCGCCTATAGAGGAAGTAGTGATGGCTGGGACCGACTCCACTTTGACTGAGAAAGAGCGACAAACACTTTGCAATATAAGACTACAATTCTTCATTTATAAAAGGGACTGTTACAGCAAAGAATGGAAAAATGTACTGTAAATCTATACGCCAAACTCAGTCTCCCCACCTTTGACCCCATTGTGGTCTCCCCCTCCGTTCTCCTGCGGTTCTGTTTTCAGCGTAACAACTGAATTCTGTGTGGCAGCGACGGTAGCCATGGTGACCATCGGAATCTGTTGAAGTACGTGCACCGTCTGCATGATGGGGGCAGAGCTTACAGCTGTTGTCATGACAGGCGTTGCCATGGTGTAGGTAACAGGCTTCATTGTCGTCTGAGGCAACTGTCGCTGCATGGCGATCAGCACCGGCTGGCTGTTCAGAGGGGAGCCTGTCAGAAACAAGTGTCAGAGGTCAGACAGGAAATGGAGTGGTTTACCACCCACCACCAGAGTTGAAAAAACAACTTCCAACAAACTCACCAGTAGCACTCTTAGCGAATTGGGCCTCCTGGATGACAGCTAGTTTGGGCTGTAGGGCAGTGGCCGTGGTGGGAGCTGTGGCCCGAGCTGGCTCTGGGTCCATGGGGACAGGGGAGCCCTCCCTGGATAGGCTTTCTGGGGTCTGCACACCACTGGAGTGGGCCGACAGCCCCCCTGTGTGGCTAGGAGAGGCCGGGGCACTCCTGAAGGGAAGACAGCAGGAAGACTATTAGAATGATGCAAACGTGAAAGTGTGTGCTGTCATCTGTGTGCGCATACCAATAAGAAACATCCTCCCCAGAGCCCATTGACTAATTTAGAGCTCAGTAGCCTTTGCAGATTCCCCAAAAACCTGATGTTCCGGTTTTCAGAGGAAATGGAAAGAGCCTTCCGCTTTTAGAGTTAACAAGGCGACACCACATCTTTTTTTCAGTTTTCGTCAAGACAAGCATCTAGGGGATCTGGCTTCAAATGTTTATTTTACACCTGGTATGTTAGGTTAAGAGCTCAGTGTCCCAGACAGACAAATCTACCTGCAGTGCCTAACTGAGCCCACAGGGGGCATGCCATTTCAAACTACAGTATATATACACAGTGCATTTTTAAAGTATTCAGACCCCTTGACTTTTTCCACATTTTGGTACGTTACAGCCTTATTCTAAAATGGATGAAATAGTTTTCCCTCCCTCAATCTACACACAATTCTTTAATGAGTCGGACGGGAAGGATATACTCCAAACACCCGAACAGGCCCTCATCCCCGTCATTCGCTGGAGAAAGAAACAGATTTTGCGGAAAGAGATCGGGGTACCTTGTGAGGATCAGGCGATGAGTGGCTAATCTGCCTTTGCCATCCGTACTGTCAGCTAACATTCAATCGCTGGAAAATAAATGGGACGAACTGAAAGCAAGTATATCCTACCAACGGGACATCAACTGTAAATCTTATGTTTCACAGAGTCATGGCTAACCGACGTCATTAAGAACATACAGCTGGAGGGTTATACACTCCATCGGCAGGACAGAACAGCAGCCTCTGGTAAGACACGGGGCGGGGGTCTATGCATATATGTGAACAACAGCTTGTGCACGATATCTAAGGAAGTCTCGAGGTTTTGCTCGCCTGAGGTAGAGTATCTCATGATAAGCTGTAGACCACACTATCTACCTAGAGAGTTTATCTGTATTTTTCGTAGCTGTCTACATACCACCACAGACCGATGCTGGAATTAAAACCGCACTCAATAAGCAAACAGGAAAACACTCATCCAGAGGCGGCGCTTATATGAGGGAAATATACACTGAGTGTATAAAACATTAGGAAAACCTCCCTAATATTGAGTTGCACCCCCTTTTGCCCTCAGAACAGCCTCAATTTGTCAGGGCATGGACTCTACAAGGCGTTGAAAGCGTTCCACAGGGATGCTGGCCCATGTTGACTCCAATGCTTTCCACAGCTGTGTCCAGTTGGCTGGATGTCCTTTGGGTGGTGGGCCATTCTTGATACACATGGGAAACTGTTGAGTGTGAAAAACCCAAATGCGTTGCAGTTCTTCACACTCAAAATGGTGTGCCTGGCACCTACTACCATACCCCATTCAAAGGCACTTAAATATTTTGTCTTGCCCATTCACCCTCTGAATGGCACATATGCACTATCCATGTCTCAAGGCTTAAAAATTATTCTTTAACTTGTCTCCTTCCCTTCATCTACACTGTCTGAAGTGGATTTAACAGGTGACAATCAACAAGGGGTCATAGCCTTCACCTGGTCAGTCTATGTCATGGAAAGAGCAGGTGTTCCTAATGTTTTGTACACTCAGTGTACATGGAAATATAGGCGTATCTGAGTTATAGTGAGTATTACCTAGATGAGAGGGGCCCTAGCGGGGTCCTGAAGCAGGGTACCCCCCTGGCCCTGCGTTTCCTGAACGCCTGTTCACACAACTTGCCCTCTGATGAGGGGTCGATCCTCCAGAACGATCCCTTACCCGGTTCCTCCTGAGACCGAGCCACTTTGATGAAGTAGCGGTTCAGAGACAAGTTGTGACGGATCGAGTTCTAGAACACAAAAGAGAGAGACAGTATTCATTACTATGGAAAGGTTATGGCGGATTGAGATTCTGGAACAAGACAGAAATGAGACTGATGGAATTGTAGAACACCAGGAAGAGAGACAGAAGGGAGGGGAGCGGGAGAAACAACGGATCAGTTTCTAGAACACAAGGGAGGAAGATGTAAGCAATAGAGTTCAGTTCAAAAACACATGAACGAAAGATTGCGATGGATAAAGTGAGACAGGATAACTTAAAAAGAAGCTGTATACTTAGATGTCAGTTTGTCTCTCATTCTAAGAGAAATACCACAGCAGCATGAAATACAGGGTGGATTCACCAACCTGCCAGCCTTTGTCTGCGGTCCTGTAGTAGGGGTAGTTCTTGGTGATGTGTGTGTAAATCCCATTCAGAGTCAGCTGCTTGTCGGGGGCCATGGTGATGGCCTGGACTATTAGTTGGGCATAGGAATACGGGGGCTTGGAGTCATCCTGAGGACAGAACAAATGGAGAAATGGGCTTTATTTCATGCTACAGATATGGCAGCATTTAGACTTTTACTATAATTGCATGTGCTTATCTGGGTAAAAAAAAAGAAAAGAAAGAAAAGGGTTTGGTTTTGTGGGAACTTGTGTGAGGAACATGAAACTGAAAACATGTTGGAAAACAAGTAGAGCCCCACCCTCAACCCTATTTTACTAGCGTTCACCAGGGTTCCTCACTCAAGTTTATATTTTCCCGAACGTTTCAACGGATTTCAATGAGTAACACACCCCAGAGAACCAAAACAAATCCAATGTGTTCCGTCACCCTGGGCTCAGGGATGTATTCAAGAGGGTGCAACAGAACGCTGAGACAGAAACGTATTGTGTAGAACATATACCACTGTCTGTCAGGTAGAACAGGGAATAGTTTAGCTCTTTTAGTCTCATTTCTATTTGCACCGTTCTGAACGCTTCACTTTGCCGACTCACCCCAGGACTAGGAGTGCATTTCAACAGTCTACTGAGGAATCCTCTTCTCATATACCTTCCTTCATCAGTACTGGTCTGTCAGACGTGGCCTGGTCTCTCATTTAGCTTCCATTATACTGCCTTGACTGATCTTCTCTTTTTCATAACAGTGTAAAGGAAAGGAGACAAGGAGAGGAAGCCACTTCAGATGCATCCCTGGGTTGCTGGTGTCTCACCTTGGGGCTGTCTCCTCCCGAGCCGTCCTTGTCGTCTGTTTGGGAGTTCTCGTTGACGAGGTCAGCGGTCAGCACGCGGCCCATCCTATAGCCAGACAGCCCCGCCCCTCGGGGACTTGACGGACAGGAGTTTGGACAGGAGTTGGCGGCACTGTGGGGGACGAGAAACAATTTAACAGTGAGACAGTGGGAGAGAGCATGGTAATCCTGTGATGGCAAAAAAAATGAAAATGAAAATGAAATATCTAATAAATAATGAAACATGTTTAAATAATGCAAAAACAAAGTGTTGGAGAAGAAAGTAAAAGTGCAATATGTGCCATGTTAGCGTTTTTTTTACGTTTAAGTTCCTTGCTCAGAACATGAAAACATATGAAAGCTGGTGGTTCCTTTTAACATGAGTCTTCAATATTCCCAGGTAAGAAGTTTTAGGTTGTAGTTATTATAGGACTATTTCTCTCTATACCATTTGTATTTCATAGACCTTTGGATGTTCTTATAGGCACTTTAGTATTGCCAGTGTAACAGTATAGCTTCCGTCTCTCTCCTTGCCCCTACCTAGGCTCGAACCAGGAACACATAGACAACAGCCACCCTCGAAGCATCGTTACCCATCGCTCCACAAAAGCCGTGGTTGTTCCAAGGGGAACAACTACTTCAAGGTCTCAGAGCGAGTGACGTCACCAATTGAAACGCAATTAGAGCGCACCCCGCTAACTAGCTAGCCATTTCACATCGGTTACACCAGCCTAATCTCGGGAGTTGATAGGCTTGAAGTCATAAACAGCTCAATGCTTGAAGCACAGCGAAGAGCTGCTGGCAAACGCATGAAAGTGAAGAGCTGCTGGCAAACGCATGAAAGCATGCTGTTTGAATGAATGCTTACGAGCCTGCTGCTGCTTACCACAGCTGTCAGACTGCTCTATCAAATCATAGACTTAATTATAACATAATAACACACAGAAATACGAGCCTTAGGTCATTAATATGGTCAAATCCGGAAACTATAATTTTGAAAACAAAACGTTTATTATTTCAGTGAAATACGGAACCGTTCCGTATTTTATCTAATGGGTGGCATCCATAAGTGTAAATATTGCTGTTACATTGCACAACCTTCAATGTTATGTCATTATTACGTAAAATTCTGGCAAATTAGTTCGCAACGAGCCAGGTGTCCCAAACTATTGCATATAACCTGACTCTGCGTGCAATGAACGCAAGAGAAGTGACACAATTTCCCTAGTTTAATATTGTCTGCTAACCTGGATTTCTTTTAACTAAATATGCAGGTTTAAAAATATATATACTTCTGTGTATTGATTTTAAGAAAGGCATTGATGTTCATGGTTAGGTACATTCGTGCAACGATTGTGCTTTTTCCCCCGCAAATGCACTTTTGTTAAATCATCCCCCGTTTGGCGAAGTTGGCTGTCTTTGTTAGGAAGAAATAGTCTTCACACAGTTCGCAACGAGCCAGGCGGCCCAAACTGCTGCATATACCCTGACTCTGTTGCACAGAACACAAGTGCAACAATTTCCCTAGTTAAAAAAAAATCATGTTAGCAGGCAATATTAGCTAAATATGCAGGTTAAAAAATATATACTTATGTATTGATTTTAAGAAAAGCATTGATGTTTATGGTTAGGTACATTGGTGCAACGACAGTGCTTTTTTCGCGAATGCGCTCGTTAAATCACCCGTTTGGTGAAGTAGGCTATGATTCAATGATAAATTAACAGGCACCGCATCTATTATATGCAATGCAGGACAAGCTAGATAAACTAGTAATATCAACCATGTGTAGTTAACTAGTGATTATGTTAAGATTGATTGTTTTTTATAAGATACGATTAATGCTAGCTAGCACCTTACCTTGGCTTCTAGCTGCACTCGCATGACAGGGAGTCAGCCTGCCACGCAGTCTCCTCGTGGAGTGCAATGTAATCGGCCATGATCGGTGTCCAAAAATGCTGATTACCGATTGTTATGAAAACTTGAAATCGGCCCCAATTAATCGTTCATTCCGATTAAATCGGTCGACCTCTAATACATACATACATACACACACCAGGAGTGTTCAAATCTAAGCCTGGGGGTCCGGTAGTGCTGGTTCTGTTCTACCGGATAATTAATTGCACCCACCAAGTGAGAAAGGTCTAAATCCATCCCTGATTAGAGGGGAAGAATAAAAATCAGCATTGGAACTCGCTTCGAGGTCCAGATTTGAATAACCATGCTATCTGCACCATGCTATCTGCTCTGACCGTTTCATGGCTCCAACTTCACTCGTCTCACCTGATGGTGCCAGTGGGTGAGGGCAGCGGGCTTATGAGGTGGGCGATGTTGTCTGGAATGTTGATGGTCAGCGGCGCCATCTGGTGCTGGACGGGCTTGACAGGTGACTCCGACACGTTCCTACGCTCCTTCTTATCGCTGGACAGGGCTGTGAACGTGATCTTGATGTTGGTGCTGGGGAACCGGAAACAGCACCTAGAGAACAAAGAGAGGGAGGAGAGTCAGATAATATTAGGACATGACAAGTGCAGGCCATCCAGACTCACTCAATTGTGAGAATGTCTCTTTAATTATGCATATTGACTGCTACACACCAGCAGTGTTGCTATGGGCATCTTTGCACATATCCAAAACAAGCAGAGCAGCTCTAATAAACCAGTACGGGCCAGAAGAGTTAGCCATTAAACTGGGTTTATAAATGGATGGCCATCATGACACTTACATAACAGGTCTTATTATTACATGGGGGTATATTTGGACCATATCATCTGCTCTGGGACCAGCTGACTGGCCTGCTGTGACATAGGCCTATTTGATATTTCAGACCTCATAGAATCAGAGTTGTAAACAGGTCTACTAATCAAGACTATTATTTCCAACCCCCTACTTCTATTGGCCATTTCCTACAGGTAACATTTGGAAAAGTTAGCAATCCAGCTTGATCTACAAACCATGCTGACGATAAAAGCATGGGGTAGGCATAGTTTGTTTCTACACGATGCTGCGCAAACATTGCAACACACCCGACTTGAAATAATGCTGAGATTGAGTCAAAGCACGGCCCATCGCAAAAGTACAGATAACTAGCCGGAGAGCCTTCAGAAAGTATTCAAACCTGTTGACTTATTCCACATGTTGTTGTGTTACAGCTTGAATTCAGGGTGGATAATAATATATCCACACACAATACCCCATAATGGCAAAGTGAAAACATGTTTTTAGACATTTTTGAAAATTAAACACAGATATCAAATTTACATAAGTATTCACACCCCTTTGCTATGACACTAACTTCAGCTCAGGTTCAAGTTCACCTGCGGCCAATTCAATTGTTTGGACACGATTTAGAAAACAACACACCTGCCAATGTAAGGTCCCACAGTTGATAGTGCATGTCAGAGCAGAAAATATACCATTAAGTCCAAGGAACTGGCCGTAGAATGATTTGTGATGTGGCATATATTTGGGGAAGGGTATAAAACTATTTATTGAGTGTTGAAAGTTTCCAAGAGCACAGTGGTCTCCATCATTGGGAAATGGAACAAATATGTTACTACTCAGACTCTGCCTAGAGCTGGCTGTCTGACCGACCAAACTGAGTAACCAGGCAAGAAGGACCTTGGTCAGGGAGGTGACCAAGAACTCAATGATCCCTCTGACATTACTACAGAGTTCCTTGGCTGAAATGGGAGAACCTGCCAGAAGGACAACAGTCTCTACAGCACTTTACCAATCTGGGCTTTACGGGAGAGTGGCCACTCCCGAGCTGAGAAAAAGGCACATGACCGCATGTGATGGGTTTGCAAAAAGGCACGTGAAAAACTCAGAGCATAAGGCAAAATATTCTGTGGTCTAATGAGACAAATGTAACGCTTTGGTCTGAATGCAAAGCTCTACATCTGGAAAAAAAACCAGGCACAGCTCATCACCCATCTAACACCATCCCTCCCGTGAAGCATGGTGGGGGCGGCATCATGCTATGGGGATGCTTTTCAGTGGCATGGACTGGGAGACTGGTAAGGATAGAAGGAACAATGAATGGAGCCAAACAAATGCATATCCTTGATGAGAACCTGCATCAGTGCAAATGACATTTGACTGGGGTGAAGATTTACGTTTCAACAGGACAATGACCCCAAGCATACAGCCAAAGCAACGCTGGAATGGCTTCAGAACAAGAATGTGAAAGTCCTTGAGTGGCCCAGCCAAAGCCCAGACTTTAATCCCATTAAATATGTTGAAAGACTTGAAGATTGCTGTTCAACACCACTCCCCATGTAATTTAACAGAGCTTGAGAACGTCTGCAAGAAAGAATGGGAGAAAATCCCCAAATCCAGAGGTGCAAAGCTGATAGACATACCCAAGATGACTCAATGCTGTAATCACCACCAAAGGTGCTTCTACAAAGCATTGACTCAGGGGTGTGAATACTTATGTACACGAGATATTTCACTTTCAATACATTTGAAAACATTTTCACTTTGTCATTATCGGGTATCTAGATGGGTGATTGAAAAAATATTAATTTAATTCAGGATGTAACAACAATGTAGGATAAATCAAGGGGTACAAATACGTTCTGAAGGCACTGTACATATTCCCCCAAACACTGTGCTAGTAATGCACGGCCCAGTAAGAGATATTCACACAAAGATATGCACGCTTAGCAATTGCATTAATGTTAAATTACAACATTTTCAGGTTGTTTCGCGAAACCATTCTATACAAAGAAAACAAGCGTCGCCAGTCAACATTAGCTAGCGGCTCACTAACGTTTGGTGGGGACAGGCGCTGTGTGTTGCTTGACACAACACGTGCCGCGGCGGGGGAACAAAACAATAACAAAGCGGAGGTCAGAATATAGTCACATTTATGTAAGCTAGCAGTTCTACCTCGACATAAAATGTAAAATACTACCCATCTTACATTCGTGGGAGTTGCAGAGGTGGAGCCCCTCGTCTCTGGAACACCCCATCCACAAACACCCCGTTTTTGCCGAGGCATCGGAGGTAGAATTCCCCGCTGCCGGTGCCGTCTTCACCAGCAGTGAAAATTTCGAGGTGCCGGCGAGAGATGAAACTGGAGTGGCCCATGCTAACGTCCACCGAGCCCTGCGATGAGTTCCGTCCGATGGTCGCCGACCTCTTCTTCATCAGGTATTCGAATTCTCGGCCCTCAAGCCGGGCGACTGCCGACCCCATCGCCATCTTCTTGGGGGTTCTAATGTTGAGGCTGTGTGCGGAAAAATTTAATTGGAGAGCACTTTAAATTTGGCAGAGTTGAGAATTTCAGAGATTTCGTAAAAGGGAATACAATTTTAAACCGAGAATAATTTGGACAGGAACGTGCCAGATCGGGGACACAGCGGCTCCAACCCACCGCCGCGACAGAGAGAAAGAGAAGGGACAACAGCCAACCAAAGGAGGCCAAATGGGCGGAAATGAGATTACTGAAGGCTCAACGATCCAATCACTTCAAAGATTGGGTAGGCGAATAACCGTGCTTACCAATGACAATCACATATAAATACATGGTAAAAAACAAGGTTGATTGCACTGTAGGCTGACACGCAAATCGATGGCTGAATGTAAACTATGGTATCCGAAAATTACGGATTGGACTGAAGTTTTGTAAATGGGTAGTTGATATACAGTATTGCTAAAACAAAAGTTATAATAAATAAATACACTTCTAAAATTGAATTAAAAAACATATAGTTGCAATAAATTATGTCTTAACAACTCAAAATATTGTGGCCACCGTGGATTTGAAATGTATATACAATTTAACGAACCATTTCATGTCGGTGCTTTGAATTTGTCCTCTGGTGTGACTATAGCATCACTATAAATGTTAATATAAAGGTTTAATTATTCCCAAATAGAAAATACAAAATATTTTCACTCATTATTAGTTACTTCTGTATTTAAAATCGGTCTCACCTGCCCTCCTGGACAACTACAGCACCCAATGTCACAGGAAGGCCTAAAAGATCACCAAGGACAAGATCCACTCAAGCCACTGCCTGTTCACCATGCTACCATTCAGAAGGTGAGGTCAGTACAGGTGCATCAAAGCTGGGACCGAGAGACTGAAAAATAACTTATATCTCAAGGCCATCAGACTGTTAAACAGCCATCACTAACACAGAGAGGCTGCTGCCTACATAAAGACTTGAAATCATTGGCCACTTGAATAAATGAATCACTAGTCACTCTAATAATGCCACTTTAATAATGTTTACAGATCTTACATTACTCATCCCATATGTACACTACCGTTCAAAAGTTTGGGGTCACTTAGAAATGTCCTTGTTTTTTAAATAAAAGCATTTTTTTTTGTCCATTAAAATAACATCAAATTGATCAGAAATACAGTGTCGACATTGTTAATGTTGTAAATGACAATTGTAGCTGGAAATGGCAGATTTTTTATGAAATATCTACATAGGCGTACAGAGGCCCATTATCAGCAACCATCACTCCTGTGTTCCAATGGCACTTTGTGTTAGCTAATCCAAGTTTATCATTTTATAAGGCTAATTGGTCATTAGAAAACCCTTTTGCTATTATGTTAGCACAGCTGAAAACTGTTGTGCTGATTTAATAAGCAATAAAACTGACCTTCTTTAGACTAGTTGAGTATCTGGAGCATCAGCCTTTGGGTTCGATTACAGGCTCAGTCTATTCTTGTTCTGAGAAATGAAGGATATTCCATGCGAGAAATTGACAAGAAACTGAAGATCTCGTACAACGCTGTGTACTGCTCCCTTCACAGAACAGCGCAAACTGGCTCTAACCAGAATAGAAAGAGGAGTGGGAGGCCCCAGTGCACAACTGAGCAAGAGGACAAGTACATTAGAGTGTCTAGTTTGAGAAAACACTCACAAGTCCTCAACTGGCAGCTTCATTAAATAGTACCCGGAAAACACCAGTCTCAACGTCAACAGCGAAGAGGCGACTCCGGGATGCTGGCTTTCTAGGCAGAGTTGCAAAGAAAAAGCCATATCTCAGACTGGCCAATAAAAAGAAAAGATTAAGATGGGCAAAAGAACACAGACACTGGACAGAGGTCGCCTCTTCACTGTTGACATTGAGACTGGTGTTTGCGGGTACTATTTAATGAAGCTGCCAGTTGAGGACTTGTGAGGCGTCTGTAATAGACAAAAACATTTGCTTTTCTTTCAAAAACAATGGACATTTCTAAGTGACCCCAAATTTTATACCATCTATTTCATCTAGCCTATGCCACTCGGTCATTGCTCATCCATATATTTATATGTATATATTCTTATTCCATCCCTTTACTTAGATTTGTGTGTATTAGGTAGTTGTGGAATTGTTAGATTACTTGTTAGATATTTCTGCACTGCTAACCATGTGTATGTGACCAATAAAATTTGATTTGATTTGTAATTTCAATTGAAAAACACATAATTCCCTTGTATGTTGATGATAACCAATTTTTAAATTTACTTGTGTATTATGATCACGTTACCTGCCACATGCTTAACAATTATTTTTACATTTTGTCCAAGACAACACGTTTTTTCCTTTCATTTATGAGCATCACCCCATAGGACATTATGTCACACCTTGGGACAATACATAGGCAGTCAAATGTTATGGTTAAAACATGAATTACACTTTCAGAGGTTTCTGACCACTGTAAAACGCAACTTTTAAACATTAGCAATGGATCCTTGTAAAATAATTTAATGTGTACTCATTCCAATTACAGGGCCTCGAGAGAGTCCTGTTTTGTTATTTTTGGTATACCTCCCAGAGTCAGCAGTGGGTAATTTGCGCGCCTGCTGCCTTAATCCTTGGCTACGGTAGCTGTTTCTTAGGCTCCCTCTCCAGGATCAAACCCTGATTCCCTATTACCCGTGGTCACCATGGTAGACACAGAAAGTACCGTCGAAAGTTGATAGGACATACATTCGAATGAGACATCACTGCCACAAAGGGCGCACAAATGGCTCAAGGTCATCTAGACTCACCAAAAGCGACACCCGATAGTACCCCACATGGGTTTTGGGTTTGATAAATGCACCCATCCCCAAAGGTCAATGCTCATTGACATGTATTAGCTCTAGAATTGACAGTTATTCAAGTAACATTGGAGCGATCAAGGAACCATAACTGATGAGCCATTCACAGTTTCACTGTACTAGTCAAGTGTACTTAGACTTGCATGGCCTAATCTTTGAGTCAGGCATATACTACTAGGAGGATCAACCAGGTAGCCCCCCACAACATTGCGGTTAACCTGGCTGCACAGTGAGGCGCAGGGGCGGCTCCGACCTACCTCCAGTTGAAGCTGCAGGAGCCGAGACGCCCTGCAGAGGTGTTCTGTTTGAGAGTTGGTAAAGCAGTATACCACACTATGGAGACAATGACTAGGTTTGACAAACACAACATGTCTCTGACACCATGCCCCGCACAGAATTACCATCGGAGGACGGGTCGACTGCGTCTCACTCGGAGTGAGGTCAGCCAGGGTTATTGGAAAATTGCTAAATAATATAAATAGGTATCATACCAATGAGTGTTATTTGACGATAAATAAGCCGTAAAAGGAAATTCTAATAGTGTATTAATGGATTATGTCCCCCGGAGTGACAGCTATTTCCTCTGGTGTGACTCCTATCTTAATCTTAGTCTGTTCAGACCATGTGCTCCATCAATGGCTTTTGTACTTCCCAGTGGCGACCCATCATTCAGGGCAGGTGGGAGCAGAGCCCCATCTTTTTAGCTAAAAAAACCCAAAACAATAACATATATTTTTAAACTATGTAAAAAAAAATATAAAAATCAAAGCTGCATACACACTTGGTCTCTGTTTTGTTTTCTTGGGTAAGTCAGCTCCAAAATGCAGGTGTTTCAGCCTAGCCTATTGGTTAACTATTTAACTAACTATTTAGCAGTCTTATAGCTTGGTGGTAGAAGCTGTTCAGGGTCCTGTTGGTTTCAGACTTGGTGCATCAGTACCGCTTGCCATGCGGTAGCAGGGCGAACAGTTTCTGACTTGGGTGGCTGGAGTCTTTGACAATGTTTAGGGCCTTCCTCTGACACTGCCTGGTATAGAGGTCCTGGATGGCAGGGAGCTTGGCCCCAGTGATGTACTGGGCCGCACGCACTACCCTCTGTAGCGCCTTGCGGTCAGATGCCAAGCAGTTGCTTTACCAAGCAGTGATGCAGCCAGTTAAGATACTCTCAATGATGCAGCTGTAGAACTCTGTTCAGTGGGTGTGCCGTGATGTGGCTTGAAGTGACTAATGACATATTTAATGGACAGCGGTGGATTTTGAACACACAACTCAACCCTTCCCCGTTTTTCCCAGTTTGGGTTTGGTAAAGTTAGGTAGGTCCTGATCAAAATGCTCCTTCTTGGAACGGATGATTTCTTCTTGGACATTTTAAACATAATGAATTGACATCCTCTAGTAGTACTCTTTGCTATTCTGTTGTTGGGTCACATGATTCAAATTCAAATAGTCGATCCTGCCGACAGTCGATCCTGCCGTGTCTTCTATGCAGCCGAGCAGCCTTTTAGTTTACAAATCGTAGTACCCACAATGCTTCAGGCGACTCGAAATGTTATGGAGGTCAAATACAAAGGTGTGGATATTAGAAATTAGCTTCGATAGTCCATATTTATTAGCCTATTAATTCACAAGACGTGTAAATGGCCGACTTGACAAGGTGTCATCGTTGAATGCCCGGTGCTTAACTCTTTATGAACAAGCGTGGCGCATAGAGAACATTCCATGTGGCATGCATGCGCTTTCGTTTATCGATGACATCATCACATAGTGGCGTTGCATTCAAGATCTAATCTGTCTCTAAACGTTTTACTGAAATGTACAATTTGGGAAAACCAGCTGACTACCTTCTTTTGAATTTCACCGTTAGAAATCTCTAGATAAACAAGATGTGGAGTTGAGTCAGTTTTCCCTTTTTATGTCACTGAAAATATTTGTACACGTATGTGTGTGTGCGCAGAGACGGGTACTTGTTCATGAATAATGACAACTCACTGTTCACATTCATCCATAATTATCTCTGCACTGCTGTGATCAAGACTAGATAGCTTGGGGGTGCATGCATCTCAATAGTCTACTAAAGTAGGTGCTGTTTATAATCTCCTACTTCCTTTGCACTGATTTGAAAACAAAGGAGTGAAAGCAGAACATTTGATGCTCTTTCAGATCTGCGCAAGTGAATGAGGGGTCATCAGGTGCAAGCAAGCAGCTAGATGTTGTACATTGCAGCAACTTCAGTCTGTTTTAGAGACAACACTGCCATCTAGTGTATATAGTAGTGCATGTGGTGTCACTAAAGTCTACTTTCTCTGAGGGCCAGACATGGAAAAAGACTGAACAAAGTATTTTATAGTGTGGAATAATTAACCTCTTATTTGTTAATATTATTCAGAACCATCACTTGTGTTTATAATGCAGTAAAGCATAAGCCAGGTGCTTGGCAAGGTCTGAGGTTTTGGCATGGATCAATGAAATGGCATCACCACAGGGGACACCAGAGGGCCACAGAAGTGTCAACTGTTGGCAGAGTGGTGGGCTGACTGTAGTCAGGTAGAACTGAATCCCAGCTCTCTTTGTTAACACGGATGTGCAACACGGTGTTAAGTTCTCTTGCTGCAGTGGTTTAGCACTTTATTCAGTGGTTGTTGGCACCGGATATTGGAAAGACTCGGCGGTATACACATGCTTGGTGTGAACTGGAAACTTAACCCCCGGGGAACAATAGGGGCATTTCAACACCTGAGTGACATGTCAACTGCAGCCTTGATTCTGTGTAACTAGCCTCCAGAGATGAATTAGTAATGCATGCCTGACACATTTACAAATTGCAGTTCAGCTAAACACAATGCCTAAGTGTCCTATGGCCATTATAAGCAAGCTGGGCCTTTATGGCACAGGAAGTAGAGGTATGTTGTCTTTGGCACACTGTTAGGCTGAAGTTAAATACTTTTTATAACATGGCCATTGATATTTACCATCAATATCCATCCACTTTTTTTTTTTTTTTTCTTCTCTCTTTCAGATGACAATCCCAAATGCCCCCCAAAATTGTGGGTGATTAGAAATGCTCTGCTTAATATCACCAAAGTAACATTTTCAATCATATAAAATAGCTGAAGGAAACTGAACTAAAAACGACTAGGCCTACATTATTTCCCCCTTTATTAGTTATCTTAAACAATTTCTCTGAGTTGTTGGCAGTGATCATGGTTATTTCTCCAGCCTCCATTGTTCATGTACAGAGAGAGATTATCACCCAGCACATGGGTGTGTCTGTGTTTGCCACCCTAAACCAGTTGTGTCACGTACACGGAAGGTTTACTTTGGTACATGGCTAGCAACATTTATGTCCATAAAATCTAGTAAATATTTGATCAGACCAAGGCAGAAGAACTTCCTTGTCATTGTGACTTTTCTTGGTGGGAAACTCCTTAGTTGTTTAAAGGTAATAAGGAAACAATTCATCCTTTTTTCCATTACACAGACCCATTCTTGTAGGGAGCATTCACTGCCCCAGTCCAGGCAACGTTACATTTCAGTAATTTAGCAGAAGCTCTTATCCAGAGCGATTTACAATTATGGTTACGTGCCTTGCTCAAGGGCACATTGTCACATTTTTCACCTAATTGGCTCAGAGATTGGAACCAGCGACCTGTTGGTTACTGGCCCAACGCTCTTAACTGCTAGGCTACCTGCTACCCTCCTGACAAACTGGACATACCCAGTTGGTTTATATTGGGCAGAGTAACTGGACATACCCAGTTGGTTTATATTGGGCAGAGTAACTGAACTCTCAGATTTAACAATAGAATAAATCACAAGAACAACTCATTTAAAAATGTAAAGTAAGTGCTTTAAAAAAACAAACATTTATCTACAATGTCAAATGCGACTGTACAATTTAATTCAGTGTAATCTTTTTAACAGTTGATAAACAAACAAAATGCACAGCCTCAAAAACAAAACCGTATCGACATTATACAAAGCGAGGAGTCCCAGGAAACCAAAAAACAAGCTAATCTCGCACGTTTAGGTGAAAGTCTTCACCTTGTTGAGTCGGTGTAAACGTCACCTAATGATCCATTATTCAGTACTGCAGTTCCAGCAAAGAATGATCACGTGAAAGAGAACATAATACATTAAAGTATTGAAGTACTTACTCCAAAACAAAGGTTTATACACTAAGCTTTTTGACATTGTAGACTTCATTTAAACCAAGAAGTCCTATCGAGATGATATATAAGACAGACCTGAGCAGAAGGAAACTGTTAGCAAATCTAGAATTCTCTCTTTATGGAGCAACAATGTCAGAATAACACACCTAGCTCTAGCAGAGATTGAGTAATTGATGTCCAGGGTGGATCCTCTGTCTTCAAAAGTTCTCTGTTGTAAATACTACATTTTCACTCCATGTCCATTTCTGCCCCACTGGCTAGAATCTCATCACCAGTCCACACCCCCACCACCGTCTCTCTCTAATCCCCAGAAGTAAGTCACTTGGGCAGAAAGTCATCCACAGCAACCTCCAGGTTGCCTACGTACCAGAAGATCCAGAAGAACAGGCTGAGGAAGATGATGATGGGCCCAGAGAAGACCAAAAAGTCCCAGAAGCTGAAGGGTGCAAAGATGCCCAGGAAGAACAGGATGAAGCCCACAGCATCCAGGAAGATGGCGATGAAGAAGAAGAGAAGGCAGCGGCCCAGGTACTGAGTGTAGCCCATGGTGGAGAGAGTGTCTGTCGTGAAGGTATTTCTCCTCCTACCACTATGTAAATACCACTTCTAATGATTCTATGGCTGCTAGCTATTTTCCCTTGCATTCACTGTAACAAGACTATTTCAATGTTTACACGAGGATAACTACTCATACATATATCCCTGTACTTTCTCTGCATTGTTCAGGTAATCTACCCTACAGTGCATCTGACTGAATAATGAGGAAGCAAGGAAGAGTTGTTTTAAAAAGGCCCGGGTAGGCTACATTCCAGTGAGCTTGATCTATCACACTTCACATCTCACATAGTTCCCATAGCGGGACTGCTGCCAGGGGGAATGTGCGTTAGTCTCACTAATGATGACAAAAAGGTTCAATGTTCTTCTTCTTCCTCCATCTCTGTTGTGGGGGTTTTGGACACATTTCCAGTTCATAAAACATACCACATTCCAACACTAGGGGTTGGTTGGGCGCTTATCGTATGCCCTACAGTTGGCTTCAAAGGTTGGGGAATATTCATGTTTGATAGACATGAGAAACATCTTTGCAAACTAACACTCCAATAACTAACGGAGTGTTCATTTTTTATTTTTACAGGTAACAAGCCAGTAACCGAAAGGTTGCTAGATCGAATCCCCAAACTGACAAGGTAAAAATCTGTCGTTCTGCCCCTGAACAAGGCAGTTAACCCACTGTTCCTAGGCCGTCATTGTAAATAAGAAATTCTTAGCTGACTTGCCTAGTTAAATGAAGGTTAAATTAAAAATCAAATATGGAATGGAGATGCAGCCCTTGTGCCAGTGTGTATTCCGCAAGGTTCAGAATGTTCCAGATAAAAAATATAGTTCTACACGATACATTCTCTACCGTGTGTGTATATATAGGGATCTATCAGTATAACCAGTGGTAGACAGCCAGCATAGTGCTATCAACACACCTGCTCTTACACACCCCAAACAGAGCAGTCAGATAGTATTGATATGCTACCTACCTAACCAGATACAAACATACACTATACATTAATAAATCATAGGATCTGAGCTTTGGAAGATTTGTTTATGTCCCTCATGGATTTTGAAGTATAATGTTTTTGTTGTTGGAGATGTCTAACTGTGAGCTATCCAGTCAATGATGTCTGATTAACAACTCAGAGATATGACGTTAGAAAAAAATAAGAAACTTTATTTAAAGAAAATATCTTCAAAATGAACCATGTAAAATTCAGGACATAAAAAAAAGTAGTTATTTAGCTAATTACAAGTAAAATTCTGCCATTTCTATCCTCAGTGCAGGGCCCGGACATTGTGTCAGACGGCCTCTTCCTGAACAAAAATAGTATTCTCTATTGAAAGTGTCTTTGGTTCATATAGGCTAAAAAGGTATTCAGTCGGTTGGGATTTGAAAAGCAGCGCTTGGGGTAGGCATACGTTTTTCAAACTGGAGAATCCGAGATCACCTGCAACAGAGGAAAAATGAGTGAGAATGAGAACACCAAGATGACAAAAACATCTGTGAGAAAATGTTTGACACCTCTTTATTTCCTAGTATTGTGTTACTTCCACAACATCCTGTGTTGTTATGCAATGTGCTGCAAACTAATTTCCCTTCTGAGACAATAATGTTTTATTCATTCAAATGTTTTAGTCCCTAGAACACGACGTTCTACCACATGGGCGGAGGGCATTTGTATTAATGAGCCTGCTATAGCAAGGAAAACCACATGATTTGATTAATCTGGTCTTTTGCAGAGAGAGAATCACAGCAAACCATCAAATCAAGCTTTATTTATACAGCACATTTCAGACATGGAATGCAACACAATGTGCTTCACATGAAAAAAAAACCAGAATAAAAACAATGAAAATAAAAAACTGAAATATTTACTACACAACATACATAAGAAACACAAATGAAATAATGACAAACTGAATGAGTAAAAAGCACCCTAAGGAAAAGCAAAGCTAAAAAGATGCCCACACTTTTGGCCCCCCTCAGATTCTCTGGCAGGCTATTCCTGAGGCTGGGGGCATAGAACTAAATGCTGCCTCTTGGTCGGGTAGGGATAGGAACGAGAAGGCAGGTAGTTGTGAAGTTGTGATATCACTTTCCTGAGGATGTCGGTGTCAACCAGGGAAAATAAATCCATATTAACTTTGCGTGGTAAGCTAGGACACAAATCTAACTTCTCATCAGGTCTTACATGACTGATAACCAACATTAGGCTGGGTATCTTATCCCTGAAATGTGGAGGAAAGTTCACATACTGTATGTTTGAGGGGGTAGGATTTATCAGGTCATCAATGGTCAAGAAGAGCACTCTCAAATTATTAGTCAGGGAGGTGACCAAGAACCCAATGGTCACTCTGATAGAGCTCCAGAGTTCCTCTATGGAGATAGAAGGACAACCATCTCTGCAGCATTCCACCAATCAGGCCTTTATGTTAGAGTGGCCAGACAGAAGCCACACCCCAGTAAAAGGCACATGATAGCTTGCTTGGAGTTTACCAAAAGGCACCAAAGTACAGAGAGATCCTTGATGAAAACCTGCTCCAGAGCGCTCAGGACCTCAGAATGGGGCGAAGACTCACCTTCCAATAGGACAACGACCCTAAGCACACAGCCAAGGCTTCGGGACAAGTCTCGATGTCCTTGAGTGGTCCAGCCAGAGCCCGGACTTGAACCAGATCGAACATCTGTGAAGAGGCCTAAAAAGATATCTGTGCAGCGACTCTCCCCATTCAACCTGACAGAGCTTATGAGGATCTGCAGAGAAGAATGGGAGAAACTCCCCAAATACAGGTGTGCCAAGCTTGTAGCGTCATACCCAATAAGACTCAAGGCTGTAATCGCTGCCAAAGGTGCTTCAACAAAGTACTGAGTAAAGGGTCTGAATACTTATGTAATGTGATATTCCCGTTTTTTATTTTGTAATAAATTTGCAAATATTTCTAAAAACCTGTTTTTGCTTTGTTATTTAGGGGTATTGTGTGTAGATTGATGAGCGGAAAAAATGTAATCCATTTTAGAATAAGGCTGTAACATAACACTTTGGGGGGAAAAGTCAAGGGGTCTGAATACTTTCTGAATGCACTGTATCATAATGGACCTGCAACTTTGACTTTCTCCACTTCTGCTTTGCCTTTCAGCAATTTCTCTTTAATTGATTAGTTCTCACTCATCCAAGGGGCATTCCGTTTTGAGGTGGCCTTTTTCAACTTTATTGGAGCTATGGCATCAATGGTTGCCCTTAATTTGCTATTAAAACACATCAACTAAATCATCACAAGAGGAAGGTAGAATAGGTGATGGAGTATTGTTCATACACAAAATCTGTAGCAACTTCAGAGGTAAGATAGTGTTTTTTAATAATGCATTCAGTATTACCTTGTGCAACAAGGT
This sequence comes from Salvelinus namaycush, assembly GCF_016432855.1. Lineage (NCBI taxonomy): Eukaryota > Metazoa > Chordata > Actinopteri > Salmoniformes > Salmonidae > Salvelinus > Salvelinus namaycush. The sequence continues at coordinate 23,155,042 of NC_052341.1, read as the reverse complement.
AGTAAAAAATACAGTGTTGATCAGATAAAGCAACATCAACAAGAGAGGATATGCCAATAGAAAGCCCCTTGGTAATAACCAGGTCCAGAGTATGGCCGCGGTTATGGGTGGGCCCAGTAGAAAGCCCCTTGGTAATAACCAGGTCCAGAGTATGGCCGCGGTTATGGGTGGGCCCAGTAGAAAGCCCCTTGGTAATAACCAGGTCCAGAGTATGGCCGCGGTTATGGGTGGGCCCAGTAGAAAGCCCCTTGGTAATAACCAGGTCCAGAGTATGGCCGCGGTTATGGGTGGGCCCAGTAGAAAGCCCCTTGGTAATAACCAGGTCCAGAGTATGGCCGCGGTTATGGGTGGGCCCAGTAACATGTTGGAAAATATTCAATTCAATGGCCTTGGTGTCAGTCACTTTGTCAACATGAATATACAAATGATCCAACACAATGATTTTATCATAGTTCTCAAGGACAATAGACAAGTGAAATCAGTAAAGGAAGCGAGGCAGTGCTTTGGTGGCCTATACAGGGTTACGGCCAGCACTGGTGGCTGACATTTAAACAGTATGATGCTTAAGACCCCCTTTTCTGATAGATTATGAAAAGCTGTAGTCCTGGGGGGGGGGGGGCTTTTATAAAGAGCTGCACTACAGTCTGATGACTGCATGTTTCGCACGGAAATATAGCTATCAACTTTGAGCTCAGTAATGAGGTAATTCACGAGAAAGGTTTTCCTAGTGATTGCTTTAACATTTAAAAGCGCCATATTCAATGAGTGTGGGCTACTCTGCCCCTGGGATATCTGCCTCGAGGTAACCAATGGAATAACAACCAAATTATTAACGTTACAACCACGTTTTCTGACAGTCTCCAATCTAACAGAATGGTAGATGGCGGTTTGTATAAACTCACTAGAAGGCAGAGTTAAAGGAACATAAATTAGGTTACTCACAATAACCATACTGCCATTTGTACAGGAGTTGATATCCTTTCCAAGTCCTCTGTTGCTTATTCTGACAGGGAGAACTGGAGCACTGCCAGACCCTGTCTGTCAGTCTGTAAAACAGTTTGATGTTGCTGGAAATAATCCTGGAACCCTGCGGTTAGGGTGAATCCAGCCTCTTTTAAAAAGTGCTGGTTGCTCACAGCAAATCAAAGTTGTCACAAAAGGAGACATTCCTGCCGTTTACAAAGTGTATTTTAGGTACTCATTCAGGGCAACGAGTTAGCCAAAACTGTCCCAACCCCTTCTGTAGCACGGGAGGCCAGAGATAATTATTCTCTTCCCTGTGCTAGCGAGGATCTTACATTGTTTTGTAGTCCTTCAGTTCGCCTAAAACGAAGGTTGTTAAAACCTACGTGAGTGATGGTGTCAATATTGGAGTAGGTGGCCAGAACAGTGGATAGGAGGGAGTTGATGTCATGGACACAAGAATCAAAGTATACTAGTTTTATTAATGATAGTATGCACCTGTATGCACCTACATGACCGGTTTCCTAAAGCTACTATATTAAACACTATAGAATGGCAGTGTGCCTCAAAGTGATAAGGTAACAGGCCTAGACTCTCTGTTCCGCTAGAAGGATTACATGAGAACATTTCAATAAAATCAAGCCAACGTCACTGGATACATACACTGTTGGCAGGACAATGAATGAGACATACTGTGCAGTAATAGGCCCATTGGCAAACATTCCATAATCATAAACCTAAAATCGGTTTCTATTGCTCAATACTGCCTGGAATCACTGAACGTACACAGAGAAAATGTTGTTTGTTTACAATATCAGCGCTGTTAAGTTATCCACAGCCAATATTATTTCGTCATTTGCTGCCAAACATTATCAATAACAGTCAAACTGTTGGTCATAATTGGTGTGCAACAGGTGGCTTGTACAATAGCCGTGTTGTCCCTTGGTGGTGGCCTGAATGTTCATTGGAGGAATGTATACATTGAGAAAAACAGATCATCCTTAAGTCTAAATGGGATGGGGTGAGGGGGGGTAACATATATAATTGTTTTAAGATGGTCATACCAAAGATCATTTAGCCATTTGATTTAGAATTTTAGAACACCTTTAGGTATCAAAAAAATTATGTAAAAAAAGTAGTTAATGAAACATTGAATTTGGCCTTAGTGCCATTAGGCCATTAAAACACATTGGATAACAAGTTAATATATGGAATAACAGTCAAAATGTATCAAAAGGAAGTTAAAAGTGTCTGTCCTATATCTGAGAAATATAAGATCAGGAAATCATTATAATTGTGTACTAATATTTAACCCCCTTTTTTTGGCACTAAACTACTTCCATATACAGTACACCGAGTACACAAAACATTAAGAACTCTGCTCTTTCCGTGACAGACTGACCAGGTGAATCCAGGGGGAAGCTAGGATCCCTTATTGATGTCACTTGTTAAATCCACTTCAAATCAGTGCAGATGAAGGGGAGGAGACATGTTAAAGAAGGATTTTTAAACCCTGAGATTGTGTATGTGTGCCATTCAGAGGGTGAATGGGCAAGACAAAAGATTGAAGTGCCTTTGAACAGGGTATTGTAGTAGGTGCCAGGGGCACCGGTTTGTGTCAAGAACGTTTTCGTGAGAAGACCGATTTTCGGGATGTCTCCTGGTCTGACAAACACCCCTGTAGCTCGGCCACCTTCCACCACAGATGGTGGACGTGGTGGATTGAGACGCCGATACTGTATCTCTAGCTCAAAAACAGACACATTTTTATTGGGATTTTTTATTATGCAAATTCGATTTCAGTGTGAGCACAGACATCGACTAGGCATTAATGTTCATATCCTTAAAGTTTATATGAACAATTGTCATTTGTAAGGAATCATGTGACCAGTTCATGGCCTGTATGAGAGTACGACTTCTACATTAATGTTTTCTCTGTTGTCTGTTCAGTGCAATGCAGTTGAATTGCCCAGAAAGATGACGATAGACTTCTGAATCCATCTCAAAAAGTCCTATGGTTTATTGTCACTTTTATTCTAAAATCAATCCCCTATTAGACCCATTGAGATAACTCCTACAACCATTTTAAGGAGTTATACCGTATAATCTGCATCATGTAGGGTGAATGTACTACGATGGCACCGGAGGGGAAGTCTTATCGGCTCTTAACCAACCATGCTATTTTGTTAGTTTTTTCACGATGTTCGTAACTTGTTTTGTTAATAATGTTGCTGCTACCGTCTCTTATGACCGAAAAGAGCTTCTGGACATCAGAACTGTGATTGCTCACCTCAAACTGGACGAAGAGTTCTCCTTCAATGAGTCGGACGGGAGGGATATACTACTACAGACACCCAACCAGGCCCAGATCCCCGTGATTCCCTGGAGAAAGAAACAGAGATTTTGTGGAAAAAGATCAGGGTGCCTTGTGAAGATCAGGCGGCGAGTGGCTAATCTGCCCTTACCTTCCGTCCTGCTAGCTAATGTTCAATCGCTGGAAAAGAAATGGGACGAGCTGAAAGCACATATATCCTACCAACGGGACATAAAAAAAACTGTAAAATCTTATGTTTCACAGAGTCATGGCTAACCGACGTCATTAAGAACATACAGCTGGAGGGTTATACACTCCATCGGCAGGACAGAACAGCAGCCTCTGGTAAGACACGGGGCGGGGGTCTATGCATATATGTGAACAACAGCTGGTGCACGATATCTAAGGAAGTCTCGAGGTTTTGCTCGCTTGAGGTAGAGTATCTCATGATAAGCTGTAGACCACACTATCTACCTAGAGAGTTTCTGTATTTTTCGTAGCCGTCTACGTACCATCACAGACCGATGCTGGCACTAAAACCGCGCTCAATGAGCTGTATAACGCCATAAGCAAACAGGAAAACGCTCAGTGGCCGGGGACTTTAATGCAGGGAAACTTAAATCAGTTTTTACACAATTTCTATCAACATGTTAAATGTGCAATCCACACACAGAGACGCATACAAAGCTCTCCCTCGCCCTCCATTTGGCAAATCTGACCATAATTCTATCATCCTGATTCCTGCTTAAAAGCAAAAAGTAAAGCAGGAAGCACCAGTGACTCAGCCTATAGAAAAGAAGTGGTCAGATGAAGCAGATACTAAACTTCAGGACTGTGTTGCTAGCACAGACTGGAATATGTTACGGGATTCTTCCGATGGCATTGAGGAGTACACCACCTCAGTCACTGGCTTTATCAATAAGTGCGTCGAGGACGTCGTCCCCACAGTGACTGTACATACATACCCCAACTAGAAGCCATGGATTACAGGCAACATTCACACTGAGCTAAAGGGTAGAGCTGCCGCTTTCAAAGAGCTTATAAGAAATCCCACTATAGCCTCCGACGAACCATCAAACAGGCAAAGCATTAATACAGGACCAAGATCGAATCGTACTACACCGGCTCCGACGCTCGTCATGTGTGGCAGGGCTTGCAAACTATTAGACTACAAAAGGGATGCACAGCCGAGAGCTGCCCAGTGACACGAGCCTACCAGACGAGCAAAATAACTTCTATGCTCTATTCGAGGCAAGTAACACTGAAACATGCATGAGAGCATCAGCTGTTCCGGACGACTGTGTGACCACAATCTCCGCAGCCGATGTGAGTAAGAGCTTCAAACAGGTCAACATTCACAAGGCTGCAGGGCCAGACGGTTACCAGGATGTGTACTCCAAGCGTGTGCTGACCAACTGGCAAGTGTCTTTCACTGACATTTTTAACCTCTCCCTGTCTGAGTCTAATACCAACATGTTTCAAGCAGACCACCATAGTCCCTGTGCCCAAGAACACTAAGGTAATCTGCCTAAATTACTACTGACCCATAGGACTCACATCTGTAGCCATGAAATGCTTTAAAAGGCTGGTCATGGCTCACATCAACACCATTATCCCAGACACCCTAGACCCACTCCAATTTGCATACTGCACCAAAAGATCTGCAGATGATGCAATCTCTATTACACTCCACACTGCCCTTTCCCACCTGGACAAAAGGAACACCTATGTAAGAATGCTATTCATTAACTACAGCTCAGCGTTGACTACATTAACTACAGCTCAGACTAAACACCTCCCTCTGCAACTGGATCCTGGACTTCCTGACGGGCCGCCTCCAGGTGGTAAGGGTAGGTAACAACACATCCGCCACGCTGATCCCCAACACGGGGGCCCCTCAGGGGTGCATGCTCAGCCCCCTCCTGTACTCCCGGTTCACTCATGATTGCACGGCCAGGCATGACTCAAATGGCATCAATAAGTTTGCTGATGACACAACAGTGGTAGGCCTGATCACCGACAACGATGAGACAGCCTATAGGGAGGTCAGAGACCTGACCGTGTGGTGCCAGGACAACAACCTCTCCCTCAACGTGATCAAGACTAAGGAGCTGATTGTGTACTACAGGAAAATGAGGACAGAGCACACCCCCATTCTCATTGACGGGGCTGTAGTGGAGCAGGTTGAGAGCTTCAAGTTCCTTGGCGTCCACATCACCAACAAACTAACATGGTCCAAGCACACCAAGACAGTTGTGAAGAGGGCACAACAAAACCTATTTCCCCCCCCCCCCCCCCCAGGAGACTGAAATGATTTGGCATGGGTCCTCAGATCCTCAAAAGGTTTTACAGCTGCACCATCGAGAGAATCCTGACGGGTTGCATCACTGCCTGGTATGGCAACTGCTCGGCCTCCGACCACAGGGCACTACAGAGGGTAGCGTGTACGGCCCAGGACATCACCGGGGCCAAGCTTCCTGCCATCCAGGACCTCTATACCAGGCGGTGTCAGAGGAAGGCCCTAAAAATTGTCAGACTCCAGCCACCCCAGTCATAGACTGTTCTCTCTGCTACCACACGGCAAGCGGTACTGGAGCACTAAGTCTAGGTCCATGAGGCTCCTAAACAGCTTCTACCCCCAAGCCATTAGACTCCTGAACAGCTAATCAAAATGGCTACACAAACTACTTGCATTGCCCCCCCCCCTCTGGAATATTGCTGCTACTCTGTTATTATCTATGCAGTCACTTTAATAACTCTACCTACATGTACACATTACCTAAATTACCCCCGACACCAGTGACCCTGCAACATTGACTCTGTACCCCCATATATAGCCCCGCTATTGTTATTTACTGCTGCTCTTTAATTGAGTTATTCTTCTCTTTTTTGGGGGGCATTTTCTTCAAACTGCACTGTTGGTTAAAGTAAATAAACATTTCACTGTAAGGTCTACTACACCTGTTGTAGTCGGCGCATGTGACAAATAAAATTTGATGTAGAGAGTAGAGGTGATTTAAGGACTACCCAACTCCATCCAATATAATCAATAAGCACTGCTGCTGGTGCTCTGAAGCCCATTAAGACGCATTGCAGGCTGCGCCCCAAGGGTGTCTAGAGTAGACTGAAACCTGACCCACCCGCCATCCCTGTTAGACGCACTGCTTTAAACTACCAGGTAAAAAAAGCCTATCAAATGTGAGGTTGTGAAGCTGAATAGGAATGGCCAAAGGCCACTGAAGCTCTTTATATTGTAGCAGCCAGTATAGAAAGATAATTCATTATTACATTCCTTAGCAAAGTGAAGTGTGCAATCAGGGCCTGGGGCATGATGGAGGGTTCTGTGAGGGGCATCTATTCTAAAGGACTGGACTTTACACTAGTTGTTGTATTGCATCCATTAGATGTGACGTTTCATAGTCTTCTCAAAAAGAGAAGATTGTTGTCATATGAGCTGTTTCATGGAAACATGCATCTGTACACTATTGGAGTGGGAGACAGCAGAAATGGGTCAGTGTTGTTGACAATGATGTTGTAGCAGGGTTAATTAACCTCATACCCACTATAGGCTTTCCCAACTGATCATTAAAATGTGGCATAATGAGGTTTCATAATCCCTTCAAGGCAAGAGGGCAGAAAGAACATTTCCATTAAAAGAGATTCCCTGGTACATTTGTATACTTTTAGCCAGTAGTTCTGAAAGTAGCGCTCACGAGCCAATGGTGGTCCCCGAAAATGGCGTACTACGTCACATACTGTATGTGCACCCAAGCCGTGCTTCTACACCTGCATTGCTTGCTGTTTGGGGTTTTAGGCTGGGTTTCTGTACAGCACTTTGTGACATCAGCTGATGTAAGAAGGGCTTTAGAAATACATTTGATTGATTGGGGGTCATATTAAGGTCATTTTGACCATAGTCCAGTGGCTATGGGAACAATTGTGGACTTTGTGATAGAGCAACCACATTTCACACAGCTGGGGCATGTCTAAATAAGTAGTTCTGGATATATATATATATATTTATATTTATTTTGCCCATTACCCCCACTGGAAGTAATTTCCAATATGGCCACCGACCAGCTGCATGGGTCCATAATTGGACTAAATTCACTTGGACATATCTCCATAAATAATTGGTACATACAGCCCAAACATGTTTGAGGTGGTCTGGAGAACACAATATAAATGGCCCAGTAAGCCATATATACTGTATGTATCCTTTAAATACACTGCTCAAAAAAATAAAGGGAACACTTAAACAACACAATGTAACTCCAAGTCAATCACACTTCTGTGAAATCAAACTGTCCACTTAGGAAGCAACACTGATTGACAATAAATGTCACATGCTGTTGTGCAAATGGAATAGACAAAAGGTGGAAATTATAGGCAATTAGCAAGACACCCCCAATAAAGGAGTGATTCTGCAGGTGGTGACCACAGACCACTTCTCAGTTCCTATACTTCCTGGCTGATGTTTTGGTCACTTTTGAATGCTGGCGGTGCTCTCACTCTAGTGGTAGCATGAGACGGAGTCTACAACCCACACAAGTAGTGCAGCTCATCCAGGATTGCACATCAATGCGAGCTGTGGCAAGAAGGTTTGCTGTATCTGTCAGCGTAGTGTCCAGAGCATGGAGGCACTACCAGGAGACAGGCCAGTACATCAGGAGACGTGGAGGAGGCCGTAGGAGGGCAACAACCCAGCAGCAGGACCGCTACCTCCGCCTTTGTGCAAGGAGGAGCACTGCCAGAGCCCTGCAAAATGACCTCCAGCAGGCCACAAATGTGCATGTGTCTGCTCAAACGGTCAGAAACAGACTCCATGAGGGTGGAATGAGGGCCCGACGTCCACAGGTGGGGGTTGTGCTTACAGCCCAACACCGTGCAGGACGTTTGGCATTTGCCAGAGAACACCAAGATTGGCAAATTCGCCACTGGCGCCCTGTGCTCTTCACAGATGAAAGCAGGTTCACACTGAGCACATGTGACAGACGTGACAGAGTCTGGAGACGCCGTGGAGAACGTTCTGCTGCCTGCAACATCCTCCAGCATGACCGGTTTGGCGGTGGGTCAGTCATGGTGTGGGGTGGCATTTCTTTGTGGGGCCGCACAGCCCTCCATGTGCTCGCCAGAGGTAGCCTGACTGCCATTAGGTACCGAGATGAGATCCTCAGAGCCCTTGTGAGACCATATGCTGACACATGCACATTTGTGGCCTGCTGGAGGTCATTTTGCAGGGCTCTGGCAGTGCTCCTCCTTGCACAAAGGCGGAGGTAGCGGTCCTGCTGCTGGGTTGTTGCCCTCCTACGGCCTCCTCCACGTCTCCTGATGTACTGGCCTGTCTCCTGGTAGCGCCTCCATGCTCTGGACACTACGCTGACAGACACAGCAAACCTTCTTGCCACAGCTCGCATTGATGTGCCATCCTGGATGAGCTGCACTACCTGAGCCACTTGTGTGGGTTGTAGACTCCGTCTCATGCTACCACTAGAGTGAAAGCACCGCCAGCATTCAAAAGTGACCAAAACATCAGCCAGGAAGCATAGGAACTGAGAAGTGGTCTGTGGTCACCACCTGCAGAATCACTCCTTTATTGGGGGTGTCTTGCTAATTGCCTATAATTTCCACCTTTTGTCTATTCCATTTGCACAACAGCATGTGAAATTTATTGTCAATCAGTGTTGCTTCCTAAGTGGACAGTTTGATTTCACAGAAGTGTGATTGACTTGGAGTTACATTGGGTTGTTTAAGTGTTCCCTTTATTTTTTTGAGCAGTGTATTTTGTAGAAAAATCTACCAAAATTACTGATTCCTGAACATACATCCTCATTTTTATTATGTTACATTTACAGTGCATTTGGAAAGACCCCTTGACTTTCCCCCCAAAGTGTTATGTTACAGCCTTATTATAAAATGGATTGTTTTTTTTCCGCTCATCAATCTACACACAATACCCCATAATGACAAAGCAAAAACAGGTTTTTGGAAATGTATTCAACATAAAATAACAGAAGTATCCCATTTACATACATTTTCCCCTTGATCCTGACTCCCAGTCCCTCCCGATGAAAAACAACCCTACAGCATGATGCTGCCACCAACATGCTTCACCGTAGGGATGGTGCCAGGTGACTACCTTATGAAGGTGGTTGAGAGAAGGCCAAAGGGTGGCTACTTTGAAGAATTTCCTAAACAAAATGCGGGATATCGGTAACAGAACTTTTCAGTCAGAAATGGCTGTAATTATGCTGCAGCTTCAGCAACAGGGACGGCGCGATAAACACTGCTGATGTTCTGTGGTGGTCGCTGCAGCAGAGAGGAGAGAGAGCCAACGGATGCTAGTCACACAGTCACTCGCTGTCATTTTATGTTTAAACACAGTGCCACAAGTTTGAGCCGGCCCGGCACAATCAAATCAATTGCAATCGGACTCCCTCTACTCATGTATGTCTGAATGATTTGATCAAACAGTGTGCATAAACCATCAGACAAGCTCAATGCATATGGTTGATTTGATTAAAACACATTGGATGTGTCTATATATTAACAAATCTTTCCCCCACGTAGCCACTGGACTAGGGTCAAAATGACCTCAATACAACCTCTATTAAAAAGGTCTCAATAGTACTTTACGATCAGAATTATTATCTATATTATCTGTGGGGTTTATTTAGTGGGTAGATAATGTTAGTCATGTTTATGTTGTTTGGAATGACTTAACCCTATTTTCTTCTGAAAGGAAACCCGGTTGGCAGCCATTTTATTAGAATGTCCACCCTGGTTGACTGACAGGCAGGCTTCCCAGACTGCCTCCAATCTTTAAAATGTTCCTCAAGGCATCTGGAATTAGTGTACCAAGTTCGATCCTTGTATCGTACAATGGAACAATGATTTCATCTATCTGCTGGACTATTGGGAGGATAGAGTTTCCACCCAGAGCCAAATTGACAGCTTTAAAGTCCCAAAACAATTGACATGATCCAATAGGGAAGATTGTCTACTGTTTGTGTCAGATTTTGGCTAGTTAGAAATTATGAGTGTGATAAAAGTAAATATTATGACAATATTTGTCAATCACTAATTGAGGCATGACCTACAACAGATTGAGATGTCGTGGAGGAGATTATAGGTTGAGGAAATGGAGCCGGGTGGGAAAATCTGATCTAACAATAGAATGAGCCAAAAATTATAGCGGATGTTCACCTAAATAGAGCCACTGGTAAATGAGTTGTTATTGCTTTTGAGAAACACCTACCAGCTCTGTCAGAGAAGCCTCTCTGCTTTGCTATCCACGATGCTTTGCAATAACACTTCACTGTTCTTCAGAATCCCCAACTCGACCGTTTTCTCCGTCGGCGGGTTGTCAAAACTTCGGTCGTATCCTCCATTGTCGTGTCCTGTCACGCTGATGCTGTGTTCCCACGTAATTCGTGATGGAGCGTGAACAGGCACTGTTCTGTTGACCGATTCCTTCCTATTCACCATGCACTTCTCCCCGGCTTCCAGAGTTTTTATCCCGCTCTTCGAGAGCCGCTCCGAAAACTTTGTCGCCCAGTGCGCAAAGTTTTCCAGGGTGCTTTTCTCAGAGTCCTCGGAGTAAACCTTTATGTTTCCCGTGTACCACAAAATCCACCAACCCAGACTTAGGAAGATGATGAGTGTACCCGTGTAGATGAGGAAATCACCGTAGAAATGACCGTCCAACTTTAGATCCGCGAAAATACCGACTAAAAGCAATGTCAAACCGCCGACGTCAAAAGCGATGGCTAGGAAAAATAACGGCGCACAGTTCCCCAGGCAGTTTTGAGCCATGCCTAAGCTGTGATGAGGTCAAATGACTTCAGTGAAGAGTTTAACTTGTTTTTCATGAAGCACCATTTTAATTTCCTCGCCATCACCTGTGGAGAACACCTGTGCGCGCAGAGAGCCGTCTTCCTGTGACGTCAATGTAAACTAGAGGCTTTTAAGACCATCCCCTATCCTTGGTATACCACTCAGATACCGCTCAGGTTAAGTTTCCCTTATGCACAGATCTGGGACCACTTTACAGAACACCACATTTATAGCCTTTATCATTTGTGAGAGAAACGCAAAATTGATGTTAGATCAGTGTCATTTGTAAAAACAGCGAGTAATGAAACAAACAAATAAATACACAAATACGATGTGTTCCAAAATGCGCTGGATTTTTAGCATTCCTCCACACCCACCCAGGTCATGTCACACTTCAAGTGTTTATGTTGGTTGTAACCTGAGAATTGTCTCAGAAACCCATGCTGGCTTTGGGAGGAATATCTATCTTGCAGCTTCTTTTTGTTTTGAGATTAACAGACATACAGTATGTTGAACAAGAGCATAGAGTCACATTGTAGGCTATCATCACACAGGCAGTATTTGGTGGGTGGGTTGATCAAAGGTTGAATATGATTCTCATGTTTTAAATGCTATGATTGCTTGTTTTAATTGGTAAAAGCAAGGTTGACCAACCCTCCTGGAGAGCCGTACTACTACTGCAGTGGCTAGATTTCTCTGGAGAGAACCATCAAGCACCAATTTAGAAGAAACTATAGAGCAGTTGCTCCCAAAACATATTCTGTGACGCCCATCAAAGACACCAGTTTCTGGCCACATCAACCCAAAACTATTCAGCCTGAGCCGTTCCCGACCATCAATAGCGAAACACCCGTTTATGCAACGTGGCCTCAGAGCATTTCATATTATTCTTTGCGTTAATTTGAGACACCCCATTTAGTATGATACACTCCATGACCAAAAGTATGTGGACACCTGCTCGTTAAACATCTTCCCCTTTGCTGCTATAACAGCCTCCACTCTTCTGGCAAGGCTTTCCACTAGATGTTGGAACATTGCTGTGCAGCCACAAGAGCATTAGTGAGGTTGGGTTCTTATATTGGGCGATTAGGCCTGGCTCGCAGTCAGCGTTCCAATTCATCGCAAAGGTGTTCGGTCGAGTTGAGGTCAGGGCTGTGCAGACCAGTCACGCTCTTCCACACCGATCTCGACAAACCATTTCTCAATGGACCTCACTTTGTGCATGGGGGCATTGTCATGCTGAAACAGGAAAGGACCTTCCCCAAACTCTTGCCACAAAGTTAGAAGCACAGAATCGTCTAGAATGTCATTGTATGCTGTAGCGTTAAGATTTCCCTTCACTGGGCCTAGCCCGAACCATGAAAAACAACCTCAGATCATTATTCCTCCTCCACTAAACTTTTCAGTTGGCACTATGTATTCCAGCAGGTAGTGTTCACCTGGCATCTGCCAAACCCAGATTAGTCCGTCAGACTGCCAGATGGTGAGGCATGATTCATCACTCAAGAGAACGGATTTCCACTGCTCCAGTCCAATGGCTGCGAGCTTTACACCCCTCCAGCCGGCTCTTGGCATTGCGTATGGTGATCTTAGGCTTGTGTGCGTCTGATCGGCCATGGAAACCCATTTCATGAAGCCCCCAAGGAATAGTTATTGTGCTGACGTTGCTTCCAGAGGCAGTTCGGAACTTGGTAGTGAGTGTTGCAACCGAGGACAGATGATTTTTACTCTCTACGCACTTCAGCAATCGGTGGTCCCATTCTGTGAGCTTGTGTGGCCGAACACTTCGCGGCTGAGCCGTTGTTACTTCTAGATGTTTCCACTTCACAATAACAGCACTTACAGTTGACCAGGGCAGCTCTAGCAGGGCAGAAATTTTGACAAACTGACTTGTTGGAAAGGTGGCATCCTATGACGGTATAATGTTGAAAGTCACTGAGCTCTTCAGTGAGGCCATTCTCCTGCCAATGTTTGTCTATGGAGATTGCATGGCTGTGTGCTTGATTTTATACACATGTTAGCAACACATGTTAGCAAATTTGTACAATATGTTACAAAGTAGCTAAATGTACAATATGATTCAAATTTGTTAAACCTATGATATGTTACGAATTCCAAGCTAGCAGGCTAACGTTAGCTAGGTTATGCGTTAGAAGTTAATGTTAGGAGTTAGGTGGAGGGTTAGCTAAAAGGGTTAGGGGAAGGGTTAGCTAACATGCTAAGTAGTTGCAAAGTAGCTAAAAAGTAGTAAGTAGTTGCAAAGTTGCTAATTAACTAAAATGCTAAAGTTGTAATCAGATTCGAAGATGCAACGTTTGGGTTGCTAGACGGTCACGCAATACAAAACCTAACATATCATACTAATTTGAGTGTCCGGATTTACTTTACTATGTTACGTCTAGTCTATGAGACCAGTCTGGTTTATGGCTGCTATAAAGTTCTTATAAGATGCTTCACCATCTGGCAGTCCAAAGCACGAATCTGGATATGGCTCCCGAGTGGCGCAGTGGTCTAAGGACCTCATCTCAGTGCTAGAGGCGTCACTACAGACACCCTGGTTGGAATCCAGGCTGTATCACAACCGGCCGTGATTGGGAGTCCCATAGGGCGGCGCACAATTGGCCCAGCGTCGTCCAGGTTTGGCCGGTGTAGGCCGTCATTGTAAATAAGAATTTGTTCTTTACTGACTTGCCTAGTTAAATAAAGGTTAAATAAAATAAAATAAAATAAAAAGGGTTTATGAAGGCTTCATTCAAGTGTTTGTTTAAAAGGAGACCATCATTTCTCCAATTGATATAAATAGTGTATGTGCTTCTGCTAGGATGTTCAAAGCTAATGCTGAGTAATTGGTCTGCAGCAATAATCATGAATCTTTTTTATCTTTACATTTAGAATTTTTACCGAATGGAAACGTTGAGCTGTTGTTTCTCCGTTGGGCTGCTAGAGGGCACCAAACCCCTTTGCAACAGGCCCACGCCACGAACCCTGCTGCAGGAACTCACTCACTGCCTGTATAACGCCTGGGTTGCCAAGTAAGTGGCGTGTGTGTGTGTGTGTGTGTGTGTGTGTGTGTGTGTGTGTGTGTGTGTGTGTGTGTGTGTGTGTGTGTGTGTGTGTGTGTGTGTGTGTGTGTGTGTGTGTGTGTGTGTGTGTGTGTGTTTTGTGTTATTCAGAGCAAAGCTTGAAGGAGGGCGATAACATCCTTTCAAACTGTGTGTTAGGGATGAAGTGTGTTCACAAAGACTGTGTTCATGAGCCAGACCATTATGCACTTTGAGGTGTGATCTGGGTTGAGATTTCTGTCTTTCAACACACTGCATTGCATAAACATTAGGGGGTTAGGAAGACAACAAGCTCACCCCAAGTCTCAACTCAAAGTGAGGGTGATACCTGATACCCTCCAAAGTGTTGGCAGCTTCTGGACACATATCTAAACTGCCCACCAAGTTACGCCCCTGCATTCATACGGTACACTGCATTGCAGGGTTCCTGCCTGCCCAGTATATTCTCTTATAAAGACGATTTTCTATAGACTACCTGGTAGATACCTGCAGTCAGAGTGAACAGGCTGACTCTCCATCTTTCACTGAATACAGATTAGTCTTATCCCCCAGCGAGGCTGAGACGAAGGGAGGCAAGAGGCTCAAGCCCAGTGACGACTCACACTCTGTCCTATCATTAGGAGATAAGGCAGGAGGAGATTTCCGGTGTTCAGGCATAACAAGGTTTCACATTTCCATAAACTAGCTCTGCGACAAGGGATTTGTGAAACGGATTGTTACGGCTACTACTTTTAATTGGAATTGACTACTATGTTTAGAATGTGAGGATATTAGAAGAGACTGGTGTTATTAGTGGTCTTTGAAGTGGTGGGTATGTATAGTTAAAGCGACTGGTTAACCTATTCAACACAGAGATATGATGGCTGTGATAGGTAGGATATACTCTTAAACCCAATAGAGTGATTTACAAATCATGACATTGTATGCATTGCGGAGAATGAAATGGACATCACTCCCAAAGTATAAACATATATCTGTACACAAATGCGGGACGATACATTCATTACTCCAGATTATCCTATGGAGTGCTGTCCATTCCATTATCTACAGATTTTATGTAACAAGACTGCAGCAGCAGTGCAACACTTAACCATTTTCTAAAAATTATTTAAGTGTATTATTTCATAAAATATAGTATGAAAATCAAACCTAAAGTGCTTTGGCACGTAGCTACTTTGTCTTGCAAAACTCCGCTTTAGATCAATCTGAGTGAGTGAGTTTAACCTTCTTCTTTTCTCTTTGAACAACTTCTAGAGAGAGAGGGAGAGATAGATAGAAGTCTTATTAAATAATTGAGCGTGGGAAGGTAATTGAAGGCATAGATCAATAATATCTAGGGTTTTGTTCTCATTATAGCCACCCTCGGACACATCCAGAGCTATAGCTCAATGAGAAAGTTGGCAAGAGAGCCGAGAGAGAGAATTGAGATCTAAAACCGTAACAAATGAGGCCCGTTTCACCACTCTCTGTCCTGTCTCTCTCATCAGGGTTACATGAAGCTTGGATGCGGCAGGTGGTTTGGCAACTTCACATTTCAGTAGGATGTCAGATGTTAGAAGTGTTAGAAGTCCGGGATGTTTCCGGGAGGCTGGCGGTTTCCCGGCCCCTGATTTCCCAGAGGTTCAGCAGTCTCGACACGCATGAACGTCCCAGAGCGCTTAAGCAGGCAGACCACCCTTAAAAGTGTGTGCGTATGTGTGTTTGTAGACCCATCGTAGACTCCACCACTTCACTGTCTCTTCTCTTCTTCTATTCAGCTCAGTTCATTTCTGGCCTGCCATCTTTTAGAGGTGCAGAGGGATTTGCTAACTTTCTGAAGTTACTCTTTGATTAGATAATAGAATGATGGATACAAGTTACAGAATAGATTTGTTATGCAGTTTGTCAGAATGTGGCCACAGCTCAAAGGCTGATGTCAGGATTGGTTTAACAATGAAGGAGCAGATGTATCAATATATCAGTCATATAGGTTTCATATCTGACATTTCTACAAGGATGGTGACATGAGTTTAGGTTTCAAATCTGACATTTCTAGAAGGATGGTGACATGAGTTTAGGCTTCAAATCTGACATTTCTAGAAGGATGGTGACATGAGTTTAGGCTTCAAATCTGACATTTCTACAAGGATGGTGACATGAGTTTAGGCTTCAAATCTGACATTTCTAGAAGGATGGTGACATGAGTTTAGGTTTCATATCTGACATTTCTAGAAGGATGGTGACATGAGTTTAGGCTTCAAATCTGACATTTCTAGAAGGATGGTGACATGAGTTTAGGTTTCATATCTGACATTTCTAGAAGGATGGTGACATGAGTTTAGGTTTCATATCTGACATTTCTAGAAGGATGGTGACATGAGTTTAGGTTTCATATCTGACATTTCTACAAGGATGGTGACATGAGTTTAGGCTTCAAATCTGACATTTCTACAAGGATGGTGACAATTCTCCTTTGTTCAGGTCCAATATCAGGAGCATCTTAACTGAAGGACTGTAATTTTAGAGAGACAGTGTTTATCCCAGAGGGGCTGACACACACACACACACACACACACACACACACACACACACACACACACACACACACACACACACACACACACACACACACACACACACACACACACACACACACACCCACACACTTCTTGGTGGAGGTCAAAAGGCACTTCTCATCAGCTATCGTCCAGAAAAAGATTGTCCCACCAAGGACAGTAGCAGCTATTTATAGTACCAGACCATGATGTCCCGACTCCCTAACACCCATCTATAACAGGGCTGGGGGACAGACAGGGGGATGGCATGATGTCACCAATGAAATCTCTCCTCCTCTCTCCTCTTCTGTCACCTCCCTTCTTCTCTAAGTAGCCATTATATTCTCTCCTGGGCTTATAAATCAGGATGGAGAGAGAGAGAGGGAGGGATGGAGAGAGAGAGAGGGAGGGATGGAGAGAGAGAGAGAGGGAGGGATGGAGAGAGAGAGAGGGAGGGAGGGATGGAGAGAGAGAGGGAGGGATGGAGAGAGAGAGAGAGAGATGGAGAGAGAGAGAGAGAGGGATGGAGAGAGAGAGAGGGAGGGATGGAGAGAGAGAGGGAGGGAGGGATGGAGAGAGAGAGGGAGGGATGGAGAGAGAGAGAGGGATGGAGAGAGAGAGAGGGAGGGATGGAGAGAGAGGGAGGGATGGAGAGAAAACAGGTGTTATGGCCAAGCTGTCCTATTGAAGGTCGTCATGGTGAATGGGATGGTGAGTGGAAGATGCAACCCAGTAGATTAGATGACAGGGCTGTGATGTATGTGTGTGTGTGTGTGTGTGTGTGTGTGTGTGTGTGTGTGTGTGTGTGTGTGTGTGTGTGTGTGTGTGTGTGTGTGTGTGTGTGTGTGTGTGTGTGTGTGTGTGTGTGTGTGTAACAACCTGGTATTAGACTCTGGTCCAGAGGGCGACAGTTGACTTCTCAGCTCCTGAAGCTATGACTTCGCTGTATCCTATGTGTGATTCTGCTGGTACATTGTGTTTTTGCATTTAGTGTGTGTGTGTGTGTGTGTGTGTGTGTGTGTGTGTGTGTGTGTGTGTGTGTGTGTGTGTGCGTGCGTGCGTGCGTGCGTGCGTGCGTGCGTGCGTGCGTGCGTGCGTGCGTGCGTGCGTGTGTGTGTGCATGTATTTAGTGCATGCGTGTGTGTGTGTCTCCATATGGATGATTGATTGTAAGTGACAGCTAGCTAATGGCTGTCACTCCCTCGCTGGTTTCATCAGTGTTAGAGGAGGTGTGATCTCACACTATAGTATAAACAGACACGTGTGATATATTCCCTGTTTGATCCAGCCAGCTAGGGCAGTCATACCGCAGGTTGAATATACACCACATTACTTCCAGTACCTGTCCTCTTCATTCCTATGTGGATCATAAGGTTTCCTGGAATCTTCCTTCCTCTTGTCGACTGACTACTAATTTCCCCTGGAGGTGTAACATTTAAACGTTGAGAGGTATTCAACTTAGATTTCAGAACATTTTGTGCTGCTGAGGTAAGGACGAGTCCTGGGAGCTGGGGAGGATCTGATATTTGAGTAGCCTTTAGCCCAGACAGCCTCTCAGGATAGCTGGAGAAGCTGCCCTGGCCAACCACAACTTCTACAGCTGAGGCTCTGTGTAGGGACTGGAGGAGGAGAGAGAAGGAAAGCTTTGTGAGAGAGACACACACAGAAGGCCTAGAGCTGAAGAGGAATAAGAGAAAGATAGATTCTTCTTATCGGTCAGTGCAGCTCCGTGGTGGATTATTATCTTGGCCAAAAATACAACATGTGAAGTTCAATTACTCTTCCCTTTGACTGATTAGCTGTTTGTCAACATCTCTCAGTCCGTATTTCTAAAGCCCACGGGATATGTTTGAATATCGACTTCCTCCTCCTGATTCCTACCTAAAACGATTTGAACCTCTCTCCAAGGCTAAAGATGCCTCTAGAGCTTGAAGTGTTTTTGGTTTTAAACAAGGCAGGTATTTAATCATTGACTTGGCCTACTTGTGGCATAGTGCTACTGGGGTGTTTACTTGCTGTTTCTTGTAATATCCCCCAGGAAATATAGCTACCCTATTAAAAATACATATACTGTATACTTTAAGGAGCTAAGCAATGGGTCATGTCAGCCAGGGATTTGTCAAAGCACCAAGATCAATTATTTTTCACTTATTGACCACAAATACCACCCTCGCATCCTACTTAATCCCAAATATCTGAATTGTTTAATTTAAAAAGCAGCAAATGAGTTAAATGCACCTATGTAATTAAAAAACGATCAGCTGAATTCATGGCAGCCGCCAGATTGTGTAATTGGATTACTAATGGGGAACAATACATTAATGAATGAATCCTGGGGTTTCGGATGCAGTGGCCTTATTGTGACAGAGGAAAATAAGTGCTATAAATCAATGTCATTGTCGTAGAAGTACGGAGTCATTAAATTTCTCAAATTAGTGAATTTTAGATAACCCTGCGCTCAACCCCTTTGGAACCAAGTCCAGGACAATAAGGCAATGTCTCATTAATTGGATGAAATAAATGATTTTTTCCTGTGGGAAGGTGATGATGGGAATGTTAACTGTTGGGTAGACGCCATGATATCGAGTCATGCATAACAACTACCATAGCACGACTTCCATACCGTCTTGTATATAGATCACCATCGCTCATATTCCCTAGCTACTTAGTTCAATCAATGAATTGTATTTATTTTCATTTGTATTGTTTTTTCAATACAAATCACAAAAACAAGAGAGGCCTGTAGACAAAACAAGACAAAACAACTTTCTGCACAAAACATCACATTTCAATCCAACAGTTATTTTTGGTTCATTCCACAGACCAACTCGGTCCACTAAAAGTTGTTATTGTGTTCTATTGTTCTTCTGCAAAGATCCAAAGTGTACTTTGTCAGACAGTACTTTACATAGAAAATACTGGTTCAGCCACCACAGGGGAGCTGGGAATCCCCTCTCGCAATATATTCTAAATCATCTGTTCTTTACTTGTTTCTTGTTCTTAGCTGTTTGATTCACTATATGTTTGTGTTTGTATGTGTGTGTTTGTGTTAATGCATGTGTATGTGTGTATTTCTGTGTGGTTCAATATTCCCATGCCTCACAAGCAACAAAATAGCTTTTTCAATCTCACTCTTTTCATTTTATTTCCACCACCTGTTCTATCAGGCTGCAAGACATTTAAGTGCATTTTTGATTAATCTCCCTCCTGTCGTAATTCACGCTGCAGAGACAAGACAAACAGACGATGAGACGATGAGACGTTGAGACCACTAGCAGGCTGATGAAGAGAGAGAGAGCGACCGGGGCCACTGACACACACTGGATGAGACTGTCACCTCAGTAGTTGAGTAACTGTCACGTCAGTAGCTGAGTAACTGTCACGTCAGTGGCTGAGTAACTGTCACGTCAGTAGCCGAGTAACTGTCACGTCAGTAGCCGAGTAACTGTCATGTCAGTCGCCGAGTAACTGTCACGCCAGTGGCTGAGTAACTGTCACGTCAGTCGCTAAGTAACTGTCACATCAGTCGCTGAGTAACTGTCACGTCAGTAGCCGAGGAACTGTCACGTCAGTAGCCGAGTAACTGTCACGTCAGTCGCTGAGTAACTGTCACGTCAGTCGCTGAGTAACTGTCACATCAGTCGCTGAGTAACAGTCACGTCAGTAGTTGAGTAACTGTCATGTCAGTCGCTGAGCAACTGTCACGTCAGTAGTTGAGTAACTGTCATGTCAGTCGCTGAGTAACTGTCACGTCAGTAGTTGAGTAACTGTCACGTCAGTCGCTGAGTAACTGTCACGTCAGTCGCTGAGTAACTGTCATGTCAGTCGCTGAGTAACTGTCACTCCAGTATTTGAGTTTTGGTGCTGTCTATTAAGACAATCGGATCTATTTGTCTTTCTGTGTGATCATAAGAACCCGTGACAGGTAGATGTACTGAGGAGAGACAAAAAGACAAGCACGTCTGGTACTGGGCTGCACTTATGAAAAGCAATAGATCTCTCATGTTTCTTATCTATGCTATTGAGCATTATGTTGTGTTTCTGTGTTTCTGTGTTTTTCTGACTCCAGGACAGGTGACAGGGATCCAAGATCTTGGCATTAGGCTGTCACTACAGACATACTATATAGAGTCTATGCATAGTGAGCAGTCTTGCAGGTGCATCTCAATAGTCGAAAGTGGTTTCCTCTCCTCATCTCCTTCCCTTCATCTGGACTGAACTGAAAACACAGAGGAAAAGAGGCTACTCTAGACTATTGAGATGCACTCTTTTTATTGGCATCCATACCCCTGCTATGACATGAATTTCACTAGATGGCAATGTTTGTTGTCAAAGAGAAGAGCTGCTGCAACAAACGATGAGTGCTGAACCACAGAAAAAAAGGACTTATATGATCAATTCAAATCCATCCTCAAACATCACTTCATTGCTAGGCTCAGATACATCCTCAAACATCACTTCATTGCTAGGCTCAGATACATCCTCAAACATCACTTCATTGCTAGGCTCAGATACATCCTCAAACATCACTTCATTGCTAGACTCAGATACATCCTCAAACATCACTTCATTGCTAGGCTCAGATACATCCTCAAACATCACTTCATTGCTAGACTCAGATACATCCTCAAACATCACTTCATTGCTAGACTCAGATACATCCTCAAACATCACTTCATTGCTAGGCTCAGATACATCCTCAAACATCACTTCATTGCTAGGCTCAGATACATCCTCAAACATCACTTCATTGCTAGACTCAGATACATCCTCAAACATCACTTCATTGCTAGGCTCAGATACATCCTCAAACATCACTTCATTGCTAGGCTCAGATACATCCTCAAACATCACTTCTTCATTGCTAGACTCAGATACATCCTCAAACATCACTTCATTGCTAGGCTCAGATACATCCTCAAACATCACTTCATTGCTAGGCTCAGATACATCCTCAAACATCACTTCATTGCTAGGCTCAGATACATCCTCAAACATCACTTCATTGCTAGGCTCAGATACATCCTCAAACATCACTTCATTGCTAGGCTCAGATACATCCTCAAACATCACTTCATTGCTAGGCTCAGATACATCCTCAAACATCACTTCATTGCTAGGCTCAGATACATCCTCAAACATCACTTCATTGCTAGGCTCAGATACATCCTCAAACATCACTTCATTGCTAGGCTCAGATACATCCTCAAACATCACTTCATTGCTAGGCTCAGATACATCCTCAAACATCACTTCATTGCTAGGCTCAGATACATCCTCAAATATCACTTCATTGCTAGACTCAGATACATCCTCAAACATCACTTCATTGCTAGGCTCAGATACATCCTCAAACATCACTTCATTGCTAGGCTCAGATACATCCTCAAACATCACTTATTCATTGCTAGACTCAGATACAGCCATTTTATATCCAGTATAGCACCCAGTCCCCATTGCATATTTGTTGTTTTTAAGTGGATTTAAGTGGGTTTAATTGGGTTCCATTGATTATTTAGATTTTTCAATTGAAGAAATCCATGACCAATACACAGAAACCCTGTGGTAGCAAATTGAGTTACACTGAGATTGTGTGATAATTTTGACATAGTAGAGTTAAAAGTATTTATAGTGCATTCAGAGAAAGATACAGGTAACTGCCAAGCTAAAGGAAACACTTGAGTAAATGAGGGATACATAGTATATTGAAGGCAGGTGTGGTTTCTGAGTTAATTAAGCAATTAACATCCCATCATGCTCAGGGCCGTGTATAACAATGTCCAGTTGCCCATTATTTTGGCTACCATGGCTAGAAAAATAGGGGTCTCAAAGGAGCATAGGGTGTTTTAAGGTTGTGTGTGTGCGTGTGTCTCTGTCTCACCAATTGAACACTTATGGGAGATTCTGGACTGGTGCCTGAGACAGCGTTTTCCACCACCATCAACAAAACACCAAATGATGGAATTTCTTGTGGAAGAATGGTGTCGCATCCCTCCAATAGAGTTCCAGACATTTGTAGAATCTATGCCAAGGCGCATTGAAGCTGTTCTGGCTCGTGGTGGCCCAACGCCCTATTAAGACACTTTATGTTGGTGTTTCCTTTATTTTGGCAGTTACCTGTAGATGGATAGATGGAGGGGGAGTAGCGACAGTCAGTATTAGGCTTGCCAAGTTCACTGGACCATCGATAAGCTATTGCCTGGCAACACTGGGTCTGCGTCACAAAGTGAGAATTGGATTGCAGGGTTCTGAGTGTGTGTATATGTGGGGAGGGGTTAGAGGGAATGAGGGGACATTATAATTGCAGTTTGTTGTCAGATTCTCTGTAATCCTGAGGGGTAGCTAACAGCTATAGTGTGTATTTGGTCATTGGGTTATAGAAGAGTCATATACTTACAGTATCTAATAGAATCCACAGCAGTAACAGAATGCAAGTTCTCCATTGTTAGGGGCTGTACATTGCTATGTCTTCTTAGTCAATGGGAAAAATTGGATCAGTCTTGAATCAGATTCTTCAAAGCAAATGGAATGGTTTGGCTGCAGAGAAGGTCATTTAATTCCAGTGTGTATGTGTGTGCTCATGTTTGCCTGTGTGCTCGTGTGAGATTGTGTGTTGTGTCTATGCATTTGTGTACCCATGTTTGCCTGGGTGTGCTCGCGTGTGTGTGCCCGTGTGTTTATTCGTGAGTACATACGTGTGTGCAAACGCACGTGTGTG
Organism: Salvelinus namaycush; assembly: GCF_016432855.1. Taxonomy (NCBI): domain Eukaryota; kingdom Metazoa; phylum Chordata; class Actinopteri; order Salmoniformes; family Salmonidae; genus Salvelinus; species Salvelinus namaycush. The sequence goes on along the minus strand of NC_052341.1, from coordinate 23,131,615 downwards.
TGACAGATATGGCTCGGTGTGTCAAAGACAGGCCTGTGAGGTGAGAGCCCCTCATCATACCCAGTGACAGGGGTCTGGGATAATGAGGTCCCTAAGCAGAACACCAAGACCCCTCTGTCACACAATCACACATGGTGTCAGGGCAAGCACACACACACACACACACACACACACACACACACACACACACACACACACACACACACACACACACACACACACACACACACACACACACACACACACACACACACACACACACACACACACACACGTGGTTAATTTCTTTACTATCAAATGAGGAGAGACAAACTTATCACACAAGTCAGAGTTATACTTAAACTAAATCTTTAATCACTTATTAATGCATTAAGGGAGCAGGTCAATACAATGCACACATATAAAGTAAATAAATTGAGTGCTCTACGATAATGATAACTTGTCGACGAATCACCGTCTCAGATGATTCGTTGAGAGCCCAGAGACAAAAGTACAAAGGTACTTTATAGCCAAGATACACCCCTTTCAACCTACATGACAAACATATGTATAGAATGGGTCACAAGGTTAAGATCCGTATGAAAGATACCTATAATTCACATGACGTACAGTTCTCTATCCCTGGTACCATATAGAACAGAAACATTAACTCATGCTCTGGAATGCGGTCTCTTTAGGTTTTATCACCCAAAAGACATTGTAAATCTCCTGTCAGTGTTATCTCCCAGAGGCCCATCCTCAGTAGAACACACTGTTACATCTGCTCCTGCCACGCCCTCTAGTGCTCATCCTGTGTCTCCTTGACCTGCCGCCACTCCCCAAGTGCTCTCTTCCTCTCTCTCTCTCTCTCTGTGTGTATGTGTGTGTGATTGTGTGGACGGAGACAAGTGTGCTGGTGTCAGAGCAGATCCCCACCAGCTGCAACCTGTTCCATAATCAAGACCTCTACATATACTCAGTCCTGCCTCTTCCACGCTGCCAGATCGTAATCTCTGCTCAGTCAGTCCACGTTTCTAGCCGTTTGTTCCTGTTTAGATCCTGTTGTGTCTGTTTTCCTTGCCTGACGCTGTTTTCCTCTCCGCTACAGTTCTGCCCGCTCTGACTCTGGACCCTGTCTCCAGTCCAACTTCTCGTCAGTCCTGCTACTCTGTCCTGGTTTCCCCACACTAAGGCTCTCTTGGATTCCCCTCCGGACCTGTTTACCCTGTCCTACAACACCTCTCGCTCTCGCACCTGGTTTCCGGCAACCCGCCCGAGCTTCCCCTGACCTACACTCCATCTTCCCCCTGTGTTCCAATAAATACCTTGCTTACTTCATCCCAGTCTCCTCGTCTGAGTCTGCTCTTGGGTTCACCTGTTCCACTCCGCGTGACACACACAGACAGATGAGCGTTCTAACAACCTCATATTCTGTTGCATAAAACAACCATTTGATGCAATAATAGCATTATAACATAACCTTGTAATTTCCACCATAACACACACACAGAGGGTTGAATGATTGTTAAATAAACATATTAAGGGTGAAACACTAATATTAGTCATCCTGTCTCTCTCTGAATTGGCACAGGGTGCTGTATGACAAGTAGACAGATTCTTCTCCAACCCTCCTCACCCCTGCTTCAAGTCACAGACAGAGACAGGGCTGTGTCACACACGGTTATGTCAGTGAGACACTATTTGTGTCACCTCGTGTGTGTGTGTGTGTGTGTGTGTGTGTGTGTGTGTGTGTGTGTGTGTGTGTGTGTGTGTGTGTGTGTGTGTGTGTGTGTGTGTGTGTGTGTGTGTGTGTGTGTGTGTGTGTGTGACCTCTGCTTCGCGTCAGAGATAAAGACAGGGCTGTGTGTATGTGTCACCTCATTCACAAAGCAGTGTCGTTCCACTGCCACTCCTCTCCGCTCAGTGACTGGGGACAGAGGTTTGAGAGCCACAGCTACACAGGCAATAAATCTAACTGACGGAGGGAGGAAGGGAGAGAGAGAAAGAGGGGGAGCATCTCTGTATGCCATGTCATCATCGGTGTATTGTATGAAGCAAGGTTATTATAGTAAACGAAAAACTGTCACAAATGAAAACTAATCATGAAAAACAATTTAGTTAACTGAAATAAAAATAATGAACAAACCTGTTTGAAAAACAAACTATACTGAAACTATTATCTTTGAAGTAAAAACAAAATAAAATTAATTATGTTCAGTTTTGGTTTTGGGGGGGCACAAATCAAATGTGATTTTCCAACTTTTTTTTCGAATGGGGTTTTCAAGCATCTGAATCTGGTGGGTCACATTGAGATTGTCACGGACGTCAAAAGAAGAGGACCAAAGCGCAGCGTGGTGAGCGTACACTTTCCTTTATTATGGAATGACGCCAACAAAACAAGAAACAAAATAAACAACCGTGAAGCTTACGAGGGCTAAGTGCCACTAACACAAGTCAACTACCCACACTGAAAGGAGGGAAAAAGGGCTACCTAAGTATGATTCCCAATCAGAGACAACGATAGACAGCTGTCCCTGATTGAGAACCATACCCGGCCAAAATATAGAAATAAAGAAACTTAGAAAACAAAGCATAGAATGCCCACCCCAAATCACACCCTGACCAAACCAAATAGAGACATAAAAAGGCTCTCTAAGTTCAGGGCGTGACAGTACCCCCCCCCCCCAAAGGTGCTGACTCCGGCCGCAAAATCTGAACCTATAGGGGAGGGTCTGCGTAGGCATCTATCCGCGGTGGCGGCTCTGGTGCGGGATGTAGACCCCGCTTCACCTCTGGCTCACCCCACTTTGGTGGCACCTCTGGTGCGGGGACCCTCGTCGCCGACCCCGGACTGGGGACCCTCGTTGCGGGCCCTGGACTCGGGACCCTCGTTGCGGGCCCCGGACTGAGGACCCTTGTTGCGGGCCCCGGACTGGTGACCCTCGCTGCGGGCCCCGGACGCTGGAGGCTCCAGACTGGGGACCGTCGCTGGAGGCTCCGGACTGGAGACCATCACTGGAGGCTCCGGACTGGAGACCGTCGCTGGAGGCTCTGGACTGGAGACCGTCGCTGGAGACTCCGGACTGGGGACCCTCGTTGCGGGCTTCGTGCCATGACTCCTCACTGGAGGCTTCGTGCCATGGATCATCACTGGAGGCTTCGTGCCATGGATTATCACTGGAGGCTTCTTGCCATGGGTCAATACTGGAGGCTTCTTGCCATGGATCATCACTGGAGGCTTCGTGCCATGGATAATCACTGGAGGGCTTCTTGCCATGGATCATCACTGGAGGCTTCGTGCCATGGATCATCACTGGAGGCTTCATGCCATGGATCATCACTGGAGGCTTCTTGCCATGGATCATCACTGGAGGTTTCTTGCCATGGATCATCACTGGAGGCTTTGTGCCATGGATCATCACTGGAGGCTTCTTGCCATGGATCATCACTGGAGGCTTCGTGCCATGGATCATCACTGGAGGCTTCTTGCCATGGATCATCACTGGAGGTTTCTTGTCATGGATCATCACTGGAGGCTTCTTGCCATGGACCATCACTGGAATGAGGAGACGTATGGGCAGTCTGGTACGTGGAGCTGCCACAGGGCTCACCAGGCTGGGGAGACATACTGGAGGTTTGGTTCTTGGCGGAGGCACCGGATACACTGGGCCGTGGAGGCGCACTGGAGGTCTCGAGCGTAGAGCCTGCACAACCCGTCCTGGCTGGATGGTTATCTTCGCCCTGCAAATGCGGGGCGCTGGCACAAGACGCACTGGGCTGTGCAGACACACCGGAGACACAGTGCGCAGAGCCGGCGCAGGATATCCTGGGCCGAAGAGACGCACTGGAGACCAGGCACGCTGAGCCGGTACCATCCGTCCTGGCTGGATGCTCACCCTATCCCGGCAGATGCGAGGAGCTGGGATGTAGCGCACCGGGCTGTGAACGCACACTGGAGACACCGTGCGCTCCACCGCATAACACGGTGCCTTACCAGTACCACGCTTCTCCCCACGGTAAGCACGAGGAGTTGGCTCAGGTCTCCAACCTGACTCAGCCAATCACCTTGTGTGCCCCCACCCATTTTTGGATGACATGTAACGCTGGGCCCCTTTACTCGCTGCCTCCGCCTTCCTCGATGCTTCCACCTGCTCCCACGGCAGTCGATCCTTTCCGGCCAGGATCTCTTCCCATGTCCAGGATCCTTTGCCGTCCAGGATGTCCTCCCATGTCCAGTCCTCCTGAAAACGCTGCTCCCCCTTACCACGCTGCTTGGTCCGTTTGTGGTGGGTAGTTCTGTCACGGCCGTCGAAAGAAGAGGACGAAAGCACAGCGTGGTGAGCATACATTTTCCTTTATTATGGAATGACGCCAACAAAACAAGAAACAAAATAAACAACCGTAAAGCTTACGAGGGCTAAGTGCCACTAACACAAGTCAACTACCCACACCGAAAGGAGGGAAAAAGGGCTACCTAAGTATGATTCCCAATCAGAGACAACGATAGACAGCTGTCCCTGATTGAGAACCATACCCGGCCAAAACATAGAAATAAAGAAACATAGAAAACAAAGCATAGAATGCCCACCCCAAATCACACCCTGACCAAACCAAATAGAGACATAAAAAGGCTCTCTAAGGTCAGGGCGTGACAGAGATTGACCTTATAATTTCCACGAGCAGCCACAAAATATTGAGTGGTATGGCTAAAGTAACCGACTGTGGAAAGAAGCAACCGCCGAAAGTCGGACTAATGTGGTTTTCCAACAGTAAGGCTCAGCTCAACATGGCAGTGTCTTTTCATTGTTTATAAAACTTTTTCTCTATAATGTCGAAATAAACATGTATCTAACCCCCATCTCACACACTCACAAAACTGAAATCATAATATAATATTGAGTACACATTGTTCAATTAATTAGTGAGAGAGAGCCTCAAATACTACATTTATTTGTATAAATGCACTGTATAGATACATTGCGGCAAATTGGTTCTTGTTTCAGTCATGTATTTGGTCACGTTTGCGTGGGTCAAACAAAAAGACCATAATGAGTGGTTGACAATAGAGCCTCAATCAATACAGGCGGTGGCTGCCGGATGAACTTACAATCGACCGCAGTAAAAAATGAATGACCTTTGATCACATGATTTTTGAAAAGTTCATGCAGTTGACATGTTCGCGCAAGTCAGAACATTTTTATCCCCAGAATGCAACACATTTTTGTAAGGCGGTGACCCTTCACAAAAGTGATCCTCTAACAAATCACTTTTTTGAGATGAGCATGATGCAAGACTTTTCTCTCACACAATCACATAGAGTATCTGGGCATGTGCACGGGTACGCTTCATGCTGCTACAATGTGGTAACTACGGGACCAAAACAGCGGAGAAGTATAGCCTTGCACTTCAACGCTCCTGGTTGTTGCAGAAATTGACCCACTACTACTCTGTACTTCGTGCATCTACGTCATCTCGCTGAGTTTACCTTTAAACCTAACCTATAACCTGATGCATTACTGCCACACAGTGGCAAGAAGTGACATCACCAAAAACACAAAAACTATACACCACATACAGTGCCTTCAGAAAGTATTCACACCCCTTAACCTTTTCCAAATTTTGTTGTGTTACAGCCTGAATTTAAAATGTATTAAATCCCCCCAAAATTGTCACTGGCCTACACACAATACCCCATCATATCAAAGTGGATATGTTTTTTTTATTACATTTTTTATAAAAAATGTAAAGCTGAAATGTTTTGAGTCAATAAGTATTCAACCCCTTCGTTATTGAAGCCTAAATAAGTTCAGGAATAAAATGTCCTTAACAAGTCACATAATAAGTTGCATGGACTCTGTGTGCAATAATAGTGGTTAAAAATAAAAAAGCACACATTGAATATCCCTTTGAGCATGGTGAAGATATTAATTACACAATTAACAAAGTTATTAATTACACAACAAGGCATTAAACAAGAAGACAGTTCCTGGAGGGGCACAGTGTCAGGTTTCTGTTTTTCAAATCAAATCAAATGTTATTCGTCACAGGTGTGGACTAACACTGAAAGGCTTACTTATCTTTCAATTAGTTTCCGATTTCGACCTGAAAAACCAGGTGTGTTGACTTCCCAGCCAATCAATGACCTTATTTGATCAATTAAGTGGCAGAGAGGAATGAAAAGCTGCTGCAGACACTGCGGCCCTCCAGGGATTGAGTTTGACATGTGGTTTAAAGGCTCCAGTCATTCACAACACGCTTTCTGTTATTCTACTGTATTTGTTCTGTGTTTTACATTTCTTATTGACTTTCCTCATTGGGGAAATGTCATTTTCACAGCTTGTGGCAATACAGATGACACAAACAACTTCCACCGTGGAATACAACACATCCAAATAAACATCACCCTGCATCCGCCATGTCTCTAAACAGAGTAGGCCAAAATCAGTTCATTTGGTGAAACAGAATCTGACGTTTGTAGGTCAGTGACCATGGGAGGGAGTGGTACTTTTTCTATTGCATCCTAGTGGAACAGAGCCTGTCTGGATTCAAAGTCATTACAATGGATGACAGGTGAGACATAAAATATTATTACGATCAATGTTATTTGATTACTTTCTCCCTCCCTCCCCTTTTCCCTTCTCTCACTCCTCTTGTATTAGTTTCCCTCCCTTCCGCTCTTTCTCTCTCATCAAGCCGTAAATGCAACTAATATAGCTGCAAGCTGCAATAAACAGGGTTCACTGGATGACAGGAACGACACAAGATCAGTTGGATAAAGTAAGCACTCCATCATGTAGAAACTAACTTCCTTTATGTCACTAAATACAAAATCTGGCGTTCATGACGAGGAGATGATTTTGAGCGTTAGTGTTACGTAGCCAAAGAATGAGTTGTTAATAGTTTCCTTGTTTTTTGAGCTATCAATACCAAATTCATCGTAGTTCATCTTACGGGTTTCTACGGTAGCGATGACATATTTCAAGTTGATAGGTCACTGTGGAGTGGATTTACAGTGGTTTAAAAGGACACGCAAAATCACATTTGTTATTGTCACTAACTCAGCCATGTTTTGACCAATCCCTTAGCTTTTCTCAAACTAAGTTAAGACATGTACAGTACCATGGGCCTACTTTCCAAATGGTGTCATTTGGTCCTATGGTTCATGAGAAGATTGAAGCATTTCTAGCATATTTTAGCATATTAGCATATGTGTTAATATGCATCGATCCAAATACCACATTTGGAGCGAATCAGATTTTTTTGGTCCATGACAAGATTTTCTTTGATTATTGTAAGCATTAATAGTTTCCTTATTGTTTATGATATCAATGCCAAACTTAACATGGTTCATCATGGTAATGTCTTTGATAATCCTAAAATGTTTCAAGTTGATAGGCCTTTGTGGATGTAATGTGTACGCTGAGAGTCAGGAAGCAAGTACAGGGAGTGAATAATTTAATAAATAAATGAACAAAACAAGAAACACGGGTAGCGTACAGAAATGAAACATAAACAGAGTCAATAACGCCTGGGGAAAGAACCAAAGGGAGTAACAGATATAGGGAAGGTAATCAAGAAGGTGATGAAGTCCAGGTGAGTCTGATGAGGCGCGTAACGATGGTGACAGGTGTGCGTAATAATGAGCGGCCTGGTGACCTAGAGCGCCGGAGAGGGAGTATACGTGACAGTACCACCTCCCTGACGCGCGGCCCCAGCCGCAGCACGCCGACCGAAGGGACGATCCCGGGGACCAGGAGCGGACCGGTCGCCTCTGCTGAGGCGCTGGAGCCTGACTAGCCGGGTGAGGATGGACCCGACGTCACCTACCAACACAAAAGACACTCCCTGATGCTCCCCTTTGGTGAGGCGTTATTCTGTAAGGTGTACGCTGAGAGTCAGGAAGCAAGGACAGGGAGTGAATAATTTAATTAATAAATGAACATAGAACAAAATAAGAAACATGGGTAGCGTACTGAAATTAAACACAGAGTCAATAATGCCTGGGGAAGGAACCAAAGGGAGTGACAGATATAGGGAAGGTAATCAAGAAGGTGATGAAGTCCAGGTGAGTCTGATGAGGCGCTGGTGCGCGTAATGATGGTGACAGGTGTGCGTAATAATGAGTAACCTGGTGACCTAGAGCGTCGGAGAGGGAATATATGTGACAGTGGAGTGTATTTACAAAGGATTCCAAAATGGACACGTAAAATCTGATTTACCAATAATTCAGCCATCTCTTAACCAATGTCAAGAGATATACAATGGGCCTACATACTGAATTTGGTGTTATTTGGACTCATGGTTTCTGATAAGTTTTTCAAAAAGAAAAAAAATGTCGAAGATGGAGGAAAATCTATCCTGACAGACCTTATGGGTCCATGAGGCAAATTTGTACAACAATAGGATAAACACCAACATACAAAGTTTCAAGTCTCTTGGTCAAACGGGGCAGCAGATATGAGGGTTTAAGTGAGATTGCTTGCTGTTTGGGGTTTTAGGCTGGGTTTCTGTATAACCACTTTGTGACATCTGCTGATGTGAAAAGGGCTTTATAAATACATTTGATTTGACTGCATATAACAGCACCACCTATAGGCCAACCAGTGCCATTCTTTTTGACAAAGTTAGTCATGGCCTCTAGTTTCTGTGTACCAAATGTGTACCAAATAACCCAGAATTACAGGTGAGCTGTGAATCCATAATTACAGGTCAGCTGTGAACACATAATTACAGGTGAGCTGTGAATCCATAATTACAGTTGAGCTGTGAACACATAATTACAGGTGAGCTGTGAACCTCTAATTACAGGTGAGCTGTGAACACATAATTACAGGTGAGCTGTGAACACATAATTACAGGTGAGCTGTGAACCTCTAATTACAGGTGAGCTGTGAACCCATAATTACAGGTGAGCTGTGAACCCATAATTACAGGTGAGCTGTGAACCCATAATTACAGGTGAGCTATGAACACATAATTACAGGTGAGCTGTGAACCCATAATTACAGGTGAGCTGTGAACACATATTTACAGGTGAGCTGTGAACCCCTAATTACAGGTGAGCTGTGAACACATAATTACAGGTGAGCTGTGAACCCATAATTACAGGTGAGCTGTGAACCCATAAATACAGGTGAGCTGTGAACACATAAATAGGGACTGTGTCAACTCTGTTAGCAGAAAGTTTGCCAAATCTGCCAATTGCAACAATTGATTTCCTTCCAGAAAGGCTTTATAGAAGACTTAGCTTTCCACTCATGTTCCAGGTAATTCGGGGGATTGCATCCATTGCCATGGGCTTCAGTTATCGCTGCGATCTCATCTTAGGCTGCATGAAAGGGCACGTCGAACCAGGAATAATAATGAATAGGGCCGAGTGCCATTCAGTCTAGGTCCACAGAGGCCTAGCGGTATACAGGCTCCACAGCCATGTCTTCTCCCCCTATCTGACACTCAGAGTGACATGACTATATCTCATTATCTCCACTCTAAGGCCTGTGAAATATATCAGGATACATGTTATGTCTTTGATACATGCAGCTTTAAAAATTCAATTTGTTCTGTCTTCGTAAGACTTCATGCACCTGTTGTCTTCAGCTGTGAAGGCACAATAGCCTGTTCAGAGCGTTGGAGCTAGTGTTAGAACACCAACTGAAGGGTTGCCGGTTCAAATCCCCAAGCCGACTAGGTGAACATCTGTCAATGTGCCCTTGAGCAAGGCATACCTCTATCCACTCTTGCTAGTTGCTCTGGATAAGAGTGTATGTAGGGAATGTTTTAGTGTAGAATTTATTGGTGTCCCTTTGCTGCTTGAAAAGTCTTTGACAAAGAAGTTCAACTTAGTACAGTGTGATTTGCATGTGAATGTCAAAGAGACCAAGCTCAGTAGAACTGAAGGAATGGATACGAGGAAAAGTAGGAGAAGCAGTGGACTAATAGAGAGCAATGGAGCAAGCCCACTGCTTGGCTTGCTTTAAACTGTTCAGCTGCCATGTTCTCATTATATTAATTCAGATGAAGGAAATGAAACAAGGAGAGGAAGCTACTTTAGACTATTTAATTCAGCTCATAAGATGACACAGTCTAAATACTTCCCAGAAGTCTCGCCATCTTTCTTTGTCCATCTCTCTCTCTGTCCATCTCTCTCTCTGTCCATCTATCTCTCTGTCCATCTATCTCTCTGTCCATCTATCTCTCTGTCCATCTCTCTCTGTCCATCTCTCTCTGTCCATCTCTCTCTGTCCATCTCTCTCTCTCAATTCAATTCAATTTGCTTTATTGGCATGACGTAACAATGTACATATTGCCAAAGCTTACTTTTGATATTTACAATATGAAAATAAGAAGAAACAAAACTGTCAACGGGACAACAGAAACAACAATAACCAAGGGTCAAAATAACCATACATTGAACAATAACAATAAGCATACAGTAGAGTACATGTGCAGGTTGATTGGCCTGTCAGGCACTGTCAATCATCTTATGGCAGGCAGCAATGTAGTGCTCTCTCTCTCTCTCTCTCTCTCTCTCTCTCTCTCTCTCTCTCTCTCTCTCTCTCTCTCTCTCTCTCTCTCTCTCTCTCTCAATTCAATTCAATTCAATTCAATTCAATTCAATTGCTTTATTGGCATGGGAAACATATTTTTTTTTTTTTTTTTTTTTTTTTTTTTTTTTTTTTTTTGGGGGGGTGGATCAGCTTAATATTGCGGAAAGAATGTTGCTTCCAATGTAATTGTCTGCATCATTTCCAATCCCCCATATTTTTTTGGGTAAATATATATATCCATTCACGTATGCATACATATACACATATATACATACACATACCTGCATAGACATACATACTTTTTTAAAGAGTATACCTTTATTATTATTCCCCGCAAACCCTACCACCGATCCCCCAATTGGAGTAAACTGATAAACATTTCTGTTTTTACCTTCAATTTATACATCTTATACACATTTTACAGACACAGTCTACTTTATAATAGTTCTCTCTTGTTTGTTCTTAGTCCTTCCTCTATTTCTGTTGTCCATCCAGTTTGATTTCCACTTGTAACTGTGCTATTTCACAATAGCTCCGCACCTATACACATTTCACAGATCCCGTATGCCCTACATTGTTTATCTTGTTATTAGTCCCACCCTTCAGCTCCACTCAACCTTTCCCATCTATCTTCCAACATCATCCATTTCGGATTTTTATTTGCCATATATTTTTCAACTGTGCTGTGATGCTTCACAAAAGATTTGAATCTTCCTATTCTCATAGCTTCCACGGATTGTAAATTAAAAATAAACATTTTTGCTAAAATAATTATTATATTATTGATTGATTGACTATGGCTTTTCAAATCCCCCAGTATTGCTATCTGTAGCGTTAGTTCTACGCAAATGTTGCAATTCTTCAACCATTCCTGGACCTGTGACCAAAAACGAGCTACATGCGGACAATACCAAAATAAATGGTCTAATGACTCTGCCTCCTCACAGCAGAATCTACAGAGCTGGGAAGATTGTATCCCCCATATATATAACATTCTATTAGTTGCAAGAATTTTGTACAATAATTTAAATTGAAAAATTCGAAGTTTTGAATCCGGCGTTGTTTTGCGTATCAATTCATACACCATGTGCCATGGAATGGGTACATCGAAAATCTCTTCCCAACTATTTTGCAATTTATATGGCACAGCTGTAAGTTTTTTGATCCTTAAATGAAATTGGTATATGTTTTTATTTATCACACTTTTCTTTAACCATTTATGTTCTTTAATATAAGGCCGACATACAAGTTCCTTACTTTTATCCCCTTCCACCTGCCTCTTCCATTTTTGTGGTAATGCTGCAATTAATTGGTTGTAATTTTGGGTAGAGCAGACATTTCCATATGTCTGTGTTAGCTGCATGTGTGACATTACTCCACCAGTCCTATTTATGATATCATTCACAAAAATTATACCTATATAATTATATCTTAATTGTTTCTAACTGTAAGACTAATGAATAAGCACCATGGCTGCGTGTTAACAAGCAGTTCACAACCATGACACTGAGGATCTGTTGATTATCAGTGATGTTTTACTTTCTTTTCCTACATTGTTAGTACGTTTCATTCAAAATTATATAAATGCAAATGTTAATTATAATTATAATTAATTATAATTATATATATCTCTCTCTGTCCATCTCTCTCTGTCCATCTCTCTCTCTCAATTCAATTCAATTTGCTTTATTGGCATGACGTAACAATGTACATATTGCCAAAGCTTACTTTTGATATTTACAATATGAAAATAAGAAGAAACAAAACTGTCAACGGGACAACAGAAACAACAATAACCAAGGGTCAAAATAACCATACATTGAACAATAACAATAAGCATACAGTAGAGTACATGTGCAGGTTGATTGGCCTGTCAGGCACTGTCAATCATCTTATGGCAGGCAGCAATGTAGTGCTCTCTCTCTCTCTCTCTCTCTCTCTCTCTCTCTCTCTCTCTCTCTCTCTCTCTCTCTCTCTCTCTCTCTCTCTCTCTCTCTTTCAATTCAATTCAATTCAATTCAATTCAATTGCTTTATTGGCATGGGAAACATATGTTAACATTGCCAAAGCAAGTGAAGTAGATAATATACAAAAGTGAAATAAACAATTAAAATGAACAGTAAACATCACTCTGACAGAAGTTCCAAAATAATAAAGACATTACAAATGTCTTATTATGTATATATACAGAGTTGTAACGATGTACAAAAGGGAAAATAAATAAGCATAAATATGGGTTGTATTTTCAATGGTGTTTGTTCTTCACTACCTGTTGACCTTTTCTTGTGGCAACAGGTCACAAATATTGCTGCTGTGATGGCACACTGTGGTATTTCACCCAGTAGATATGGGAGTTTATCAAAATCGGGTTTGTTTTCTAATTCTTTGTGGATCTGTGTAATCTGAGGGAAATTTGTGTCTCAAATATTGTCATACATTTGGCAGGAGGTTAGGAAGTGCAGCTCAGTTTCCACCTAATTTTGTGGGCAGTGTGCACATAGCCTGTCTTCTCTTGAGAGCAAGGTCTGCCTGCAGCGGCCTTTCTCAATAGCAAGGCTATGCTCACTGTACATTGTCAAAGCTACAGTCTGTACAGTCTGTACATTGTCAAAGCTTTCCTTAAGTTTGGGTCAGTCACAGTGGTCAGGTATTCTGCCACTGTGTACTCTCTGTTTAGGGCCAAATAGCATTCTAGTTTGCTTTGTTTTTTTGTTAATTCTTTCCAATGTGTCAAGTAATTATCTTTTTGTTTTCTCAAGATTTGGTTGGGTCTAATTGTGTTGCTGTCCTGGGGCTCTGTGGGGTGTGTTTGTGTTTGTGAACAGAGCCCCAGGACCAGCTTGCTTAGGGGACTCTTCCCCAAGTGCATCTCTCTGTAGGTGATATGGTGGCAAAATTGCAAGATTATGTTATAATACTTTTATTGCATCAAATGGTTGTGTTATGCAACAGAATAGAGTATTCTGTTAACTATTGTGTGTGTGTTCTACTGAGGATGGGCCTCTGGGAGATAATACTGACAGAGGAGATTTATGATGTCTTTTGGGTGATAAAACCTAAAGAGCATTCCAGAGCATGAGTTAATGTTTCTGTTCTATACCGTACCAGGGAGAGATGGTTCCAGTTTGGAGTCGGAGGGCCAGACTCTGGTCTATACAATGAAAACTGTTGACACAGCAGATACTGTCTGCTGTGAATTATATGTATCTTTCATACAAATCTTAACCTTATGACCCATCCTATATATCTGTTGTTCGTCATGTAGGTTGAAAGGGGTGTATCTTGGCTATAAAAGACCTTTGTACTTTTGTCTCGGGGCTCTCAACGAATCATCTGAGACGGTGATTCGTCGACCAGCCATCGCTATTGCAGAGCTCTCACTAATAAAGATTCAGTTTAAGTATAACTCTGACTTGTGTGATAAGTTTGTCTCTCCTCATTTGATAATACAGAAATTAACCACCACAGTAATTGCTTTGTTATGGAAGGTTTGGGAATCGCTTCCTTTTAGGTGGTTGTTAACTGCTCTTTTCTGGATTTGGATAATTAGCGGGTATCGGCCTAATTCTGCTCTGCATGCATTATTTGGTGTTCTACATTGTACACGGAGGATATTTTTGCAGAATTCTGCATGCAGAGTCTCAATTTTGGGTTTGTCCCATTTTGTGAATTCTTGGTTGGTGAGCGGACCCCAGACCTCTCAACCATAAAAGGCAATGGGTTCTATAACTGATTAAAGTATTTTTAGTCAGATTCTAATTGGTATGTCGAATTTCATGTTCCTTTTGATGGCATAGAAGGCCCTTCTTGCCTTGTCCCTCAGAACATTCACAGCTTTGTAGAAGCTACCTGCGGCGCTGATGTTTAGGCTGAGGTATGTATAGTTTTTTGTGTGCTCCAGGGCAACAATGTCTAGATGGAATTTGTATTTGTGGTCCTGGCGACTGGACCTTTTTTGGAACACCATTATTGAGTACTTACTGAGATTTACTCTCTCTCTCTCTGTCCATCTCTCTCTCCATCTCTCTCTCTGTCCATCTCTCTCTCTCTCCCCATCTCTGTCCATCTCTCTCGCTCTGTCACGTTCCTGACCTTATTTCCTTTGTTTAGTCTTTGTTTAGTTGGTCAGAACTTGAGCTGGGTGGGTATATTCCATGTTATGTGTTTTCATTGGTTTAGGGTTGTCTAACTGGCCTGATATGGTTCTCAATCAGAGGCAGGTGTTTTACGTTGTCTCTGATTGGGAACCATATTAAGGTAGGCTGTTCTCACTGTTTGTTTGTGGGTGATTGTTCCTGTTCGTTGCGTTCTTTGTTTTCTAGATTCACATGTTCAGGACTGTAGCGTCGTTGGTTTCGTTTATTGTTTTTGTTCGTGTTTAATAAGTGTTCGAATAAATATGGATAAATACCACGCTGCAATTTGGTCCTCCTCTCCTTCAACCAACGACGAGAGTCGTTACACGCTCTCTCTCTCTCCCTCCCTCTGTCCATCTCTCTCTCTCTCTCTCTCTCTCTCTGTCTCTCTCTCTCTCCGTCTCTCTCTCCGTCCGTCTCTCCGTCCGTCTCTCCGTCCGTCTCTCTGTCCGTCTCTCTGTCCGTCTCTCTGTTCGTCTCTCTGTCCGTCTCTCTCTCTCTCTGTCCGTCTCTCTCTCTCTTTCTCTCACTCTCTCTTTCTCTCACTCGCTCTCTCTTCTGGCCAGAGCTGTGAAGTATCTACACCTCCATCACAGGGCTTTGTGACTGCTAGTGGGATCATGGAGTTTCTAGATTTATGAGCACCAGTCAGAAATGGATGGCTAATTCAATCAACTCTATTATTCCTGAGGCAGCAACGTGTTATCGGCAACACAGCAAAGGCATTTTGATGCATCGCCTCTCTCTCCTCTCCTCTCCTCTCTACTCCCTCGCTCAAAAGAAATCAAAGTCCTTTTTGGTAACAGGGGGGTAGGGGTGAGGAAAGTGGGTGGAGAAAAAATGGGAGGGAAAGGAATGGGAGGTAAACAGAACGTTTGGAAATTCTAGGGGATGTGTGGTGTGAAGTGGCTTCGTCTCCTCATGTCCTCACTGTAATTGACTAGCGGGATGCAGCCTTGGGAACTGACAGCGTTCCCAGAGACAGGGAGAATAGGTGACACATCGGCACAAACAAGCTACCGACGCTGCGGGGGGGATCAGGTGTTACCCTCACACTGACTGACACATTGTGGATCATGGTTCAGGTGCTGCGTCTCTCTCTCGTTCTATCTCTCAGTCTCTCTCTCGCTCTCATTCTCTCTGTGAATACAAGGGCTTGGACTGGTCCTCTGGGGATATGAGATGAGTTAAGTTGATATTAAACTCTGGCTTGTTTTCAAATGTAGAAGAGGTGTCCACATCGGCCAGATGAGAGCGGCAGAGCGGGAGGGGGGTTAGAGGCAAACAGATGGAGACATAGTAACAGAAATATAGACAGAGATAGTTAGAAGGAAAAATGGAATGGGTGAGAAAAAGAGCGAGGGAGAAAGAGAATAGAACAAAGGAAAAGGAAAGATAGAGCCACTGTCAGACATTGAGATGGAGTCAGGCGCTGAAAGAAAGACAGACAGAGTTAGGAGAGATGGAGTGAGTGAGAAAGTGACGAGTGAAAGAGAGAGAGAGCGGTGGTCAAATAATTGACCATTGCGACAGACCTATTTTTCATTGAAAACATTCATCACAACCATAATGGAGAGTTCCCTGACTGAGCCTGCTCTGTACACTACACACACACACACACACACACACACACACACACACACACACACACACACACACACACACACACACACTGGGAAGAGCCCTACAAACTGCCAACTCCAGGGCCACAGGGGAGAAGGCTAAAACGTTATTGAAAGCAAAGCCGATTTCACAAAGCCATTGCTGGTTGCTAAGAAGCAGCCACGTCCCATGTGTGTGTGTGTGTGTGTGTGTGTGTGTGTGTGTGTGTGTGTGTGTGTGTGTGTGTGTGTGTGTGTGTGTGTGTGTGAATAGAACATTAGGTAGAGGATTGTAGACATGGATTTGAGGTCTGTGTTCTTGCTGTGAGTAAAAATAACGCTATAGGGGCTAATTTATCTCTGTTACAATAGAATGGTTTTCATTGTGAACGACAGAAGCTCAGTGATTGTTATCATTACCATCTATTGAGGAACAGTAATGGGATATTTCTGTATCTTGAAATTGCATTGCTTCAAGGCTGCTCTGACACTTTGTATTAGCGTGCGTCAGTGCCAAGGCTTTATAATGGGTCTTCAAACAGTTAATAGTGATTCTAGCTGCCACGTACGTTGATATTCAGAAATAGCTGCCCCGTCACTTTGGATTACTTGTACTCGCACCTGTACTCATACCTGGAGTGCTGTGGAAATGTATTACATTTACCGTTGTTTTCAATTGCTAACACGCATCGGTCAATGGTGAAGCCACCTTTTCAAAACTCTTCACACAGTCTGCATTACCAACATGCATCTTGGCCGAACAGTTCATCTCACCTCCAAAACTCACTCAAACCACCAAAACACTTCATACATGTCTCAAAATAAGCTCGTTCGATCATACCAATGGCAACAATTCTCATTCAGAAAGCATACAGCTGAAGTCGGAAGTTTACATACACCTTAGCCAAATACATTTAAACTCAGTTTTTCACAATTCCTGACATTTAATCCTTGTAAAAATTCCCTGTCTTACATCAGTTAGGATCACCAATTTATTTTAAGAACGTGAAATGTCAGAATAATAGTAGAGAGCATTATTTATTTGAGCTTTTATTTCTAAAATCACATTCCCAGTGGGTCAGAAGTTTACATACACTCAATTAGTATTTGGTAGCATTGCCTTTCAATTGTTTAACTTGGGTCAAACATTTCGGGGAGCCTTCCACAATAAGTTGGGTTAATTTTTGTCCCATTCCTCCTGACAGAGCTGGTGTAACCGAGTCAGGGTTGTAGGCCTCCTTGCTCGCACATGCTTTTTCAGTTCTGCCCACAAATAGGATAGGATTGAGGTCAGGGCTTTGTGATGGCCACTCCAATACCTTGACTTTGTTGTCCAAATGCCATTTTGCCACAACTTTGGAAGTATGCTTGGGGTCATTGTCCATTTGGAAGACCCATTTGCGACCAAGCTTTACCTTCCTGACTTATGTCTTGAGATGTTGCTTCAATATATCCACATAATTTTCCTGCCTCATGATGCCATCTATTTTGTGAAGTGCACCAGTCCCTCCTGCAGCAAAGCACCCCCACAACATGATGCTGCCACCCCCGTTCTTCACGGTTGGGATGGTGTTCTTCGGCTTGCAAGCCTCCCCCTTTTTCCTCCAAACATAACGATGGTCATTATGGTCAAACAGTTCTATTTTTGTTTCATCAGACCAGAGGACATTTCTCCAAAAAGTACGATCTTTGTCCCCATGTGCAGTTGAAAACCGTAGTCTGGCTTTTTTATGGTGGTTTTGGAGCAGAGACTTCTTTTTGGCTGAGCGGCCTTTCAGGTTATGTCGATATAGGACTCGTTTTACTGTGGATATAGATACTTTTGTACCTGTTTCCTCCAGCATCTTCACAAGGTCCTTTGCTGTTGTTCTGGGATTGATTTGCACTTTTCACACCAAAGTATGTTCACCTCCAGGAGACAGAACGCGTCTCCTTCCTGAGCGGTATGACGGCTGCGTGGTCCCATGGTGTTTATACTTGCGTACTAATGTTTGTACAGATGAACGTGGTACCTTCAGGCATTTGGAAATTGCTCCCAAGGATGAACCAGACTTGTGGAGGTCCACAATTTTTTTTTCTGAGGTCTTGGCTGATTTCTTTTGATTTTCCCATGATGTCAAGCAAAGAGGCACCGTGTCTGAAGGTAGGCTTTGAAATAAATCCGCAGGTACACCTCCAATTGACTCAAATTATGTCAATTAGCCTATCAGAAGCTTCTAATGCCGTGACATAATTTTCAGGAATTTTCCAAGCTGTTTAAAGGCACAGTCAACATAGTGTATGTAAACTTCTGACCCACTGGAATTGTGATATAATGAATTATAAGTGAAATAATCTGTCTGTAAACAATTGTTGGAAAACTTCCGTCATGCACAAAGTAGATGTCCTAACCGACTTTCCAAAACTATAGTTTGTTGACAAGAAATGTGTGGAGTGGTTGAAAAACGAGTTTTAATGACTCCGACCTAAGCGTATGTAAACTTCGACTTCAACTGTACATTGTCACTCATAACACACTGACCTAAAAAACACTAACAGCAGGGAGCATTACACAAATGATGAACTTTTCTCTTTTAAGTTTGAAAGATTTTTCACTTAACTCAGTATTTGTTCATAGAATTAGAATAACACCTTTATTGACTGTACTAAAGTCTATGTAACAAGAATGAATCAGAAATGCAGCAATTTGCTTTAATAGCCTTTATTTTTTCTATATCTTTGCATATAGTAATTTACTTGTGAAAAATACAAAGTTGAAACAAAAATCTAATTCCTGAAATTCCAGGGCTGCAATAATAATTACAAAAAAACCAACATGTATAGTATAATCACTCATACTGCACAGTACTGTGAGGGTTCTAGTTCTCATTAACATGTATAGTATAATCACTCATACTGCACAGTACTGTGAGGGTTCTAGTTCTCATCAACATGTATAGTATAACACTCATACTGTACAGTACTGTGAGGGTTCTAGTTCTCATCAACATGTATAGTATAACACTGATACTGTACAGTACTGTGAGGGTTCTAGTTCTCATCAACATGTATAGTATAATCACTCATACTGTACAGTACTGTGGGGGTTCTAGTTCTCATCAACATGTATTGTATAACACTCATACTGTACAGTACTGTGGGGGTTCTAGTTCTCATCAACATGTATAACACTCATACTGTACAGTACTGTGAGGGTTCTAGTTCTCATCAACATGTATAGTATAATCACTCATACTGCACAGTACTGTGAGGGTTCTAGTTCTCATCAACATGTATAGTATAATCACTCATACTGCACAGTACTGTGAGGGTTCTAGTTCTCATCAACATGTATAGTATAATCACTCATACTGTACAGTACTGTGAGGGTTCTAGTTCTCATCAACATGTATAGTATAACACTCATACTGTACAGTACTGTGAGGGTTCTAGTTCTCATCAACATGTATAGTATAACACTCATACTGTACAGTACTGTGAGGGTTCTAGTTCTCATCAACATGTATAATATAATCACTCATACTGTACAATACTGTGAGGGTTCTAGTTCTCATCAACATGTATAGTATAACACTCATACTGTACAGTACTGTGGGGGTTCTAGTTCTCATCAACATGTATTGTATAACACTCATACTGTACAGTACTGTGGGGGTTCTAGTTCTCATCAACATGTAGTATAATCATTCATACTGTACAGTACTGTGAGGGTTCTAGTTCTCATCAACATGTATAGTATAACACTCATACTGTACAGTACTGTGAGGGTTCTAGTTCTCATCAACATGTATAGTATAATCACTCATACTGCACAGTACTGTGAGGGTTCTAGTTCTCATCAACATGTATAGTATAATCCCTCATACTGTACAGTACTGTGAGGGTTCTAGTTCTCATCAACATGTATAGTATAATCCCTCATACTGTACAGTACTGTGATGGTTCTAGTTCTCATCAACATGTATAGTATAACACTCATACTGTACAATACTGTGAGGGTTCTAGTTCTCATCAACATGTATAGTATAATCCCTCATACTGACAGTACTGTGATGGTTCTAGTTTCATCAACATGTATAGTATAACACTCATACTGTACAATACTGTGAGGGTTCTAGTTCTCATCAACATGTATAGTATAACACTCATACTGTACAATACTGTGAGGGTTCTAGTTCTCATCAACATGTATAGTATAACACTCATACTGTATAGTACTGTGAGGGTTCTAGTTCTCATCAACATGTATAGTATAACACTGATACTGTACAGTACTGTGAGGGTTCTAGTTCTCATCAACATGTATAGTATAATCACTCATACTGTACAGTACTGTGAGGGTTCTAGTTCTCATCAACATGTATAGTATAACACTCATACTGTACAATACTGTGAGGGTTCTAGTTCTCATCAACATGTATAGTATAACACTCATACTGTACAATACTGTGAGGGTTCTAGTTCTCATCAACATGTATAGTATAACACTCATACTGTACAGTACTGTGAGGGTTCTAGTTCTCATCAACATGTATAGTATAACACTCATACTGTACAGTACTGTGAGGGTTCTAGTTCTCATCAACATGTATAGTATAATCACTCATACTGTACAGTACTGTGAGGGTTCTAGTTCTCATCAACATGTATAGTATAACACTCATACTGTACAGTACTGTGAGGGTTCTAGTTCTCATCAACATGTATAGTATAACACTCATACTGTACAGTACTGTGAGGGTTCTAGTTCTCATCAACATGTATAGTATAACACTGATACTGTACAGTACTGTGAGGGTTATAGTTCTCATCAACATGTATAATATAATCACTCATACTGTACAGTACTGTGAGGGTTCTAGTTCTCATCAACATGTATAGTATAACACTCATACTGTACAGTACTGTGAGGGTTCTAGTTATCATCAACATGTATAGTATAATCACTCATACTGTACAGTACTGTGAGGGTTCTAGTTCTCATCAACATGTATAGTATAATCACTCATACTGTACAGTACTGTGAGGGTTCTAGTTCTCATCAACATGTATAGTATAACACTCATACTGTACAGTACTGTGAGGGTTCTAGTTCTCATCAACATGTATAGTATAATCACTCATACTGTACAGTACTGTGAGGGTTCTAGTTCTCATCAACATGTATAGTATAACACTCATACTGTACAGTACTGTGAGGGTTCTAGTTCTCATCAACATGTATAGTATAATCACTCATACTGTACAGTACTGTGAGGGTTCTAGTTCTCATCAACATGTATAGTATAACACTCATACTGTACAGTACTGTGAGGGTTCTAGTTCTCATCAACATGTATAGTATAACACTGATACTGTACAGTACTGTGAGGGTTCTAGTTCTCATCAACATGTATAATATAATCACTCATACTGTACAGTACTGTGAGGGTTCTAGTTCTCCCTCTCTCCTGCATTTGGCCACAAGTTCTCATCAACATCACATCTTATGTCTTCTCTGGCAATGCATCTTGGAAAGTATCTTCTGGAATGTCTAATCCAACCCTGGCAGTCTTCGGGGGAAGTGTCTCCACACCCTGCATTCAACAACAAACCATCATTGGACAGTGCTTCACACATTGTGATGTTAGCTCCTCTCTGGCCTGGGACATCCACGGTTGCTCTCTGTCCAATCACATTTCTTCCCCTGCGGAGTGTTTTTGCCAGTTTGAATCCAGCTTCATCCACAAAGATGAATGTACACTGCTCAAAAAAATAAAGGGAACACTTAAACAACACAATGTAACTCCAAGTCAATCACACTTCTGTGAAATCAAACTGTCCACTTAGGAAGCAACACTGATTGACAATAAATTTCACATGCTGTTGTGCAAATGGAATAGACAAAAGGTGGAAATTATAGGCAATTAGTAAGACACCCCCAAAAAAGGAATGGTTCTGCAGGTGGTGACCACACACCACTTCTCAGTTCCTATGCTTCCTGGCTGATGTTTTGGTCACTTTTGAATGCTGGCGGTGCTTTCACTCTAGTGGTAGCATGAGACGGAGTCTACAACCCACACAAGTGGCTCAGGTAGTGCAGTTCATCCAGGATGGCACATCAATGCGAGCTGTGGCAAAAAGGTTTGCTGTGTCTGTCAGCGTAGTGTCCAGAGCATGGAGGCGCTACCAGGAGACAGGCCAGTACATCAGGAGACGTGGAGGAGGCCGTAGGAGGGCAACAACCCAGCGGCAGGACCGCTACCTCCGCCTTTGTGCAAGGAGGTGCACTGCCAGAGCCCTGCAAAATGACCTCCAGCAGGCCACAAATGTGCATGTGTCAGCATATGGTCTCACAAGGGGTCTGAGGATCTCATCTCGGTACCTAATGGCAGTCAGGCTACCTCTGGCGAGCACATGGAGGGCTGTGCGGCCCCACAAAGAAATGCCACCCCACACCATGACTGACCCACCGCCAAACCGGTCATGCTGGAGGATGTTGCAGGCAGCAGAACGTTCTCCACGGCGTCTCCAGACTCTGTCACGTCTGTCACATGTGCTCATGTGCTCAGTGTGAACCTGCTTTCATCTGTGAAGAGCACAGGGCGCCAGTGGCGAATTTGCCAATCTTGGTGTTCTCTGGCAAATGCCAAACGTCCTGCACGGTGTTGGGCTGTAAGCACAACCCCCACCTGTGGACGTCGGGCCCTCATACCACCCTCATGGAGTCTGTTTCTGACCGTTTGAGCAGACACATGCACATTTGTGGCCTGCTGGAGGTCATTTTGCAGGGCTCTGGCAGTGCACCTCCTTGCACAAAGGCGGAGGTAGCGGTCCTGCTGCTGGGTTGTTGCCCTCCTACGGCCTCCTCCACGTCTCCTGATGTACTGGCCTGTCTCCTGGTAGCGCCTCCATGCTCTGGACACTACGCTGACAGACACAGCAAACCTTTTTGCCACAGCTCGCATTGATGTGCCATCCTGGATGAACTGCACTACCTGAGCCACTTGTGTGGGTTGTAGACTCCGTCTCATGCTACCACTAGAGTGAAAGCACCGCCACCATTCAAAAGTGACCAAAACATCAGCCAGGAAGCATAGGAACTGAGAAGTGGTCTGTGGTCACCACCTGCAGAACCATTCCTTTTTTGGGGGTGTCTTACTAATTGCCTATAATTTCCACCTTTTGTCTATTCCATTTGCACAACAGCATGTGAAATTTATTGTCAATCAGTGTTGCTTCCTAAGTGGACAGTTTGATTTCACAGAAGTGTGATTGACTTGGAGTTACATTGTGATGTTTAAGTGTTCCCTTTATTTTTTTGAGCAGTGTATGTGCAGTTTGCCTGGCTTCCATCTCCATTACTCTCCAAAATACAGTAAAACCACAGTTTTACACTACTTTACATTATGCATAGCTGTGTATGTACCCTGGTTGGTTATTGAACAGACATCGTACCAGTTACGTTCGTCGATGGAAGGATCGGACCAAGGTGCAACGTGGTAGGCGTACATTTTAATTTATTAAATGGACACCGAAAAAACAACAAATACAAAACGAAACGTAACGGCTAGTAGGGCTAAACAGCACAGTACCAAAACAAGATCCCACAAACTAGGGTGGAAAACAGGCTGCCTAAGTATGATTCCCAATCAGAGACAACGATAGACAGCTGCCTCTGACTGGGAACCATACCCGGCAAACAAAGAAATAGAAAACATAGATTGCCCACCCTAGTCACACCCTGACCTAACCAAATAGAGAATTAATAGGATCTCTAAGGTCAAGGGGTGACAGTACCTGGACATATTGACACCGGAGTTCTTTCACACGTTCACCATTTCTCTCAAAGGGTGCAGTGTACAACTGCTTCATCCTAATTTTATGTTTCTCTAGGACTCTGGCAACTGTCGTTGTGCTGACCGTATTCACATTCCCACACGTGATATTGTCTGCCAGCACTCTGTCCCGAATTTCCCGCAGTTTTATTGTATTGTTGTCTATTACCATGTCAACAATGGCAATTTCCTGTGCATCTGATAATATTCTGCCTCTCCCTAATGTGGGAAGTACCCTTTGGATCCTACTGAAAAACAGAAAACAATCAATATATTTGAAAATGTCAGTACATGTAAAAATGTGAACATACTGTATTGTACTGTAATATGTAGTTCAATTGTCATTGAACGATGCACATCTCACCTGTTGTTTTGCCGGAAAATTCGCACTATTGATGCAACTGTTGAACGCTGCAGATTTGGTGGCACCCTTAAACCGGCCTCTCTCAAAGAGAGACCATGGTTTGCAACATGGTCAATATTTGTGGCCCTTGTCTCATCAGAGACCACCGCTCTTGGTCTTCCTCTCCTTTGTCCTCCACGCATTCTCCCTCCCCCTGCCACTCTTCTTTCCCCACCAACCTGTCTTTCTTGATCCATGTTTCCAAACTAAATCATTCCGAAGCCATCCTCTTTTGTCTGTTTGGTAATGAGACTAAAAGCAGGATACTTGAGTAGGCTGTCAGCTGAAATTGCAATCAGCTGTGTTTGGAATGATTAAATATTCTGCTGAGATGTTCTATATGTTTCAATATGGTTGCATGACATTTGCCATCGCTCTGTTTTGAATGTGTTTTTAACAGTTTTAGAAACAGTGTGTTAGCATTTGAAAACATGTGCTGCAAATATATAGTTTTGCAGGTGGTGGAGTATGAATGAGAAAAGAGTTCATGGATTTCGGAGAATGTGGTTATTGAATGCATTATGTTTGAAAGCAATAAAAAATGATTCACAGTTTGGTCCAAATACACTTCTGTTTCGCTGACTGTGTGAAGAGTTTTGACAATGTTACTTCAGTTTTGACCAATGCATGTTAGCAATTGAAAAAAACTGTAAAGCTTGTTACAACATTGCCATTTTCATTTTTTCTCCACAAAACCCCCAAACATTTAAAAGTTTTAGCAAAACCTTTCAGTGTTTTAGTTACAATAAGTGCAAACTTAATTATTTTGAGGGAGTTTAATTGCCACCCTTCAGAAGGCCTGAGCTCATCCTCGTCTTGTGATGTCATCTCCTCCGAGAGTTCCCTCGTCAGCAAGGTCAGGAGTCTCTCAGCGTGAGGCCTTCCTGAGAGAGGTAATCTATTCACAAGGAGATAAGTGTTTGTGTGTGTGTGTGTGTGTGTGTGTGTATATGTGTGTGTGTGTGTTTGGGAAGTGGCCTGCAGTCTGACCCTGCAGGGAAGTAGAAAAGCTGACTAAATAATTCATCAGCTGCCATTAATACGAATAAGAAAATAAATATGAGATGAGTCACATGTAAATTAGTTATCTGTCTGATCGGGTCTGCAAAGGTGTGGATTGTTACGCACACACACACACACACACACACACACACACACACACACACACACACACACACACACACACACACACACACACACACACACACACACACACACACACACACACACACACACACACGTTATAAAGCAGTGCCGCTCTTGTATTTGAGACCACAGAAGAACAATGTCATTAAACGTGACACATAACAGGTGACAGAGGCCACCCTACACCAATCAACTTTTACTCCGCCAAATTGTGTGCGGGTGGTCTTCGCTCTGCAGTATCCAATTAGCAGCATATATACACAAGTTAGGTAAATGCAATGCTACTAGCCTCTTGCATGTGGCCATATTGATGTAGGCTTAGTTTTCATAGAGAGTGCGTACTGTGTAGGTCTACAATGTTTACCTTTTGAGTGATGTGTCTTTTAACGAGAGCTGGTGGAAGTTGAACGTTGAGAGGCACATTTCCACAGTGGGAGGCCACCAAGAGCAAGCCAATATTGTTTCCCTGTTGCTCCGTTGGCTGTGAAATGGGCTTTGTTGTTATCCATTAGAGTGTTTCATATTCAGCAGCTGTTACATCAAAACCCCCTCAGTACCCCCACAGTGGTGCCTAGACACACACACACACTCACACACACTCACACACACAAACACCACCATGCCCTCAAGGGTGGTAGATAGCTAGGCTTCCGGATAAACAAGCCAGTGTTAGTTACTATGGCAGCCAAGACTATTTTACCTCCTGGAATACACAACGCAGAACATGTAACATAGAATACAATATTCAGAACGGAGAGAATAGTGACACGAGACCACGAGGTCTTTTTTTTTCTTTTCGGATTTGTTCCTAAAGAAAAGTACATACCTTAGTACCTTTCTTACATAAGGTCCACAGGTACAAAAGTGTGCTTTTGGAAAAGGTACATTCATCCTTTAAAGGGGACCACCACAGTGACAACACCATTTGTTTCTTAATAACAGTGGCAAAAATGAACCTGTACCCTAGACCACTTAAACACACAACACTTCCAACTGTAGGTGGCCAAGAATAACTAACTGAAAACCACGCCCCCATTTAGCCACGCCTCCAATGTAATTTCCCAGTGTGCCTTTCAAGTGAATTGTGGGGTTACCCCCCATGTCTGTATTTGTTAGTGATAGAGACATGGTTGTTGAATTCATTCATTTTCAGTCCTGTGGCATTCACCAAGTGAGTTCGTAGGTGTAAGTTATCATTAAAATATAACTATTTTTGACAATTTACTACCCTAATACAGTTGCCGGAATGTCATGGTTTACAGGCCACATCAGGCCTGCAAGCAGTAACTTTTCCCAAATTCAGAGAAATCCTGGTAGAAGTATTCAAGATTTATTGTTTATTCCCTCCCATTTCCAGGAATCTTCTAGTGACGTTACGTTTGAAGCCAGAGCTCCGAAGCATGCATCGAAATTGCTAAGCAGTGTACTTCGAAGCAGTGTGCTGATGCCTGTATCACTTTATCAGAAGCACGTGCTCAATGACGTCCAATACTTTGTTTCGGCGAACTACCACCTGATTGGTTTGGTAGAAGATAAAAAGGCTACACTGCGCACACCCTACGGTGTGTGGGACATCATCTTTAATAATTTGTCTGTTCTAAATTCTTTGCACCACCAGGTGCCACTAGTGTACACTGTGTTGATCAAAGCCTCGAGTAATTAATCTGTTTTCGACACTTTTGTATGGAAAACCTCAATGCTTCAGGAAGCTTTGTTTCCACATTGCTAGAATCTTTCAACTGGGATTTTTGGACAACGTGGGAAATTTGTGAAAGTTACCAGAATTTTGCAACCCTACCTGCAGGTCACATTATTGCAAAATGATGTGTAATTCACATCGGAATCCAGCCAGAGTTAGGATATCCATCAGTTGGAATTTTTATTCCCACGCAACCTGCATTCAGAATGACTACCAGGATTAGGAACATTGTGAGGACACATTAGCCATTTAAACTGGAACAACCATTTCAGTAACGGGTGCAAAAAATAAAACTAACTGATTGGATTAGTTTAGAAAAATGTATCTTTGTGTACTATAAGATTAATTACTCAATCAATGTACATGAAAAACACACACACATATATATATATATAAATGTACATATATATATACAGTACCAGTCAAAAGTTGACACACTCATTCCATTTCGCAGAACAGCTGGATGGAGTGTTTATAGACATATTCAATCTCTCCTTATCACAGTCTGCTGTCTCCACTTGCTTCAAGATGTCCACTATTGTTCCTGTACCCAAGAAAGCAAAGGTAACTGAACTAAATGACTATCGCCCCATAGCACTCACTTCTGTCATCATGAAGTGCTTTGAGAGGCTAGTTAAGGATCATATCACCTCTACCTTACCTGACATCCTAGACCGACTTCAATTTGCTTACAGCCCCAATAGATCCAAAGACGATGCAATCACCATCGCACTGCACGCTGCCCTATCCCATCTGGACAAGAGGAATACCTATGTAAAAATGCTGTTTATTGACTACAGTTCAGCATTCAACGCCATAGTACCCTACAAGCTCATCATCAAGCTCGGGGCCCTGGGTGTGAAGGTAGGAAACAACACCTCCATATCACCGATCCTAAACACAGGGACCCCACAAGGGTGTGTGTTCAGCCCCCTCCTATGCTCCCTGTTCACCCATGACTGCGTGGCCACACTAGCCTCCAACTCAATCATCAAGTTTGCAGACAACACACCATAGTAGGCCTGATTAACAACAATGATGAGACAGCCTACAGGGAGGAGGTGAGGGCCCTGGTGGAGCAGTGCCAGGAAAAATAACCTCTCCCTCAACGTCAACAAAATGAAGGAGCTGATCATGGACCTCAGGAAAAAGCAGAGGGAGCACGCCCCTATCCATATTGACGGGAACCCAGTGGAGAAGGTGGAAAGCTTCAAGTTCCTCGGCGTACACATCACTGACGATCTGAAATGGTCCACCCACACAGACAGTCTGGTGTAGAAGGTGTAAAGCACCTCTTCAACCTCAGGAGGCTGAAGAAATTTGGCTTAGCCCCTAAGACCCTCACAAACTTTTACAGACGCACAATTGAGATTATCCTGTCGGGCTGTATCAGCACCTGATACGGCAACTGCACCGCCTGCAACCGCAGGGCTCTCCAGAGGATGGAGGGCACACTGCATGCCCTCCAGGACACCTACAGCACCCAAAAAGATCATCAAAGACATCAACCACTCGAGCCACTGCCTGTTTACCACGCTACCATCCAGAAGGCGAGGTCAGTACAGATGCATCAAAGCTGGGACCGAGAGACTGAAAAACAGCTTCTATCTCAAGGCCATCAGACTGTTAAATAGCCATCTCTATCTGGCTACCACCTGGTTAATCAACCCTGCACATTAGAGACTGCTCCCCTATATACATAGACATGGAATCACTGGTAACTTTAATAATGGCACACTAGTCACTTTAATAATGTTTACATACTGCTTTACTCATTTCATACGTATACACTGTATTCTATTCTACTGTATTTTAGTCAATGCCAGTCCAACGTCGCTCATCCTAATATTTATATATTTCTTAATTCCATTCTTTTACTTTTAGATCTGTGTGTATTGTTGTGAATTGTTAGATATTCCTGCACTGTTGGAGCTAGGAACACAAGCACTTCGCTACGCCCGCAATAACATCTGCTAAATATGTGTATGTGACCAATAAAGTTTGATTTTATCCCATCTGGTTTGCGCTTAGTATTTGTTTTTCAACAGGACAATGACTCAAAACACACTTCCAGGCTATGTAAGGGCTTTTTGACCAAGGAGAGCGATGGAGTGCTGTATCAGATGACCTGGCCTCCACAATCACCTAACCTCAACCAAATTGAGATGGTTTGGGATGAGATGGACTGCAGAGTGAAGGAAAAGCAGCCAACAAGTGCTCAGCATATGTGGGAACTCCTTCAAGACTGTTGGAAAAGCATTCCTCATGAAGCTCGATGAGAGAATGCCAAGAGCATTCAAAGCTGTCATCAAGGCAAAGGGTGGCTACTTTGAAGAAGCTAAAATCTAAGATATATTTTGATTTGTTTAACACTTTTTTGGTTACTACATGATTCCGTATGTGTTATTTCATAGTTTGATGTAGAAAATAGGAAAAATAAGGAAAAACCCTTGAACGAGTAGGTGTATCCAAACTTTTGACTGGTACTGTAGATTATATATTTGTTTAAATCTACCTGTATAGAGCATGCTGGGAAACCATTATACTACATTATCTGCATATGTACCCTAAAAGGTACCAAACAGTACCATGTGAGATGATATGTGTACCTCTGAAGGTACATTATGCATATTTTGATATTTTTGTACCCCAGCGAACAATACTGTACCAATTTTGTTCTAAGAGTGTAGGAATTCATCGTGTTGAAGCTAGTCTGAGGTGATATAAGGCAAGCCTATTTTAATATGTACGTAGCCTACCTTAGATTGGCACTCTGTTAAGTACTAATAGTCTTCCAGGATGGTCATGATTATTTCATATTATGAACTCTCTCTTACCTATGACACCAAAACAAAACATATGTGGACTTTGAGAATTTAGTTAGCAAACCTCGAGCCTGAGAGCCAGTCTGTTCTGTTTGTGCTTTAGCCAATTTTTTTCATTGTGTTACGAAACTGATTAGAGAACCTACTGCGAACACTGTACTCACTTAGTCAAGGGGTCCTAGCCTTTCCTAATGGTTCTACAACCTAAATGAATGTGTGCATTTACATGAGTAGTCAGAGTATGTGGACCATGTTGTGTGCATGTACACACAATAGACAGCAACTTTTCCTGGGTCTAGGGCTCTGTCATTACCTCCTTCGTTGGTCGGCCAGCCCAAGCAGAGTATTTTGGTGACAAAACAAATGTACTAGAAAACAAAAATACAAAAGGCATGCTAAACTAAAGAGGTTTACTGATACACAGAAAAAATTCAGGTTGAGAGGCTTTTGGCCACCTCTCCTCACTGAATGTCAATCCCCCTGATTGCTCCCACCGGTGGACTTATCAAGGCACAGCATTTGGACCCACATGCTGCTGCCCCCTAGGGATGAGGTGTGGAAGTGGTGTGTAGTGTCTAATCATGTAATCATGCTCCTAACGCTAACCTACATATTATAACACCCCCCCCCCCCAAAAAAAACCTCACAAATTCACCAGTATCTATTTTCCAGAATTTTCCAAACTTTTATACTTTTAATTTTTTATTGTCCATCATACTTCCTTGACATAAGAGACCAGAATGTACTCTATAAACAGTAGAGCTGTAGCTATGGCTAGTGAAACCCTCAACTCTGAGATTAGGCCATTCTAGACAACCAGAAGCCAGTAACAAAACATAAAATTCACTGCAATGCACTCAGGTAACTTCTTCCTACAACAAGTCTCAGACTTGAACAAGCTTAGAGACAACCCAGCAAACAGGGGACGTCCTTAGGACATTAGGGTTTCGCGAGACGTTATCCCACTGACGTTCTGAGAACGTCCTATGAACATTAAAACATGACGTTAATCTCGGGACCATAAGAGGACGTTCAGTACAGGTACCGGTTTGTATTTGTATTTGTATTTATTATGGATTCCCATTAGCTGCTGCCAAGGCAAAATTAAGGCAGTTATACATTTAAAAAACATTACAATACATTCATAACAGATTTCACAACATATTAAGTGTGTGCCCTCAGGCCTCTACTCTACTACCACATATCTACAACACAAAATCCATGTGTGCATAGTAAGTATGTTATTGTGTGTTTGTATATGTGTCTATGTTTGTGTTGCTTCACAGTCCCCACTGTTCGATAAGGTGTATTTTTATCTGTTTTTTAAATCAAATTTTTCTGCTGGCATGAGTTACTTGATATGGATTAGAGTTCCATTTAGTCATGGCTCTATGTAGTACTGTGAGCCTCTCATAGTCTGTCCTGGACTTGGGGACTGTGAAGTGGTGTGTCTAGTTGGGCATGCATGGGTGTCCGAGCTGTGTGCCAGTAGTTCAAATAGACAGCACTGTGCATTCAACATGTCAATAGCTCTCACAAATACAAGTAGTGATGAAGTCAATCTCTCCTCCACTTTGAGCCAGGAGAGATTGACATGCATGTCATTAATGTTAGCTCTCCGTGTACATCAAAGGCCAAATGTGCTGCCCTGTTCTGAGCCAAATGCAATTTGTCCCTCTTTGTGGCCCTGACCACACAACTGAACAGTAGTCCAGGTGCGACAAAACTAGGGCCTGAAGGACCTGCCTCGTTGATAGTGCTGTTAAAAATGCAGAGCAGCACTTTATTATAGACAGACTTCTCCCCATCCTAGCTACTGTTGCATCAATATGTTTTGACCATGACAGTTTACAATCCAGGGTTACTCCAAGCAGTTTAGTCACCTCAACTTGCTCAATTTCCACATCATTCATTACAAGATTTAGTTGAGGTTCAGAGTTTGGTGAATGATTTGTCCCGAATACAATGCTTTTAGTTTTATAACTATTTCAGGACTAACTTGCCACCCATTCTTGCCACCCATTCCGAAACTAACTGCAGCTCTTTGTTAATGCGGTCATCCTCCTGATTCCTGCTTACAAGCAAACATTTAAGCAGGAAGCACTAGCGACTAGACCAATAAAAAAGTGGTCAGATGAAGCAGATGCAAAGCTACAGGACTGTTTTGCTATCACAGACTGGAATATATTCCAGGATTCCTCCAATGGCATTGAGGAGTACACCACATCAGTCATTGGCTTCATCAATAAGTGCGTCGATGATGTCGTCCACACAGTGACCGTACATACATACCACAACCAGAAGCCATGGATTACAGGCAGCATCCGCACTGAGCTAAAGGCTAGAGCTTCCACTTTCAAGGAGCGGGGCTCTAACACGGAAGCTTATGAGATATCCCGCTATGCCCTCCGACGAACCATCAAACAGGCAAAGCGTCAATACAGGACTAAGATCGAATCGTACTACACCAGCTCTGAGGCTCGTTAGATGTGGCAGGGCTTGCAAACCATTACAGACTACAAAGGGAAGCACAGCCGCAAGCTCCCAGTGAGACGAGTCTACCAGACGAGCTAAACAACTTCTATGCACGCTTCGAGGCAAATAACACTGAAACATGCATGGGAGCACCAGCTGTTCCGGGAGGCTGTGTGATCACGCTCTCCGCAGCCGATGTGAGTAAGACAAGACTTGACTTTAAACAAGTCAACATTCACAAGGCCGCAGGGCTAGACGGATTACCAGGACGTGTACTGCGAGCATGCGCTGACCAACTGGCAAGTGTCTTTCACTGACATTTTCAACCTCTCCCTGTCCGAGTCTATAATACCAACATGTTTTAAGCAGACCACCATAGTGCCTGTGCCAAGAACTCTAAGGTAACCTGCCTAAATGACTACTGACCCGTAGCACTCACATCTGTAGCCCTGAAGTGCTTTGAAAGGCTGGTCATGGCTCACATCAACACCATTATCGCAGAAACCCTAGACCCACTCCAATTTACATACCTCCCCAACAGATATACAGATGATGCAATCTCTATTGCACTCCACACTGCCCATTCCCACCCGGACAAAAGGAACACCTATGTGAGAATGCTATTAATTGACTACAGCTCTGCGTTCAACACTATAGTGCCCGCAAAGCTCATCACTAAGCTAAGGACCCTGGGACTAAACACCTCCCTCTGCAACTGGATCCTGGACTTCCTGACGGGCCGCCCCCAGGTGGTGAGGGTAGGTAACAACACATCTGCCACGCTGATCCTTAACACTGGGTCCCCTCAGGGGTGCGTGCTTAGCCCCCTCCTGTACTCTCAGTTCACTCATGACTGCACGGCCAGGTACGACTCCAACACCATCATTAAATTTGCCGATGACACAACAGTGGTAGGCCTGATCACCGACAATGAAGAGACAGCCTATAGGGAGGAGGTCAGAGACCTGGCTGTGTGGTGCCAGGACAACAACCTCAACAACTACAGAGGTTAGTGTACAGAGAGTAGTGTGAATGGCCCAGTACATCACTAGGGCGAAGCTTCCTGCCATTCAGGACCTCTATACCAGGCGGTGTCAGAGGAAGGCCCTAAAAATTGTCAAACAGTCCAGCCACCCTAGTCATAGACTGTTCTCTCTGCTACCGCATGGCAAGCGGTACCGGAGTGCCAAGTCTAGGTCCAAGTGGCTTCTAAGCAGCTTCTACCCCCAAGCCATAAGACTCCTGAACATCTAATCAAATGGCTACCCAGACTATTTTCATGCCACCCCTCTTTTACACTGCTGCTACTCTCTGTTGTTATCATCATGTACATACTACCTCAACTAACCGGTGCCCCCACACATCAACTCTGTACCGGTACCCCCCTGTATATAGTCTTGCTATTGTTATTTTACTGCTGCTCTTAATTACTTGTTACTTTTATTTCTTGTTCTTATCCGTATTTTTTG
Source organism: Salvelinus namaycush (assembly GCF_016432855.1). Lineage (NCBI taxonomy): Eukaryota > Metazoa > Chordata > Actinopteri > Salmoniformes > Salmonidae > Salvelinus > Salvelinus namaycush. The sequence goes on along the minus strand of NC_052341.1, from coordinate 23,097,518 downwards.
AAACTGCATTGTTGGTTAGGCTTTCGTAAGTAAGCATTTCACTGTAAGGTCTACACCTGTTGTATTCGGCACATGTGACTAATAAAATTTGATTGGATTTGATTTCAGTTACCGTGGTAGCTGACGTGTATAGTGTTGAGTCAACCGCATACATAGACACAGTGGCATTACTCAAAGCCAGTGGCATGTTGTTAGTAAAGATTGAAAAACGTAGGGGGCCTAGAGAGTTGCCCTGTGGAATTTCTGATTCTACCTGGATTTTGTTGGAGAGGCTTCCATTACAGAACACCATTTGTGTTCTGTTAGACAGGTAACTCTTTATCCACAATATAGCAGGGGGTGAAAAGCCATAGCACAAGTTTTTCCAGCAACAGACTATGATTGATAATGTCAAAAGCCACACTGATGTCTAACAAAACAGCCCCCACAATCTGTTTATCATCAATTTCTCTCAGCCAATCATCAGTCATTTGTGTAAGTGCTTGTTGAATGTCCTTCCCTATAAGTGTGCTGAAATTCTGTTGTCAATTTGTTTACTGTAAAATAGCATTGTATCTGGTCAAACACAATTTTTTACAAAATGTTTTCCTTTTACTAAGGGTTGGTAACAGGCTGATTGGTCGGCTATTTGAGCCAGTAAAGGGGGCTTTACTATTCTTAGGTAGGGGAATAACGTTTGCTTCCCCCCAGGCCTGAGGGGGCACACTTTCTATTAGGCTTAAATTGAAGATATGGCAAATAGGAGTGGCAATATCGTCCGCTATTATCCTCAGTAATTTTCCATCCAAGTTGTCAGACCCCAGTGGCTTATCGTCGTTGATAGACAGCACAATTTTTTTCACCTCTTCCACACTTACTTTAAGGAATTCCAAATTACAATGCTTGTCTTTCATAATAAGATCAGATATACTTGCTTGTGTAGTGTTAGCGTTTGTTGCTGGCATGTCATGCCTAATCTTGCCAATCAAAAAATCATTAAAGTAGTTGCCAATATTAGTCGGTTTTGTGATGAATGAGCCATCTGATTCAATGAATGATGGAGCGGAGTTTGCCTTTTTGCCCAAAATTTCATGTAAGCTGCTCCAAAGCTTTTTACTATAATTCTTTATGTCATTTATCTTTGTTTCTTAGTGTAGTTTCTTCTTCTTTTTATTCAGTTTAATCACATGATTTCTCAATTTGCAAAATGTTTGCCAATCAGTTTTACAGCCAGACCAATTTGCCATCTCTATTGCCTCATCCCTCTCAACCATACAATTTTTCAATTCCTCATCAATCCATGAGGATTACAGTAATTTCCTTAGTGGTTGCATGCTTATTAGTAACTGGGATAAGCAATTTCATAATGTGTCAAGTGCAGTGTCTGGTTGCTCGTCGTTACACACCACGGACGAACAAATATTCTTCAGATCAACAACATAGGAATCACTACAAAATGTATTGTATATGTCCTCTTATACACTATATTAGGCCCAGCCTTTGGAACTTTGGTTTTCCTAGATATGGTTACTATATTGTGATCATTACATCCAATGGATTTGGATACTGCTTTCAAACAAATTTCTGCAGCGTTAGTAAAGATATGATCAATACATGTTGATGATATCATTGCTGTACTGTTTGTAACTACCCTGGTAGGTTGATTGATAACCTGAACCAGGTTGCAGGCACTAGTTACAGTTTGAAGTTTTCTCTTGAGTTGGCAGCCTGATGAAAGCCGGTCAATATTTAAATCACCCAGAATATACACCTCTCTATTGATACCACATACATTATCAAGCATTTCACACATGTTATCCAGATACTGACTGTTAACACTTGGTGGTCTATAGCAGCTTCCCACCAGAATGGGCTTTAGGTGAGGCAGATGAACCTGTAGCCATATTACTTCAACAGTATTTATGATGAGATCCTCTCTCAGCTTTACAGAAATGTCGTGATGAATATAAACAGCCACACCTCCACCTTTGGCATTCCTGTCTTTTCTGTCGATCTTATAACCATGTACTGCTACCACTGAATCAAAGGTATTATGTAAGTGAGTTTCAGATATTGTCAGAATATGAATGTCATCTGTTTCTAGCAAATGATTGATTTCGTGAACCTTGTTTCTTAAGCTACGTATGTTAACGCGGGCTACTTTTAACACTTTTCTGAGATGCTTGATTATTTTTCTTGCTTTATTGGGAAGCTTAGCTGAGGTAGACATAACGGTTCTTCTCCTTCTTTCTGGTTCTGGTCGAACAATGAGCAGCCTTTTTCTGGTTCAAGCTAGTAGAGGGGTGCAGTGGCAGAAATGTATCATAGTCCAGGAAGGTCCCATTATGAACCCTCTTGGATGTTTTGATAGGAAGCATTTAAAGATGCCGATAGTCTCATAGAATCTTTATTCAGTTCAACGCGCTTGGTCAAATGTTTTATATCTTCATGAAGAGCAATAATCCTTTCTTTAGCTGCATCAAGTTCAATACCTTTTTCACAAATAAAGGTATCCATCGGACCTTTCCCTGTTACAACGAATATGTTGCAGATTATACATTAAATAGCACGCGAGTCCCCAGCAGATTCAAATGAGTTTTCACTGGGGAACAGACATTTCCCGGCTCAGCCGGGGACTTACATACTCCCTCCATGGCCGCGGATGCCCCCACCAGCCCCCCGCACAGCTGTGTTGTTGTCTGTCTCTCAATGAATGTGAAGAGCGAGAGAGAATCGCAGGGGGGCGGTTGATGTTTGGGTCGGTTATCAGTGGCAGGTCGCCGGCTCTTCCTTGTCGGTGTAGCTTCTCAGAGCTATGTCGGGCGTATAACATTACGATAAGGTATTTTGATGTTCATTAACTAACATTACGAATAGGTTCCTATTTGTTTCTGATAGGACATTACCCATTGGACATTCAATGATCACAAGGGGATGTTTCATGATGATCAAGGGGAAGTTGCATGATGGTCCCAAGGGTAGTTCCCTGCAAGTTACCAGGATGTCACTTTATTAGTCACTAGGACATTTTGTGATGGTCCCAATGGAACGTCTGTAAAAAGTGTGTGATCTACAGAGTAAGGAGGATGGCCAGATGTAGGCCCCCTAACAACCAGCTTAGCAGCTGCCCTGGCAACCCCCCTAGCAACCAACCAGAGGCCAGGACCCTAGACATGACGTTTATGACCCTGGCTTGCCTGATAGGCTCCAGTGGGGATGGGGAGGCCTACAACTGACGAGTCACGGTTTTGACTCACCAGGGGTGATGGTCGGATTCGTGTTTATTGTCGAAGGAATGAGCGTTATACAAAGGCCTGTACTCTAGAGCGGGATCTATTCGGAGGTGGAGGGTCCGTCATGGTCTAGGGCGGTGTGTCACAGAATCATCGGACTGAGCTTGTTGTCATTGACCCTCCAGCATGACAATGCCACCAGCCATACTGCTCGTTCTGTGCGTGTTTCCTCCAACACAGGAATGTCAGTGTTCTGCCATGGCCAGCGAAGAGCTAGGATCTCAATCACATTGAGCACGTCTGGGACATGTTGGATCGGACGGTGAGGGCTAGGGCCATTCCCCCCAGAAATGTCCGTAAACTTGCAGGTGCCTTGGTGGAAGAGTGGAGTAACATTTCACAGCAAGAACAGGCAAATCTGGTGCAGTCCATGAGGAGGAGATGCACTGCAGTACTTAATGCAGCTGGTGGCCACACCAGATACTGACTGTTACTTTTGATTTTGACCCCCCCTTTGTTCAGGGACATATTATTCCATTTCTGTTAGTCACATGTCTGTGGAACTTGTTCAGTTTATGTCTTAGTTGTTGGGTCTTGTTATGTTCATACAAATATTTACACATGTTAAGTTTGCTGATAATAAACGCAGTTGACAGTGAGAGGACGTTTCTTTTTTTGCTGAGTATATGTATTTTTTCTTGAGAGTATTTTTAACAGAGCTGATATTTACTTTGAAGTGCAAAGTGTAGGAATACAGGTGAAATCAGACATTGACACAGACATGGTGATGTAGCAGGGTGATTGGAATGCTGTGAACCAAGAGGTTCTGAGTTCAAATCATATTTTCTGTATAAATTCAAATCAAATTTGATTTGTCACATGCGCCGAACACAACAGGTGTAGCTTACCGTGAAATGCTTACTTACAAGCCCTTAACCAACCAATGCAGTTCAAGAAATAGAGTTAAGAAAATATTTACAAAATAAACAAAAGTTTAAAAAATCAAATCAAATCAAAAAGTAACACAATAAAATGACATAACAATAACGAGGCTTTATACAGGGGGTACCGGTACCAAGTCAATGTGCAGGATATATACAGGGGGTACCGGTACCGAGTCAATGTGTGGGGATACAGGTTAGTCAAGGTCATTTGTAAAGTGACTATGCATAGATAACAAACAGCGAGTAGCAGCAGTGTAAAAACAAAGGGGGAGGAGGTGTCAATGTAAATAGTCTGGGTGGCCATTTCATGAATTGTTCAGCAGTCTTATGGATTGGGGGTAGAAGCTGTTAAGGAGACTTTTCGTCCTAGACTTCGCGGGGACTAAGGGGACAGGAGGGGACTAAGCACACACTCCTGAGGGGCCCCAGTTTTGAGGAGCAGCGTGGCATATGTGTTATTGCCTGCCTTTACCACCTGGGGGCGGCCCGACTGGTAGTCCAGGATCCAGTTGCAGAGGAAGGTGTTCAGTCCCAGGGTCCTTAGCTTAGTAAACATACACAATGTAAGTATGTATGTCAATGTGTGGCATATATGCAAGTTGAAGACACTCCCTAACATTGCAAACAGAAAAAGAGTTGTGAATGGATCAGTGGTTCACCAAGCAGGGACTTAATTGGCTTGACAATAATAACAAGGGGTGATGTGTAATGAAACTAGGGTGTGCGTGCCCTGGGCAGAATGTTTTTTTGGGGAGGAAACGTTTCTTCACCAACATCAGGTGACGTCCCAGGAAAAAGCCGGGAACTAGACAAAAACCTCCAGGGGAACATGACAGAACGTTCTAAGAACGTCCTATAAATGTCCTTGGGGAGGTCCCCGGAAAAAAGTGTACGAGACAAAAACATGCAAGGGACCATGACAAAACTTTAAAAAAAAAGTCCTATAAACATAATTGGGGATGTCCCCGGAATAAACCGGGAACTAGAAAAAAAACTCCACGCAACCATGACACAACGTCCTGAGAATGTCCTAAAATTGTCCTTGCAAGGGACCATGACAAAACTTTAAAGAAATGTCCTATAAACATAATTGGGGATGTCCCAGGAACTAACTGAGAAATAGACAAAACCTCCACAGGACCATGACACAACGTCCTGACGAATTTAGGCAACCATTTCGTGATGTTCCCGGGACGTCCTAACGACAAATTTTTGTTTGCAGGGAATAACTGGAAAGACTAGAAAGAGAAAGAGGAACAAATGAAAATAGATTACAGGGATTCATCCATTTATCAAGCCATAGCAGACACATATCTGCTAGAAGATAGCAGGGACATTCAAAGACACAAGACTACACCAATCCCCAATATCCCCTATATCTACTCTCATGCTCTCATTCTCTCTCTCTCATGCGCTCTCTCTCTCATGCGCTCTCTCATGTTCTCTCTCACATGTTCTCTCTCTCATGCTCTCATGCTCTCATGCTCTCATGCTCTCATGCTCTCTCTCTCCTGCTCTCTCATGCTCTCTCTCATGCTCGCTCTCTCATGCTCTCTCTCTTTCTCTCTCTCAAACGCTGTCTCTCTCTCATGCTCTCTCTCTCATGTTCTCATGCTCTCTCTCTCAGGCTCTCTCATGATCTCTCTCTCTCGCTGTCATACTCTCTCTCTCTCAAACTCTCTCTAGTTCATGCGCTCATGCTCTCTCTCATGCTCTCATGCTCTCATGCGCTCTCTCTCATGCTCTCATGCGCTCTCTCTCATGTTCTCTCTCATGCTCGCATGTTCTCTCTCTCATGCTCTCATGCTCTCTCTCTCATGCGCTCATGCTCTCTCATGCGCTCATGCTCTCCCTCGCATGCTCTCTCTCATGCTCTCATGCGCTCTCTCTCACGCTCTCTCTCACGCTCTCTCTCTCACGCTCTCTCTCACGTTCTCTCTCTCACGCTCTCTCTCACGCTATATCTCTCACGCTATATCCCTTTCTCTCTCTCTCTCTCTCTCTCTCTATCATGCTCTCTCTCTCTCTCTCTCTCTATCATGCTCTCACGCTCTCTCTCTCTATCATGCTCTCACGCTCTCTCTATCATGCTCTCACGCTCTCTCTCTCTCTCTCTCTATCATGCGCTCTCTCTATCATGCTCTCTCTAATGCGCTCTCTCTCTCTCTCTCTATCATGCTCTCTCTCTATCATGCTCTCTCTCTATCATGCTCTCTCTCTATCATGCTCTCTCTCTATCATGCTCTCTCTCTATCATGCTCTCTCTCTATCATGCTCTCTCTCTCTCTCTCTCTCTCTCTGTTTTTGGTTGTGTGTGTTGCATCAACTTTGTATCTACTTAAAAAGGGAGAGGATTACTCATGAAACATTTTGGCTTAACTGTGTGTGTGTGTATTCTGTTTCATTCTCACTCTTCTAAAGTAGCGATAGCTTTCAGTTCTGATTTCAATTCCAGTTGCTTTTATATGGTCAGCAAACAGTCCTCCAACTTGATGTGAGTCATTGCTGTGTCATCTATATACTTCTCAAACCATTATCACACTCAAACTTCAGAGTCCCAACTGGAACCAAAGTCATATCTGTGTCCAGGCCTGAAAGTAACTGAAAATAGGTAGCCTTTAAGTTAGCCTTAAAGTTGGGAAGAGTAAGTGATTGTGATTAGGGTTAAGAGTTAGGGCTATGGCTAGGGTTCAGCCGGGGTGTGGAGATGAAGCTAGTGTAAGGGTTAGGATTAGGGTTATGGCTAAGGTTAGGGTTTAACCAAGGTATAGACAGTGGTGTAGTACTTAAGTACTACTTAATTCGTGTTTGGGGGTATCTGTACTTTACTATTTATTTTTTTGACAACTTTTAATTTTACTTCACTACATTCCTAAAGAAAATAATGTACTTTTTACTCCATACATTCTGAATGCTTAGCAGGACAGGAAATTGGTCAAATTCACGCACTTATCAAGAGAACACGTCCCTAGAACACGTCTGTAACGGCTGTCAATGTCGTTCTCCTCCTCGGACGAGGAGGAGCATGGATCGGACCAAGATGCGGAGGGATAAGTGTTCATTATTTAATGACAAAACAACAAAGCACTTCAACATACAAAACAACAAACGTGACAAACCCGAAACAGTCCTGTGTGGCCCAAACGCTGACACAGGAACAGACTACATCAAACGAATGAACAGCCAAAACAGTCCCGTGTGGTGCACATACACAGACACGAAAGACACAGGAGAAAATCACCCACAAACAAACAGTGAGAACAACCTACCTTAATATGACTCTCAATCAGAGGAAATGCCAAACACCTGCCTCTAATTGAGAGCCATACCAGGCAACCCTTTAACCCAACATAGAACCACAACACATAGAAATGCCCACCCCGCTCACGCCCTGACCAATAAACACATACAAAACAAGAGAAAACAGGTCAGGAACGTGACATAACCCCCCCCTTAAGGTGCGAACGCCGGGCGCACCAGCACAAAGTCTAGGGGAGGGTCTGGGTGGGCATCTGACCACGGTGGTGGCTCAGGCTCCGGACGCTGTCCCCACACCACCATAGTCACTCCCCGCTTCTGTATCCCCCTCCCAATGACCACCCTCCAACTAAACCCACCTAAATGAAGGGGCAGCACCGGGATAAGGGCCAGCACCGGGATAAGGGGCGGCAGCTCCGGGCTGAGGGACTCTGGCAGGTCCTGGCTGAGGGACTCTGGCAGGTCCTGGCTGAGGGACTCTGGCAGGTCCTGGCTGGACGGCTCTGGCAGGTCCTGGCTGGCGGCTGGCTCTGGCGGATCCTGGCTGGCGGCTGGCTCTGGCGGATCCTGGCTGGCGGCTGGCTCTGGCGGATCCTGGCTGGCGGCTGGCTCTGGCGGATCCTGGCTGGCGGCTGGCTCTGGCGGATCCTGGCTGGCGGCTGGCTCTGGCGGATCCTGGCTGGCGGCTGGCTCTGGCGGATCCTGGCTGGCGGCTGGCTCTGGCGGATCCTGGCTGGCGGAAGGCTCTGGCGGATCCTGGCTGGCGGAAGGCTCTGGCGGATCCTGGCTGGCTGGCTCCGGCAGCTCCTGACTGGCTGGCAGCTCCTGGCTGGACGGCTCTGGCTGGTCCTGGCTGGACGGCTCTGGCTGGTCCTGGCTGGACGGCTCTGGCTGGTCCTGGCTGGACGGCTCTGGCTGGTCCTGGCTGGACGGCTCTGGCTGGTCCTGGCTGGACGGCTCTGGCAGGTCCTGGCTGGACGGCTCTGGCAGGTCCTGGCTGGACGGCTCTGGCTGGTCCTGGCTGGACGGCTCTGGCTGGTCCTGGCTGGACGGCTCTGGCTGGTCCTGGCTGGACGGCTCTGGCTGGTCCTGGCTGGACGACGGCTCTGCAGGCTCAGTCCAGACGGGCAGTTCTGGGCAGACTGGCAGACCTGTAGGGAGGAGACGGAGAGACAGCCTGGTGCGTGGTATAGGCACTGGCTGCGCTGGAGAGGAGGAAAGCTCTGACAGCGCTGGACAGGTGGGAGCAGCTGGAGAGAGAACCCGGAGAGACAGCCTGGTGCGGGGGGCTGCCACCGGTGGACTGGTACTTGGAGGTGGCACCGGGTATACCGGACCGTGAAGGAGGACACGTGCTCTTGAGCACCGAGCCTGCCCAACCCTACCAGGTTGAATGGTCCCCGTAGCCCTGCCAGTGCGGCGAGGTGGAATAGCCCGCACTGGGCTATGCAGGCGAACCGGGGACACCACCTGTAAGGCTGGTGCCATGTACGCCGGCCCGAGGAGACGTACTGGAGGCCAGATACGTTGGGCCGGCTTCATGACATCCGGCTCGATGCCCAACCTAGCCCTCCCAGTGCGGCAAGGTGGAATAGCCCGCACTGGGCTAAGCACGCGTACTGGGGACACCGTGCGCTTTACCGCATAACACGGTGTCTGACCAGTACGACGCCCTCTCACTCCACGGTAAGCCCGGGGAGTTGGCTCAGGTAACCAACCCGGCTTCGCCACACTCCCCTTAGGCCCCCCCCCCCAAGAAATTTTTGGGTGAGCCTCTCGGGCTTCCAGCCGCTCTGCCTTGCTTTAGCCTCATACAACCTCCTCTCCGCTTTCGCTGCCTCCAGCTCCGCTTTGGGGCGGCGACACTCCACTGGCTCTGCCCAGGGTCCTTTACCGTCTAGGATCTCCTCCCAAGTCCATTCCTCTTTTCCCCATTGCTGTTGTTCCTGCCTTCCTTCTCCACTCCGCTTGATCCTGGTTTGGTGGGTGTTTCTGTAACGGCTGTCAATGTCGTTCTCCTCCTCGGACGAGGAGGAGCATGGATCGGACCAAGATGCGGAGGGATAAGTGTTCATTATTTAATGACAAAACAACAAAGCACTTCAACATACAAAACAACAAACGTGACAAACCCGAAACAGTCCTGTGTGGCCCAAACGCTGACACAGGAACAGACTACATCAAACGAATGAACAGCCAAAACAGTCCCGTGTGGTGCACATACACAGACACGAAAGACACAGGAGAAAATCACCCACAAACAAACAGTGAGAACAACCTACCTTAATATGACTCTCAATCAGAGGAAATGCCAAACACCTGCCTCTAATTGAGAGCCATACCAGGCAACCCTTTAACCCAACATAGAACCACAACACATAGAAATGCCCACCCCGCTCACGCCCTGACCAATAAACACATACAAAACAAGAGAAAACAGGTCAGGAACGTGACAACGTCCCTAACAACATCCCTAGTGCCGCTGATCTGGTGGACTCACTAAACACAAATGCATAGCAATGTTTGAGTGTGCACCTGGATATCTGTACATTTTAAAAACAAGACCGTTTGTCATCTTAGTTGCTGCGCTGACTGTGGCCTGTAACGAGTTCTTTATAGAGAGCCTGAATGACCTCGGCTTTCTGCTCATTATTCCTTGTTAATAAAACAAACATGTATGCTTTCATTTGATCGAAATAACTAATTTGAACAAGTCTGCTTTGCTTAATATAAGTAATTTGAAATGATTTATTATTTTACATTTACTTTTGACTCTTAAGTCAAATCAAATCAAAGTTTATTTGTCAGGTGCGCTGAATACAAGAGGTGTAGACCTTACAGTGAAATGCTTACTTACAGGCTCTAACCAATAGTGCAAAAAAAAGGTATTAGGTGAACAATAGGTAGGTAAAGAAATAAAACAACAGTAAAAAGACAGGCTATATACAGTAGCGAGGCTATAACAGTAGCGAGGCTATAAAAGTAGCGAGGCTACATACAGACACCGGTTAGTCAGGCTGATTGAGGTAGTATGTACATGTAGATATGGTTAAAGTGACTATGCATATATGATGAACAGAGAGTAGCAGTAGCGTAAAAGAGGGGTTGGCGGGTGGTGGGTGGCGGGTGGCGGGACACAATGCAGTATATTTAGAACCAAATACTTTTAGATTTTTACTCAAGTGGTATTTTACTGGGTGACTTTCTATTAAGGTATCTATACTTTTACTCAAGTATCACAATTGGATACTTTTTCCCGCTGGGTGTGGATATGAAGCTAGGGTTAGGGTTAGGTTATGGCTAGGGTGAGGGTTGAACCAGGCTATGGACATGAAGGGTTAGGGTCAACCAACATCCATCAGGAAATGTTCTTATCAGTACCTGTACAAAATAGATTCAACAATAATAAGGTCACAATGACGTGCACTGGAATATGAGCTGCGTCACTAGGAGATGAGCCATTCAAAGATGAGAGCGGTTCCATGGATTATAGCAACACATCATTTTTCTCATAGTACAATTACAACAGGACACACACACACACACACACACACACACACACACACACACACACACACACACACACACACACACACACACACACACACACACACACACACACACACACAGAGAGAGAGAGATAATGGAGAGCTGTATTCTCCATTGGTTAATATTAGAACCTCCTTAACACACATTATGGCACTCATCTACCTCTCTCCGCCTCCTAGTTGTTTTTCTCTCTGTCTCCAGGCGTCACTGGAACATCTTGGCAACCAAGCCTGCTCTTTCTCATCACCCTGTTTCATTCATATTTTCTCTTTGACCCAATTTTCTCGGGTTTGTGCAGCATAAAAAGCCATGGCACAAAAGCAATTTTTCACAGTGCTTAGCCCTTTTCCTACCAGACAAATTGTGCAAATGGGGTCGCGACATAATAAGCTCCTGCTATTTGAATTACGGCATATTATACCAGTTGTGTACGAGCTGCTCAATGTACGTGTCATGGTTGTTGATTTTATGTGACAGATATTTAATTAGCAGATCTGTACAGTCAACTGCATGTTCACGGATTGTCACGTAAGCATTTTCAATGATATTCCTCAAATTAAAAAAGAAGTGAATTCAAGATGGTCCTCAAAGGAGAGTAGAACTATATGCTGCTAGATTAGCAAACGATACATAGCCAAGAAAGTTGGACATCAAATCATTATCATTACCATATGAAAATGACATAACATACCTCACGAGTGCTCCAAACGGCAATTTACAGAAGGAGAATGGTGTGCGAGACAGATGGGGGAATACGAATACGCTTTACATTGCTCTGATTATCAAATGCATTTGAACCTGCTCCCAAGGCTTCAGCTTAATGATCCCGGTTGCTATGGAGATCAGCCAGGGAGCGTATTGATGATTGTCTCTGATAAACTAAGGAGAGTCCGACTTCCAAGAGCAAGTTTTGGATCGTGTCCAGAATGATCTCACTCTGGCTTTGTAGCTCAGTTGGCTCAAGGATTATAACCAGGGCCCTCTCTTCCTGTTGGCTCGAAGCCCTGGAACAAAATGATTATTCCTCAAATTTCAGCTAATGACTGCACACACCCATCAGCGTATCCCTAGTCTGGAACACACAGCCTATCAATTAGTTGGGGACTGGCTTTCATGCCTGAGAGTAACTCATGTAAGCAAGGTACTGACACTGACAAGGACAAAGCGTGAGCACAAAAGCCTGGCATGCACTTTTCTTGTTTTGAAGAACCACTAAATGAGAGAACAGCTCGTTAAGGGTTTCAAAAGCCTTCCGTTATGTGTTCCAAAAACACCTGTTTTCATGTAAACACATCTGATCTTATGTGAAGTTAATCACATGATTTCACATGTGAAATTTCATGTGAAATCGTGTAAAGACTTTTGTTTTGTGTAGTTACATGTTATCACATGTTGTTATCACATGTAAAGCAACATGTGATGCCATTGAACGACACAAAATAAATGTTTTCACACGATTAAACGTGACATTTTACATGTGAAATCATGTGGTTTTTCTTTAAGGCCTAACTCTGTGACCCTGGTATTAGTCTAATCTCTACTTTGGCTTCCACACTCCAGCCTTCAGAAGCAATGGACCCTGCAGCATAGCTTTCTAAGTGGGGATAGCATGATATGGACAGGGTTGAGTGTACTTAAGTGTAGCCATACGTATATGAACTACCAGGGCCAGAAACAGCTGCTAAAGTTCTCCTGTCTAACCCTGACACGCCCTTTGCCATAGTATGGAGGGAGGAAGAGAGAGGGGGGAGATTGAGTGGGAGGAAGTGAAAAGGTGAGACAGAGAGACAGAATGAGAACGAGGGAGAGAGGATGGAGAGACAAGGAAGAGTGAAAGGCAGAGAGAACAGAAGAGAAGAAAGGTATTCTCTTGATTGACTATAACCTCTCCATTTCCTGTAAAGAAAAAAAAGATGTACACATCCACCACCTTGCCAGCCATTTCATCACCATGATCAGAAACTTTTGGGAAACAAACACTTCAAAACCTCCAATCAACCCAGCCCAACAACAAAGCACAGGTGCATCTCCCCTATAGCGCTTCTTTCATTTCCTTTCAACACTCTCTACTCTATCCGAGCCCACTCTCTGAGCTCCAATCGCAGTCCCCCTGTATTTCTTCTATAGGCCTATAGCTACGCATCAGAGATAGTAGGCTGCATGGAAATGGGTCAGAAGTATCAGAGACATCATTGTCCTGGTCATCAGATTAATAGACTGTCTGGGTGCATTATCTGGGTGCATTATCTCCCCTCCTCAGCGGCCCGCGCTTGGATCGCGTCCTGGAGCAGACTGATTGAAAAGTGTGCGCACACGCGCGGGCCTGTATATGTGTGTGTGTATGTGAAGCAGAGTAGAGTAGGCTATGGGCCAAGGCCAGAGGCATGGCCATAAAACAAGGCAATATAACTAAAGATGGGAGCACTGTGCAGGGAGAGAGAGGAGTGGATTTTTAAAGGTTTGGCTGTAAATGGAATGAGGGAAGCCAGTCAATTGAAATATGAAATTGGGTCATAGAAAATGAGGGTGTTTTATAAAGTGCAATATTGGCTGGTTACGGAAGATAACACACACACACACAACTTTTTAAAGACACATACTTTATGAACTACAACTGCCCTGTTGTGAGTACACTAAGTTGCCGAACATTTTTAATAACCTTGGTCTGAAACAGTGAGAGTAATGGAACGGAGTCTACTCTGCGGAGTGAGACAGTCAGGCAGCCATTTTATAATGAGGGATGGAGCCACTGAGCCATACAGCACCACTTCTCCTGTTAGGATCCTTAAATTAAAGAACCAAACCAAGCGTGCAGCAAATTTCTTCCCCCAAATCTCTAAGGCAACCTTTCTCTGAGTGGAATCTAACTTCCACTTGTACAATACGATGAGCACAACTCCTATCTGCCCCAGCGAGTCCTGAGATCTCAGCCATGGTACGTGACTTCCCTGTTTGGTGCATGAGTGTGTGCTGAAACTGTAGGAATCATCTTCTAACTCTTTATGCTGGATGGATCTCAATAGCCTCAATTTTCCTTCACAATCCTTGACAGCTTACTGGATGGGTTCCACCATATTGCTTATTGCTTTTCGCCCGTCAAGTCCTTCAGATAAGTGGACATGATGACGCAAAGGAGATTAGCGAAGGAACCAAAATAAGTCACAATATTGACAATAATTGATTCGATTTATATGGGCATTTTCCAGATGCTCCATACATTGTATGGAGGAAACTCCCCATTCACCACCAATGTGTAGTACCCACTATAGGTGATGCCACAGAAGCCATTTTTGCACTTATTAGACATAATAATGATTAAAAATACACTTTATGGACTGGGTTTATTAATTAGAATCTGAATTAATAGTCATTTTCTGATACTTAGTAGCAGTAGTTTAAATTGGAGTTTGCATGTCGCCATCAGAACTAAAAAATCCTCCTATGACAGATTTGACAGGCAAATTCCACTGCCATTTCACATGAGAAATGAGTTCCCCAGTTATGATTAGCTATGATTACAAACCGACACATACGATCCAACTGGCAACTTACCGTAGCCATGCTTTGGCAGCTAGGGAGCGAGTCGGCCAGCGAGCATATGGATTATGAGGACTTTGCATGAGTTAATGGAGCCATTTTCAGTTATAGAAATAAGAATTGGCACTGCAATGAAGCTAATTAGCGGGATGCTTTATGAGGCAATGTTTGATAATCCCTCAAAATATTCTCAATATGGGAACTGCGTACTGGAAATCTTATTATTGGAACGGTATCAACACAGCCTGTGTCTCAGTCTGGCCTTAAAGGAAACAGAGAAACACCCTGTCTTTTTTGCTCTGTATCAACTGTTGTGGCAGTTAGATGTATGAGGGAAACATATTTTCACATATCGTAACTCTGTACTCCAACACGGGCCCCAAAACACGTCCTGTGGGTTTTCAGCTCTTTCCTCCCACCATCCAAGTGATAAAAGCCAGTGAAGTCAAATCAACATAACTTTCTAATGCCAGAAATTTGATAGGAAAACCTCCAGACCCTAACTCCTGTGTGACTTCCCATCACTCTCTTCTGCCATCCATCCATTCAGTCCCAGAAGTGATGGAGGGGTGTGATGGAGTTGTGTCATGTCAGGGACCTTTCCACCAGGCAAGCGACGGATAGGAAGCCATGTATAATTCAGCTGGATTTATTGTGGAGCCTTTCCTCAGCTGTTGACCGGGAAACACAGAGACAGAACTGAGCCTGGGAGAGCAATAAACAGGCTCTGGTAACAAGGGCGTCCGGTGATGTGGAACACACAGGAACACAGCTTTGATAGCTGGATGATGAATGGGAGGTGATCGTTTGTGAAACTTTCATGAATGGATTTGTTTGTGTGGATGCTTCTGAGACACAGTAATAAATGATTACGCACACACACACGCACTCGCACACACACTCACTGATTGTACAGTAGTTGACAGAAATATGTCATTTTTATACGCTGCCGCAAGTGTACAAATATCGTGAGACGAAAGTGAGTGAGCATAGGCACACATTTAGGCTACAGCATAATCCTCATCATAGTCCCCTCCACTGATCAAGACAAAGGAGATGATCGTGGACTACAGGAAAAGGAGGGCCAAGCACGCCCCCATTCTCATCGACAGGGCTGTAGTGGAGCAGGTTGAGAGCTTCAAGTTCCTTGGTGTCCACATCACCAACAAACTATCATGGTCCAAACACACCAAGACAGTCATGAAGAGGGCATGACAACACCTTTTCCCCCGAAGGAGACTGAAAATATTTGTCATGGGTCCTCAGATCCTCAAAAAGGTTCTACAGCTACGCCATCGAGAGCATCCTGACTGGTTGCATCACCACCTGGTATGGCAACTTACATATTACCTCAATTACCTCAACTAACCTGTGCCCCCGCACATTGACTCTGTACCGGAACCCCCTGTTGTTTTATTGTTGCTCTTTAATGATTCATGATGATTATTTTTTTAAATTATTTTTTTACTTCAGTTTATTTTAGTAAATACTTTCTTAACACTTATTTTTCTTAAAACTGCAATGTTGGTTGAGCTTGTAAGTAAGCATTTCACTGTAAGGTCTACAACCTGTTGTATTCGGCGCATGTGACAAATAACATTTGATTTGATCTTAGAAAAAAGGGTTCCAAAAGGGTTCTTCTGCTGTCCCCATAGGATAATTATTTTTGGTTCCAGGTAGAATCATTTTCTGTTCCATGTAGAACCCTCTGTGAAAAGGGTTCTTCATGGAATCAAAAGGGTTCTACCTGGGTCCAAAAAAGGGTCTTCAAAGGGTTCTCCTATGGCGACAGCCAAAGAACCATTTTAGGTTCTAGATAGCACCTTTTTTTACTAAGAGTGGGCACTTCAGAGCTATTTGGTGGATTTAAAGTGGTCTGCATTTGCACCCTATCAAAAATTAGTAGTGTTCTTTGTTCTGTATCTTACCGCAATTGAGCTGTGGAAGTTCAGAGTTCGATCAATTAAACACAGTTAAGCTGCTGTCTGGATGGATAACAAGCATCACATCGTGAGATACAGTATCTCTGAAGACATGGCTTGGTTTGGGGCTTGAAGCAGACGCTCAAGATCGCCTTTTAGGCTCCGCAGGCTTAGTTGAGCTTTTAAATAAAAGCGAGTCCAATTATTCAACAACTTGAAAGAACTCAATATTCTCTCCAATGGCGTGGAAAGTCTATTGATATGTTGTTTATTTTGTCCAATTGCTACTTAGGTAGGAGTCATGTTCTTTTACAGGATAAGCAGTACTCTAGTGCCCTTGAGTGTAAAGGTACTTTTGGCATCCTTTTAGTGTACTCCATTTCAGATGTATCTGTATTGTACATTCCATTCAACTGTCATTATTATCATTATTAATAAAGATTACAATTACTTACACATTTTCCTCCTAGAGTGATTGAATATTTTCAGCAGAGCCAGTTTGCTCTTTATGACTTGCGCCTAAAAGTTCAGTGATGAGATAGCGAGCGACAGTAGCCTAATTTACTGTCTATTTTTCACATTTTTTAAAATTATTTCACAACGAAAGGTCACAGATTGTGTCAACAGCTTGCAGTTTACACCTCACATCTATCCCGTTGTCATGTGTTGTACAATCGCTGGAGTCGCTTAGCCATCTGTTATTAACGCCTGCATTATACATACATTTATATTTACATTTTATATTTACATTTTATATTTTATATTTACATATCCGGAACAACTTACAGTATGTGCATGCAATTAAAGTATGCAAGACAGGTGAATCACTGCAAGTAAAAATTATTCCAAGACTTTTTTTAAAGTAGGTAGAGGTAACACCTAACCAGTGACCCGAGGTCATCTCCCTGAATTGTTAAGGTTAGGATTGGCGATAGACTGACCTGATCCTAGATGTGTTGTATAGGGGGAACTTATCCCTCGAGCCAATTCCCAGCCGAATAAGATAAATGAGAAAAGTGGTTTTGTGTTTCATTTCCCCCCGTAACAGAAACAGATGGTTCAGTTAGTTTTGGCAGTCCTCTGTTGGCAGATAAACTGTCCCTTGATTGAGATGCCCATTATTTTGCATATTGTCGAAGGGAAGCATGGAAGTGTGGCCAAATTGTATATTTGCCGTTACAATGTGTTATAAGACCATCTGGTTCTTCTAGTTCAGGCTTTCAGGTATCATTGCACATCCAAGAATCTACTGTACTCTTAGGAGCTGAAAGTGATTTGAAAATGCCCCTCAAGCTAAAATAATTTGATGGATTTCTCTCACCCGAACAAACAGTGAATAAAAATGCAATGTTTTGATTACCTGATAAAAGTTGAATGTTAAAGTTGCCCGAGACACAGGTCCAGGATCAGCTAACCTTCTCCGAATACTAACCTTAACAAAACTGGTGATTAAATTGGTCTTAATTCCACATAATCCTTTAAAGCAATCAGTGTGATTAGCAACAAAAAGCCATTACTTTCATTTTATTTTCCAAGCCCCAAAATAAAGTTCTGATAGAACACATGAGCTTCCTCTATCCATCTTCTAGTTAGAGGAGTATAGCTGGTCTGAGTACTGCTTACAAAAAGTGGTCTTTACAGGTCTGTTTTATATTAACTAGCCTGCAGTAATCAGCTAATGGAGAAGTTTAGTGTGCGCAAAACACAAGGCCTGTGTGTATGTGTGTGTGTTTGTGTGTGTCTGTGTGCTTGCATCTGTGTGTGTTTGTATGTGTGCTAAGTTCATGCATGCTGTGTGTGTGTGTGTGACCAAATTGGTCTTTAAAGGGCTGTGTTACAGTCATCATTAGTCTTAGATTAGGAGTGACAGAGGAGATGTGCTGGGGTCTGTATGCCTGTGACTCAGTGTGGGTGTTCAGTCTAATACCGTAATTGGTGAGGGGAGAGAGAGAGCATGAGAGAGAAAGAGAGAGAGAGCATGATAGAGAGAGAGAGAAAGAGATATAGCATGAGAGATATAGCATGAGAGAGAGAGCATGAGAGAGAGCACATGATAGAGAGCATGAGAGCATGAGAGAGAGCGTGAGAGCATGAGAGAGAGAGTGAGAGAGAGAGAGAGCGTGTGAGAGAGAGCGTGAGAGAGAGAGCATGAGAGAGAGAGCATGAGAGAGAGAGAGCATGAGAGAGAGAGAGCATGAGAGCATGATAGAGCGAGCATGAGAGCATGAAAGAGAGAGCATGGGAGCATGAGAGCGCAAGCATGAGAGCATGAGAGAGAGAGAGCATGAGAGAGAGAGAGCATGAGAGAGAGAGAGCATGAGAGCATGAGAGAGAGCATGCGAGGGAGAGCATGAGCGCATGAGAGAGCATGAGCGCATGAGAGAGAGAGCATGAGAGCATGAGAGAGAGAGCATGCAAGCATGAGAGAGAGCATGAGAGAGAGCGCATGAGAGCATGAGAGAGAGTGCATGAGAGCATGAGAGCATGAGAGAGAGCATGAGCACATGAACGAGAGAGAGTTTGAGAGAGAGAGAGTATGACAGCGAGAGAGAGAGAGATCATGAGAGAGCCTGAGAGAGAGCGAGCATGAGAACATGAGAGAGAGCATGAGAGAGAGACAGAGTTTGAGAGAGAGAAAGAGAGAGAGCATGAGAGAGAGAGAGCATGAGAGAGCGAGCATGAGAGAGAGCATGAGAGAGCAGGAGAGAGAGCATGAGAGCATGAGAGCATGAGAGAGAGAACATGTGAGAGAGAACATGAGAGAGCGCATGAGAGAGAGAATGAGAGCATGAGAGAGAGAGCATGAGAACGAGAGCATGAGAGCATGAGAGCATGAGAGAGAGAGCGCATGAGAGAGGGAGAGAGAGCATGAAAGAGAGCATGAGAACATGTGAGAGAGAGCATGAGAGGGAGAGAGCATGAGAGTGCATGAGAGTGAGAGAGCATGAGAGAGAGAGCATGAGAGAGAGAGAGCATGAGAGAGAGAGAGCATGAGAGAGAGAGAGCATGAGAGAGAGAGCATGAGAGAGAGCATGAGCGCATGAACGAGAGAGAGTTTGAGAGAGAGAGAGTATGACAGCGAGAGACAGAGATCATGAGAGAGCCTGAGAGAGAGAGCATGAGAACATGAGAGAGAGCATGAGAGAGACAGAGTTTGAGAGAGAGAAAGAGAGAGAGCATGATAGAGAGAGAGAGCATGAGAGAGAGCATGAGAGAGCAGGAGAGAGAGCATGAGAGCAAGAGAGAGAGAGCATGAGAGAGAGAGCATGAGAGAGAGCGCATGAGAGAGAGAGAGAGAGCATGAGAACGAGAGCATGAGAGCATGAGAGAGAGCGAGAGAGCATGAGAGAGGGAGAGAGAGCCTGAGAGAGAGCATGAGAACATGAGAGAGAGTGAGAGAGAGCATGAGAGTGAGAGAGAGAGCATGAGAGGGCATGAGAGGGAGCATGAGAGAGAGAGAGCATGAGAGAGAATGAGAGAATGAGAGAGAGCATGAAAGAGAGTTCATGAGAGCATGAGAGAGAGAGCATGAGAGCATGAGAGAGAGAGAGCATGAGAGCATGAGAGAGAAAGAGCATGAGAGCATGAGAGAGAGAGGATGAGAGAGAGAGAGAGCATGAGAGAGATTATGAGAGAAAGAGCATGAGAGAGAGAGTGAGAGCATGAGAGCATGAGATAGAGGGCATGAGAGAGAGCATGAGAGAGAGAGCGTGAGAAAGACACCGTGAGAGAGCGTGAGAAAGACACCGTGAGAGAGAGCGTGAGAAAGACAGCGAGAGCGAGAGAGAGCATGAGAGCAAGAATATGAGAGCATGAGAGAGGGCATGAGAGAAAGAGAGCTTGAAAGAGAGAGAGAACATGAGAGCATGAGAGAGGGCATGAGAGAGAGAGAGAGAGCTTGAAAGAGAGAGAGAACATGAGAGCATGAGAGAGAGAGCATGAGCGAGAGCGAGAGAGCTGATCATATTTACACCCTACACACCCTGATAGATAAACATGTCCACCAAAAATAATACCAAAATATACGCTTGCTTTATCGACTTTCAAAAAGCATTTGATTCTATTTGGCATACAGGACTGTTCTACAAAGTTATTGAAAGTGGTGTAGGGGGTAAAACATTTGACATAATTAAATCAATGTACACTGGCAATATGTGTAGCAATAAAATTGGCAAGAAAAGATCCAAATTCTTTAACCAGGGAAAGACCTCTCTGATGAGCGTAGGCTACCCGTCCTGTTTATGTGTAGCAAGAAAATTGGCAAGAAAAGATCCAAATTCTTTAACCAGGGGCGGGTCCTTCGCCAGGGTTGCAATCTGAGCCCTGCACTCTTCAATATTTACATCAACGAATTGGCCACTATTCTAGAAAAATCCTCAGCCCCTGGTATTAGTCTCCACAATTCAGAGGTTAAATGCCTACTCTTCGCAGATGACCTATGCCGGCTGTCACTCACAGCACATGGCCTACAGCAGAACCTGGACCTGCTAGAGCAGTACTGCCAGACCTGGGCCCTGGCAGTAAACCCCAAGAAGACTAAAATAATGATTTTCCAGAGAAGATCCAGATCTCAGGGAATTAGACCAAAGTTCTCAATTGGTACAAAATATATAGAGTACTGCACACACTACAATTACTTAGGTTTAAAAATATGCTCAACTGGACACCTTAATGAGGCAGTGAATGAACTGAGAGAGAAAGCATGCAGGGAATTCTACGCCATTAAAAAACTAATTGAAATTTAAATACCTATTAAAATTTGGCTAAGACTAATTGAATGTGTCATTGAACCAATTGCACTTTATGGTAGCGAGGTGTGGGGTACACTTGCAAAACAAGATTTCATCAAATGGGACAAACACCCAATTGAAACCCTGCATGCAGAGTTCTGTAAGATTGTCCTACATGTCCAGAGGAAAACTACAAACAATGCATGCAGGGCAGAATTAGGCCAATATCCACTAATAATAAAAACTCAAAAAAGAGCAATTAAGTTTTGGAAACATTTAAAATACAGTGACCCCCTCTCATATCATTACCAAGACCTGAGCAAAGAAAAGAGTCCCCTCATCCAGCTGGTCCTGGGGCTGTTCACAAACCTGTTCTACTAACACACTGAAGCCTCAGGACCAGAACATCCAATCAATCAGAATAAACCAAATTACAACACAGTCAAAACAAAACAACATTGCTTATTGGGAAACACAAGCACAAGCACAAAGCAAAATGCAGTGTTATCTGGCCCTAAATCGACAGTACTGTGCACCGTGGCTTACTATTTGACCATGGTTACTGATCAAAACCTTAGAAAAACCTTGACAAAGTACAGGCTCAGTGAGCACAGCCTTGCCATTGAGAAGGGTAGACACAGGAAAACATGGCTCCCTGTAGACAAAAGGCTGTTCAACCACTGCACAACAGCAGAACCTGAGACAGAGCTGCATTTCCTGACAAAATGTCAAAAATATAAAACAATTAGAGAGTGTCATTTTCCCAAATTTGAAACCTTGTTCAAGGTTTCAAAGACCTCTCTGATGAGAGTAGGCTACCCGTCCTGTTGGGGGAGGACGCAGAGAGCTGTGGGTTGGCAGCGGACTACATTGCTGCCTGCCATAAGATGAAGGACAGTGTCTGACAGACCAATTAACCTGCATATGTCCTCTACTGTATGCTTATTGTTATTGTTCAATGTATGGTTATTTTGACCCTTGGTTATTGTTGTTACTATTGTCCCATTGACAATTTTGATTCTTATTATTTTCATATTCCAAATACCCAAAGCTTTGGTAATATGTACATTGTTACGTCATGCCAATAATGCAAATTGAATTGAGAGCATGAGAGCATGAGAGATGGAGCATGAGAGCATGAGAGCATGAGAGAGAGAGCATGGGAGCATGAGAGAGAGAGCATGGGAGCATGAGAGAGAGAGCATGAGAGCATTAGAAATAGCATGAGAGAGAGAGCATGAGAGAGAGAGCATGAGAGCATGAGAGCACGAGAGAGCATGAGAGCATGAGAGAGAGGACATGAGAGAGAGAGAGAGCGCATGAGAGCATGAGAGAGAGAGCATGAGATATAAAGAGCATGAGATATAAAGAGCATGAGATAAAGAGAAACAGATTCAGACAGGGACAGATTCAGAAAAGAAAAAGAGATGGGAGGATGACCTTCTTCTCTCCTTCTCTAATCAGTAGTGTTAGAAGCGAAGCCTGGGAAGAAGACAGATTGCAGTCCACTTTGTCTATGAACAAGGGCATGTATCAAACATGTCAAGTCTAAAATCAACCCCTAGCCCCTAGCCCTCCTTATCCTTGAGCCTCTAACCCCATTGCTCAATTTCTCCATCTTTTTTCCTGTCTCTACTTCTCCATCATTTCCCCGAGTGTGCTCTTCAGCCTATGACATGTGTTATGGGTTTTGTACTCAGATTGAACTGTGACAATGACAAACTGAAATGACGCAAATGTCTCCAGGATCTTTAATCTCCTTTCTAGAGATCCAATAACACTCTGTCTCATTACATCGCCGTCATGGTGCGTCACTTCAAAGGAGAAGAGAGTTTACCTGCTGCTTTTCTCCACTGTTGTTCTGATCCACCATTAGTAACCATAGTTCAGGTAAATTTCCATGTCATACTGAGATATTGTAATTGCATCAAAAACACCTTCTTTCCTGCGTCATTTCCTTACGCAACATCGTTTTGGGAGAAAGACAGATCAGAGCTCAGAGAAGCTGCCTTCTAGTTTATGTCTCATCAGATTCAGCCCAAATACAGCAACAACAATCATAGTCTGTGATGATTTGATTTCTCCTACCTATCACTGAATACAAATATAAATGCAACATGCAAGAATTTCCAAGATTTTACAGAGTTACAGTATGAGGAAATCAGTCAATTTAAATAAATGAATTAGGGCCTAATCTATGGATTTCACATGACTGGGAATACAGATATGCATTTGTTGGTCACAGATACCTTAAAAAAAAAAGGTAGGGGCATGGATCAGAAAACCAGTCAGTATCTGGTATGACCACCATTTGCCTCATGCAGTGTGAGACATATCCTTCACATAGAGCTGATCAGGCTGTTGATGTTGTCCCAGTCCTCTTCAATGGCTGTGTGAAGTTGCTGGATGTTGGCGGTAACTGGAACACGCTGTTGTACACGTCTATCCAGTGCATCCCAAACATGCTCAATGGGAGACATGTCTAATATGCAGGCCATGAAAGAACTGGGAAATTTTCAGCTTCCAGGAATTGTGTACAGATCCTTGCGAAGTGGGGCCGTGCATTATCATGCTGAAACATGAGGTGATGGCGGCGGATGAATGGCATGACAATGGGCCTCAGGATCTCATCACGGTATCTTTGTGCATTCAAATTGCCATCGATAAAATGCCATTGCGTTCATTGTCCATAGCTTATGCCTGTCCATACGATACTGCAGTCAGATCAAGACCCTGGTGAGGATGACGAGCATGCAGATGAGCATCCCTGAGGTGGTTTCTGAAAGTTTGTGCAGAAATTCTTTGTTCGTGCAAACCCACAGTTTCATCAGCTGTCCGGGTGGCTTGTCTCAGACAATCCTGCAGGTGAAGAAGCCTGATGTGGAGGTCCTGGGATGGCGTGGTTACACATGGTCTTCGGTTGAGAGGCCGGTTGGATGTACATCCAAATTCTCTAAAACAATGTTGGAGGCTGCTTATGGTAGAGAAATGAACATTCAATTCTCTGGTGCACATTCCTGCAGTCAGCATACCAACTGCACTCTCCCTCAAAACTTGAGACATCTGTGGCATTGTGTTGTGTGACAAAACTGCACATTTTAGAGTGGCCTTTTATTGTCCCCCAGCACAAGGTGCACCTGTGTAATGATCATGCTGTTTCATCAGCTTCTTGATATGTCACACTTTTCAGGTGGCTGGATTATCTTGACAAAGGAGAAATGCTCACTAACAGGAATGTAAAAATTTGAGAGAAATATGTTCTTATGGAAGATTTCTGGAACCTTTTATTTCAGCTCAAGAAACATGGGAGCAACACTTAACGTATTGCGTTTATATTTTTCTTCAGTATATCCACAACATTAATCTGCTCTATCACGTAATGATGAGATGAGATAAAAAAAACACTGATGGACTAACAGCCAGAGACTGATGCCTCCTATCAAAAATATATAATAAAACAAAACTCGGAAATTGCACTTTTTCTTGTTGATCCTATTGAAAAGTGCTGAAGAAGATACCTGCAGGCTGAGGGAGAGGCACGGCGAGCCATACATACCAATGACATTGATCCCCGCGGCTGGGAAAGCTGCTGAGCCGGTCCTATTGTATGCTAATTTTCTTCCACTAGAAAAGTATGAGATGCTCCAAAATCAAGGTGTTTCGGAGCTATTTTGATGAGCTCGATGCTATTCTAGATGAGTGGGCCTTTTCTGTGTCCTTCAGCACAGAAACAGTGTAGTGGCTGAGACAATAGGATAAGGAGAATGGCTTTTTGTGTGTAGAGGAACGGTGACCCTAAGGATCCTCTCCTGCTTGGAATATTCTCCTCCAAGGACCCTCTGGGCCGGAATCTCAACACACACACACGCATAAAAATGTACACACACTCACACGCACGTACACACACACACACACACACACACACACACACACACACACACACACACACACACACACACACACACACACTAGCACACTAGCACACACAGCCTCATGTAGGGTTGTACACAAAGTCTCAACACAGCACTATTTAAATATCCCTTATATATATATATATATATATATATATATATATATATATATATATATATATATATATATATATATATATTACTTTGATACGAAATATAGATTTCGTATCAAAGTGTACATGCCTGTGCATCCATGTAAATGTTTCATCATATTCTATTATATACTCTCACCAGATTGGAGCATTTGTCAAACACCTGAAACAGCTTTTTCCTGTAATCTAGAGCCATAATCAGAATGCTTATTCTATGTGAAAAAAACATCTATATTTTTCTGCATATCTAAGCATACCTCTTGAGCTGTCTGTATCCTCCTGACTTTTTTATTGTTTTTATTTAAAGTAACTTCATATGCTTCTCTGCATAGCTGCTCAAATCTGGGGCAAAGATTGACTCAGTACATTTAGTTATTGCTTGCTTTTCTAAAGTCCACCAACCTTGCCAGCAGGCATGCCAGCTAAGATACAGGTAACTGCCAAAATAATGGAAACACTTGAGTAAATGAAGGATACAAAGTATATTTAAAGCAGCTGCTCCTGAGTTAATTAAGCAATTCACATCCCATCATGCTTCGGGTCATGTATAAAAATGCTGGGCAGGCCATTATTTTGGCTACCATGGCTATGCACCCATAGGATGACAATGCTCCCATCCACAGGGAATGACTGGTCACTGAATGGTTAGATGAGCATGAAACATGTGTAAGCCATATGCCATGGCCGTCTCAGTCATCAGATCTCAGACCAATGAAACACTTATGGGAAATTCTGGAGCAGTGCCTGAGACATCATTTTCCACAACCATCAACAAAACACCACATGATGGAATTTCTTGGTGTCGCATCCCTCCAACAGAGTTCCAGACACTTGTAGAATCTATGCGAAGGCGCATTGAAGCTGGTCTGGCTCGTGGTGCCCCAATGTCTTATTAAGACACTTTATGTTTGTGTTTCCTTTATTTTGGCATTTACGTGTAGTTAGACAAGCTAGCTACTCTAACTTCATTGATAGCCGGAAATGGCTTCTTGGTAGCTATTTATGAGGTTGGGAACCTCTGGGCTAAGCCAACTTCATGAAATTGCTAGGTGGCTAGTTGTATAAATTGAACAACAAGAAGAAACTGTACTATGAAACAAAGATAAATTATATAAAGAATTATAGTTAAAAGCTTTGGAGCACCTTAAATAGCATTTTGGGCAAAAAGGCAAACTCGGTTCCATTATTCAATGAATCAGATGACTCATTCATCACAAAACCCACTGATATTGCGAACTACTTTAAGATTAGCAAATTTAGGCATGACATGCCAACAACAAATTCTGAACATACACATCCATGCATAACTGACCAAATTATGAAAAGCAATCATTGTAATTTTGAATTCCGTAAAGTGAGTGTGGAAGAGGTGAAAAAATGATTGTTATCTAGCAACAATGACAAGCCACCTGGGTCTGACAACTTGGATGGAAAATTACTGAGGTTGATAGCGAATGATATTGCCACTCCTATTTGCCATATCTTCAATCTAAACCTACAGGAAAGTGTGTCCTCAGGCCTGGAGGGAAGCAAAAGTAATTCCGCTACCCAAGGATAGCAAAGCACACTTTAGTGGCTCAGACAGCCGACCAATCAGCCTGTTACCAACCCTTAGTAAACTTTTGGAAAAAATGGTGTTTGACCAGATACAATGCTACTTCACAGGAAACAAATATAACAACTGACTTTCAGCAAGCTTATAGGAAAGGGCATTCAAGAGAATGAGAGAAAATAATGAGAGAAATTGATAATTTAAAGGTTTTTGGGAGATGTATTGTTAGACTTCAGTGCAGCTTTTGACATTATCGATTATAATCTGCTGATGGACAAATGTATGTGTTATGGCTTTACATCCCCTGCTATATTGTGGATAGAGAGTTTCACTATATATACACAAAGGTATGTGGACAACCCTTCAAATTAGTGCATTCTGCTATTTCAGCCACACCTGTTGCTGACAGTGTAATGAACACGAGGGGAGACAGAGAGCTGGTTTCAAGCGCAGGGCACAGTAGGTGTTTATTGCAAAAGACCACAAGAGGAGGCAGGTAGCTGGGTCCAGGGGCAGGCAGAAGGTCATACACAGGGGGTCCAAAAAGGGCAACAGTACAGGCAGGGAAAGGCTAGTAACGTAGTCCGGGAGATCAGGCAATAGGTAGATAACAGGAAATCCGATCAGCTAAAGTACAGGCAGGGAATAGGCAAAAGGCATCGTTACTGAGGCAGGCCAAAAACGATCATACACGGGAGGAGTAAATCACGGGAAAAACAGAGCTCCGAAAGACGTGTGTCACAAAACAAACAATACCTCACAGTGATGGGGTGCAAAGAACTGAACTAAATAGTGTGTGATAATGACATACAGGTGTGTGAACAGGTGATTAGAATTCAGGTGATTGGGATCTGGAGAGTGAGCTGCGTTCAGTGGATCTAGGTGTTTGAGAGTGTGAGCTGGAAAGTGGGCTGGAAAGTGAGCTGCGTTCAGGGGATCTGCGTGTTTGAGGGTGTGAGTTGGAAGCAGACGTTATAGACAGGTGTAGAAAATCGAGCACACAGAACGGGATCGCAGAGTGCCGAAGTGCGTAGCGCGTAAAAATCGTCTGTCCTCTGTTGCAACACTCTACCGAGTTCCAAACTGCCTCTGGAAGCAACGTCAGTACAGGAACTGTTCGTCAGGAGCTTCATGAAATGGGTTTCCATGGCTGAGCAGCCACACACAAGCCTAAGATCACCACGCGCAATGCCAAGCATCGGCTGGAGTGGTGTAAAGCTCTTCGCCATTGGACTCCGGTTCTCTGGAGTGATGAATCACTCTTCACCATCTGACAGATGGACGAATCTGGGTTTGGAGGATGCCAGGTGAACGCTACCTGCCCGAATGCATAGTGCCAACTGGAAAGTTTGCTGGAGGAGGAATAATGATCTGGGGCTGTTATTCATGGTTCGGGCCCCTTAGGAAATCATATAATGACATTCTAGATGATTCTGTGCTTCCAACTTTTTGGCAACGGTTTGGGGAAGGACCTTTCCTGTTTCAGCATGACAATATTCCCGTGCACAAAGTGAGGTCCATACAGAAATGTTTAGTCGAGATCGGTGTGGAAGAACTTGACTGGCCTGCACAGAGCCCTGACCTCAACCCCATCGAACACCTTTGGGATGAATTGGAACTCTGACTGCGAGTCAGGCCTAATCGCCCAACATTAGTGCCCGACCTCATTAATGCTTTTGTGGCTGAATGGAAGAAAGCCCCCACAGCAATGTTCCAACATCTAGTGGAAATCCGTCCCAGAAGAGTGGAGGCTGTTATAGGAACCAACTCCATATTAATGCCCATGATTTTGGAATGAGATGTTTGACAAACAGTTGTCCACATACTTTTGGTCATGTAGTGTACCTGTCTAACAGAACACAGAGGGTGTTCTTTAATGGAAGCCTCTCCAACATAATCCAGATAGTCAGGCATTCCCCAGGGCAGCTGTCTTGGCCCTTCATTTTTTCAATCTTTACTAATGACCTGCCACTGTCTATGTATGCTGATGACTCAACACTAAACACACGTCAGCTACCACAGCAGGTAAAATCACTGCAACACTTAACAAAGAGCTGCAGTCGCTTTCAGAATGGGTGGCAAGAAATAAGTTAGTCTTAAAAATTTCTAAAACTAAAATAATTGTATTTGGGACAAATCATTCACTAAACCCTGAACTTCAACTAAATATTGTGATGAATAATGTGTAAATTGCGCAAGTTGAGGAGACTAAACTGCTTGAAGTAACCCTGGATTATAAACTGTCATGGTCAAAACATATTTATGCAACAGTAGCTAAGATTGGGAGAGGTCTGTCCATAATAAAGCGCGGCTCTGCCTTCTTAACAATTCTATCAACAAGGCAGGTCCTACAGGCCCTAGTTTTGTTGCACTTGGACTACCGTCCAGTCTTGTGGGCAGCACGGCTAGCCCTTCAATGGACATGGAGAACTAACATTAATAATATACATGTTGATCTTTCCTGGTTCAAAGTAGAGGAGAGATTGACTTCATCACTACTTGTATTTGTGAGAGGTATTGACATGTTGACATGTTGAATGCATCAAGCTGTCTATTTAAACTACTAGCACACAGCTCGAACACCCATGCGTACCCCACAAGACATGCCACCAGAGGTCTCCTCACAGTCCCCAAGTCCAGAACAGACTATGGAAGGCGCACAGTACTACCCAAACCGGCTGTGCGCAAATAGATTTTGTCCCCCTACACCAAACGCAATCAAGACATGCAGGTTAAAATATCAAAACAAACTCTGGACAGGTCGAAAAGCATTAAACATTTATGGCAATTTAGCTAGCTAGCTTGCAGTTGCTAGCTAATTTGTCCTGGGATTTAAACGTTGAGTTGTTATTCTACCTGAAATGCACAAGGTCCTCTTCTTCGACAATTATTCCACGCATAAAACGGTCAACCGAATCGTTTCTAGTCATCTCTCCTCCTTCCAGGCTTTTTGTTCTTTGGACTTATATGGCGATCGGCAACTAACTTTCATAAAAGGTGTATTACCACCACCGACCTCCGTTCGTGTTTCAGTCACCCACGTGGGTATAACCAATGAGGAGATGGGACGTGGGTATCTGCTTCTATAAACCAATGAGCAGATGGCAGGACGTGCAGCACGATCAGCGTCACAAATAGAACTGACTTCTATTTTAGCCCTTGGCAACGCAGGAGCTCGTTGGTGCGCGCGAGCAGTGTAGGTGCAATAATTGAATAACATATGTCTTCATTTATTTTGCAATGCTCGCGCACACGATGCGAGCGGTGTAGTCAGCATGTTATGGAACAGCGGGGACTTTGAAAAGACACACACACAGGCATAAAAATGTACACACACACACTCACACGCACGTACACACACACACACACACACACACACACACACACACACACACACACACACACACACACACACACACACGCACACACACACACACACACACACACACACACACACACACACACACACACACACACACACACTAGCACACTAGCACACACAGCCTCATGTAGGGTTGTACACAAAGTCTCAACACAGCACTATTTAAATATCCCTTATATATATATATATATATATATATATATATATATATATATATATATATTACTTTGATACGAAATATAGATTTCGTATCAAAGTGTACATGCCTGTGCATCCATGTAAATGTTTCATCATATTCTATTATATACTCTCACCAGATTGGAGCATTTGTCAAACACCTGAAACAGCTTTTTCCTGTAATCTAGAGCCATAATCAGAATGCTTATTCTATGTGAAAAAAACATCTATATTTTTCTGCATATCTAAGCATACCTCTTGAGCTGTCTGTATCCTCCTGACTTTTTTATTGTTTTTATTTAAAGTAACTT
Source organism: Salvelinus namaycush (assembly GCF_016432855.1). NCBI lineage: Eukaryota > Metazoa > Chordata > Actinopteri > Salmoniformes > Salmonidae > Salvelinus > Salvelinus namaycush. The sequence continues at coordinate 23,066,881 of NC_052341.1, read as the reverse complement.
CATATGCTTCTCTGCATAGCTGCTCAAATCTGGGGCAAAGATTGACTCAGTACATTTAGTTATTGCTTGCTTTTCTAAAGTCCACCAACCTTGCCAGCAGGCATGCCAGCTAAGATACAGGTAACTGCCAAAATAATGGAAACACTTGAGTAAATGAAGGATACAAAGTATATTTAAAGCAGCTGCTCCTGAGTTAATTAAGCAATTCACATCCCATCATGCTTCGGGTCATGTATAAAAATGCTGGGCAGGCCATTATTTTGGCTACCATGGCTATGCACCCATAGGATGACAATGCTCCCATCCACAGGGAATGACTGGTCACTGAATGGTTAGATGAGCATGAAACATGTGTAAGCCATATGCCATGGCCGTCTCAGTCATCAGATCTCAGACCAATGAAACACTTATGGGAAATTCTGGAGCAGTGCCTGAGACATCATTTTCCACAACCATCAACAAAACACCACATGATGGAATTTCTTGGTGTCGCATCCCTCCAACAGAGTTCCAGACACTTGTAGAATCTATGCGAAGGCGCATTGAAGCTGGTCTGGCTCGTGGTGCCCCAATGTCTTATTAAGACACTTTATGTTTGTGTTTCCTTTATTTTGGCATTTACGTGTAGTTAGACAAGCTAGCTACTCTAACTTCATTGATAGCCGGAAATGGCTTCTTGGTAGCTATTTATGAGGTTGGGAACCTCTGGGCTAAGCCAACTTCATGAAATTGCTAGGTGGCTAGTTGTATAAATTGAACAACAAGAAGAAACTGTACTATGAAACAAAGATAAATTATATAAAGAATTATAGTTAAAAGCTTTGGAGCACCTTAAATAGCATTTTGGGCAAAAAGGCAAACTCGGTTCCATTATTCAATGAATCAGATGACTCATTCATCACAAAACCCACTGATATTGCGAACTACTTTAAGATTAGCAAATTTAGGCATGACATGCCAACAACAAATTCTGAACATACACATCCATGCATAACTGACCAAATTATGAAAAGCAATCATTGTAATTTTGAATTCCGTAAAGTGAGTGTGGAAGAGGTGAAAAAATGATTGTTATCTAGCAACAATGACAAGCCACCTGGGTCTGACAACTTGGATGGAAAATTACTGAGGTTGATAGCGAATGATATTGCCACTCCTATTTGCCATATCTTCAATCTAAACCTACAGGAAAGTGTGTCCTCAGGCCTGGAGGGAAGCAAAAGTAATTCCGCTACCCAAGGATAGCAAAGCACACTTTAGTGGCTCAGACAGCCGACCAATCAGCCTGTTACCAACCCTTAGTAAACTTTTGGAAAAAATGGTGTTTGACCAGATACAATGCTACTTCACAGGAAACAAATATAACAACTGACTTTCAGCAAGCTTATAGGAAAGGGCATTCAAGAGAATGAGAGAAAATAATGAGAGAAATTGATAATTTAAAGGTTTTTGGGAGATGTATTGTTAGACTTCAGTGCAGCTTTTGACATTATCGATTATAATCTGCTGATGGACAAATGTATGTGTTATGGCTTTACATCCCCTGCTATATTGTGGATAGAGAGTTTCACTATATATACACAAAGGTATGTGGACAACCCTTCAAATTAGTGCATTCTGCTATTTCAGCCACACCTGTTGCTGACAGTGTAATGAACACGAGGGGAGACAGAGAGCTGGTTTCAAGCGCAGGGCACAGTAGGTGTTTATTGCAAAAGACCACAAGAGGAGGCAGGTAGCTGGGTCCAGGGGCAGGCAGAAGGTCATACACAGGGGGTCCAAAAAGGGCAACAGTACAGGCAGGGAAAGGCTAGTAACGTAGTCCGGGAGATCAGGCAATAGGTAGATAACAGGAAATCCGATCAGCTAAAGTACAGGCAGGGAATAGGCAAAAGGCATCGTTACTGAGGCAGGCCAAAAACGATCATACACGGGAGGAGTAAATCACGGGAAAAACAGAGCTCCGAAAGACGTGTGTCACAAAACAAACAATACCTCACAGTGATGGGGTGCAAAGAACTGAACTAAATAGTGTGTGATAATGACATACAGGTGTGTGAACAGGTGATTAGAATTCAGGTGATTGGGATCTGGAGAGTGAGCTGCGTTCAGTGGATCTAGGTGTTTGAGAGTGTGAGCTGGAAAGTGGGCTGGAAAGTGAGCTGCGTTCAGGGGATCTGCGTGTTTGAGGGTGTGAGTTGGAAGCAGACGTTATAGACAGGTGTAGAAAATCGAGCACACAGAACGGGATCGCAGAGTGCCGAAGTGCGTAGCGCGTAAAAATCGTCTGTCCTCTGTTGCAACACTCTACCGAGTTCCAAACTGCCTCTGGAAGCAACGTCAGTACAGGAACTGTTCGTCAGGAGCTTCATGAAATGGGTTTCCATGGCTGAGCAGCCACACACAAGCCTAAGATCACCACGCGCAATGCCAAGCATCGGCTGGAGTGGTGTAAAGCTCTTCGCCATTGGACTCCGGTTCTCTGGAGTGATGAATCACTCTTCACCATCTGACAGATGGACGAATCTGGGTTTGGAGGATGCCAGGTGAACGCTACCTGCCCGAATGCATAGTGCCAACTGGAAAGTTTGCTGGAGGAGGAATAATGATCTGGGGCTGTTATTCATGGTTCGGGCCCCTTAGGAAATCATATAATGACATTCTAGATGATTCTGTGCTTCCAACTTTTTGGCAACGGTTTGGGGAAGGACCTTTCCTGTTTCAGCATGACAATATTCCCGTGCACAAAGTGAGGTCCATACAGAAATGTTTAGTCGAGATCGGTGTGGAAGAACTTGACTGGCCTGCACAGAGCCCTGACCTCAACCCCATCGAACACCTTTGGGATGAATTGGAACTCTGACTGCGAGTCAGGCCTAATCGCCCAACATTAGTGCCCGACCTCATTAATGCTTTTGTGGCTGAATGGAAGAAAGCCCCCACAGCAATGTTCCAACATCTAGTGGAAATCCGTCCCAGAAGAGTGGAGGCTGTTATAGGAACCAACTCCATATTAATGCCCATGATTTTGGAATGAGATGTTTGACAAACAGTTGTCCACATACTTTTGGTCATGTAGTGTACCTGTCTAACAGAACACAGAGGGTGTTCTTTAATGGAAGCCTCTCCAACATAATCCAGATAGTCAGGCATTCCCCAGGGCAGCTGTCTTGGCCCTTCATTTTTTCAATCTTTACTAATGACCTGCCACTGTCTATGTATGCTGATGACTCAACACTAAACACACGTCAGCTACCACAGCAGGTAAAATCACTGCAACACTTAACAAAGAGCTGCAGTCGCTTTCAGAATGGGTGGCAAGAAATAAGTTAGTCTTAAAAATTTCTAAAACTAAAATAATTGTATTTGGGACAAATCATTCACTAAACCCTGAACTTCAACTAAATATTGTGATGAATAATGTGTAAATTGCGCAAGTTGAGGAGACTAAACTGCTTGAAGTAACCCTGGATTATAAACTGTCATGGTCAAAACATATTTATGCAACAGTAGCTAAGATTGGGAGAGGTCTGTCCATAATAAAGCGCGGCTCTGCCTTCTTAACAATTCTATCAACAAGGCAGGTCCTACAGGCCCTAGTTTTGTTGCACTTGGACTACCGTCCAGTCTTGTGGGCAGCACGGCTAGCCCTTCAATGGACATGGAGAACTAACATTAATAATATACATGTTGATCTTTCCTGGTTCAAAGTAGAGGAGAGATTGACTTCATCACTACTTGTATTTGTGAGAGGTATTGACATGTTGACATGTTGAATGCATCAAGCTGTCTATTTAAACTACTAGCACACAGCTCGAACACCCATGCGTACCCCACAAGACATGCCACCAGAGGTCTCCTCACAGTCCCCAAGTCCAGAACAGACTATGGAAGGCGCACAGTACTACCCAAACCGGCTGTGCGCAAATAGATTTTGTCCCCCTACACCAAACGCAATCAAGACATGCAGGTTAAAATATCAAAACAAACTCTGGACAGGTCGAAAAGCATTAAACATTTATGGCAATTTAGCTAGCTAGCTTGCAGTTGCTAGCTAATTTGTCCTGGGATTTAAACGTTGAGTTGTTATTCTACCTGAAATGCACAAGGTCCTCTTCTTCGACAATTATTCCACGCATAAAACGGTCAACCGAATCGTTTCTAGTCATCTCTCCTCCTTCCAGGCTTTTTGTTCTTTGGACTTATATGGCGATCGGCAACTAACTTTCATAAAAGGTGTATTACCACCACCGACCTCCGTTCGTGTTTCAGTCACCCACGTGGGTATAACCAATGAGGAGATGGGACGTGGGTATCTGCTTCTATAAACCAATGAGCAGATGGCAGGACGTGCAGCACGATCAGCGTCACAAATAGAACTGACTTCTATTTTAGCCCTTGGCAACGCAGGAGCTCGTTGGTGCGCGCGAGCAGTGTAGGTGCAATAATTGAATAACATATGTCTTCATTTATTTTGCAATGCTCGCGCACACGATGCGAGCGGTGTAGTCAGCATGTTATGGAACAGCGGGGACTTTGAAAAGACACACACACAGGCACAGACACATGCATACACACACATGATAGCATACACCGATGTACACGTGTATTTTGTGTTGTAGATATGTGGTAGTAGAGTAGTGGCCTGAGGGCACACACTTAATATGTTTTGAAATCTGTTGTGAAGTGTATTGTAATGTTTTTAAAATTGTATAACTGCCTTCATTTTGCTGGACCCTAGAAACAGTAGCTAAATGCAAATACACACACACACACACACACACACACACACACACACACACACACACACACACACACATACATACATACATACATACACACAGATCTAGTGTATTTCAACGGGGACATGCCTGTTCAGGCAGAAGAGGTTGTTTCCAGTCCCTGCTGATGGCTACAACCTTTGATGTCTCTGTATTTCTCTCTGTCTTTCTCTCTGTTTCTATCTCTGTCTCTCTCTCTCTCGCTCCCCTCTCCATCTCTTTATGATCAAGGTCTTCAGCTAAAGTATGATATTTGGAGTACGATTTGTGGAGGAGTTAAGATGGAGTGTCGCCTTGTTAACATCCAAAAGCGGATGTCGCGTCACAGGCTGTCTTTCCATTTCCCCTGAAAACCGGAAGCTTCAGTTATTGGAGACTCGGCAGAGGCTAACCCATAAGTAGCCCCTGAAGCAACCCTTTTGGATGTGGGATAGCTACAGCCTCAAAATTGATGGTCATTGCATTTGAGTTTTATGGCATCTTAGAGGACATGAAGATATGTGAATCTCTTAAAGCTGGGAGCGACTGCCAGAAGTCCCCTGTGTTTTCAACCATTGTAGACCAATAGGGAACTGATGTGCTTAGCTTCACAGTATACAGTATTCAATGCCTTGCAGGATTTTGTCATTCTATTCTTCTGACAAATCAGTGAGAGCTGTACGGATTCTTCTACTTCTTATTTTGCTGCTGCTTCTGCTACTACTACTACTGCTACTACTACTACTACAGCTACTGCTGCTGCTACTACTACAGCTACTGCTGCTACTACTACTACTGCTACTGCTACTACTACTACTACTACTACTGCTACTGCTGCTACTACTACTACAGCTACTGCTGCTACTACTACTACTGCTACTACTACTACTACTGCTACTGCTGCTTCTACTACTACTACTACAGCTACTGCTGCTACTACTACTACTGCTACTACTACTACTACTACTACTGCTGCTACTACTACTACAGCTACTGCTGCTACTACTACTACTGCTACTACTACTACTACTACTACTGCTGCTGCTACTACTACTACTGCTACTGCTACTACTACTACTACTACTGCTACTACTACTACTACTGCTACTACTACTACTACTACTGCTACTACTACTACATGGTTGAATACACAAGGAAGATTACAAAGAGAGACAGGTGGTGCTTTTAATGAAGATGAGATTGATGTATGTGACATAAATTTGTCAGTTTAATAAATTATGTCCATCATGTCGAGTCAGTTTTGCGATGGTCGTCTCTGTGAACCTCACACTGACACACTGTGTTTAGAAAAGGGTGCGAACCTCACTCGACTTGCTCAATTGTGTACACTCAGAGAGAGAGAGAGACAGAAACTGAAACAGAGATAGAGACAGAGAGAACATAGTAGAGATGGAGAGAGATATAGGCAGAGAGACAGAGACACAAAGAGTGATGTGTCAGCATCATTTCACACTTGACAAATGAATCAATTGACATTCACCCATATGCATTTCCCACCCCTATTACACATAAATGGGAGGTGTGTTGTGAGGTGTGTGTTGTCGGGAGGGGTTGCTAAAAAGAGAAGGTTAATAAGCACACTCATTTCCCCTTACGCCTAAAGGAAAGCCCCTGCCTGAGGTGAAAAAATCGGCAATACGTGCTCATTTTGGCAGCTGTGACCCACTTTTACACACACACACACACACACACACACACACACACACACACACACACACACACACACACACACACACACACACACACACACACACACACACACACACACACACACACACACACACACACACACACACTCTCTCTCTCTATACTGAAGTGGGTTATTGGAAATGGTGCAATCCCTCATAAATCATGTCTATGTCTCCCTGAGGACTGCTTTTCCAGCTGCTACTGTTTACTCCTCTCTGATGTACACGGTGTATGTGTGTGTGTTCTATGGTAGGTTATATCTCTATGTATATGTTCTGACGTGACATTTGCACAAATAATGGGAGAAACATCTAAGGAAAACCATGTAGGGGTTGAGACACTGTAAAGATGATTCTGAAATCACACAATGTATAAGTAATATCAATGTTTAACAGTGTTTTAAGTGTTTTAAGCAGCCACCCTTTGCCTTGATGACAGCTTTGCACACTCTTGTCATTCTCTCAACCAGCTTCATGAGATAGTCACCTGGAATGCATTTCAATTAACAGGTGTGCCTTGTTAAAAGTTAATTTGTGGAATTTCTTCTTCATGTATTTGAGCCGTTGTTGTTGTGTTGTGACAAGGTAAGGATGGTATACAGAAGATATACCTATTTGGTAAAATACCAAGTCCATATTATGGCAAGAACAGCTCAAATAAGCAAAGAGAAATGACAGTCCATCATTACTTTAAGACATGAAGGTCAGTCAATCCGGAAAATGTCAAGAACTTTTAAAGTTTTAAAGTGCAGTCGCAAAAACCATCAAGCGCTATGATGAAAGTGGCTCTCATGAGGACCGCCACAGGAAAGGAAGACCTAGAGTTACCTCTGCTGCAGAGGATAAGTTCATTAGAGTTAACTGCACCTCAGATTTAAGCCCAAATAAATGTTTCACAGAGTTCAAGTAACAGACCCATCTCAACATCAGTCACTATGTGAATCAGGCCTTCGTGGTCAAATTGCTGGAAAGAAACCAGTACTAAAGGACACCAATAAGAAGAGGAGACTTGCTTGGGCCAAGAAACACAAGCAATGGACATTAGACCTGTGTAAATCTGTCCTTTGGTCTGATAAGTCCAAATTCAAGATTTTTGCTTCCAACCGGTGAATGGATCTCTGCATTTGTGGTTCCCATCGTGAAGCATGGAGGAGGAGGTGTGATGTTGGGGGTGCTTTGCTGCTGACAATGTCAGGGATTTATTTAGAATTCAAGACACACTTAACCAGCATGGCTACCACACCATTCAGCCATCCCATGTGGTTTGCGCTTAGTGGGACCATCATTTGTTTTTCAACAGGACAATGACCCAACACACCTCCAGGCTGTGTAAGGGCAATTTGATCAAGAAGGAGAGTGATGGAGTGCTGCATCAGATTACCTGGCCTCCACAATCCCCCAACCTCAACCCATTTGAGATGGTTTGGGATGAGTTGGACCGCAGAGTGAAGGAAAAGCAGCCAACAGGTGCTCAGCATATGTGGGAACTCCTTCAAGACTGTTGGAAAAGCATTCCTCATGAAGCTGGTTGAGAGAATGCCAAGAGTGTGATACTTTGAAGAATCTAAAATATAACATATATTTTGATTTGTTTAACACTTTTTTGGTTACTATATGATTCCATGTGTGTCATTTAATAGTTTTGATGTCTTGACTATTATTCTACAATGATAAATCTTTTAGAAAAACCCTAGAATGAGTAGATGTTTCCAAACTTTTGACTGGTGCTGTATATCCAAATATTTATCAGGTGCACAGAGGGTGTACATGAAATGTAAGTGGTTACAGCTGTAGCCAGTTAGCCAGATAACACCTGGGAAAGGACGGATAGCGGGCATGTGTTTCCCCTTGGAATAGTCTCACACACACGTGCACACACTCTCACTCTCAAACTTACACGAAAAGTGCTTATAGCAATTGAAAAAGTGCCATGTACTCCAAATGCAATCCATTATGCATTTGCTGTCAATACCCAGCTAGCACATTTGGTTCCTTGGAAGTTGTGGGAACGAAGCCATATGTTTCCTGACCGGTAAAACAGATTATTTTTTAAATGTTCTGAGAACGGAAGTGAAAATTTAGCCTGTTCTGGGAATGTACATTTTTAGTTTCCAGAGAGGTTCTGAGAAAGTTTTACTATGGTTTTCTGAAAGTTTTCCTGGGAGGTTTTATTAGCGTTCCGAGAACGGAAATTATAGGTTATTTTAAGGTAAATAACGTTCTAAGAAAATGTTTCAAGAAGACGTTTAATAACACTGTTAGCTTAGTTTGCGTTAACTGTTTGGAACACCAAGCACAGATAGGACACATGGCAATTCATTTCCTTAGGCATTAATCATGCAAACACATTTTATTGTTGCACGGTATCAGTGAGATTGGAACCTATAATATTCCACTGCCCCACCAGGATTGAGCTTGCAGTTTTTTTAAGCTGTTCATTTTAGTCTTTTCAACCAGACCCCATTTCTAAGGAAACAAGCACTCATTAAGATCAGGTGTGGCCAATTAGTGGGAGCAGCCAACTCACCTGAACACACTTAACAAGATAGAGGATAGAGAGAGTTTTGTTGACGATGAGAACAGAATGTATATGTTTTTAAATAACATTGTTAGAACATTCTTTGAATGGTACTAATGTTTTCATTGTGGTTTTATGGAAAGTTTTCTAAATGTTCTGACAACATCACTTTAAATAGAACCATGAACCAAGTACTGATATCACCACCTAAGAAACATATGGTTGTCAGAACGTTATGCGCTAGCTGGGTATCCTGAACCATTCCTAGAATGCTGTGGGAAGGTTGTATGCAAAGTAACTTTAGGACAACCATTCTCTCACCAAGCTTAAAGAAACATTTGGTTCTCAGAACATTATGTGCTAGCTGGGTATTATATCATCACATTCTATTGTACTGAAAATCAAAGCTAACGGCTTGACAAGCAGTTTAATTGTACGTTTGCCAACGTTATTAACCTGCTGATACAATAAAACCACAATCGCTGTAGAAACGCAGGTCTCCTGCTTTATGTGAGAATAAAGAAGGAGTCCTGCATAGATATACCACTTTGTGTGTGTTTTAATACTCGGTCCAAGCAACCACTCTCCAACCCCATAGCCCCAACAGTTCCTTTCTCTGCCTAGCGCCCAGAGGGCACAACTGGAGCATTATCTGAAGCCCTTGACAAAGCACTTTCTCCAGCAGGACGCGGCGGTTACACACACAGCCACATTCAAGCAGACAGTTCCTCTTAAAAGCCCTCAGTTGTACCAGCCTGGGCTCTTACCGTAATTTGGGAACCAGCGTTTTCAAAAGAGAATGGGTTGTAGTAATGGCAGGAGAGTGATGGCATGCATAAAGGATTGCTCTACATGGAACAGTAGGAATCTGAAGGGGGGTCCTCTGGATCTCAGATGGGGCTGTGCTTCATTGCTTTGTCAGCACTGTAACTGCAGTCTTGTACAGGGAAAACATATCTGAGCAGAAGATGAAGCCTCACTCACAGATATGTCTGTATTTACTAGTAATTTATTCTCCATTGCCTCAGAGTGGGGAGAGATGAGGATTAAGTTTCTGGGATAAATTTAAAAGCCCTTTGGAAATGGATTGGGTTGGATTGTACAGTCCTCTGAAAGTGAGGGATGATTGTGAGAATAGAATAGAATAGAAGAGGTGATCTCTGAATGTTCTGCTCAGGGAACAAACTGACAAAAAAGAGGATGACAAATGACTAAAACTTTACCAAAAACCCACCGCTATCAATCCCTGTCTGTTACCACCCACATGGAAAGTTGCTGTTACATTTAAGCCAAACCAGCTGAAACTGGGTCCCTCAATCATGTTTATTGCAGGAACTGATAAGATACAACGGAAAGCCCAGCTAGCATATAAAGTTCTGAGAACCTTATGTTTCTTAGAGCTGGTTGAGTGTGTCGGTTGTCCTATCGGTATTTTGCAAACAACCTTCCCACAACATTCTGGGAATTGTGCAGGATACCCAGCTAGCCCATAGCGTTCTGAGGACAATATGTTTCTTAGGGAGAAATTTCAGTACTTCGGCATAAGATTTCCTACAGTTCAAAGATCATTCTAAGAATGTTATTTTTTTTTTTTTTGCAGCATCAACAAAATTCGCTCTATCCTCTATCTTGTTAAGTACGTTCAGGCATGTTGGCCACGCCCACTAATTGGCAACGACTGATCTTAATGAGTGCTTGTTTCCATTGAAATGTGGTCTGTTGAAATAGACTAAAATTAACAGCTTTGTATGATTGAAAATAACATGTCAGGGCACCATAGTAAAACGTTCTCAGAACCTCCCTGCAACCTAAAAATGTACATTCCCAGAACAGGCAAATGTTAATTTCCATTCTCAGAATGTTTAAAAAAAAAAACATTTTGGGGGTTTGGATACTTATGGCTTCGTTCCCAGAACAAATGGGAAACCAAAAATGTACATTCCCACAACTTCCAAGGAACCAAATGTGCTAGCTGGGAGAGCTGCATTTCACTGTAATCTTTAGAAAACAGATCTTTACAGCAGCACACAGATGTGAGTGTAAAGAACATGACACTGCTTGCTTAGCAAGTACCACTTCCTCCTGATTCGGTTCACACCAAGGCTCGAACTCAGGACCTCTGCCTTGCTAGCACACGTGACCAACCTCCTGAAGCATCTTACTAGCTTTTCACTGGCGCACAACACTTCAGGCTGACAGGCCATTTACACTAGGAAGCGACATTGAAACATCGGAAGCCATTCACTTTATAAGCTTGCTTGCTAGCTTGTTAGCACCCACATGAGGGCAAGGCAAGCGTGGCTAAGCGAGTGCCACTTTTACAGTGTAAATGGCAGGTCAGAAGTAAGTTTCACACATCCCTATGTGCCACATTCACCCCTCAAACTACATGAGCACTGAAGCCAATTCAGATTTGGTTAAACTTCTTATCTTTACATGTGGTTTAGTTGTGCTTTTCATTCTCACCCGTTTCCAAGTGGCTCATTCGACAAACCTCTCCAGTTCCCTACAAATCTTCCCCAGATCATTGTTGTAAATGAGAATGTGTTCTGTCTCAGTCAACTTCCCTGGTAAAATAAAAGTTAATTAATGAGAAAACATAGCCCACTTATGAAATGTGTGCTTTCAGAGGGGTGTTAAGCAGCTTGTCTATTCCATTACCTCATTGTGCTTTAGCAGCAGTCTGTGCTGTTTATTATATATATAAAATAGATATAGAGTACAGTACAGTTTGCATCTGAGACCGTGCATATGTCTCAGAGCACATCCATCCCTCTAGTCCAGAGGAGCTCTTTACTATCGGGAGGTTTACATTTTTCATCACAACAAGGATGGATGGCATAGTAAAAAGTGGTTACTAAGCAACTGCTTCCTGGCTTTGTGATCAGTCAACTGTTGCAGGCATGTGAGGATCTCTCTCTCTCTCTGACACACACACACACACTGTCTTATGTGTTTTCTCAGTGTGTCACTAATAGGCAAAACTCACAGAATCTATAATGAATGACTGTGAGAAGGTCAGTTCTGGTGACTTATTAAAATGAAATTCTACTCCAAAATTAATTATAATAAAATGATGCTGACATGTAAATTAAAATATTTATCCCGTGTTTCTGGCTATGTTGTGACTATGGTAGCTAGTCACAGTAATATTGCCGCTTATTTCTCGTTTTTCAAGCAAAGGTCTTTAGGGAGTTTGAGAGCACAGATGGTTGCTTCGCCTAGCTGAGTTCTGCTAGAAGCAAACCGAACCTATGTATGTGGACGCCTTGAAAGGGAGACGAAGGAAGAGAGGGAGGAGAAAAAAAGAGAGACGGGGAGGGAGGGGAGAAGTGGAAAGTGGTCTCTTGCTGAGCTCTGATATTCTATTCACTCTCTCCGCGCCAGACAGAGAGCAAGCAAGTCAACAGCAATCTTGATAGAGGTAGGTTTTATCACCAAAACTTTAACTTTGACCTATTGCTTGTGCCTCAGCTTAATATGCAGATATCTACATTACATTGCGTTGTGTTGTGCTTTTTCCTGTAAGATAAAATGAAATACCTTACTTTTATGCAGTCTAATATATTGAAATAGGCTATTCGTTGGCGATATTTTACTGAGTAAAAACAAATATTTGGCTGCAATTAAAACAGTTTTGTACATATTGGTTCTACTCTGTTAGAATTGTATGCATTTGGATATTTCCAGTTGCAACGTCTGTGCATTGAAAGGGATTTAAACAAGCACGTATTGACTGCAAATACTTCACGAAAGGGATGTGACAAAAAAAAACGCTTTTCAGAAATAAATGAGTGCTTTCCATCGCGTGGCTGAATAGTTGGTTGACTTAATGCGCCACCCTTGACGTGCGGATAATGGCTAATGACGCGTTTTGCTTGTTTCCTCTATAGCGCAACTTTCACCACAGCAAGATGTGCGCACAAACCCTACTGTTTAAAGACAGCTCGACCTAAGGCGCGCCACAGAAATCAGGACATTGGACAGCGACACCCGGCCGATTTCAGAACCTCCAACCCGGCGGAAAGCACAAAGTCCCCGGCTCTCGACTCTCCTATCAGAGAGCAATGGGTTGCAGAAGCTCTGCTATTAATGTTAAACTTAACTCACTCTTCTACCCAGTATGGTAACAGTATCGATACTGAGGGGACCAACGCGAGTGGCGGATGCCAGGGTTGCAACTGCCTTGACAGACTAAGAGCCCTATCACATTCACTTCAAGTACCAAGTCAGAAAAGAACACAAGCGTCGCGTCAGAAGTGAATTGACAGGTTAGACACACCATGGGGATACGGCACCTTTTGCTGCTCCTCATATACCTGGATCCCCTGAGCGTTTTCTGCGCCGCCACGGGAGGCAAGAAAGTGAAGACGGAGACCAAGCGGACTCCCAAGGCAAAAGAAGCCAACATCACCGCGGCGGTCCCCACCGCTGCGCCGCAGAAGAACACGACCAAGGACTACGATATGTGCACGGGTTACTACGACGTGAGCGGACAATTTGATAGAGAGTTTGCGTGTAACAACACGGTTCACCGCTACTGCTGTGGGTCCTGCTTCCTGCGGTTCTGCTGCCAGGAAAAAGAAAAACGAGTGGATCAGTCAAGCTGTAAAAACTACAACACGCCGGACTGGGTGAAAACGCCCCCCCCGTCGCCAGCCTCGACGGGACAGCCTTTTGACCCGAGCATGGACCAGACGAACACTGCGGTGTACATCACCTGTGGGATCATAGCTTTTATTTTAGTGGTGGGAGTTTCGGCTAAAGTTGCCTACGACAAAGCCACAGAGCCACCTCAGGAAATGAATATCCATAGGTAAGTCAGAATGACTGAATTAATGAACGTCTGCTTGGGTGCAAAGCCCGCTCGTATGTGTGCCGCAACATGATCTGGTCTTTAATGTCTTGAGACAAAAATGTCAATGTCGTTAAACATATTATTCTGTAATGAAATCATGTTCGCATGCAGTATAAAATATATTATGGGTTATCAACCTGTCAATTGAAATCTTCAGTTTTCCGTATAACATGGCCTAGCTAATATGGGGCGTATCTACAGCCCCCAGCCCCAATATGCCAAGAGGTCTGACCCTTGAACTAAGAACACTAGCCGCACCTGGAACAGTTGTACAGTAGACTGACTATATTACTACATGGCAATTAAGGGTCAGAGGTCATAGTTCAGCATACTGTGAGGTGTCACGTGTCAATTGTTATATCTGACATGAATGGGTCCCTTTCTATGTGTGTGAATTATGGCAGTTCTCATACTTTTAAAACGTTAACTTTAGATGTGATTTAGATGTGCTTGAGATTAGATTTGTGCCCAATAGAAATGAATGGTAAATAATGTATTGTGTCATTTTGGAGTCACTTTTATTGTAAATAAGAATAGAATATGTTTCTAAACACTTCTACATTCATGTGAATGCTACCATGATAACGGATAATACTTCATTACCATTCCTTTATAATAATTACCATTCATTTCTATTGGGCACTAAATAATTTGAAACACAACCAAAACGAACAGGAAACACATTTTGTAGAGTCAAAAGCTTGATGTAGTCATTGCAGACTAGGAATATGGGACCAAATACTACATTTTGGACTACTTTCTTTATTTTGACCCATACCTTTTTAAGAAAAAACAAATCTGTTTCTCTGGGCGATTGTATTAGTATAAAATAATAAAATGTCCCAATTTTTTGGAGCATACAACATAGCTCAGTATTTGAATAATTTTTTTATACAGTCATTGCTCATGTTTGTATATCAATAGTGTCAATCATTTCGGACCCCACTATATATGGCTCTGGCTCTGCTTGCTCCATATATGGCACCCCTAAACGTTCTATAAAGAACTCCTTTGTAGGGTTCTTTGATCCGAACCCCAGCCATGGGAAACACTGCAAACGTACGGAGGCTGCAAACAGTGAGCTCTGTCACTCAGGCAATAAGCATTCAACCAATCCATAATTGAACAGCAAATGATTTGCGATTGTTGCAAAAGTTGCTTAAATTACCAAAAGAAAACCTTCTGGATACAATACATTTGCTATGTGATATTGGCACAATGTAGTTGAAAGTTATCTATTTATATATTGATACTTCATTACATGTAACCTTTTTTAAACCCAATAGGGCTACTTTTCTATTGGAGTTTGGATGTTAGGGGTGGATATGGTACGATGAAAAAAGATTAGCTCTATCTCTTTCACAAGATGTGTTTTTAATTCATGTCAATTTACCAACATTTTTGAAAATGGATATTTTGCGTTTTGGAGTGAAACTCTTTTATATGAGAAAACATCTGACTTTTAACCAGGTAGAGATATGTCCTGCCAATACAGTCTGACACTGCTTATAAAAATGACCCTATCACCCACTCATAGTTCAAATGGTGCATACATTTAAAAAATATATATTCTATTGGATTATACAGAATTGAGGTTAAATGCCGGAAGGCCATTAATACGTAGTGTACACATGAAAGCCGAAAAAAATTGCAGAGGTGTTCAAAGGGAAACATCTAAATGATTTGGATAGGCAGGCTTGTTGGCTGGCAAATCAGGTATGTGGGTGAGGGAATGATCCTACTGATGCATATTTTATGTATTTTTTGAGCATGTTTCATTGCAGGTGTTGTGATGAATCTGGTTTCTGCATCATAAACCCGATGTAATAATGCGGAGAGCACTGATGATGCATCATCCCTTAAAATGGAAACGGATAAATCCAGACACACAGCAATGTCTATGCACGTTTCCCTCGTAAAGATAATCATAAAATGTCAAGGCCTTTGCTATGTCAAGTCAAACCAGTTTGTTATCAGTTGACTGTTATAGACCATAAAATGTAAAATATAACTTCTATTCAAGCCCCCCCCCCCCCCCCCCCCACTCCCATACCACCTATCATACCAACACTTTCTTGGTGGTGGTGGTGGTGTGTGCATTCTCAGCCTGCAGTGGTGAACTGACAAGGGTTAATCAGCATTATGTTGGAGATTTCCACCAAGTAGCTGTTTGTAGTTATGTGTGTAAGCTTCCGTGTGTTTTCTCAGCTGTTTCCCGGGTCCCTTTGGGCTTTGCCACATTACAGTTACCACAGACTAGTGGACAACACATGTTGGAGAGCAGACATCGATGAGCAACCGCTGACAAACATTGTACTCTCCCTCTATGACGCATGGTCCTTTCATACATGCATGACTCAACACAGGAGTAAGCTAGAGACAGTGGATAATGTATCACGTTAAGGTCAAAGGATCATTATAATTGCTTCCGAGTGGCGCAGCGGTCTGTGGCACTGCATCTCAGTGCAAGAGGCGTCACTACAGTCCCTGGTTTGAATCCAGGCTGCATCACATCCGGCACACAATCGGCCCAGCGTCGGCCGGGTTAGGGTTTGGCCGGGGTAGGCCGTCATTGTAACTAATCCTTTTTTCTTAACTGACTTACCTAGTTAAATAAAGGTTCAATTTAAAAATAAGAATAATTGCTTGACACATCTGCACAACAGCAAATCCAATGTTAAAGTACCTAACTGAAAGACACAGGTGTGAAATAACTAAAAAACAGGAACAATATTTATAGAGCAGCAAAGGTTATGCTGTAGAGATATTTGTCATGCACAAGGCTTTGAGCAACCGCAGCAATGCAAACATCATTTGATTTCCTCCTCTTCCGAAGTGCCGCCAGAAAAAAATCTAATATTGTGGTTGTTTTCTTTCATGAGGCTGTTGAGTTTTTCTATTCCCTCTCTTCCCTCTCCTCCTCGTCCCCGAGGGTACCATACCTCCATACACACCTGGTGTCGGCCTGAAAAACACTACCATTCAACCTAATTAGAACTGCTTCTCATACACACAACTCTGTTTCTGTTTCTACTGTTTTATTAATGGTTCTCTGTAACCTTTCAGTGCCAAGAAGACTCACTCACCTTGGAGTTTAGTGTAGCTGCTTGGAGAAATTATCTAAATAGTAGTAACAGTGACATTTGGTGCCCAAAATATTCAACGTTTTCACTCTGTGTGTCCCCAGGGCCCTTGCAGACATCCTGAGGCAGCAGGGGCCCATTCCCATATCTCAGTACGACTGTGAGAACTTTGCAGCGATGAACGGCTCTCCCAAAGACAACACTCCTCAACGAACCTCCTCCAAGAACCACTACACCCCTGTCCACCAGTCCAAGTCCAACCACGGTACATTACCTTTATAGTATGCTACATATATTCTACTGTTTTGGGTACATATCTTCAAAGAAAAATTGGTGATGGGCAAATTTGTGAAGCGGTATGAGAATAGTGTGTGAATGTGTTGGTGCATCATCTTTATCCTTCATGACTTTGACCTGCTTAATCAACTGCACGAGACTGTTACTGTATTGATACGTGTCAGTGGTCTCTTATCCTTTGTGTATGAGTGCACACATTGTGTGTCTACGGCATGCTGCTCTCCCTGTCAATGGTGTAATCTCCTATGTTAACATCCCATAATCATCCGATTTGTGCACGAGTGGGAACAAGAGGGAGAGAGAGAAAGAGAGGGATAGAGACAGTAGAGAGAGGAAGAGAGGGATAGAGACAGTAGAGAGAGGAAGAAAGACAGACAGAGGCCCTGTTAGTGTAGATCATTGTGGCTGGTGAGGGAACAGGGCCGGGCCGTCTGTGGCAGGGTGGAAACGGTGGACGCTGTGTGGTTCAGCGGGTGAGTCAGCCAAGGATGACACCCTGAAACACAGACCGCAGCGAGGCCGTGACCGCTTCGGCACGCATGGGAATGGGATTCAACCACACGGCTGGGAAGTGGGAACAGAACAACACTGACAGGGGGTGTAAATCTCGGTTCTGGGATCTCTGAAGAGATACAATCCTGCAGCCACAAACCTGTCTCATGTTTACTGTGAGTGTGAGGCATGTCTGAGTTGAGCTAGAGGGAGAGAAAGAGTAAAAGAGAAAGGTGTTTGAGAGATACACCGTAAGACAGAAAAAGAGTGGAGAGAGGAAGAGACTGTGGCCGTATCCGAAAACCCCATACTTCTGTACCACAACACAACAAGAGAAAGGGAAGACAGACAGACAGACAGACAGAGAAAGACCTAAAAATCCACTCGCATGGACAAAAGACATGCAGAGACACACAGCGGGACAGACAAACAGATGTGCAGGCTAGACAAACAAGTGTGTCAGGTTTCAGACCAGTGCATTTAGGTTGCAGAGCATGGCGGGCCATGTCGTCCCCGGTCTGTCGACCCCGCCGGTCTGTCAACCCCGCCGGTCTGTCGACCCCGGTCTGTCAACCCCGTCGGTCTGTCGACCCCGCCGGTCTGTCGAGCCCGCCGGTCTGTCGACCCCGGTCTGTCGACCCCGCCGGTCTGTCGATCCCGCCGGTCTGTCGACCCCGCCGGTCTGTCGACCCCGGTCTGTCGACCCCGCCGGTCTGTCGATCCCGCCGGTCTGTCGACCCCGCCGGTCTGTCGACCCCGTCGGTCTGTCGACCCCGGTCTGTCGACCCCGGTCTGTCGACCCCGCCGGTCTGTCGATCCCGCCGGTCTGTCGACCCCGCCGGTCTGTCGACCCCGCCGGTCTGTCGACCCCGGTCTGTCAACCCCGCCGGTCTGTCGACCCCAGTCTGCTCCCAGTCAGCGGCCCTGTCTGTCTCCCTGACTCACTGTATCAATCTGGTCCTAATGCTGTGGCCCACCGAGCCGTGCAATGCACCCACCCAACTGGATGACCTTGTGGGAAGTCATACTCAGCGGAGGTCAAGCATCTCGCTCTCTCTGTGCCTTTCTGTCTGTCTGTCTGGTTGTGTCTCTGTCTGCCTGCCTTCCTGCACACAATCGTTGTTAGTGTTAGCTAGTGAACATAGCTCATCATGTAGGCTAGCTTATCCCATCCAATCCCAGCTCGCCCTACACTGTGGACCAGGCAGTCCTGTGGACATGAAAGGCAGTGACAGGCAGAAGAGAGATGGCATGGGTAATGTGTGGGTATAAATTGGGAGTTGCCTTTCTATGCACTAACAGGATCAGGATCGGTGGTACAGCAGCACAGGGAGAGAGAGAGATAGAAACCACTCACTCGCAGTGAAAATGCATATTCATGTGTGGCAAGATGCGCATCCAGTATAATACAGTATTGTAGTGCTCCTGAGGAGAAGATTTATTTCTATGAGACATGTCCCCGCTGAGGATGACACAGTTAGATAGACAGAACATGGAGAACAGAAAGAAAGAAAGAAACAGAATGAAAGAAAGACACAAATAAATGAATAAATGAAAGAAACCCTGCACACACGCCGCAGCCTTCCAAGACGAGCCCCTCGGGTCTCTTAAATCAGATGTCCCAGAGTCCTCGGTAACCAGGTATAGCTAAAAGTCTGGAGAGGCCTCAGAGGACCCTCTCCAACTGAGCCAAGAGATGAAATGACATCACCATCCCCTCTAATCCTAAAATGGAATGCCGTGGTTTTCCACATCACAAGAAAACCCACTTTGCCAAAAAAACTGAGGATTTTCTTAGCATAGTTTTAGATAAATTCCTAAAAATGCAGGCCGGGCTTGTCACAGGTATCCTTGGTAGATTGCCAGAAAACCTGTCCCGCCGTCCGGGCATTTTTAAAAACAGATCCCGGAGCAAACTGTGCAGACAGCAGAATAGGATACCATGCTATTTATATTGTCATCCACTCTGCTTGAGTTGTAAGCTTCAAAACCTGTTTTTAGGTCTGAGAGTTAACATTATACACCCTGCAGCCAGAACAAGGAAAAGTCCTTGACAGTTGTTCAGTTTAGAGGGCTTGAGTAGATTTGACGTTAAACGTACTTCTGGGTTTGAAGTAAAGAAACAAAGCGAGAGAAAATGAATGAATAATTATTTTTGGACCCGTATAGCTCTCATGGAGAAAAACATTTACATTACACTGCAAACACAGATTTTGTTACTGTATGTTGGTTGTTGCTAAAAAATGTGAATGAATTAAGTCCATAATGAATAGAGGAAGTTATGTTTATTGTAGTGTGCAGAATAACAACAACAGTTTCTCTGACATTCAAAGTTCAATGATGACTCTGATGCACAAACAGCTAATGGTGACTATATACAAATGACAACCACTTCATCTTCTCGCTTTTTACGCAACCTTGTTTTGATATGACTTTTGGACATTTCCCACAGCTCTTTAGTGCTGTGTGTGTGTGTGTGTGTGTGTGTGTGTGTGTGTGTGTGTGTGTGTGTGTGTGTGTGTGTGTGTGTGTGTGTGTGTGTGTGTGTGTGTATGCATGTGTATATGTGTATGCATGTGTGTGTGTGTGCGTGTGTGTGTGTATGTATGTATGTATGTATATGTGTATGCATGTGTGTGTGTGTATGTATATATGTGTGTGTGTGTGTGTGTGTGTGTGTGTGTGTGTGTGTGTGTGTGTGTGTGTGTGTGTGTGTGTGTGTGTGTGTGTGTGTGTGTGTGTGTGTGTCTATTGCTCGGAGAGTTTGGCAGCACAGCATGCATGAGTTTTGCCTGGATTACTAAACTATGATTTAATTAGTCTAATTAAGATATGGTTCGCCGATTGGCACTTTTCATAATCAGATTCAGTCTGCACTTTTTTTCTCTCGACATTTTCTGTTTTTCTAATCTTCCAACAATGAATCCTAAGACTGCATGGCTATTACATATCCTCTCTGACCTCCCTCCCTCTCTCCTTCCCTGTGGGCTTGGTAATCATCTCCTCCATTTAAAGAGGGGTATTTCTATGCTGACTGTGTCAACATGGTTAGTATAAACCACCTCCTGTGTGCACCTGTGTTGTGTGTGTCAGAGCGTGCATGTGCTCATGCGCGTGTGTGTGTGTGTGTGTGTGTGTGTGTGTGCGTGCGTGGTCGTGTGTGTATGTGAGAGGTGTGTGGGTGGCGAGGCAGGTGCGAGGGTGTAATTCCTCTTATGAAGACCTTTAAGTGTAGCATCGTACAGTTACTTCTTGTTAATTAGAAGCTATTTTGCATAATGACATCAAGCATCCACTACTATGTTCTAGGTAACACAGTATTTAACCCGTTGGTTTCGTGAGCGATCAACAATTCTGACATGAAAAATAAGTATTGCACAGTACAGCATGGGTAGATTGGTTGTTACAAAGGCTGAGCGCTTACCCTGCATGGGAGGTTGAGAGAGAGAGAGAGAGAGAGAGAGAGAGAGAGAGAGAGAGAGAGAGAGAGAGAGAGAGAGAGAGAGAGAGAGAGAGAGAGAGAGAGAGAGAGAGAGAGAGAGAGAGAGAGAGAGAGAGAGAGAGAGAGAGAGAGAGAGAGAGAGAGAGAGAGAGAGAGAGAGAGAGAGAGAGAGAGAGAGAGAGAGAGAGAGAGAGAGAGAGAGAGAGAGAGAGAAGTACATGCTACAGAGGATGTGCATGTCACCATGTCCCCTCCACAGTAGATAGGGAACTGACCACGCTGTAAAACCACTATACCATGTCAATTACCCCCGCCTGTCTCACTGTGGTAAAGCTTAATCGCCCTTGGAGTTGAATAACCTTGCCAGTCTCTCCGAGCTACACAACACCACCTCTCCCTCTCATTCCATAATGAAATTATCTGATTATTAACATTCTTCTGCTCACAAAAGAATATAGAGCCGGGAACTCGAGAAGGTACAAAAAAAGTGATCACGTGTCAAAGGTACCTCTCTATCTCCTACATCTTTCACGTGCATAGGTGATCATTGGAGGTGAAAGTCACGTATCCTTTTATCAAGGGCAATAAATTCGTAATGCATAGCCTTTTCCGTGGCGGCGCTTCACGCTATCTCACCTCAATAAGTTGGGGAAAGAATCAGGAGAAGGGGATTGGGATTGGGTCTGAAGAGGTCCTTTGGATTCACAGGTTGTCTTCTAGGGTCAGGAACATGGCCTACCCATGATAAAGGTTAGACAGGAAGGATTGTGTATGTGTGTGTGTGTGTGTGTGTGTGTGTGTGTGTGTGTGTGTGTGTGTGTGTGTGTGTGTGTGTGTGTGTGTGTGTGTGTGTGTGTGTGTGTGTGTGTGTGTGTGTGTGAGTGCTCGCAACACAATTACCATGGTAATGGAATGGGAGGATAATACAGGCGAGACGTACAGTAAGCCTAAGACATGATATCTGCAGCTATGGCAACCTCTGGTAAGTGAAGCATGATTGGGTTCACAGTGGTCTTTCCTGTGAGCAGATACAATCTATGGCTTTTTATTAACATGTTTATTTATTTATTTATACTAGTTTTCTTCCATTTTCTAGTTTAAAGAGAGAATGATCAAGGGGTTCTGATAGCAACAGTGATAGTGAGAATCAAAGTAATCGGAAGTATCTGCTGTTTTCAGGTGATTCAAAAGAAGAGGTTTTGATGAAAGTCGGTAGACCAAAGATTTAGTACATCGATCAACAAGAGAAACTTTGCAAGTAAGCAGTCTTTGGAAGACTCCTCCTCGATGTCCCTATAGGTTTACACCAGGTTTCTGACTCTGTGATTGGCTCTTGCAGGTCTCCAATACGGGAAGGAGAGCATCCGCAGCAGTGGGGGTCACGACCTTCATACTTTCATCTCTTCCGGGTTCGTCACGTTGGGCCGCGGCCAGCCCAAAGGTACAGTACAACACGTTCTATATCTTATCTATTTAGCTCTATATAACCCTTAATCTTATCGATCCAACTCTATCTAACCTCTGACCCTTATAAAGCTTATCCATATTACTCTATCCAACCCCTTATCCACCAATCACCATCCCTCCATACACTGACCAGACTCCTTCTGCTGAGTCAACAATGATTCATACTTCTCCTCTTCTTTCCTCTCTCATTCCCTCTTTACCTCTTTTTCTCCCCGTGGCCGATATCTGTCTTGCCTAGTACTACATACCGTGTACTAATGGCATTTAAAGTATGCAACATTTTTGAAATTTCACATGCTATAAAGCTTTCTATTTTGCGTACCCAAAATGCTTACTGTTCAGAACGCAAGTACGGTCCCTCTCTCTCTCTCTCTCTCTCTCACACACACACGCACACGCGCACACACACACAGTAACACAAGCATTTTGCTGCACTCGCTATAACATCTGCAGAACTGTGTACGTGACCAATAAACGCTGATTTGATTTTGATTTGCCTCTCTTTCTCTCTCTCTTCACCCTGGACCGTTTCTCTCTCTAACCCAAAAGGCCTTGCATTCTATTGGAACTACCCAGCCTCCCCCATACTGCGCACACTGTACCTCTGCCATGTTATATACATTATTATCGGTGTGGATCTTTGTTTGATGTCAAGACATTGGGGTAAAGGAAATAGAAAATGCACAGAAAAACAGCGATGTTGCCGTCTACCTGGCTTAGAGCGTGGGGTGGAAACCATGACCCTGCCATCTACATACACCCACGGAGGACACTCACACACACACTCACACACTCTCACACACACGCACGCACACACACACACACACACACACACACATATACCACCTCCAGATGGATGTCATTAGCTAGGCCCTGTGTTTCCCCGTGGGTTAAATACTGATTAGTATGCATCACTGTAGACTGTCCTGTTGTGATTCATTCTCTTCCATTTACCTTCCATTTAACACACACTAGGGATATGTCACTTCTAGAAGTTGCAATGTGTGTGTGTGTGTGTGTGTGTGTGTGTGAGAGTGGGTATGTGTGCGCGGTTGAGTGTTTAGTTTAGTTTATTATAATCCCCGTTAGCTACTGCACATGCAGCAGCTACTCTTCCTGGGGTCCACATATAAAACATTAATAGACAACAACATCAGATATGACATTAAATTTAAAAATAGAATACAAATTAAGAGCTGTATATATATATTGTGTGTGTCCATCTCCTCCCACTCTTGTCTAGCTAAATGTATACTGTAGCTTATACACACATATTTCTATACACAGTGCCTTCGGGAATGTATTCAGACCCCTTGACTTTTTCCACATTTTGTTTAGTTACAGCCTTATTCGAAAATGTATTAAAAAAATAAAAAAAACTCAGCAATCTACACACAATACCCCAAATTGACAAAGTGAAAATAAGTTGTGAGAAATCTTTGCAAAAAAAAACAAAAAACAGAAATACTTTATTTACATAATTATTCAGAATTGTCTGTAGAGCTCCGAGACAGGATTGTGTCGAGGCACAGATCTGGGGAAGTGTACCAAAAAATGTCTGCAGCATTGAAGGTCCCCAAGAACACAGTGTCCTCCATAATACTTAAATGGAAGAAGTTTGGAAGCACCAAGACTCTTCCTAGAGCCGGCCGCCCGGCCAAACTGAGCAATCGGGGGAGAAGGGCCATAGTCAGGGAGATGACCAAGAACCCGATGGTCACCCTGACAGAGCTCAATAATTCCTCTGTGGAGATGGGAAACCTTCCAGAAGGACAACTATCTCTGCAACACTCCACCAATCAGGCCTTTATGGTAGAGTGGCCAGACGGAAGCCACTCCTCAGTAAAAGACATGACAGCCCACTTGGAGTTTGCCAAAAGCCACATAAAGAGTCTCAGATCATGAGAAACAAGATTATGTGGTCTGATGAAACCAAGATTGAACTCTTTGGCCTGAATGCCAAGCGTCACGTCTGGAGGAAACCTGGCACCATCCCTACGGTGAAGCATGGTGGTGGCAGCATCATGCTGTGGGGATTTTGTTTAGCAGCAGGGACTGGTAGACTAGTCAGGATTGAGGCAAAGATGAAAGGAGCAAAGTACAGAGAGATCCTTGATAAAAACCTTCTCTAGAGCCCTCAGGACCTCAGACTGGGGCAAAGGTTCACCTTCCAACAGGACAACAACCCTAAGCACACAGCCAAGACAACGCAGGAGTGGCTTCGGGACAAGTCTCTAAATGTCCTGGAGTTGCCCAGCCAGAGCTCAGACTTGAACCGGATCGAACATCTCTGGAGAGCCCTGAAAACAGCTGGGCAGCGACGCTCCCCATCCAGCCTGACACAGCTTGAGATGAGTTGATGCTGTAATCGCTGCCAAAGGTGCTTCAACAAAGAACTGAGCAAAGGTTCTGAATACTTATGTAATTGTAGTATTTCAGTTTTCTACAGATTTCTAACAAACCAAATGTTTCTCTGTTTCTCTCTCTCTCTCTCTCTCTCTAGAGATATATATATATATACGTACATTTGATATTTCCATTTTTTATCTATATATATCTATTTGAGCAGTGTATATATATAGATAAAAAATGGAAATATCAAATGTACGTACAGTACCAGTCAAAAGTTCAGACACACCTACTCTCTCTAACCCAAAAGGCCATGCGTTCTATTGGAACTACCCAGCCTCCCCCATACTGCGCACATTGTACCTCTGCCATGGTTCTAAATGAAACATGAGTCTTTCACAAGACACCGTCACTGGCCATAATTGCATTTAATATGTTATGACACAACATATTAGATAAACTGGAATGACACTAACTCACGGTAGCACAAATAAAATAGAAAAATATTCGAATGAGCCTCTGCCACCTACATTTTAGTTATCACTAATGAGGAAAGAACACTTTTTCTGAACCGCAAAGAACCATTGAAGGCCTCAAAATCATTACGGTTCCACTTAGAACCATTTACCCTTCCCAAAGAACCCTTGAGGAACCGTCTTGTCTTAGTTTGTTCATATACTTTGCATCTGTTATATTAGAAGCCTTACTGCATGAAGTCAGCCAACAGCCACATCTTGTTTCGTTGTCATGATTTCTGGTCCCTTTTGGGCGGTAGCAGTACAGTAGAAGAGTGGATAGGAAAAGCTACATCATTAGGAGATGTATATCATCTGTTTTCACAGAGTCAATACTTCTTGAATCCATGTTCATCATATGAATTATGTCAGATGAGGAACATGTAATTGCGGCTCTGCAGATTTACACAGTGCACATTTGTCCCTGGGTTTGGCTGACATCTGGTCTGTTGCCTGCCCATAAACCCTGTTCTCTGTGGGGCTGAAGGGAGGGTTGGAGCTGGACCAGAACTGCATTGGGTGATACTCCAATAAATCAACATCTCTCTTCCTCACGAGGAATGGAGAGAGGGATTAAAATGTCATTTTCAACCTATTCTGTTCCAAAGGTGAATATTCTCTGCTTTGCTTCTGTTGTTTTAATGAGAGAAAGATGATTTATTGTTTACATAAAATTCGCAGTTTCTGTCTTTGCTCCTTTTTTTGTGTCTCAGTGTGTTGTGGTCCCCGGGGGTAGGACTGTATACAATGGTATTCATCCAGAATGGCTACAGTGTTGCAGAGGAAGACTCTCTCTCTCTCTCTCTCTCTCTCTCTCTCTCTCTCTCTCTCTCTCTCTCTCTCTCTCTCTCTCTCTCTCTCTCTCTCTCTCTCTCTCAATTCAATTCAATTCAATTCAAGGGGCTTTATTGGCATGGGAAACATGTGTTAACATTGCCAAAGCAAGTGAGGTAATAATAATATACAAAAGTGAAATAAACAATAAAAATTAACAGTAAACATTACACATACAGAAGTTTCAAAACAATAAAGACATTACAAATGTCATATTATATATATACAGTGTTGTAACACTGTACAAATGGTTAAAGTACACAAGGGAAAATAAATAACCATAAATATGGGTTGTATTTACAATGGTGTTTGTTCTTCACTGGTTGCCCTTTTCTTGTGGCAACAGGTCACAAATCTTGCTGCTGTGATGGCACACTGTGGAATTTCACCCAGTAGATATGGGAGTTTATCAAAATTGGATTTGTTTTTTCGAATTCTTTGTGGATCTGTGTAATCTGAGGGAAATATGTCTCTCTAATATGGTCATACATTGGGCAGGAGGTTAGGAAGTGCAGCTCAGTTTCCACCTCATTTTGTGGGCAGTGAGCACATAGCCTGTCTTCTCTTGAGAGCCATGTCTGCCTACGGCGGCATTTCTCAATAGCAAGGCTATGCTCACTGAGTCTGTACATAGTCAAAGCTTTCCTTAAGTTTGGGTCAGTCACAGTGGTCAGGTCTCTCTCTCTCTCTCTCCCCTTCTCTTTGTAGTTCCCCCATGAAACATGAGTAATGTGAATAGCTGCTACATTATATATCTGGTATTCTTTTTTGGTTTTTATATTCTCTCTACCAACATCCCAGATGATGCTTCCTCTGCTTCCATCCCCAGCTGTATATGTGTGAGGCATCACGGGGTATGCTTTAGCAAAACCCAGAGTTTTGTAACAATGGGTAGTCATATTTTTTTCCCGGCGAACATACACATTTCCAGATTGGGATCTTAGCACTTAGAATATAACAGATCTCCTGGGCTAGCTTGCGAAAAAATATACACAAGCAAACTAGGTCTTGTTACAGCTACAGTAGTTCTATGTTGTAGATGTGTTTCTGTCTCAGTTGAGCTTTCTTTTTGTCATGCAGTCCCTCTCCTCCTCTGTCTTGCTCATTCACCTCTGTCTGTCTGTCTGTCTGTCTGTCTGTCTGTCTGTCTGTCTGTCTGTCTGTCTGTCTGTCTGTCTGTCTGTCTGTCTGTCTGTCTGTCTGTCTGTCTGTCTGTCTGTCTGTCTGTCTGTCTGTCTGTCTGTCTGTCTGTCTGTCTGTCTGTCTGTCTGTCTGTCTGTCTGTCTGTCTGTCTGTCTGTCTGTCTGTCTGTCTTTATTACTCTGTCTGTCTCTCTCTCTCCCTCTGCTGTTAACACATGGATATTTCTATGGAGCTTATCCATTTGCAGCGAGGCACATGATATTCACATAGCAGCAGGATTGAATAACAAGATCAATCCCCTGCTTGTCTCTGACTTCGGTTTGGAGAATGTTCTCATTCGATATCACTCTTAACATCCTGCTAATGTACAGTAAGGAACTGGCCCTGCCCTCTCAGTTGATTTCTACTGGTCGTGGGTAAAAGCTTTGGACCAAAATCGGAGGAAAAAGGTTATTATAGAGTCATAATTTAGTTTTCAGGGCTAATGTTGAATAAGCAGGCGTCTGTTCAGCTAGTTAATTACAGTGTGTGTGTGTGTGTGTGTGTTCAGCTAGTTAATTACAGTGTGTGTGTGTTTAGTAGTTAATTACAGGCAGTGTGTGGGTTTGTGTGTTGTTGTTTCCCTGGGGACTATATAGCAGAGGTCAAAAGGGCTGGAAGCTTCACATATGTCTGCTAGGGTTTACCACAACACTGGGTCCACCTCAAAGGAGTTCAAGCATAGCCTTTACCCAGAGCACAAAGACTAAATTATATATAGGCTAACTCTGTCTTATCCTTGTACAAAGTGAGTGAGAGAGTGAGAGAGTGAGAGAGTGAGAGGGTGAGAGAGTGAGAGAGTGAGTGAGAGAGAACTGTAGAATAGATACACATTTCTCAGAGACACTGATGCTCTTTTTTTAAATACTGATTTGAGGCATCACATACACGTGCGCGCACACACACACACACACACACCGCTTGTCTTTTCTCATTGCGTCGTATCCCGAGTTGCCTTCAACTATTGGCTTCATGTGTCAACTCCCACTCATTTCTATACCATGGGTCCACCGAGTCGCTCAATAGCTACAACATTCACACACATACTAATGGATTGGATTTACATACTTTGCCGCTTTACCAATCTTTAATTTACTCCTGTAGAACACCAAGTCACACCCATTCACATCCAGTCAGTATTTAACCTTCAAGGACCTTGTCCAACCTGCAGTGTCCCTGGCAGCATGCCAGCCGGTCGACAGACATTTACGTTGGTGCCCATCCATTTTTATGCCTTGCGTTGCGTGACACCTTAAAAGCCTTCCACTTCCTGTATCTGTGTGAGCAGGACAGGACAGGTGTATTCGGAGGGGGGAGTAGCCATCTGTTCAGTAGTCAGTGTTATCTGTGCTGGCTCTGACTACTACTGGGCTGCTCTCTCTATCTGGACCTTATCGTTCTGAGAGACACTCCTGTCTCCTCTGCCATCTGTCTGAATGACCAAGATGCCCCTTTCAATTCCTTTGCTCTTGTTGTTTTGTCCTAGACTGTCTCCGAAAGGGCACCTTATTCCCTGTATAGTCTGAGCCTTTTTTATCAAATAGAATTGTAAAAGTCTGTTTGTGTTCTGTGAATGGTAATGGTGACATTCAGCCATAATATGGCAGTAGATATTTTCTGTTGATGTAGCTACTATGATATGCAATACATCAAAATAGGTATACATCAAAAATTCAGCTTGTCGCTGATCTTCAGTCTCCATCTTTAGTGGTCCTGTGTGACTCAGTGGGTAGAGCACGGACGGCGCTTGCAACTCCACAGTTGTGGGTTGGATTCCCACAGGGGATCAGTATAAAAAATGGATGAAAATGTATGCTGACACTCTGGATAAGAGCGTCTACTAGATGACGTATATGTAAACGCTGTAATTCTACAAAGGTTTTTGGAAAAATATCTCCAGAAAACAGAGCATATCAGAGCTGCTCTTATCTTTCTGCTTCCTACAGTTTCGGTTTCCGTTTCAAGTTTTAATAATGTCACGTGCACAAGTACAGTGAAAGTCCTTTCTTGCAAACTCAAAACACAACAATGCAATAATCAATAACAATGTATTACTAGAAAAAAAACACGAGAAATATGAATAGGAAAGATGAAACACACAATAAAGTAAGTAATTAAGCATTCAGTATAAAATCAGTATAAAATGTATGTGCATATCATGTGTGAGTGAGCAAACGACGGAGTGAGTGTTTGTGTGTGTTGGAGTGTGTGAGTGTGCAGGGCCCTGTGCGTAGAGAATAATGCAAATAAATAAAGATAAACCTTATTAAAGATAAACGTTCAATAAAGATACAAGGTAAACTCGTTCCGTGTAGCTATTTTGTTAGCTATTTATCGTATTGCTTGAGGATAGAACCTGTTCAAGAGCCTGTTGGTGACGTCATACATTTACAAGCCTCCCATAAAAAAGAAACTGTATTCTGTGATCTAAAGTAGAAAATAATACAAGGCCTGTCACAAGTACTGTACTGTATTTATTGACTAGCCTTTTTCTTATTCAGCTAGTGTCCCGAAGAGAAGTCAGTACAGTATATCCCTGTCACATTATACCATAGTCTTTGAGATGTGTCACACATATTTAGCCAAGCTAGGAAGTCCATAGAGAATAATAAAGCTCAGCACTCTGTATAGCCGGATTGAAAATCCATGTCAGTTACGGGGAGATATTATAATTCCACCTTGATTGATTGAAATTTTCCGCTACAGCCCAGAGAGCAGATAGATTGACAGCTAGCTATGCATGCAAATTCGATAAAGCATTCAAATTCAACTTAGAGGCTTTGATTGGTTGAAGACAGTCATTTTAATTTCCCGCCTCCATATGTCAGTCAGTGAGGATGATTCGACATTCAGCCACGGCCGGAACAGTCCTGAATATAACTAATTACTTTAGACAAAGATGAAATCCCAAATCTTTTATTTCTAACCTCATTACCTCACCAAGCCCCGAGTTAATTCCAGTTGGTGATGACCTCAAATTGGTTTTCATGGCAATGGAGGATTGTTTTTGTAAATATGATGTGGGTCTGGTATGGCTGATATAATGATATTAATCAGTATAGTAGCAGACGGTTTTAAATAATATGGTTGTGTTTACTGTTCCTTCTCAGCACATATGATCTACAACTTATAGCAGTACATTTCCTATACTCCTTTTACCCAGACTAGCTGTGGAGTTTCGAATATCATAAGTTACAACAGAGAAATTGTTTAAAAGGTGGGAAAATACCTTTTCAGAGCGATCAGAGGGGTCGAGGTGCGAGTGAGAGGTATACTGCCAAAGGACATTTTCTACTTTCATATAGTTGTGTTGTCATACTGACAGATGTTTTCTTCTAAATATCTCTTACTTTTTATTCTGAGAATTATGATGAGTCCCTCACTGCCAAAAACTCCCACTGCTGTTAAAACACTCATCTCCAAGATGCAGATGAATCAGACTTGGAATGAATCAAATTTGATAGAGCAACAACATACTGTACCATCAGACCGCATGAGAAAAAAATTGGGGCTGCATGACGCCTGACCAAAACATCCTCTCCCAAGAATCTTAGAAGCTTCGTTAGCGTCGTCACGGAGACAAAGACATAAACAACAAACAGGAAGAGCCTCCTACGATGTCAACACACACACAACAAACCACACAGATCCTATCTTTCTTTATTCATTTCTATGACACACAAATGTCAACCCAATCAGTCACTTTCCTCCTCCTCCTCTGCCTCAATACATAGTATAGAGTCTCCAACGATGCTAATAAAGGACATTATCTGTTTGTGCATGTGACCTGTTTGTGTTAGCCCACTGAGCTAAGACATATAGCTCTGGCAGCTATAACACGAGTCTTAAAAGTGGAACTGACAGCGTTTTAGCAACATGAAATCTGACTCAAATCTGTTCATATACACCCCCAGGAAGAATTACACATTTGTTTTATATTTTCTGACAAGCGAGCACTTAGATATGGTCATTTTCATAAATTATTAGAATATTTGGGAATGACGTATAGTTAGGCATTTGTGGAAAATTCCTCAGCAATGTAAGCGGCCGTGCGTTTGGACAATTAATAGACACTGCAGTAAATAAAACCTAATACGCAGACCGGTGCTCCACAGCCAATCAGAAGTATAGTAGGCCTTTATGTGAATATGCTATTTGCCACACTGGCCAGTCATCATTCACTTTGAACTGGACTGTGTTCATAGTTAGTAGCAACAGTGTGACTTTAGATCATTACAACACATTTGCCAAAACCCACAAAATACACCTGAATGGATTTTTGCATTTGGGAACTTTACAGTCCTATTGATCAAACAACCATGAAAAAGTAGGCTCTCTCTCCCTCAGTTATGCACATCAACAACAACAAGATCAACAACTAAAGCTAGCCAGAGAGAGATGAGCTAAACTCTAACTAGGGATAAACCCTTTCAAATAGTTCAGCTAGTTGGCCGTCAAATTTGCACTGATAAACGATGGGGAATAGTAGCCTGCTTTTGCATCTTGCCTGCCAATGCATGCTTGTCCCAACCCACGTTTTGACAACTGAATGGGAACTTGCCTGCTCGCCGATTTGATAATTGCCAAGTAGATCTGATTGACAACTAGCTAAGGGTGCGTTCATAAATTGCCTCCAGTGTCAGAGTGTGCTCCGGGTCATTTGTAAATTCAGAGCTTTTCGCTCTCTGAGCGTACACTGCCCGATTGACACTGGACGCACTGGCTAAGGAGTAGAGTTGATCAGAGCATTCCTCACAACGGAAGTCAAGTACACAAGTACACAAGCTAACTGGCTAAAGTTGGCTAGCTTGCTAGCTACAGTACTTCCAGACACAAATGAGAGAACACCTCACTCTGACCATTTTACTCGCCCTAGCAGAGCTGGTTAGGCTGTTTCCATGTTATCTAGAGCGTTCGTAGCTTGCTGTTACGTTTGTTTTGCATACTTTTAGTTACTGACACCGGTCATATTCAGCGGGTGTTGCGCGCTCTTAAATTGATCCGTTATTCTGTGCTTTGAAATTGGAGTAGATAGCCAGAGTGAATTCATGAATGCAAGTAATATGCTAACTGGATAACAGTCGTTTAAGTTCAGCATAGCTAGCTAGCAAAGCGATTCACATTGGTTGCTAGCTAACCAAATGACACCTGCATCTATCTGTAGCCACTGCAAAAACAATATGAGGGGAAAAAGTTGGTCACTCACCCACTCCTCCAATTACATGAAATCCTCCCAGCAGGTAGCTAGCGAATGTGAGAGCTCTGTGTTTTTAGCTTGCTAAATTAAGAGCTACATAAATAGATTGGTTGTATTGCTAGTTTGATTGTATGACATTCCCAGCCTTAGTTACGTTCACCCGTTTTTGTCCAAAATATTGAGTCATTGAAACTGACACAGTGCATCTGAATGGGTGGAGACAGCAAACAATGGCCAGCTGTGATTTACAACCTGCTAGCACTATTTTTGGGACTACCAAGACATTTATTGGTGAATTATATTGAACTGCATCCATATATTCTGCCAACAATGTCTTACTGTACGTCATAGAATATTTTGTCAAATGGAACCTATTTTTAAAACCTCTAGCATAAACTGACATTTGGATCATTTTGACTGATATTATGATTTTCTGTTTGTTTCATATCTGCAAAGTTGTTAAAACGCTGTCAGTTCCACTTTAAGATCTCGGGAAAGGTGACTCATTACACAAGCACTACTACCTGAAACAGGCTTTTGATTGAAAGCTGGCTCATCTGTGCACCCCCTTCACACATTAGAGGTCAGGTGCTGGGTGGTGGTGTCACTGACCTGCCAGATGAGTGCTGTGCAGAATATCCAATGAGTGGCGTGCTCATATGGTCCTTCAGAGAGTGATGGGGCCAGAGCATTCATTAGCAGCTAGGACTTAATTAGGGCAAGATTCCTCTCACACAATTGCAGAGAAGAGAATGTTAGACATCTCCATTTTTGTTGCTCTCAGGTGGTGCATTCTCTGCTGAATATGGAGCGGAGGAGATATGGTGTTGGAATTTAGGGAAAAACGTGTGATGGTGAGAAATGGGGAATGCTAATTGTAGAGCTGCAGAGCTAGCTAACTGGTACCTGTGTTTGAGCGGGCGTGTTATTTTTCTATTTATCACAAGTAAACATATGTCAGGGTTTAACTCAGAGCATTATCACCCACTCCAGGTCAGGAGAGGAGAGATATTCTCAGAGAGCGAAAGCTCTTCAGGGATGGAGAGGAGATTAGAGGAGAGGAGATTAGAGGAAAGGAGAAGGGAGAGGGAGTTCTGAGAGAACTTCGCCAGGGAGTTCTGAGAGAGAGAGTCAGACAGACAGAGAAAAAAAATTGAGAGCCAGAGGAAAGGACCGAGAGAAAAAAAGAGAGGACAGGAAGGAAGGGAAGAGAGGACAATGAGGAGGCTGTGATGTTTGCTCGGTTAAGGAGGCTACCACTCTCTAATGTGCAACATCAATCAGGATGCTCTCTTCTCCTCTCTTCTTCTCTCTGCCGCGCTGCGTGGCAACTTTTATTGCTGCTCATTAAAGTAAGTGCAGATATTTTATGCATCGATTGAAATGAGAGGAGTTTTTCATGCTAATTTCCCTCCTTTAGATTTGTTATTCAACTTCTTTGAGCAAAATGCGTTGGAGAAGAAGCCATACACAGCTGATCTATGTGGTTTTCAGTGCTGAAATAGTGCTACTGCCACTATTTAGCAGCCTCTGGAATTTTGCTTATCCACTTATGTTGGAAATAGAACACAATTTAATACTGAAGCAACTTCTTATAGTTATGTGACAAGCCTTCCCATAAGAGACTGCTAGCAGAATTAAGGATTGGCATGGTGTAGCTCATCTCTCTCATCAATGTTTTCCGAATAGAACATAGTCTCTCTCTCTCTCTCTCTCTCTCTCGCTTGTTCATATTTAGTCTCATCCTTTTGACAGAGACCACCAGTTTCTGGAAATAGAGCCAGGCTCTGCCTCTATCCCCCAGGGGAGAGAAGCCCTGATGGGGAGAATTTTATTTTACACCCTTTTCTCTACAATTTTGATCTTGTCTCACTGCTGCAACTCCCCAACGGGCTCGGGAGGCGAAGGTTGAGTCACGCGTCTTCCGAAACATAACCTGCTAAGCCGCGCTTCTTAACACCCACCTGCCCTCGGAGGAAACACTGTTCACCTGACAACCGAGGTCAGCCTGCAGGCGCCCGGCCCGCCACAATGAGTTGCTAGAGCGCGATGAGCCAAGTAAAGCCCCCCTGTCCAAACCCTCCCCTATGCCGGACGATGCTGGGCCAATTGTGCGCCACCCTATGGGACTCCTAATCACGGCCGGTTGTGATGCAGCCCGGGATCGAACCCGGGTCTGTAGTGATGCCTCTAGCACTGCAATGCAGTGCCTTAGACCCTTGCGCACCTCGGGAGGCCTTGATGGGGAACATTTCAAGACACATGTTCATGGCTCCTCTTGACCGGCGACAGGTCCTGATAAGCTTTCTACAAATGCCACAACCAGTCTGTGAATTAAAAATAATGAACTTTTTAATCCCGGAATAGGCCTCTTCTAGCTACCTGAGAGCTAGCGCCCATGTTAATTAGAACAGGGGTGTCAAACATACGGAGTGGGTCCAATATATATATTTTTTACAAAATTAAACACCAGGGGCTCAGAGCACGAGTGGAGGGAGTAGAATACCATGCTTAATTGATTTTTTATGACGGAACGTTAGCAGCGAACAGGCTTTCTCACTAGAGGCGTTTGGTGATCTGACAACTTGGAATCCCCAGCAAAAAGGACAACGTCTCCTCTTTGAGCCAGTCTGAGCTTTTTTTTCCCCACATCCACACCACCAACCCCGTTTTAGGTGGAAAATGTAGCCTATCATTATTCCTCATTTGCTGCCCTATATACAGTACCAGTCAAACGTTTGGACACACCTACTCAGTCAATGGGTTTTCTTTATGTTTAGCTGGTTAAAGCTGGTTGAGAGAATGCCAAGAGTGTGCAAAGCTGTCATCAAGGCAAAGGGTGGATACTTAGAAAATAGTAAAAATGATTGAAAAACCCTTGAATGAGTGGGTCTGTCCAAAATTTTGACTGGTACTGTACATAGACATGGAATTACTGCCCACTTTAATAATGGCATACTAGTCACTTTAATAATTTTCACATACTGCTTTATTTAGCTCGTGTGTATATACTGTATTCTATTCTACTGTATTTTAGTCAATGCCACTCCGACATTGCTCGTCCTAATATTTATATATTTCTTAATTCCATTCTTCTACTTTTAGATGTGTGTGTATTGTTGTGAATTGTTAGATACTACTGCACTGTTGGAGCGAGGAACACGAGCATTTCTCTACACCCACAATAACATCTGCTAAATATGTGTATGTGACCAATAACATTTGATTTGATTTGATCAGGTGAGTTGGGTAGCACTATTCAACCCACCTTGTTAACCTTATGACATTTTGTTCCGGATGTGACACTGAATCCAACCCCAGCACAGTTGGGTTGGAAGGGTTCAGTGCCCAAAAAACTGCTGGTGTACAAAGATTCTTAATAAAAATACACTCGACTGCACTATATATAGCTAGCTGTTTATCATACTGTAGAGTACGACATTGAATACTGACTGAGCAGCCAGTGACCTTCAGCAAAGGTTCAGCTACTAATATAATGCCAATGAAAATATTTATACTAATAATTTAAAAAATAAATAATTTGAGGATGCTTGTTGAAGTGCCTTTAAACATGCAGGCTGATCTTGACGGTACTGAGCTGACCTCATAGCTACATCAGTATGCTGCTTGGCTGTCCCCCCTGCAAGGAAAACTACACTTCTCATCTCTAATCTATTATTCAGAGAGAGGAGCCAGAGCGACGAAGACAGGGGAAGAGAGATAACTTTAAAAAATCTCTCTCTCTCTCTCTCTCTCTCTCTCTCTCTCTCTCTCTCTCTCTCTCTCTCTCTCTCTCTCTCTCTCTCTCTCTCTCTCTCTCTCTCTCTCTCTCTCTCTCTCTCTCTCTCTCTCTCTCTCTCTCTCTCTCTCTCTCTCTCTCTCTCTCTCTCTCTCTCTCTCCCTCCTCTTCCCTCCATTCCTCCTTCATTACTATTTTCCTTGCTTCCATTATGTGCGAACACAAATGGAATGATTGCCTTTTGCGGAATTGGAAACCGGACTTGCCATTCCCGAGCGCACAAGCTCTCTCTGAAACGCTGATGGTATTGTTCAAATAATGATACATGGGAAGATATTAAATTAAACTTTATCAGCTGCTGTTGTGATCCATCTCCAAATCTATTTCCTGAAGATGAAAACATTAAAAGGGCAATGATGACAAGGGGGGGAAAGGGAAGTGTTTGTTTTGTCGTCCATTATTTATGTTATAGTTCATTTTGGAGGGATGTCGGGTTTTGAGTGGAGTGTATTAGAGTATTGATCTTGAGCCTGAGGTGCTGGTCTCGGGTGGTGTGGTATCAAGTCTTTATTATGTCAGCTAATGTATCTCTCTGCAGTAAATATTGTACACACAAACACACAACTTGAATAATAATGTATTCTGATAAATGGCATGATGATCTACACTGAGTGTACAAACCATTAAGAACACCTTCCTAATATTGAGTTGCACCCCCAGGAATGATCAAATGAAGATCCTACCTGTAGTGTGTTTATCACATCGTGTAAAGGTTGTCCCTTCTTTTAAACATGGTTTACTATGTATTTGTGTTCTTTCCCCACTTCCCCCATTTCGCTTCATTGTGACAATGTCTCTCTTAAAGACAGGTCGTGTGTTCTCCTGTCTCTTTGACACTGCCCTTCTTCCTGCAGCAGGAGTCCGGTTGAAGACACCATAATCACCTCATTAGATCTGACACCGGATGCCATTTTGAAATCAATGTGTGAAGGGAACATCTTGAGAGGAACACTCTGAACCGTTTTGCAGATACACTCTCTCATCCCTGTCCAGGGTTACAGAGTAAACCCTCATCTTTCTCGTTTTCTATCTCTCAGACATCATTAAATCCTATTCACTGTACTACATGAATAATACGGCATGCCGATCTACCTCCATCCTAACCAGGGATGTATTCCCTGTTCACCCACAACTCAAACACCATCCTTAAATTTTCTGACGACACGATGTTGGTAGGCCTGATCACCAATGACGATGAGACAGTCTATAAAGAGGAGGTCAGAGACCTCTCCCTCAACGTCAGCAAGACGAAATAGCTTATCGTGGACAGCAGGAAATGGAGGGCCGAGCATGCCCCCATTCACATCGACGGGGCTGTAGTGGAGCTGGTGGAGAGCTTCAAGTTCCTCGGGTCTCCACATTACTAAGGATCTATCATGGTCCACACACACCAACACAGTTGTGAAGAGGGCACGACAACGCCTTTCCCCCTCAGGAGGCCGAAAATATTTGGCATGGGCCCTCAGATCCTCAAAAAGTTTTACAGCTGCACCATTGAGAGCATCTTGACTGGTTGCATCACCGCTTGGTATGGCAACTGCTCAGCATCCGACCAAAAGGTGCTACAGAGGGTAGTGCGTATGACCCAGTACATCACTGGGGCCAAGCTCCCTGCCTTCCAGGACCAGGCCGTGTTAGAGGAAGGCTCTAAAAATGGACAAAGACTCCAGCCTACCAAGTCATAGCCTGTTCGCTCTGCGACTGCATGGCAAGCGGTACCGATGCATCAAGTCTGGAACCAACAGGACCCTGAACAGCTTCTACCCCCAAGCCATAAGACTGCTAAATAGTTAGTTAAATAGTTAACCAATAAGATATCCGAACTATCTGCATTGACCCTTTTTGCACTAACTTTTTTTTGACTCATCACATACTGTATGCTGCTGCTACTGTTGATTATCTATCCGTTGCCTAGTCACTTTATCCCTACCTACAGTATATGTGCTTAACTACCTCAATTACCTCGTACCCCTGCACATTGACTCAGTACTGGTACCTTGTGTATACAGCCAAGTTATCGTTCCTCATTGTATATTTATTATTACTTTTCTATTATTTCTTTATTTTATTTCTCTCTGCATTGTTGGGAAAGGCCCGAAAGTAAGCATTTCACTGTTAGTCTACACCTGTTGTTTGCGAAGCATGTGACAAATAAAATTAGATTGGATTTGATTCGAAATTGCCTAAACATTACCGTCATTGTCGTTGATCCAGTGAACTTCCCTCACTCACAGCCCACTTGAATCAAGTCTGGTAGAGGCTACAGGTAATCAATCCCCCTCCTCTCTCCTTCCCCAGCCCCAGCCCTTTGGGGTAATAGACAGGGGGGGAGGGTTAGGTATTATAATTGAAAGCCCCACTTCAATAGCGATAAATAATGAAGTTTCCCTAGGGGCTATTAGTGGTGGAGCAGAGGGAGGAGGGGGAGGAAGGGGAGGAAGGAAGGAGGAAGAGGGAGATCCTACATATATTCCGGCTCTGTTAACATTTCACTGAGTGGAGGGATGAAGGGAATGAAAAGAACATGATACTGGGGAGGGAGAGAGGAGGGGTTACAGACACACTGGTCCATTATGAACAGACTGGAACACAGTGTTAAGTAATGCTGATATGCTGAGTGATGCACGAAAGGGCATTTACTATGAAGAAATTATCTTTTATATTCTGTAAATTTTCCTGTATCATCATATTGGTGTCACATGGCTTGCATAGCATGCACACACTGTAAAGTGAATTGAAATCTACTTATAGAAGAACATAAAGTATGTAGAAGAAAACAAGGAGTGACATACAGTGTATGGGCAAGGGTGAAAGTAGATTTAATTTCTTCCCGGTACTGGACCTTTATGAGTGCATGCGATTATTTATAGAATTACATACAGAATCCCTGTTAACTCAATAGGACCTCTGTGGGCCTAGTCGTAAAGATTTGTCATGTACAGTTGAAGTCGGAAGTTTACATACACCTTAGCCAAATACATTTAAACTCAGTTTTTCACAATTCCTGACTATTAATCCTTGTAAAAATCCCCTGTCTTAGGTCAGTTAGGATCATCACTTAATTTTAAGAATGTGAGATGTCAGAATAATAGTGGAGAGAATTATTTATTTCAGCTTTTATTTATTTCATCACATTCCCAGTGGGTCAGAAGTTTACATACACTCAATTAGTATTTGGTAGCATTGCCTTTCAATTGTTTAACTTGGGTCAAACATTTTGGGTAGCCTTCCACAACCTTCCCACAATAAGTTGGGTGAATTTTGGCCCATTCCTCCTGACAGAGCTGGTGTAACTGAATCAGGTTTGTAGGCCTCCTTGCTCGCACACACTTTTTCAGTTCTGCCCACAAATTTTCTATAGGATTAAGGTCAGGGCTTTGTGATGTGGCCACTCCAATACCTTGACTTTGTTGTCCTTAAGCCATTTTGCCACAACTTTGGAAGTATGCTTGGGGTCATTGTCCATTTGGAAGACCCATTTGCGACCAAGCTTTAACTTCCTGACTGACGTCTTGAGCTGTTGCTTCAATATATCCACATAATTTCCCTTCCTCATGATGCCATCTATTCTGTGAAGTGCACCAGCATCAGTCATTCCTCTCTGCCTTGGCTAAATTTCAGTGTTCTAGTCGAGCCACATCGCATTTTGGAGCATAAGATATACCACCCATATTCAATATTTTTTTTATGCCTTTGACATGCAGTAGCCTAATGATAAATAGTGATGTAACAACATACAGTTTTCTTGACATTTTATTTGAATTATTATGATAGGCTCATGTTTTACTGGTACCACGTACCCCACTACATATTTTGCCGGGACGCCATACCGGACCTTACCACCTTACTTTCACCTCAGCATATTGATATTTTAATCCACTTCCCAACCGTGTGTTCTGTGTTGTTGTAAGGGAGTTTGAGTTCCTTATCTTAATTGTACTACAGTTGGCGTAGTCGCAGTAGTGTACTGTAGTCCTAAGCCTGTGGGACACAGGGACAGCACAGAGACGGTGTGTGCATGTGTGCGTGTGTGTGTCCGCGCACCACAGGAGGTTGGAAGGGCTCGTGGTAATGGCTGGAGCTGAATGAGTGGAATGGTATCAAATAAATCAAACATGGTTAATGCCATTCCATTCGCTCCGTTGGAGCCATTATTATGAGCCGTCCTCCCCTCAGCAGCCTCCACTGGTGGGCGCGTGCATGTGGCGTGTGGGACTGAAACGAGACTGACGGCAGCTACGTATGGGAGGACAGAGCAGAACAAGGCCCTCAGCAAACATGCTCAGGATGACAGGAACAAGGGAACAACTCCCGGAGGAGAAGAAGAGGAAGAGGATGAGAAAGAGGGGGGATCGCTCAAGGGAGAACCCCCTGAAGGCAGTCAGGACAGTGTGGGAGGCTCCATATCCTGGGGCTGTACAGAGATGTGGTTCAGAGGCTTAGTTTGACATATTCCTCTTTTCCTCAGCTTTATCTGTCTTTTTCTACCTTTTTGCTTGCTCACCCTCTCTCTCAACCCCTCTCTCACTCTCTCTCTCTCTCCGTCTTCCTCTTTCTTATGATTGGCTGTAATGTCTATCAGAGGTCTGTTGAGGGTCACGGTCAAAAGCCCTGTCCTTGGGGAATGCTGACGGGGTCTGTGTCGAGATGGTGATCCTTCAGTGCTTTATATACTGGGACTCAAATGGCACTTTGTATACTGTACTGGCTGACTGACTGACTCTGCAGATGGAGATACATTTGTTTGCTCAGTTACTTTGTGTGTTTTACATTCTGAGAAAAGGCAATGATGGATTGACATATCTTTCCACAAACTCCAATGGTTCCAGGTGATTTTCCAGATTCTCTGTGTGCTGGTTGGATGTCTTAAAGCATGACTCTGGCAGTGAAGCCCTCAATAGAGAGCTCAGTCAGAAATCCAGAGGGAATACCATTAAAGGCTAGCATCACACCAGTGAAACTAGGTTTGCACTCTCCTATTCCAGTAACGTAAACACAAAGTATACTCTGTCAACTCTGTAAGCTTTATCTTCTTGGCATTTCTCTTTTGTCGGTCTTACAATATTAGTTGTTCGGTTGCCTCCAGCGCACCATAAACATGCTTGGGAGCCAGCAGAAGCATGTCTGTGATGTTAGATGTTGGGATGTTACACGACACACTTGTCCACATAAACAACCCGACTCGTGACTGGATGTGTAGTACAAAATCATCTCTGGTCAGCATCAGTGTAGGCTGTTGTTGTTGTAGTTGTAGTTGTAGGAGGAAGTCCTGACAATGCATGTTTCAGCCGGAGAGGAGAGGAGAAGGAGGAGGAAAGGAGGGGGAGATGAGAAGCAAAGGAGAAGGGCTGCTAATGGACAGATACTGTATCAGCCAGGCCTAGCTCCACACATGGTATACAACACAGAACGGTGGAAGGTTAAATGTCGGCTGGCTGGAGGACTTGCTACATTATTCCTCTCCTATATTTTTCATCTCACGGACACAGCCATTGATCTGTCTCCTGGAAGCATCGACCGGCCAAGCTGACTGGAGCAACACTATCAATACCACATCAGACTCATTCTCAGCCCTGGTCTGTTACGTGTCTCACTTACAGAGATGTAATGTAATAGGAAACAGGGAGCTGGTAGAAGAAATTGCCTCTAACGGCCTAAACACGGGTTCAGAGAGAGAGATTTTTTCTACCCCACTAATGGTTAAGGTTAGATTTGGGGCTAGGGTAATCTGACCCTAGATCTGTGATTCGAAGAAAACATGTACAGCCTGACCTTCATTCCATAGGTGAGTCACAGACTCTGTGAACTTTCCCTATAGCCTATACTAGCTTTATAATTTCTCCAAAGTCTTTGCATTAGGGGATCGTTTTAGGAAGTGTGGTTCTGTGCTTTAGCCTTCTTATGCTAAGAGCAGGGAAGTCGAGGGCAGGAATAGTGTAACGTTTGCAACTCTCTCTCTGCCTGCAAAAGCAGGTTTTGCATTATTCAGGACCTCACATTTAGTTCAATTGGTATGCACAGGTGCCATAAATTAGTAATACACCATAGTTAGTTAGTATTCTATCTTTTTTTAGTGTCTGAAATTCAGCTATTTCTAAGTGCTGGTTAAAGTTAAACTTTACGGAGAAAAGTTGATGCTGCAATATTGCTTCAAAGTTTGAAAAAAAAAATTCTCTCCAGACTTTTTATTTTATTAAGAGCTGGATGTGAAAATCTTTTCCTGCTGTCTCATGGAGCATTTTTTCTTAGTCAGCTCATGGGAGAGAGAAAATAAAACAGGCTTCATCTGAGGATTGAGTTTGAGTGTCTCCATAGCCTCGCTGGTTTTGTCTGGCAGATAGAGCAATCTAGGGAAGCAAGAGAGCATTAAATTAAACTGGGAAGAATCAGTCATGCAGCTGCCCCCTGGGAAATGTAGTCACAAAAATGGAAAGTGTTTCTGGGGGATGATGTCTGGAGTGATGATGTTTGGAGTGCTTGGGGCTCATTAACTGCTAGCCTGTTAGCTAGTTCATTAGCCCGCTAGCTAGAGCTGTTTCCAGAGGCCCACGGTGGGCTCGCCACGGAGCATCGGTGATGCTACGCTATCTAGCTACTGTATAAATTACTGCCCCTGAAAAGATTATCTCAAAGTCCATGACGCGCATCATTCTGACATATTGTGGTAGTGAACTGTTATTAACAGACAATTAGTATCCTCTCAAAGAGCTTACATAATGCATAATCCCCCCAATAAGAGTTGTTTTCATTTGGGCATTCAGTTAGGCAAGGGGGACTAACCAAGGTCATGGCCTATTTCTGAAAGGGCTCAACAAGCTTTAGTTAGCTCCACTCATTAGGGAACATTGGAAGTTTTAATCATCGTCCACCTGAGGTGGCCATCTATGATTCTGCATTTTGAACATTTAATCCAATTATGGGCATTTCCTGACATATATATAGGATAGAGTGTTCACCCACATTTAAGGTTGGCCAGGCGTGGTTAAAGATGTCATTGGAAAGAAAAAAGGGAAAGAATATGAGAAAGAAAAAAAAAGATTACGTAACCGTTCTTTGATATGACTTTCCCCTAACAATTTAATAGGGCATAACTAATGTTGTCTAATTTGCTCAAATTGAATTTGACCGTGCAGTTTGACTGGGACTGATGAGGCCATACAGTACAGTAGTAGTGTAGCAATCCATTCCTCACTGAATAGAGACTGTCCTGCTAGGAGGCTGCAGCATAAACCTTCACAAAGTACCTCTTTTCTTAAACCAATACCTAATCCTACCATGTAGACGGGGTGAAATCTAGTCGGCTTTTTTATGAGTACTATTATCATTCTATATGCAGGAGTTGTGTTCTCAGACAGGTAAATCAGTGTAGTAATTAATTTACCAAATTATTACTGCAGCTTTTCCTGCCCATGGTTACAAGGAAACCGTTGACCGTTTGCTGTATATTATTTGCAGGCACAAAATGAACTTGTACAGATATGTAGTCTCATTTGTAAATTGTGCAATATAGATTCTCCAAATGGGTACTTGAAAGCAGACTGCTGCATATATTATTGTGTAATGCACTGTGGATTTTGACCAGTAACAGAATGCTGTATCGCTAATGCTTGCTTAATGGACTGTTTAACTAGCGGTAGGAATGTGTGGGGTACAACTTCACCTTTTCAAAGAGAAACAGGCTGACATGTCACCATGGCAGTAACGTTGTTGTTGTGTTGCTGTCGCTGCAATGTCAAATACCAAAAGATCACTTGACATGTCAAAGAGCTTATGAAAAGTAATACACAAAACCGTTTCCCTCCCCCAACCAGTCATTTTATTGCTGTAAGGGAAGGTTGCGAGTCTCGTCAGGATACTGGTTCATACAAATACATTTCCTCTGCACTTT
This sequence comes from Salvelinus namaycush, assembly GCF_016432855.1. Taxonomy (NCBI): domain Eukaryota; kingdom Metazoa; phylum Chordata; class Actinopteri; order Salmoniformes; family Salmonidae; genus Salvelinus; species Salvelinus namaycush. The sequence continues at coordinate 23,022,491 of NC_052341.1, read as the reverse complement.
AAACATCCCATTTGTTTACTGCTACAGTATATTGTCTTTGAGGAACACCTCTCAATGCAACTCTGCATAGATCCCTTCATGCCTTCCCCTCTAAACAAGGTGATTGATAGCTTTGTACATAATCCATTATAACTCCCCATTGATTGAGACTGGCAGTCAAAGATTACCAGCGAACCGCTGCTGTTGAGTCTCTCTCCATGGAGACTGCTCCCTCATGAGGCTGGGCATGGCCGTCAACTCCTACAGTCAGCCTGCAGTCAAGTCATAGACTCAGGTGCATCCAAAATGGCACCCTATTCCCTACATAGGGCACTACTTTTGACCAGAGCTCTATGCCCTGGTCAAGAGCCGTGCACTATTTAGGGAATAGGGTGCCATTTGGGATGTAGTCTCTGTAATCACCAGGCTATGTGAGTAATGGCTGTGGGAGCAATCACAGGGGACATGCTTCATCTCTGGAGCCCCTCCATATATCAAACTGCCTTCCCTTCATTTGACTGAATGCATGCCAATGTGAAATGTGACGCCCCGGGAGAGAGAGAGAGCGATAGAGAGAGAGAGAGAGAGAGTGAGAAAGAAAGAAAGAGTTTCTACTGAACATAATAATTATATATACTCACAGAGGCCCATTGTAGCTCATGTTTTTGACAGATCTGACTGGGGTTTGTTGGAAGGATTTGTGTTTGTCTAAGGGAAACCTACAGTATGTGGACATTTCTGTTTCTCACTGGGAAAGGACTCTTCTTGTTAAATCAGATACACAGATCAAAGTTAATTTACAATATTTATTTACAGACAGTGAAAAAAAAGCAATAACACATATTTCACTTGCATCAACAGAAAATCAAACTCTTCAAAGAAAACTGTCAGAATACATTTTCAGTAAAAAATGTTTGGTTGAAATAAACATTACTGTAACAGGCGTCCTTGACTAACCGTTGTCTTGAAGAGTATCATTATCACGACCGAGGGGAGCCGGAATATGATTGTCTCATTGTTTACAAATATTGAATATGTGAAGTTGTTTATGTCATGGCTCTGGCTGAGTAAATGTTTGTGTTATCTCAGTGGGATTTCGGTGTGAAGAGAATATATACTTAATTTTATTTAAACCACAGGATTATTTTCTTCCTCTTGGCAGGAGAGAGCGAGAGAGGATAAAGAAAAAGACAGAGAAAGATGGTTGGTGTCTGATTTATATATTCCTTCTTGAACGATTTCTTCACGTTTGACAATCACTCGTCTTGGCTGACTGAGTGATTTTGAATGGTTTCAACAGGTATTGTTCCATTGTTGATATTTCAAGGGCAGTAGTATGTGTATTTCCCATTTAATAGGAGAAAAATCAGCGTCTACTCTATTTGGAAGAGTGCATTCAGAATGAGAGTTGTAAGAACACACAAAAGACACGAAGACATAGACCTAGGCTCATCCATTTTGAACGACAGTTCTAGATACAAATAACGTGAGAAAGACAAAACTAGAGTTCTATAAAATCATGGAACTGGAGGTCTTATGCTGAAACAAATTTAACGCACGATTTATGATTCCTTGCATTCGCCGTGTAGATTACTCATTTCAGAACAAATTGGCTCTATTTTTCGGGAAATGAATTCTACAGGGATATTACTACAGTAAATTGGATGGTAGTGAGAATCTGGCAGGCATTTCCCTGGCCCCCCACGGTGACACCCCTCACCTCAGCCCCTCAGCCTCTCACTACACACTATATATTGATTGCTCGTAGAGGCTAGAACCAATTATCTAGCCAGAATTTTAAAACGTTACCCTCTCCGAACTATATTTTGACAAAGTGAGTCATGCGTTTTGGTACTTACAGGATGTTTTTTAAGAGGTTCAGAAGGTGAATTCAGTCTGTCAGCACCGGGAGGTGGTTTAGAGTGGATCATCATCACAGACTGAAGGAGGCAAACATGGCATTGATTAAGATGCTTTAATTAATTTTCATCCCTCCACTGATGGTAATATAACATCAGGATTAACATTACCACTCCAGTTCCCCTGTGGTGTGTGTGTCTGCGTGTGTACTCCCCTATGAGTAAACAGATGGTGACTCACAGCGCAACATTAAGATCCACTCATGATGGGCTCCTCATAAAGTTCATCTCATGAACCATTGACACTGACGCTAATCTACTATGCTCTGATCATGGCTGCCGCTTTAGCTTGTGGCACTCTTCTGAAATGTTGATAAAGTTGTAACGGTTTGAAATGCTACTGTTCTGGTCCGTAGCCCTGGGCTGCTCGCTGGTTCTCAATAACTCGGGGTCATTATGGCTGCCGCTGCCAGCAGCAATTAAAGGGCTACTGAAAGGAGCTCTGTCCTTGGGCCTCCCCTCCCCTCCCCTCCCCTCCCCTCCCCTCCCCTCCCGCTGGAGGCTGACTGACTGACATGGTTTACTAGATTTACCAGTGTGATTGGCATATCAATTGGGGCCGAGGTAGATTAAATGCCTTTAATCATTATTCAAATTTGTCTCGCCCAACACCCAAAGTACCCACGGCAAATTGTCGGGTATGGTTATAGCTTTTGAATGTTCGGTGATGCGTAGAGCCAAGAGGGCAAGGCTCTTAAGGGGACATTCTGCTCATCAAAAGTAATGTGACTTTGAGTGTTATTTGTAATTTCATCGTCAGGTCACCCTTTTGAACTTATGAAAATCAGAAATGTGTCAAGAAGCAAAGCAAAGCAAAAGTGAATGAAAATAGCAATGCCAGAGGGACATCTGGAGGTCGTAGAAGGTTAGAGGCTTTTCTTCCCAATGCACAGATCAGTGGTACGAACAACACAAAGAAGCCTCTGGAGAAATATTCATCAAGCTCTTTTGTTTTACCTCCCTCACTCAGCCATAGGCCAGAGGACAACTCTTGATGGTTACATCCAGATTCTAATTCAACACTCGCCTGTCTTTTGTAGAAACTATTTTTCATTAATTCACCAATCCTCCCAAGGCATGACACTCAATTCTTATGTCTCTTTTGTACCACTCTTGCCAAATCATAATTAAATTGCAACCAGGGTCTTCCGTACCCTGTCAGACTTAAAGAAGCCTTTATCTTAGCAAATGACTGACAGTCAACTGTGAAAAGCGTGTGTTTTCCCCCGACACAGACAGCACACCCACACCGTTTGCCTTTGTTAACAGTATTGTCCCGGTCTGATCCTGAATGAGTTTGGAATTAGCTCTGTGTATTGGCAGGAGACTGGATACTGAGACTCCTGCTGGGTTTGATTGTACAGTGGAAGGAGAGAATGGGAAGTAAAGGAAACACACCAGTGTGTTTGTGTGACTTGTTTAGCCAATGCGAAAGCGAAAGCATTACATAACATGTCAAAACAGTGGCCTATTAGTTTGCCTGACGACACTGTTGTGATTGCGGTGAGTAGGGGGGGCATTTAAGGAAACTACTGTGGTTTGAGTCCGGATGTGATCTCCAACTACATTGAAATGTAAAGCATGTCAAGCATGACGTGAAAATCTTAATATTCTCAGAGGTGGCTGGCTCTCTGCCATGGTGTGAGAAGTTATTTGTCCATAACACATCAGAGATCACACACCGAGAGAGAATGAGAGAATGAAAGAGAGAGAGAGATGTTTTTCTGAGATGTCAAATGTTGTATCATTCAGGTCTTAGCAGCACGGCCGGGTACGTTAAAACTGTATGTACTGTAAACTGTACAGAGATGTTTGTACTGTATATCTGAACAGATCAGAGGTCAAAGCCCCTCAGATGAAACTTCCTCAACTGGCCAAAGAGAGTCTTCCCACAGATTGATGCTTGAGAGAGCATTATAGTCCTTCCATTTGAGAGAGCATTATAGTCCTGCCATTTTACAGCATCTGTATTGTCGGCCTCATCTGTGGGTTTCAGTGGCTTGTTTTTCTCTTGCGCTCTACTTGTCTCTATTTCTCGCTCTCCCTCCCCATCTCTCTCCTGCAGCAGTGTTTCTCTGTAATGAGCTTGTCGGCAGGACGATATGATTCCAGGAATTAAAACAGCATTTTTCACTTTGATCACCCAACATACATTTTTATCGAATCTCGCTCTCCCTCTCTACTTACCTTTATATATTTTCTCTCTCTCTCTCTCTCTCTCTCTCTCTCTCTCTCTCTCTCTCTCTCTCTCTCTCTCTCTCTCTCTCTCTCTCTCTCTCTCTTTCTCTCTCTCTCTTTCTCTCTCTCTCTCTCTCTCTCTCTCTCTCTCTCTCTCTCTCTCTTTCTCTCTCTCTCTCTCTCTCTCTCTCTCTCTCTCTCTCTGTCTTCTATTTGTGCTTGGGGGATTGCTACTAGATGGAGTTAATGAAGAAAGCTTGTTTTAGAGCAGACTGGTAAACTCTGACAACACATTTGCTCTGTGCTGTTGTTAATTATCACCAACACAATCCGCTTTGATGCCTGACTGACCCCAAACCACTGTATCAGTTTAACATGCATATTTAGCACCACACTTCTAAACCTCTGTAAATCGACTGTATCTTTGTATGATTTGCATAAGCTACACAGTAGGGATCAGTGGCTGGTATTTGTTCTTTATGGGAGCTCCGAGCAGCTAAATCTTTTGCTTAATCACGTTCACTGAAACCTTCAAGCCCATCCAAATACATCCGTTTTTACTGCTGTTCTTCTGTATTGGTTCAATGCGTTCTTTCACCTGTGCCACAGGAGACTCAAATCCCAGGTGTGATATGAGTCCTACCAACACACCTGCATATGTGGTGTTTTTTTTAATCAAAGACAGATGATGCTATTAAGAATGTAATCATCTAGCATGGCTTCTGGTGCTGTAGGATGATGATAATGCTAGCTATCAGGCAGATTTGTTACGTAATGTAATGAGATATCAGAGGGAGAGATAACAGCCCAACACACTCAGCAGGGAAGCAGAAACACAAACACTCACTCACACATGCAGTACATGATATCACACCCAGTTCCAGCCTGCTTTCTGTTATACCAGAGAGAGAGAGCGAGAGAGATAGAGAGAGATGGAGAGAAGAAACACCATGCCAATTGATTATGCTATATGCTGAATGACTCTCGAGTGTTGCTCACACAGAACAAACTGAGTGAACTTTGAAGAGTGATAAATGAAAGAGAGAGGGGAGGAGAGAGAGGTAGAGGAGAGAAAGGAAGAAAAGAGAGAGATATGAGAGGAATGAAAATAGTAAGGTTGGGAAGGGAGGAGGAAAGATAGAAGGGAAAGGGAGAAGCGAAGTGGAGGGAGAGAAGCATTTTAATGTTATTCTAGCTCTCCAATCGTCCTTTATCTGTGTGTGTTTTGCAAAAAGCCACACGTTTGTTCTTGAAATGACCTCCAGGCAGGCTAACTCCAGCTCATTGATTGAACCAGACTTATAGGGATGTTGCTGCAGAGGCAGGCTGGAGTAACACACCAGGGCCATTGTAGAAGTATTTACCCTGAGCACAAATCTAAATGAAAATCTTAGCAAACATTGGCTCTCGCTGACGGTAGACAAGCTAGGTTGGCCATTTGAGCGTCTCCCTCAGGGCGGTGACATCTCTGTTGCTTTAGTCACAATAGCATACACTGCAGTCCCATTGGCACAGGCGTCATTTCAGCGTCTAGCCTTGATTTACATTTGGTTGAGTTGTCAACTAGTGTCAATTAAAAATATAAATCATTCTAAATGTCTCCCTTACGTTGATGACTATTTGCAAATCCAATCAGTTTTCCATGTTGATTCAACGTCATCACATTGAATTGCTTTATTTAAATGATGTTGAAACCACGTTGATTCAACCAGTCAGAGGCCTCATGCCCTAAGGGGGAACAGAAGTATGTGCCCCCTCAGATTTGTCCTGTTTACATTTTCTTTTCTTTTTTTTTTGTTCCCAATGTCCCTCCCTCATAACTAGCTACCAAGAAGCCATTTCAGGGTATCAAGGAAGTTAGAGTATCTAGCTTGTCTAACTATCTTAGCTGGCATGCCTGCTGGCAAGTTTGGTAGACTTTAGAAAAGCAAGTAATTACTAAATGAACTGAATAAATCTCACATTCCTTTCAATCTTTTACCAAGATTTTAGCAGAAGCAGAGAAGCATATTTAGTTACTTTAAATAAACAACCACCAGGATACAGCCAGCTCAAAAGAGTTAATAGAATTAAGCATAATGATTATGGCTCTAGATTGAAGGAAAAAGCTGTTTCACGTGTTTGAAAAATGCTAAATTCTCCAACTTACGGTCGGGGGGGCCTAGCCTCCCTCCGGACCACCCCACAGCCATCCTCACAGACTTTTTGTCTCCTCAGATCTCTGGGGTGCATGACGCCACTGTAATCAGTTTTTTCCCCCAGTGGGTTTGTTTGGTTCGTTGTGGTGCAGCTATAGACTCCCTGTACTGAAGTGTACATACGCCCAAAAACCCAAGACTAAATAGTCAGCCAAAGCTGCCAATCGGAATGAACCCGTTGACCATTGACTTGTGAATGACATCATCTCTCCCTACCTGCCAGTAGTAGATATAGGTGAAACAAAGGATACAGATTGTTAAACAATGTAACCTAAGGGGGCATCATTCTTCTAAACTGTCAATGAACAGAAGTTAGCCACGAATAGACATGGAATAATCAATACAATCCATTTAGTATTGAACAGAATGTCTCTAATGTAGTAAATATAGATATGGAAGTACATATACTGTAAGTCAAAATCTGCAACCCAAATGTATTACTGTATGTAGTGCACTACTTTTGACCAGGTCACTACATAGAGAATAAAGTGCTATTTGGGACGCAACCAATGTCTTACATGTAAATCCATACCAATAAGGTTCTGGTGAAAAGTAGTGCACAATAGGGAATAGGGTACCATTTGGTTACCATGCTGGATATCTGTATCTCTCTATGGCTTTCCACAGCTCAAACTGATTTTAGTGTGTTAGACATCGGGCCATAGCGTTCCATTAGATCTTTAGGTCAAGGCTTCAAGTCACTTAAAGCGTTTGTATGTCTGTATTATTAATTAATGTACCTTCCCACCTCAACACACATGTATGCACACCAACACACTAGCTGACCTGTTCTGGGCTGTATCTGGTCATAGTGAGGTCAGGGCTGTGTTGGGTTGTAACGTATTCATACCATAGGCTACATAACAAATCAGTGATTGTTTGTGTGTGTGTTGCTAGACATTTAGAGGTGGGGAGCGTAGGCCTACAGTGCATTCGGAAACTATTCAGACCCCTTGACTTTTTCCACATTTTCTTACGTTACAGCCTTATTCTACAATTGATTAAATAAAAAATATCCTCAGCGATCTACACACAATACCCCATAATCACACATTTTTCAAATGTATAAAGACAAAAAAACAGAAATACCTTATTTACATAAGTATTCAGACCCTTTGCTATGAGACTCGAAATTGAGCTCAGGTGCATCCTGTTTCCATTTGATCGTCCTTGAGCTGTTTCTAAAACTTGACTGGAGTCCACCTGTGGTAAATTCAATTGATTGGACATGATTTGGAAAGGCACACGCCTGTCTATATAAGGTCCCACAGTTGATAGTGCATGTCAGAGCAAAATTCAAGCCATGAAGTCAAAGGAATTGTCCGTAGAGCTCCGAGACAGAATTGTTTCGAGGCACAGATCTGGGGAAGGTTACCAAAAAATGTCTACAGCATTGAAGGTCCCAAGAACACAATGGCCTTCATCATTCTTAAACGGAAGAAGTTTGGATCCACCAAGACTCTTCCTAGAGCTGGCCGCCCGGCCAAACTGAGCAATCAGAGAAGGGCCTTGGTCAGGGAGGTAACCAAGAACCCGATGGTCACTGTGACAGAGCTCCAGAGTTCCTCTGTGGAGATGGGAGAACCTTCCAGAAGGACAACTATCTCTGCAGCATTCCACCAATCAGGCCTTGGTAGAGTGGTCAGACGGAAGCCACTCCTCAGTAAAAGGCACATGACAGCCCGCTTGGAGTTTGCCAAAACTGGTCTGATGAAACCAAGATATAACACTTTGGCCTGAATGCCAAGTGTCACGTCTGGAGAAAACCTGGCACCATCCCTACAGTGAAGCATGGTGGTTGCAGCATCATGCTGCAGGGGTGTTTATCAGCGGCAGGGACCGGCAGGATCGAGGCAAAGTACAGAGAGATCCTTGATGAAAACCTGCTCCAGAGCGCTCAGGACCTCAGACTGTGGCGAAGGTTCACCTTCCAACAGGACAACCACCCTAAGCACCCAGCCCCAAGACAATGCAGGAGTGGCTTCGGGACAAGTCTCTGAATATCCTTGAGTGGCCCAGCCAGAGCCCAGACTTGAACCCGATCAAACATCTCTGGAGAGACCTGAAAATAGCTGTGCAGCAACGCTCCCCATCCAACCTTACACAGCTTGAGAGGATCTGCAGAGAATAATGGGAGAAACTCCCAAAATACAGGTGTGCCAAGCTTGTACCGTCATACCCCAGAAGATTCGAGGCTGTAATTGCCTGCAAAGATGTTTCAACAAAGGACTGAGTAAAGGGTCTGAATACTTATGTAAATGTGATTTTTCAGTTTATAATTTTTTATAAATTAGCAAACATTTCTAAAAACCTGTTTTTGCTTTGTCATTATGTTTTTTTTGTGTAGATTGATGAGGGGAAAAAAACTATTTATTACATTTTAGAATAAGGTTGTAACCAATTTTTCATTAATTTTTTTCTGTATATCAGTATCTGTTGCTGTGTGGGAGGCAGCCTGTATGAGGAGCTGATGGTTCATCTATAATGATGGATCAAAGTTTCGCATGGCTGGACCCTCACACCTAACAATGTGTGTGCATGCATGCGTGTGTGCGTGCATGCGTGGGTGGGTGTGCGTGTATGTGTGTGCACACGCCTCGGTGGTAACATGGTGTACAGAACACAGCTGACTTATACATCTTCTCGTCTCTTTCATCCCTCCATTTCATCTCCCCCCTTTCTACTCCTCTAGTATTGGATCTGTACCTTCTTTGCCATCCTTTTAACCTGTAGCCCTTCTTCGTAATTCATCCAACCTTCATTCTGCCTCACATTTAATCTCGTTTATACTCATATAACCTTCAATCTTTACCTCCTTTTACCTCATCTAGTAGCGTAGTGTTCAGTCCGGTGTTAGCTGTATTTTACTTGGTGTGTGTGGCATAACCTTTAGTAAGGGCTAATCAAATGCCCCGCATTAATTTCTACTTATGTGATCATATGAAGTGATCTGTACAATATCATGTCTTTATTTGATTGGCAAATGTGACATTTGAAAGAAAATATATAATATGTTCTGATATTTCAGCTGTTGTTTTTTGTTGCTCTATCTGGCTCTCCTCTCTTGGTTTGATATGTTGTAAACTCTCTGTCCTCTCCACTACTTACTGTACCTGGTTCCTTCTGTATTCTAGGTGAAAAGCATTGGCCCGTCCGCTCCCAAAGCCACCATGGTAGGAATGGCTGTTGTGTGTGGAGTAGGTAAAGGTTGCTCCTAACCACTGATACACGGTCAGAGCTTATATCAACGTCCTAATAGTTAGGCTAGGATTGGGGCTAAGGTAATCTGATCCTATATCTGTGGTGAGGGGTGACTTTTACCTTGAGTGTTCTGTGTCTCTCCTTGACCTCTATCTGACCTTTAACCTTTGACCTCTAGCTCCTGTCACTGTGTGTGGTGGATCATGTGTGACGTCTGTTTGTGTACATTCGCTGCCGACCATCTAGATCAGTGTCGAGTCAATTGCAAAGATTAGGAGTTTATCTTGTCTTATTGAAATATCTCAAACATATTGTGAAACTTTTGAAAAAGCAAATTCCTTAATTAAATTCACCCACAGTGGATTTGCAAGGTCTATCAACCAGAGAGAAGATCTCAAGCACAACTAGCCCATAGTGGTACTTGGGCTAGCGGTCAGTGACCCCTGACCACAAAGTGGCAATCAAAAGATGAGCTATTGCGTAAAAATATATTTTTTAAGTACTGTTAGTATGCTATAAGATGATCTTAGTGGAAATGGAAATGAGAAAATCTCTTGATGATTTTCATTGCAGTTGACCTGACAAGTAAAGTGGTTTTCTATTCCATCGTGTTGTGCCTTAATAAGCCCAAGCTGTCCCATACTGCGTGTCTTTTCCTAACCTACTGTACCATCAGGCCTGGGTCAAAACAGTGTTTTCTCTCAAATACATTAAGTGTGCTTGGTTTAGCTCACCCAGCGCACTGGATTGGTATTGTTGGCACTTTCGGGACTATCTAATTGGTTCCACTAAACCAAGCGCAGCTTAAGTGTTTGAATGGATAAAAATACTATTTATACCCAGGTCCTAGCTACTGTACTATACCATATATGTATGTATGTATGTATGCTTGTTTGTATGTGCTATGCTCCTGGACTCTTTCAGTCCTCAACATACCAAGAGGAGGTCTCTAGAGGTATGGATAAAGGCAGCTTTGAATGATGTTACTTCTTTTTACTTAAAGAAGACATCAGATAAATCTGTGCTTATCCTTGCTAGCGACACTACGACCCTTCTCCTGTCCTCACAACCAACAGTCTGAAGAACTACGAGGGAGCTGGTATGTAAAAAATAATTTACACAGAGAGAGATATTACTTTATTATACTGAACAAAAATATATATGCAACATGTAAAGTGTTGGTCCTATGTTTCATGAGCTGAAATAAAAGATCCCAGAAATGTTCCATACGCACAAAAAAGCTTATTTCTCTCATATTTTGTGTACAAATTTGTTTACATCCCTGTTAGTGAGCATTTCTCCTTTGCCAAGATAATCCATCCACCTGACAGGTGTGGCATATCAAGAAGCTGATTAAACAGCATGATCATTACACAGGTGGACCTTGTGCTGGGGACAATAAAAAGCTACTCTAAAATGTGCCCTTTTGTCACACAACACAATGCCATAGATATCAAGTTTTGAGGGAGCGTGCAATTGGCATGCTGACTGCAGGAATGTCCACCAGAACAGCCACCCAGACAGCTGATGAAACCAAGGACTATTTCTGTCAAAAGCCCTTTTTGTGGGGATAAACTCATTCTTATTAGCTGGGCCTGACTCCCAAGTGGGTGGGCCTATGCTGCGCCCCTGCCCAGTCATCTGAAATCCATCGATTAGGGTCTAACACATTCAATGATATGAACTGCAACTCAGTAAAATCGTACGCATGTTGCGTTTATATTTTTTGATCAGTATAGTTCTAACGGAACAGTTGGGGTGTGAAAATATGAGGATGAGGTATTTTTTTCCATTTACTGAATCCTGACATATTGTCTATTCTTCTTGGTCCCACGTGATTTGAGGAGGCCAAGACATGGTGGTGAACATCATTATCTTCTGCGTTCAGGTCTCTGTAAATGTCAGCGAAACTCTGGCCTCGGAGGTCTAGAATCCAAGATAAAAAAAAAAATCTTATAATGTGACAACATAGGGTCACTCTGGTAGATGATAAAATTTCTCCCTGCGTGAACATTTTACTAGTTCAATAATTGCGCACGCATCTCTATATGTGGATGGCTGAGCTCATGCTGGGCTGCATTCCAAACACTTAACAGACACACCCTCTTCCCTCAGCCCTTAAATTAAGTGGACACTTCTGATGACCTATCATGACGTATGATGGGTATACACTTGCTGGGCAAGAGGCGAGGGAGGAAGGAATGATTTTTAAATGGACCGCCCTTGCCCGGAAATTCGTCACTCGTTCATCCTGCGATGATTGTGTTTTCAGCAACAGGTAGCTTGTGGGTGCTTTATATGCGCTATTGTTAATTATGATTGAATGTCTGCTTACATTAAATATACAATTATTGTTCTAAACTGGGTGGTTCGAGCCCTGAATGCTGATTGGCTGACAGCCGTGGGATATCAGACCGTATTCCACGGGTATGACAAAACATTTATTTTTACTGCTTTAATTACATTTGTAGCCCGTTTATAGAAGCAATAAGGTACCTTAGGGGTTTGTGGTATATGGCCAATATACCATGGCTAAGGGCTATATCCAGGTACTCCGCGTTGCGTCATGCGTAAGAACAGTCCTTAGCTGTGGTATACTGGCTATATACCACACCCCCTCGGGCCTTATTGCTTAAATATACGCCTACTGTATGATAGCTAGCAAATTAATTAGCTAAATAACATTAGCCTGCCTAGCTGGAACTTCTGAAGAAGGAAAATGTTTTATTTCTACAATTTCCAAAGCTAACCAAACAAAAGCATCATTACTTTTACGAGACGTGTTTGTGCATTAGTAGCACCATTTCTAACTTATTTACATTTGTTTTTACTTACACTTGTATGTTGACTCTATATTGACGTTGAGGTTTTAAGTTTTGGCAGACTTTTCTTAGCGGATGTACAATCATCACTAATTGAATTATGTGGTGTTTCAGGCCCTGAAGTGAACATAATTGTACACTCGCAAACTCCATTAAAAACGAGGGCTGAGGGGCTTACGTTGCAAACTTCCCTTGCTTGGCTAATCATTTGGACCGACGACAAATATGGCCGCGGCGATTCCCCCAAGGGAATGAGGGTATGTGGACGAGGGTGTATCTTTTATGAGTTTGAAACGCAGCCCGGATGTTTCTCTCACACCCTTCCTCGACCTTGAAAAACTGTTCTGTGGGCACGCACATTTGCTTCACACATCTGCCAATCAATGGTGGCCAGGAGTATTGAAGCTTGTTGAGGCGTGAGGTCAGCATATAAACACCCAGACTCACGCGTCAATGTCCCGAGGGTTGATGTGAGGAGAGATCTTTTGCGATTACAAAGACTTTGGCACTACGGGAGGGTGTGAGAGAGACATCCGCACAAGCTCAGCCATCCACATAAAGAGACGCACGTGCAATTATTGAACTGGGAACATTTTCCCGCTGGGAGAAGTTTTACAACATGACATCACAATCAGAACGATTGGGAACTATTTCACGCTGGGAAGATTTTTACATGACACCACCCACTTCTTACTGTTATTCTGTCATGTCTTACTGGCATTCTAGAACAGGCTAATATTACTGGACTTTCTATATCATGTAGGCTACTGTATATGACTACCTCTTATAAACAAAATACGTTTGCCCCACTGACTTAATTATCCCATCAGCTGGCATAGTCTTCCGCCAGTTAATCTAGGTCAGGTTCTAAATGATTAGCCTATAGTCTATAAAAGTCTGGCTGTACTTAAGTCTAACACCCAGAGACTTAAGCACACTGAGTCTAAAATTAGTTCTATAGGTCTAAATTTGGAGGCAGCAGCATTAGATATAACTTCCTAACCATTATCGCTAGTGCCACAATTGGGTCAGAAATAAGCTGTTTCCACTGTTGGGATGAGCGGAAGGCAGAACGGTAAAGAAGTTCCATCCATTGTTAAAATAAAGTCTCCCCGCCCGCCGCACTGAGTCAAGCTGGCAGTTAACATTTAGCGATTAAATGTTAACACTCTTTGTCAGTTGTTAAATGCCAAGTCCACAGTGGCTCTCAGCCCCATGGCGCGGCGAGGTGGAAAAGAGAGGGAGGAGAGGGGGTGAGAAGGGCAGGGTAGATGTGTTGGCAGTGTTTCGATGTCAACAAAGCCAATAGGATAGAGAGACCCCTTGTCTGACACCCTCTCGCACAGGCGCATGTACATACACAAGTGTTTATTCAAATACTGAAATATCAATGGAAGATGCATCTGTGAAAATGTCATTGCACATTATTTAGAACGAAAAGATCAGGCAGGGGTTGAGCAATTACACCAAATGTCATCCTATAATTTTCACTCATATTAAGTGAAATTGTATAATCAGACAGTCAGGCAATTATGATACCCTTATGATAACCAAAATCATCCCAAAACTAAAATTCATACGTGAAAGGGTTCAAATTGCCTGAGAATGTGGAAGTTGTTGCATGACTGTGTTTCCGAACGGTCTCTTGTATTGGGAGGAGAGGAGAACAGTTTGCGTACGCCAACTCTGCTGCACCCCGAGGGGCCCTGGAGGGGATGTGAGGGAACCCATCTCTGGGTTGGGTGGGAGGAGGGAGAGGGGATAGGGGATAGATACACAGCTGCTCATCCTCTGCTCACTGATGACCTTGTTTGTTTTCTGTTTTTCTCTTTTCAAAGGGATCACTGATTACTGAGGGTTGGAGTGTTCGCATTACTGAGGGTTGGAGTGTTTGCATTACTGAGGGTTGGAGTGTTCGCATTACTGAGGGTTGGAGTGTTCCCATTACTGAGGGTTGGAGTGTTCTCATTACTGAAGGTTGGCGTGTCCTCATTACTGAGGGTTGGAGTGTTCTCATTACTGAAGGTTGGAGTGTCCTCATTACTGAGGGTTGGAGTGTTCTCATTACTGAGGGTTGGAGTGTTCCCATTACTGAGGGTTGGAGTGTTCTCATTACTGAAGGTTGGCGTGTCCTCATTACTGAGGGTTGGAGTGTTCTCATTACTGAAGGTTGGAGTGTCCTCATTACTGAGGGTTGGAGTGTTCTCATTACTGAGGGTTGGAGTGTTCCCATTACTGAGGGTTGGAGTGTTCTCATTACTGAAGGTTGGCGTGTCCTCATTACTGAGGGTTGGAGTGTTCTCATTACTGAAGGTTGGAGTGTCCTCATTACTGAGGGTTGGAGTGTTCTCATTACTGAGGGTTGGAGTGTTCTCATTACTGAGGGTTGGAGTGTCCTCATTACTGAGGGTTGGAGTGTTCTCATTACTGAGGGTTGGCGTGTCCTCATTACTGAGGGTTGGAGTGTTCTCATTACTGAGGGTTGGAGTGTTCTCATTACTGAAGGTTGGCGTGTCCTCATTACTGAGGGTTGGAGTGTTCTCATTACTGAAGGTTGGAGTGTCCTCATTACTGAGGGTTGGAGTGTTCTCATTACTGAGGGTTGGAGTGTTCTCATTACTGAGGGTTGGAGTGTTCTCATTACTGAGGGTTGGAGTGTTCTCATTACTGAGGGTTGGAGTGTTCTCATTACTGAGGGTTGGAGTGTTCTCATTACTGAGGGTTGGAGTGTTCTCATTACTGAGGGTTGGAGTGTTCTCATTACTGAAGGTTGGCGTGTCCTCATTACTGAGGGTTGGAGTGTTCTCACAGAATGTCATTAACATTAATGGGAAGTTTAGAAGGATTCTTAAGTCCTGAGCTTTAACAATGTGCTCAGATTGCCGCATCCAGTTTGAAGGAGAGTCATGCTAAGATATTTATTGGTGGGCTATACATTACTAGGTGTTTATGCACCAATTGTGCCATATTAGTGCGGTTAGCATTAGTGTTAAGGTTAACTTACCACTTATCTCCACTGACGTTACCCACCGTTTTATCACCACCACATTCCTGGATGTCATGATTTGTGTGATAGGATAAGTTATGTCAGGATAGTGAGTCAGTGTTGGGCCATCTGGATGTTAATATGCAGGCTCACATGTGCTGTATCCCAGGCTGTATCAGGTGTGAAAATACTGATTAATATTACTATGATGCAATATATGCCTACAGGAAGAGAGATGATGTCAAATACCTCACGGAACCACACAAGCCGGCATAAATCTGGGTTAATCATCACATTTTGTTTGGAATGCTGAAAACATGACTGCCAGTCATGACTGGCGACAGACAAAGTGCACAGCTGCGTCATCAAGATGCAGACAGACAAAATACCTATTTTAGCAATTTAGATTGGAGACCTGGTTAACCTCTCAATCAGGAATAATCAATATACAGTGTAATTATATGCTCAGTCCCCGTGCTTATCTCCTTCTCTCCTTATCACATTCAGCTGGCAGAACCAATAACTGATACAGCTAATAGGCAGGCGTCTTTAAAATTACTCAAATCCAACAATATTTTGCCCGTCCTTCCTTTAAAGGGGCCAATGCAGCCATTTTTATCTCAAAATCAAAACATTTCTGGGTAACAATTAAGTACCTTACTGTATGGTAATGGTAATTACCATACAGTAAGTACCAATATTTTTTTTAAATAAATGCTTCTTAGCAAGAGCAATTTCTCAAGCAAGGGTTTTGCTAGGACTGTCTGGTAGTGGAGAGAGGAAAACTGGAAACTGGCTGTTACTGACAGAGAGGTTTGGATCTCTCTTTCTTATTGGTCTATTAATGTCACCAGGCAGGCCAAAACTCCCACTAAAACAGGCAGAAATTTCAGGCGGTCTTTTCAAACAGCTCTTACACTAAAAGGGCATTATCAACATGTTCACAATTTCACAGTATTATTCCAACCTCACAGTTTGGAAATATATATAAAACACAGAAAAGTCATGTTTTTGACTACACTGGGCCTTTTACCTAACCCCAAGCCAGCTACATTCATAAAAAAATAGCTTGGTTACATTTCATTTACATTTTGGTAGTTGTAGGAACATTCTCCAACTGGTTTGACATTGGGAATGTTCTCAAATAAAAAACAACGTTCTTCTGTGGTAATTTCAGTATTTCAGCAAAAAAGTTTCCTACAGGTTTCCTCATGGTTCTATTTAAAGTCGTTCTAAAATTGTTCCCGAGAATGTTAAAACTTTCCATAAAAAAACTTTATTAATCAATCAATCAATCAATCAAATGTATTTATAAAGCCCTTTTTACATCAGCCGATGTCACATAGTGCTGTACAGAAACCCAGCCTAAAACCCCAAACAGCAAGCAATGCAGACGTAGAAGCACAGTGGCAAGGAAAAACTCCCTCTCTGGGAAGAAACCTAGAGAGGAACCAGGCTCTGAGGGGTGGCCAGTCCTCTTCTGGCTGTGCCGGGTAGAGATTATAACAGTACATGGCCAAGATGTTCAAACATTCATAGATGACCAGCAGGGTCAGATAATAATAATCACAGTGGTTGTAGAGGGTGCAACAGGTCAGCACCTCGGGAGTAAATGTCAGTTGGCTTTTCATAGCCGATCATTCAGAGTTAGAAACAGCAGGTGCGGTAGAGAGAGTCCAAAACAGCAGGTACGGGACAAGGTAGCACATCCGGTTAACAGGGCAGGGTTCCATAGCCGCAGGCAGAACAGTTGAAACTGGAGCAGTAGCACGACCAGGTGGACTGGGACAGCAAGGAGTCATCAGGCCAGGTAGTCCTGAGGCATGGTCCTAGGGCTTAGGTCCTCCGAGAGAAAGAGAGAGAATTAGAGGGAGCATACTTAAATTCACACAGGACACCGGATAAGACAGGAAAAATACTCCAGATATAACAGACTGAACCTAGCCCCCCAACACATAAACTATTGCAGCCTAAATACTGGGATCAGGAGACACTGTGGTCCTGTCCGATGATACCCTGGGACGGGGGAAAACAGGCAGGATATAACCCCACCCACTTTGCCAAAGCACAGGCCCACACCACTAGAGGGATATCTTACTACCCAGAGACAAGGCTGAGTATAGCCCACGAAGATCTCCCCAACGGCACAAACCCGGGGGGGGGGGGGCGCCAACACGGACAGGAAGATCACGTCAGTGACTCAACCCACTCAAGTGACGCACCCCTCCTAGGGACGGCATGGAAGAGCACCAGTAAGCCAGTGACTCAGCCCCTGTAATAGGGTTAGAGGCAGAGAATCCCAGTGGAGAGAGGGGAACCGGCCAGGCACAGACAGCAAGGGTGGTTCGTTGCTCCAGTGCCTTTCCGTTCACCTTCACACCCCTGGGCCAGACTACACTCAATCATAGGACCTACTGAAGAGATGAGTCTTCAATAAAGACTTAAAGGTCGAGACCGAGTCCACGTCTCTCACATAGATAGGCAGACCATTCCATAAAAATGTTGCTCTATAGGAAAAAGCTCTGCCTCCAGCTGTTTGCTTAGAAATTCTAGGGACAGTAAGGAGGCCTGTGTCTTGTGACGTAGGTATGTACGGCAGGACCAAATCAGAAAGATAAGTAGAAGCAAGCCCAAGTAATGCTTTGTAGGTTAGCAGTAAAACCTTGAAATCAGCCCTAGCCTTAACAGGAAGCCAGTGTAGAGAGGCTAGCACTGGAGTAATATGATCACATTTTTTGGTTCTAGTCAAGATTCTAGCAACCGTGTTTAGCACTAACTAAAGTTTATTTAGTGCTTTATCCGGGTAGCCGGAAAGTAGAACATTGCAGTAGTCTAATTGAGAAGTGACAAAAGCATTGATTCATTTTTCTACATCATTTTTGGACAGAAAGTTTCTGATTTTTGCAATGTTACGAAAGATGGAAAAATCTGTCCTTGAAATATTCTTGATATGTTCGTCAAAAGAGAGTAGTAAGGGTCCAGAGTAACGCCGAGGTACATCACAGTTTTATGTCAGATGGCTGTACAACCATCAAGATTAATTGTCATATCCAACAGAAGATCTTTTTTTTTTTTATTAAACCCCTTTTCTCCCCAATTTTCGTGGTATCCAATCGCTAGTAATTACTATCTTGTCTCATCGCTACAACTCCCGTACGGGCTCGGGAGAGACGAAGGTCGAAAGCCACGCGTCCTCCGAAGCACAACCCAACCAAGCCGCACTGCTTCTTAACACAGCGCGCCTCCAACCCGGAAGCCAGCCGCACCAATGTGTCGGAGGAAACACCGTGCACCTGGCCCCCTTGGTTAGCGCGCACTGCGCCCGGCCCGCCACAGGAGTCGCTGGAGCGCGATGAGACAAGGATATCCCTACCGACCAAACCCTCCCTAACCCGGACGACGCTAGCCCAATTGTGCGTCGCCCCACGGACCTCCCGGTCGCGGCCGGCTGCGACAGAGCCTGGGCGCGAACCCAGAGACTCTGGTGGCGCAGCTAGCACTGCGATGCAGTGCCCTAGACCACTGCGCCACCCGGGAGGCCCATCTATTTGTTTCTTGGGACCTAGAACTAGCATCTCTGTTTTGTTCGAGTTTAAACGTAAAACATTTGCCGCTATCCACTTCCTAATGTCCGAAACACAGGCTTCCAGGGAGGGCAATTTTGGGGCTTCACCGTGTTTCATCAAAATCTACAGCTGTGTATCGTCAGCATAGCAGTGAAAGTTAACATTATGTTTCCGAATGACATCACCAAAAGGTAAAATATATAGTGAAAACAAGTGGTCCTTAAACGGAACCTTGAGGAACACCGACATTTACAGTTGATTTGTCAGATGACAAACCATCCACAGAGATAAACTGATATCTTTCCGACAGATAATATCTAAACCAGGGAAGAACTTGTCCGTGTAGACCAATTTGGGTTTCCAATCTCTCCAAAAGAATATGGGGATCAATGGTATCAAAAGCAGCACTAAGGTCTAGGAGCACAAGGTGCAGAGCCTTGGTCTGACGCCATTAAAAGGTAATTTACCACCTTCACAAGTGCAGTCTCAGTGCTATGATGGGGTCTAAAACCAGACTGAAGCGTTTCGTATACATTGTTTGTCTTCAGGAAGGCAGTGAGTTGCTGCGCAACAGCTTATACATTTGTTTTGAGGAATGTGAGATTTTATATATGCCGATAGTTTTTTATATTTTCTGGGTCAAGGTTTGGCTTTTTCAAGAGAGGCTTTATTACTGCCCCTTTTAGTGAGTTTGGTACACATCCGGTGGATAGGGAACTGTTTATTATGCTCAACATAGGAGGGCCAAGCACAGGAAGCAGCTCTTTCAGTAGTTTAGTTGGGATAGGGTGCAGTATGCAGCTTGAAGGTTTAGAGGCCAAGACTATTTTCATCAAAGTGTCAAGAGATATGATATAGTTGTAACGATCGTCCTGGGAAGAAGGTGAGGACAAAAGCGCGGCGTGGTACGTGTCCATATTACTTTTAATAAATACGAACACATGAACAAAAAAACGGCAAATGAACAGTTCTGCAAGGTGCAATACACAAAACAGAAAACAACTACCCACAACACACAGGTGGAAAAATGTTACCTAAGTATGGTTCTCAATCAGAGACAATGATAGACAGCTGCCTCTGATTGAGAACCACACGGCAAAATACAAAGAAATAGAAAGCATAGAAAAATGAACATAGAATGCAAGACATAGAATGCCCACCCCAACTCACACCCTGACCAAACCAAAATAGAGACATAAAAAGGATCTCTAAGGTCAGGGTGTGACAATAGTATTAAACTTGAGTGTCTCCCTTGATCCTAGGTCCTGGCAGGGTTGTGCAGACTCAGGACAACTGAGCTTTGGAGAAATACGCAGATTTAAAGAGGAGTCCGTAATTTGCTTTCTAATTATCATGACCTTCTCGTCAAAGAGGTTCATGACTTTATCACTGCTGAAGTGAAAGGCATCCTCGCCTGGGGAATGCTGCTTTTTAGTTAGCTTTGCGACAGTATCGAAAAGAAATGTTGGATTGTTCTTTTTCTCCTCAATTAAGTTGGAAAAATAGGATGATCGAGCAGCAGTGAGGGTTCTTCGATACTGCACGGTACTGTCTTTCCAAGCTAGTCGGAAGACTTCCAGTTTGGTGTAGCGCCATCACCGTTCCAATTTTCTGGAAGCTTGCTTCAGGGCTCGGGTATTTTCTGTATACCAGGGAGCGAGTTTCTTAAGTCAAATGTTTTTTGTTTTTAGGGGTGCGACTGCATCTAGGATATTAGGCAAGGTTAAATTTAGTTCCTCAGTTAGGTGGTTAACCGATTTGTGTACTCTGACGTCCTTGGGTAGGTGGAGGCAGTCTGGAAGGGCATTTAGGAATCTTTGGGTTGTCCGAGAATTTATAGCACTGCTTTTGATGATCCTTGGTTGGGGTCTGAGCAGATTATTTGTTGCGATTGCAGACGTAATAAAATGGTGGTCCGATAGCGCAGGATTATGAGGAAAAACATTAAGATCCAAAATATTTATTCCACTGGACAAAACTAGGTCCAGAGTATGACTGTGGCAGTGAGTTGGTCCGGAGACATGTTGGACAAAACCCATTGAGTCCATGATGGCTCTGAAAGCCTTTTGGAGTGGGTCTGTGGACTTTCCATGTGAATATTAAAGTCACCAAAGATTTTAATATTATCTGGTCTGATAGGAATTCAGGGAACTCAGTGAGGAACACTGTATACGGCCCAGGAGGCCTGTAAACAGTAGCTATAAAAAGTGATTGAGTAGGCTACATAGATTTCATGACTAGAAGCTCAAAAGGCAAAACGCAACCATTTTTTTGTGTAAATTGAAATATGCTATTGTAAATGTTAGCAACACCTCCGCCTTTGCGGGATGCGCGGGGGATATGGTCACTAGGGTAACCAGGAGGAGAGGCCTCATTTAGCACAGTAAATTAATCAGGCTTAAGCCATGTTTCAGTCAGACCAATCACATCAAGATTATGATCAGTGATTAGTTCATTGACTATAACTGCCTTGGAAGTGAGGGATCTAACATTAAGTAGCCCTATTTTGAGATGTGAGACATCACAATCTCTTTCAATAATGAAAGGAATAGAGGAGTTCTTTATTCCAGTGAGATTGCTAAGGCTAACACCACCATGTTAAATTTAGCCAGACCTAGATCGAGGCACAGACACTCCTCAGCATTCCAGGCTTGGTCCTGTTCGTGGGTAAGTAACATTCAGAGAACATTCTAATAATGTTATTAAAAACAAACATTCCTTTCTTAGAATAATGAGAAAACTCTCCATAAAAACCACAAGAAAACTTTAGTAAGAATGTTATTTAAAAACATATATATTCCGTTCTCAGCATCAACAAAACCCTCTTTATCCTAAGTGTGTTCAGGTGTGTTGGCCGCACCCACTAATTGGCCACACCTGATCTTAATGAGTGCTTGATTCATTTGAAATGGGGTCTGTTTGAATATACTCAAATGAGCAGCTTAATATGCGTACAAAAACATTGCATGCTAGCTCCATCCTGGTGGCGTGGTGGACTAATTCCATGGATAGAGAACAGAAGATTATAGGTTTGAATCCCAATGATGCCGTGTCACAATAAAAAATAAATGTGTTTGCATGATTAATGCCTAAGGAAATTAATTTTCATGGTTCCTATCTGTGCTTGGAATAATCTAGCAGTGGTATTAAGTCGTATTGAAACATTCAGTGAAGGAAGTTATTCAAAAACCTCAAAAGAACATCATTTCCATTCTCAGAGCCTTTATAAAACCTCCTAGGAAAACTTTCAAGGAACCAGACTAACACGTTCTCTGAACCTCCCTGCCACCTAAAAATAAGTGTTCCCAGAACAGGCAAAATGTTCACTTCTGTTCTCAGAACGTAAAAAAAAGAATACATTTTACTGGTATGACTTTGTTCCCACAACAAATGTGAAAATAAAAAATATAAAAGTTTCCACAACTTTCAAGGAACCAATGTGCTTGCTGTGGTGTGTGTGTGTGTGTGTGTGTGTGTGTGTGTGTGTGTGTGTGTGTGTGTGTGTGTGTGTGTGTGTGTGTGTGTGTGTGTGTTGTCTCTCTCTAACACAACTAATTGGTCCCCCGATTACAGCGGGATCATTGAACTGGTCCTTCTTCCTTCTTAATTAGGGCCCAGTGCAGTGCAGGGGCTCTTAGCTCAGCAGAACTTCTCTCTGTCTACTCTTTCTCTATGGGGAGCTCTGCAGTACTGGCTCTCTCTATTTCTCTATGGAGGTCTCAGTGCTTTCTCTATCTGGGCACTGACAGTGTGGGGCCAAGCCTGAAGTTCAAAGGTGTGATTGGGGTGTCAGCACTGTGTGTGGATTAACTACAAAAGTGAATGGAAAGTGTTTTGGTTTTACAGCTATGGCACAATGTAATTAAAATGGAGATCACAGTGCATGTGTGTGCGTGTGTGTGTGTGTGTGTGTTTTTTTGTCTGATGATTTTCAAGAACATTAAATACATTAATATATTCAGCAAACCCTCACGTCTTTGACTTCACTTTGTCTGCAAACAGTCTCTCTCTCCAGAAACCAAACCCTGCCCTCACGTCTGTGACTTCACTTTGTCTGCAAACAGTCTCTCTCTCCAGAAACCAAACTCTGACGTCAACGGTCAAGCTCTTTTTTATAGAAATAAAATACGCACATACGCGCCCACCGGCCATATACTCTGATGACACATTCCATCTTCCTATAACAAATATTAAAACCCATGATGTGAGAACGAGGGTCATCTATCCCCTCTCAGCACCGTGACATATGTAAATGGACGCTACAGCAGTTGGTGCTAATGCATTATTAAACAGGCACAACAGCACACAGCCAAATCAATGCGTCGCAACGCCGGCGGCACTCGGCGGCGCGTCTTCCATCTATCTACAGTATCGTTGCTTTTTCACCTGGATCACTCTTACACACACCACACACACACACACACCACCCACACACCACCCACACACACACACACCACACACCACCCCCCCCACACACACACACACACACACACACACACACACACACACACACACACACACACACAGTGGTGTAAAGTACTTAAGTAAAAATACTTAAAATTATTACTTAAGTCGTTTTTTGGGGTATCTGTACTTTACTATTTATATTTTTTACAACCTTTACTTCTACTTCACTACATTCTTCAAGAAAATAATGTAGTTTTTACTCCATACATTTTCCCTGCTTGGCAGGACAGGAAAATTGTCCAATTCACGCACTCATCCCTGGTCATACCTACTGCCTCTGATCTGGCGGACTCACTAAACAACCATGCATTGTTTGATGTCTGAGTGTTGGAGTGTGGCCTTGGCTTTTGAAATTGTTTATACTTTTACATTTACTTTTGATACTTAAGTACTTTTTTAAAACCAAATACTTTTAGACTTACTCATGTACTCATTTTCTATTAAGGTATCTTTCCTTTTACTGAAGTATTACAATTGGGTACTTTTCCCCCCACCACCGCACGCACGCACGCACGGACGGACGGACGGACAGACAGACAGACACAATAGCTGCCATTCATCACCTGACTCAATACAATGGGATCTTTAAAGGGGCCATCTCTCTGCCATCTCATTTTAGCCCAAAACAATCCACATGGTCTGAATGGACAGTTGGTTAAGTGACAGGGGCTTGTGCCGAGGGGTGCAATGTTACAACATGTTCATCCAAGCACTCTCACCTTCACTGTCATCCCAAAATGTCTGAATCGAAGGATCATAATATCACAAAGAACGGTCAAACTCAAATGAGATGTTCAGATATATTATTATTTTATTACGGTGTCTTTTTCATTTTCAGTAATGCAATTTTTGAAAGAACAAGGGCACTCTTGTCCCATGTCAGTGTGTTGGTGAATAACACATGCTCA